>NC_138191.1:120905310-121506674 GCF_964194105.1 Spermophilus citellus | reverse complement strand
GAAACATGTTGGCATGTAGTAGATGCTCAGTAAATGTTTGCCAACTGGGAGAGGGAGCACTGGAACCCAGAGCCTCCGGCTGCTCATCCCACCCACATTTTCACCCACCTCCTTCCTCCTCAGAGCTGCCCATCCCAGAGCCACCAACAAGGAGCCACCTCTCTGAGCTCTTCCCCGTGCCAGGTCCTGAGTCCACTTTTCGCGTTTGCTTCCGCAACAACCCAGGGGTTGGTCTATGGTGACCTTGTAGATGAGAAAACTGAGGCTCAGAGGCACAGGGACCTTATCCAAGGTCATGCAGATGGGAGCACCCAGTCTGGTCTGGCCCTGAAACCCCAGTGCGGTAGCCATGACATTGGCCATGGCAGTGTCCCTCTGGGCCTGGGGCAAGTCCCAGCTGTTCCCGTGGACAGGACACTTTCAGGCTCCTATGAGGGAGAGGTCACTCAGAAGGTGAGGGTGTCCCCAATGTTACCATTGAATGGCTTCTTCCCCCCAACCACACCCTAATTTTTGCTCCTGGTGTTGACCAAACAGCTGTTCCATTCAGTCAGACCACAGATGCCTGTCCAGGAGGACCTGTGAGCTACAGTGGCCACCCGCAGCTGCCAAGACCAACACCCTCTGCTCATTCTGGAAGTCACCTGTCTTCCAGGAACTTTTGTGGCTGATACTATCAGCCTGGCCAGGAGGAGGGGACCTCTGTCCAGCTCTGCCCCAGGGCCTAGAAGCTCCCTGCATGAGAGCCGGACCCCACCCTTCTCTCACCACCCCCTTCCTCTGTCCTCCAGCCCCAGGACAGATCACTCTTCTGCCAGAGACAGAAAACCCAACAGGCTAAGAAAAGAGGAATTTCTTTGGTTGCTATCCTTGAAATTTCCAGAGGGCGCAGCTGGCTTTGCCTTTGGCCAGCTAAAGGGGCGTGGCTGCCACCGGGTCTGGTTCCTCCAGCCACTGGCTTCTGCACTGCCGCCTTGAGGGGTGCTGGCTTCACTGGTGTGGCAGCATGGTGATGAGATGGTGGCAGCAGCCCCAAGTTCCATATCCACCAGGGCTCCCCTTCCATGGGAAGGAAGCAGAGGTCTGAGGGCCACTGTGCTGATTCTGCCTGGACCCTCAACAGTCCCCAGGGAAGGCCACACACTGGTGGCTCACAGCGAGGGTGGAGCCCACCTTGTGCCCGAGAAAACTGGGTACTGCTCTAGAAAAGTAGGCAGGCACCGCGCAGGGTGGGCAACAGACGCCAGGCCCTTCAGAGGGGCCCTCCTGCCCTCTCCAGGACGGCCGTGGGGTCCTCCGTGGGCCAGTCTCCCGAGGCCCCATCCTGGCCACCTAGGATTCCTCTGGCCATCTCACTGCGGGGAAAGCCAGGCCCGGGGAGAAGGCTTTGTGCGCAGGTTGGCTGAGCTGTGGGGGGAGGAGCCAGGGCGGCCGGAGCCTCCTGGGTCACTTGGACGCTCACCTCAGCTTTGTGCAGGCAGGAGGCCCAGGCCCCATCCCTGCCCCCCCCCCCCCAGTCAACAAGGGAGCAGCTGGGCAGGAAGCTCTCTCCTGGAAGCAAGCTCAGGGCTGAGCTCAGGCAGCAGCTCCCTTGGAGACGGTGGGCTCCACCTGTGAGCTCTCAGCTCTGGGAAAAAATAGAAATCAAATGTGCCGCCTCCTGGCCCCATCCCCTCCCGCCACTGTGGGGCCCGACCTTCCTTGGGGAGACTCCCTGCTCCTCGTCCTGCTTTCAGGGCCCAGCTAACCCACCCAACCCTCCTTCAGGCCACCCTGATGGTTTGGAGGTGGACATTCCACGCACACTGACCCATGAGATGGAGGAGGTTGGCCAGCCGCTGTGAGGTCCTGGCCCTCCCTCCAGAAGTCCTGGAGGCTCTCGGCCCGGACCTTGTGGTGCGAGGATGTGAAGTTTAAGATGGTCAAGGCCATCTGGGGCCATGTGGGAAGAGCTGCAGGGACCTGGGCGGGGGGTTGGCCCTTGGGGTTGGTCTACAAGGTGCCGAGGCTTGGGTCCAGGCTGCTTTGAACCCCAGCCAGAGCGAAGAGGGTGTTCAGGGGACTGTCGCCACCTCTGTGAGCTCACACACCCCACGGCCCAGCAGGGACTAGGAATCCCATAAGTGCTAACCCCACAGGCCTCTCCTAACTCAGCCAAGCATTCTGCCATCGCCACCGCGCTGTGGCCGGGACATGTTACGCATCCTTCAACTGCTCCCCCCATCCCAGTCTCTGAGCCTCATTTCCTCGCTAAGGGCGCTACCTCCTGGGATGTGGTGGGGACTAGCTGCGCAGTCCCTGTCACGCACGCTGTGGGCTCACAGCCACCTCCTCAGCCTCCTTTCCCTCTGGGAGCCATCTCCTTGGCCGTCAAATGGCAGTTCATTCATTCATCAGCAGAGTTGTGGTCAGGACCTAGGACAGTTACCGAGGTGAAAGGCCAGGGACTCTGCCTGGAGGGACCAGTCTTTTGGGCAGGCGGTCAAGAGTTGCACCCGCAGGGGTGAAGCCACGGTGCCCGTGAGGTCTGCTGGCAGAGGGGGCTGTCACCTCAGAGCTGGGGCAACTAAGGGGAGGGTGGGAGCGGACTCTACCCCTGCTCCTTCCAGTGACTGCAGTTGGCATGAAGCCATCTGGTCGTTGACCAGATCCAGACAGAAAGGGGAAGACAGACCATCAGGAAGCCCACGGTTTAGGGCAGAAAGATCAAAGTTAAGGGTCAGGGAAGAATGAAGCAAATTGCATCACAGGCATTGGAATATCTTAACCTAAGAAATTTAATTTAAACTATATATAAATCTAATCCCCCATATCTCCCCATTCACAGTATAGATGAGGCACAGGGCCCGGGCAGGTGCACTTGGGGTAGGCTTCCTCTGTCTACACAGTCGGTGGAGGAACACAGCCTGCAGCCAGCACCAGGAGGTCCTAATCCTGATTCTTTAAATACACGGATCTTTTTGGAAAAGGACTGAAATGTTTGTTTTAATGGGGTTGCATCTGCTACGGGTAGCCAAATTGTACTGCCACCTGGTGGCAGCATACCAAAGTCACAGGTTTGTTTTCCGTTGGGATGAACAAAACTTTGCAAACAAGACTCTTGGACCCCACTGAAGATACTGAAGTCATTGCCCCCATCTCCCCATCTCCCCACCCCTTTGATAAACCTACTTGCTTAGTGGAAGCTCACAACTCCCAAGTTCCCAGCCTTTTTATCCCGAGCCCCGCTTTCTCCAGGTGCCAGTAGACTCTAGCAGCCTGGCCACCTCCCTACTTCCCACCTTTGCCCTCTCTGGAGAGCCTCAGGCCCACTCAGGCCCCCAGCCTGACTGTGAGCTAGGCCCCAAGGGCAAGGTAGGACGGGCAGGGAGAGAACCCTTCAGGGGTCAGGGTTAAGCACCCAGATTCTACCCCCTGACGACAGTGGGCTTGAATCCTGGTGGACACTCACTGGCTCTGGGTTTCCGGGCCTCTCTAAGGCCTCTGAGCCTCAGTTTCCCCATCTGAAGAGTGGGGTGGAATCTGGATTCAAAACGAGATTTCTTGTCTTTCCATACGTGTCTACCTACTGTTCTTTCCACAAGAGCTGGAATCAACGGGGACGGGGACACGGTGGGCAGGGGGGCTGGGCCGGGGCCCTGGCGGGTAGAGCGCCCAGCACCCGACTGCAGCCCCGCTGCCTGGAGCTCCCTCGTGTCTCCTGCCAGCCTCCCGCCCTTCCCCATCCCCCTGGCTCCCTCTTCCACATTCCTCAGAACCTGGTCCCCAAACCCCAGATGATCTTGTAACCCACTTAGCACAAGGGACAATGACTGAGCAGAGGTCCATTCCACCCATGGGACATTGGCATCACAAGCCCCTGCCCAGAGTAAGTGATGTAAGTCCCTCAAAAGGGACTTAAAGGTAGTGTCCCAGGCTCAAGGGAAGGGGGCATCTTGCAGCTGGGTGTCCCCGACCTTGGCAACCACCAGAGCTGCCCTGAAGCCTGGGAAACCAGCTTCCAGCCAAGGCTCTCTCTGTCTGGACCTGGCTGTGTGGCCTCAGACAAATCGCTCACTCTCCCTGTGCCTTGATTCCCCTCTCTAAGAGAGCTGCCCGCCTAGGTAGCTGCTGGCTGCTGAGGGCGTGGGCAGGGCGTGGGCAGGGGTGGGCAGGGGCGGGCAGGGTGGCAGGTCCCCTCCCTGCCCCTGCCTCCTCAGGGAACCCGCCCCAGGGACGCGGACTCCAGGGGACCCGCGATGCTCCCCACACTCCCGTGGGCAGCGGTAGTAAGCGCTGTATTAATTATTACCACCTCCCCCGGGGAGGCAGATTCAAAGTGAGGTCACCATGGAAACCCAGACGTGGCAATGTGACCACATTTTTAAAGTGCTGAACATGTTCCAGGCAAATGATATCTTGGTGGAAAAGAAAAGAATGGGGCCTCAATTCTCCTCCTTGGTGGCCTCAGGAAGAAAAGCCCAGGAGCCCCCGTGGGGCCTGGAACGTTTCTACAAAGAACGGGGAGGCTAGAGCAGGGGTGGAAGACAGGAGCCCCTGCGCAAGGGACCAGAGCGGAGCTGGAAAGGACAGCAGGATACCCTGAGCAAGCTTGGATGGCTGGCCAGAGAATCCGAGGCCCAGGTTCTAGTACTAGCTCTGGTGTCAGCTTGCTCTGAAGTCCCAGGCTGATGCCTTGCCCTCTCTGGGCCTCAAAAAAAAAAAAAAAAAAAAGCCTCCCAGCAGTATTTCTTAAAGGACCAGAGAAATGAACTACTGGGTGGTCAAACTCACATAAAGTGGTGGGGATAAGCGGAAAAGTGGAAGGCCAGCGGGTTTTGTTCCTCAGGCCTCCAAGGCAGAGAGACCGCGATTCAAATCCTACTTCTGCTACCCAGAAGCTGTGTCACCTTGGGCCAGTGACTTCACCCCTCTGAGCAATGACTTCCTTACCCTTAAGAGGCAGCTCAGCCAGGTGTGGTGGCACAGGCCTGTAACCGCCTAGGAGGCTGGGACAGAGGATCACACGTTCTAGGCCAGCCTCAGCAACTTAGCTAGGCCCTGAGAAACTTAGCGAGACCCAGTCTCTAAATGAACAGTGAGGGGGCTGGGGCTGCGGCTCAGCGGAGAGCGCTCGCCTGGCCTGTGCCTGGCCTGTGCGAGGCCCTGGGCTCGCTCCTCAGCACCACTAAAAATCAACAAATAAAATAAAGCCAGTCTGTCCATCTACAACAAAAATATTTTTTCTTTTAAATGAAAAGGGCCGGGGGTGTGGCTCAGTGGTAAAGTGCCCGGCTAGAAAACAGGGCTCACAGTGGCACCACCGGGTGTTTGGGGGCATTTACTTATTTCTCAGTGCTGGGGTCTGAAGCTGCGCTCCCGCTGGGACCGTGAGCATGGACACACACCCCGCTGTGGGTTCCAACAAGGTGACCCCAGAGGGGCTCCACACGGCGCCCCGCACACAGTGGTGTTAGTGTCACCGTGCTCATTAGTAGGGACCCCACGCACCGGGCTCTAAACGCCATCCACCCCCACATCCTTGCGGGTCCCTCCTGAGCGACGGGGCCACAGCTCACCCTGTTTTAAGGATGTGGAACTGAAGAGAGCAGCTGCGGAGGCTCACGAGGTACAGGGTGCAGGGAGTGTACCTCCTCAGAACCCAGCCCTGGCCATCATCACACTCCTGAGGAGGACACAAGGCGCCAGCTAGGGCCCAGCGAAAGTGTTGTGGCTCAGTGAACAGTGCTCACGAGAGAGCAGGTACCCAGGGCCAGGTATGATGGCACGTGCCTGTAATCCCAGCCCCCTGGGAGGCTGAGGCAGGAGGCTTGCAAGTTGGAGGCCAGCCTCAGCAACTTGAGAGACCCTGTCTCAAAAAATAAAAGGGGCTGGGAAGGTAGCTCAGTGGCAGGGAGCTCGGCTAGCATGTGTGAGGCCCTGGTTGTAATCCCCAGTATCACAAAAAACAAATAAATAGGGCTGGGGATGTGGCTCAAGCGGTAGCACGCTCGCCTGGCATGCATGCGGCCCGGGTTCGATCCTCAGCACCACATACCAACAAAGTTGTGTCCGCCGAGAACTAAAAAATAAATATTAAAAAATTCTCTCTCTCTCTCTCTCTCTCTCTCTCTCTCTCTCTCTCTGTCTCTCTCTCTCTCTCTCTTTCCACTCTCTCTTAAAAAAAAAACACAAATAAATAAAAAGTAAAAATAGCAGGTGCCCATCAGCCTCTGTTTCGCCGCTGGCCCCTTTCTTCTGGGACTCAGGTGAGCTCAGGACATCCATGGCTCAGGTGGTGACGGACATGAGAAGCAGAAAGCCCAGGGCAGGGGCCACTTCTCAGGCCGCTGCCCAAAGGGGTCACTCTGCCCTTGCCGAATGATCTGGTGGCCCTGAGGCGCTGGCTGTGGTCACACTGTGGGGACCCAGACCTCTAGGAGCTGCGCCTGAACTCAGCCAACCCTCCCTACTCTCAGGCCTTCCTGCTAGGTCAGCCACCCATCCCATGCTACCCGCAGCCAGCCCCAGGCAGGACTGGCTTTCCCAGGACAGAATGAGGTCAGACCTGCCGGGTGATGGATGGACTTAATAACCAGCCTTCCCTACCACCAGCCCATTTGTCCTTCATTGTCCCAGGTCCATGAGGAGCCAGAGTCATCCCCATCAGTCGGAAGAGCAGGAGAGGGGTGGAGGCCACCATCCCAGTCATCTCAGGGCTCTCGAGGACCCCGGAGCAGCCCAGATGAAGACCTGGACCAGGGACAGCCAGGCTGTGGTCTTCCCCCTCAGCGGCCCCGCGAGCCGCCTCTGAGCCTCGTCTCTGTGCGTGCACTGGAGGGGACGACGGCTGCTGGTGCCTCCGGGGTCACTGTAGGGACTGAGCAGCAGCAGACATGACCTCACCTGCAGGCAGTGGAGGTGACTCAATCTTGGCTGCTTTTGCCTGGATTCCACCCCCACCTCCCCAGGGTGAGGAGAGAGCAAACAGTTCCCTGGGGCGGCCGTCGAGGTGGGGAGGTGAGGCAGGGCCGAAGGAAGCCATTTCTGGGTGTGCTGGTCACGGGGTACGGTGAGACCGCTGGCCTCATCCCGCCACAGACCCCAGGCCCAGGGTGGAAGGGGTCTTAGATTGGTCTTCACGCAGGCCCTGAAGGCTGGGCCCTGGATCCTCCAATCCCCATCCTCTTCCTGCCCTTCCAGCCTTCTCTGTGGGGCTGAGCCTGGCCCACAGAGGGCCCCAGTGGCTCAGAGCAGGAGTCCGTCGTGTGCCCTGGAACCTCTCACGACAGGGGAGGGACTCTTACAGCCCATTTTGCAGATCAGGAATCTGAGGCTCACTCAGAGAGGCGAGGTTCCCTGGCTAAGGCTACACAGCTCAGAGAGGGAGATGAAGACTAGAAAACTCTAGAGTCTTTGATTTGTTCCCAGATAGGCAGGACTTGACTTATTAAGTCATGTGGGGTGCAACCAGTAGCGTACCAAAACGATGTTCAACAAGGGGAGAAAAGAAGCCTGACTTACATATTTGCCAGTTATCATGGTGTAAATACTCCCTGGCCAATTTTAAGCTGCCACAGCGAAGTCACTGAGCACAGAGTTGGGAAAAAATGGTCGGTTCCCGTGAGCTGGTATGAAGCATGACTCATACCAGAGCTCCAGAGCATGAAGAGCTGGGACATTTTGATCTCAACTCCTACCTAGCCACATGGCCCACAGTGCCAATCAGACTGAATTTTCTCTCTAGGGTAAATTTCTCTCTATATTAGTCAGTTTTGTGTCACTGTGACAATAAATACCTGAGATAAACAACTCCAAAAACAGGAAAGGTTTAGCTTGGCTCAAAGTTCCAGTCCATAGTCCCTTGGCCCTGTCACTTTGGGCCTGTGGTGAGGCAGAACTTTGTGGTGGGGGGAGTGCGTGCAGCCAGGAAGCAGAGAGAGGAGGAAGCCAAAGTCCCAATGCCCCCTTCAAGGGCAACTTCCCAATGACCCAACCTCCTTCGACCAAGCTCCATCTCCTAAAGCTTCCAGTACCTCCCAACAGCACCACACACAGGGGACCAAGCCTTCAACACATGAGCCTTTGGGGACAGTTTAAGACCCAAAACATCATGGTATCGCACGGGTTCCGGCTCCACCCCTTTGCTCCTGGGTTAGTCCTCCCTCCGGAAGGAAGGCCCTGTTCCTCCAGTCCGCGTCTCCAGATCTAACTCACCTTTTTTTTTTTTTTTTTTAAAGGAATGACATTTATTCCTTTTCCAAATGTTACAGTAAGACCAGGTGGAAGAGAATAGTTTTAGCAATTAGGGAAAAAAAAGTACAAATCTAGGGTTTGGCCATTAAAAGTCATTTACAACAGTGGGAGAAAAAAAGACAACAAGAAGCTGTTTCACCTTACAGACCTCCCTCCCCCAGAGCCCGACACCTGCTTACCGCGTCAAAGAAGAGACACGGTGGATCCACAAGCTGGAGGTTTGAACTTGAGTAAGACATTTATAAAAACCCAGACAGGGGCAGTGTCCTCCCCAGCCCGGGTGCCACTAGGCACAGCACAAGAGACTAAAAACTCAACAGGGGGAAGGCTGGACCCTCGGGGTTTGGGAGTACAAGCACCCCACTTCTGGCTCAGGGATTGGGGAGTGGGATAAACAAAACCTACTTGGAAAAGAACTGGGAGAGAAAACCAGCAATTGCCTTCTGCGGGGCTGGGGCCAGGGAAGGAGGTGGGGCCAGGGACAGGAGCATTTCACATCACTCGCCTAACTTGGGACATCGTCAGGGACCATCCTCAACTGGCCTTAAGAGAAAAACCAGGTGGCTGATGGGAGAACCCACAGGAGGGAGAGGAGAAAAGGGAACGTGGCTGGGAGGGGGCAACAGCCCCTTCCTTCCTGGGCACAGGAAGGCAGCCAGGGCACCAGGTCCAGGCAGTGACTTCACAAGGACAGCACAGTTTTTGCAGCTTAGAGATCACCCACCTGTCCCCAGCCGGCTACCCATTCTGCTCAGTGCTGGCTGATGCAGGGCCACTTTCTGACCCCAAGGGAGTGGACGGCTCTGCAGCCTGGGGCCCTGCCCCTCTCCTGTGTCTCCTCCCTTGGAGGCAGCGCCGGCCTCTGCCCCTTTGGCCTTCCCTTCCTGGGCAGAGCCCTCCTGGCTGCAGGCCCCGATCTTCCCCTGCTCCTGCTCTTCCTCTGGGGGAAGAGGCAGAAGAATCACCCCCACCCTCCTTCCGATTGCTCTTGAAGGACAGGCCACTCAATTTAAAAGGCTTCTTCAGAGAGAATTTCTTCTTCTTCTTAGGGGTCTCCTTGGGAGTGGTCTCCCCCTTGGCTAGGGGGTGCTGGCTCGATGGCATCCCCAGTGCCCCCCCCCCCCCCCGCCGCTGCCTCATCTGTTCCATTCAGGGTGGGGGATAAGTCTCCATTGCTTTTCACGTGGCCATTCTCCTGTCCCTTGGCCTTCGTGGGGGGGAAGTGCCTGCTGCCTGCTCGGGGGGTCACTTTGCCCCAGGGAGCCTTGGAGCTCTGGCTGCCCATAATGAGGGATCTGCTGGAGGTGCCCAGGATCACGCCACAGGGGATAGTCCAGCGGGTGGAGGGTTGGGGCTGGCGCCTGGCAGGGAAGGGTGTGTGTGGGGGGGGACCAAGCTGCACCCCTGCTCCACGGCCGACCCGCCAGCATGCCGCCTCACCCACCTTTTCAGAGCCTGTTCTGGTCCCACCTCCTCCAGATGTATTTGTCAGGATAAGTACCTGTAGCTGCTGTAACAAACAACCCACAATCTTATGACTTAGTCTAAGTGATTGCTCACGTGTCCTGTACACCCATGCGGCCAGAGGACCCAGGTTCATTCCACCATCAACACTTTATTTCCAAGTTCACCCCAGAACTTGGTGAAGCCAATGCTCACCACTTAGACCTGTTTCAGCCACCTCTTCCAGCTGCAAGGGGGCCAGGAAGTGGGGTTGAGATGGAACAGCAATTTTCTTCCAAGGGGAAAAATGAAACATAAAAATGAACAACAACAACAAAAAAAATAGCTTTGGATCCTACTTCTCCACCTTCCACAGTCTAACCCAACTTCTTTCTCTTCTAGAATCTCCCAGAACATTCTTCTTTCTCTTCTAGATTCTTCCAGAACATGCTACCCAGAGACTATGGCCTTTGATGTTTGATTCAGACTCACCACCGTGCTTTCTGGATGGGCCTCTTGAGCCTCCATAATCTCACAGAGGCTCAGGGCAGGGCTGCTTATCTCAGGCTGAGGATTCAGGGTTCCTGGGTCAGACTTGCAGGTCTGAGACAGGGCCAGGAATGGCCATTTGTAACCAGGTGGTTAGGTAGTTCAGCTGCCCAGGTCACCCTGGGAAGCACAGAGAGGGTCCAAATGTCCCATTCCATGGTTGTGGACACTGAGGCCCAGGGAGGGGAAAGGATTCGCCCTGAGCCGTGGAGTAAGTTAAAGCTACATTGGATGGGCTGGGGATGTGGCTCAAGTGGTAGCGCGCTCGCCTGGCATGCGTGCGGCCCGGGTTCGATCCTCAGCACCACATACCAACAAAGATGTTGTGTCCGCCGAGAACTGAAAAATAAATATTAAAAATTCTCTCTCTCTCTCTCTCCCCCCTCTCACTCTCTCTTTAAAAAAAATAAATAAATAAAGCTACATTGGAAACTGGAACACAGGAGTCTGACTTTTCATCCTGGGCTCTGTCATAGCACTGGTGTGTCTCATCTGAAAGGCCTGATTGCACACTCCAGGGATTGTGGAGTCAGTTACAGATGACTCAGAAGACCTCAGGGACCAAAAGGTGTAGGCAGCCGTGGGATCAAGCTGTACGCCTTCCACCAAACTGGTGTAGGGACTTGAGAAGATGTTACTTTCTCTGAGTCTCAGTTTCCTCTTCTGGAAAATGGGGATGACAATAATACCTACCCCTTAGAGACTCTAGGAGGATAAAATACAAGACAAATGCTCAGAGGGTACCTGGCAAATCCTCAGTATCATGGGATCAGATGGTCTGCCAAGCTGAGCGGTTGTTCCCCAGGTGCATGAGAGGCACCCGGAAGCCACCTCACAGATGAGACTTCTGAAGGGAAGAGTGGGCAAAGTTCTGGCCACCACGTAGACAGACTTCATGAAAATCAGCTCCCTGAATGTACATGCTGATCCCTTGGAAACAAGTGCACAGCTTGATCTCAGTTTTTCTCCAACTTGGCACAGAATGGATTGTTTTAAAAATACTCCCAGGCTGTGTCTGTATGTGCCAGCCCAGACATGCTCCCCATAACCAGGGCTGTGTGGGCCTCTGGGCTGATGGGGAGGACCAAGCTCTGCTGCAGTAACAAGCAGCCCCACCTCTCAGAGGCTTTTGAGTCTCTTTCCCAGTCTCTCTCCAAGTCCACGGTGGGCCTCTGCTCAGGTGAGGTACACAGGCACGCAGGTGAAGGAGAGGCCATCAACTCAAATGTTGCTGTCCTCTGGGGTGGAGGGGAGCAGGCTCTGGAAGGCCTCACTCTGGCAGTTCAATGCCCCCCACCCCCAGAAAGGGAGTCTCATCCTGGTGGCACCCCCATGCAGACTCCATGGCACAGAGGCAAATCCTGCGGCAGAAAGGAGATTCGAGCAGGACCTACCTCATCAGATGGGTGTGAAGGGGAACAGATCCGAAGCTGGGGGATGCTTGGAACAATGCCTGGAATGGAAAGTGGACGAGGGGGTCATAATATCTCAAAGTGAAATCTGCCTAAGTGTCCATCACCTGAAGGATGGGTGGAAATGTGGTCTCTCCACACAATGGAGTATTGTTTAGCCATAAAAAGGAGCGAAACACCGAGACACTTGCAAGCAGGCCAAGGGAAAGAGCCAGTCACCGCAGGCCCCGTGTGTCGCCTTCAATTGATCTGAAATGTCCAGAACAGGCAAGTCCACAGAGACGGAAGGTAGATGAGCGGTTGCCAGGGCTGGGAGGGAGGAAGGAGCTGGGAGTGACTGACAAAGAGCTCAGGGCTTCTTTTTGGGGTGATGGGAATGTTTTGGAACTAGAAAGGGGGGATGGTTGGACTACATTAGGAATATACTAAAAGTCACTGAATTGTACACGTCTTTTTTTTTTTTTTTTTAGAGGAGGAGAAGTTATTTTGGGGGCTCATGGTTTCAGAGGTCTCAGTTCATAGACAGCAGGGTCCCTTCCTTGGGTCTAGAGGTCAGGCAGGACAACATGGTGGTAGAGATGGCAGAGGGAAGCAGCTCACTGATCAGAAAGCAGACAAAGTGACTCCACTTGCCAGTCACAGAATATATTCCCCAAACTCCCTGCGGCCAAGGACCCTCCTCCTCCATCCACACCCTACCTGCCTGCGGTTACCACTCCATCCCATCAGGGAATTAATTCTCTCATAACCCAGTCATTTGTCCTCTCACACGTGAGCTTTTGGGGGACACATCATATCTGAACTATAACAGCCCCTGAGCCCTAGAGCCTGATGAAATTCTTCAGGGTACTGAGTCCCAGGCTGCTCACCAGGTCTGTCACTGCGCATGGAAGCACAGGACAGGCCCCTGCTTCTGATCCTCCTCCCCCTCTGCCTCCTGGTCTCCTGTGCTGCTTTCCTGCGCAGACAGTGTGATGTGAGGAGCAACGCGCTCCTCCTAGCAAGGCTGGGTTACAGACCATCTTCAGGCCTCCTGGTCTCCTGGCCTCACATACCCGAATGATAATAAAGCCTACATTGCAAAGCAGTGCCTCAGACCTGGGCTTGAGGCTCTGAGCCAGCTCCGGAAGTGGTCAGCTTTGCCCTGAGTGATGTACACCGATGAGCGACAAAGGCGGGGACACCTGTGCTTTATCAGGAGGATGACAGTGAAGTTTGTGCCAGGCGAATTAGATCTTTTCTTTTTTTTTTTTCTTTTTGTTACTAGGGATTGAACTCAGGGGCACTCGACCACTGAGCCACATCCCCAGCCCTATTTTGTATTTTATTTAGAGACAGGGTCTCACTGAGTTGCTTAGCACCTGGATGTGGCTGAGGCTGCCTTTGAACTTGCGATCCTCCTGCCTCAAGTGGTTGAATTAAATTGTTTTTTTTTTAAAATCACTTTTAACCACTTTATTAAGGAAAAAATTAAAATTACCAAATTAGTATTTTTGAATGTACAGATCTGTGTGCTTCGACAATGGTCTATGGCTGTTTAACAATCATCACAATCAAGTTACAGTTTTCCAAAACCCCCAGAGCTCTCCCCTGACCTCTGCAGAAACTCCTACTTTCTGTCACTGAACTTTCACCCCCTCTAGAACTTCATGTCAATCAATTAGTATGTTGTCTTCCGTATCTGGTTCCCTCCTCTACTTCGCATAATTGTTCAGAGATTGTAATTCAGATTCATTTCGAAAGACCATCGCTGCCTACATTGAATTATCCAGGCATCCTTTGTAGGAAATCAATTGATCATATATCTGTGAGTCTATTTCTGCACTTTCTATTCTGGCCCATTGATCTGTGTGTCTATTCTTATATGCTATTCACAACATGTTCTGACAACACACTCCGTCAGTCCTGGGAGCATTTATAAATTCCCCAATTTTGTTTGTTGTTTGGATTTTTTTCAATATTTCAGGGTTTTTTTGCATTTATGTATACATTTTAAAATTAGCTTTCAAATTGATAGGTAATTCTACTGAGGTTTTCAGGGGGGAATTACATCCTCACGATATTGCACTTTCTGGTGCATCAAGATGGTGACTTTTCCATTTCTTTAGGTCTTCAGTTTCTCTCAGCAATATTTTGTGATTGTTAGTGTGCAGATATTGCACATTTTTTGTTAAACATATCCTAAAATATTTTTTTAGGCTATGCTAAGTAGTAGTATTTAAAAAAAATTTACCATAGCTTTATTGAGGTAAAATTGAAGTACAATAAAATGCACATATACGAAATATGCAATTTGGTCAGTTTTGACATGTATGTAACCAATACAATCAATATAAAAAAGCATTTCCATTCCTTTTTTCATGATTTTTTTTTGCATGATTTATTATATTAGAAATCAATCACCTTAAGGGCTGGGGATATAGCTCAGTTGGTAGAGCACTTACCTTGTATGCACAAGGCCCTGGGTTCAATCCCCAATACCACACACACACAAAAAAAAAATCAATCACCTTAAAATATGTAGAGCCCCACCCCCACATGTCATCTATTTCAAAATTAGATGGCACACTTATAAATATCTCAGAGGTCAAGAAAGAAAGCACAAAAAGAGTAAAGAAAAAGTACTTTGGATTAAGTGATAATAAAAGCTTAAAATATCATGATCTCTGAGATTAAACAGTATTCAGGTGAACATTTATAATTTAAAGTCCTTGTGTCAGAAAGAAGCTAGAATAACAATCAAATTATTTTCAAATTATGTAGTAGGAAGGAAAAAAGAAGAGTAGGAGCAGAAATATATGAAATAGAGAATAACTAATGCAGCTAGAATCTGATAAAAATAAGCAAATCTAATCAAGAAAAAAGCAAGAACACAAAAATTAATACCAATGGAAAGGGAGCTGTCAAAATAACCCTACAGATGCTAAAAATATATTAGAGGATATTACAAAAATTGTTTGTCAACATATGTGATCGCTTACATGACATGGTCCATATTAGAGAAGGAGCCGTGTGCTGCTGGGAAGAAAGTGTGTTCAGCCGTTGACGGATGAAGTATTCTATATACGTCTGTTAAGTCTAAATTATCAATTGTGTTTTTTACTTCTATAGCTTCTTTATTTAGTTTTCATTTGGAGGATCTATCCAGTGGTGACAGAGGTATGTGAAAGTTGCTCAGTATTATTGTGTTGTGGTCTCTTTGATTCTTGAAATTGAGAAGGTTTTGTTTGATGTTTGCAGATGCTCCATTGTTTGGGGCATAAGTGTTTAAGATTGTTATGTCTTGTTCATGTATAAGTCCCCTAAGCAGTAGGAAGTGGCCTTCTTTGTCCCTTCTGATTAACTTTGGCTTACAGTGTCCTTTATCTGATAAAAGGACAGAAACCCCTGCTTGTTGACACAGGCTATGTGAGTGATATGATTTTTCCATACTTTTACCTTCAATCTGGAAGCCTTTGCCTATGAGGTGAGTCTCTTGGCGACAGCATATTGTTGGGTCTTGTTTTTTGACCTAACCTAACCTAACCTACCAGCCTGGTTTTTTGATTGATGAGTTCAGGCCGTTAATGTTCAAGGTTATTATTGAGATATGATTTGTATTCCTGGGCATTTGGGTTTATTTCTAGTATTTTTTTTTTGAGAGAGAGAGAGAATTTTTAAAAATATTTATTTTTTAGTTTTCGGCGGACACAACATCTTTCTTTATCTTATTTGTATGTGGTGCTGAGGATCAAACCCAGCGCCTTGTGCATGCCAGGCGAGAGCAATACCGCTTGAGCCACATCCCCAGCCCAATTTCTAGTTTTTAATTGGAATTAATTTCTCCTCGGATTGATTATTTTTTAGTGTAGTTCTTCCCTTTGCTGGTTTTCACTTTTTTTTTTCATTTCATCTTCATGGAGTATTTTTAGAATGTTCTGTAGTGAAGGATTTCAAATTCTTTTAACTTCTGTTTTTCATGGAAGGTTTTCATTTTGTCTTCAAATCTACAGCTTAATTTTGCTGGATACAGAATTCTTGGTTGGCATCCATTTTCTTTCAGAGCTTGGTATATGTAATTCCAGGACTTCCTAGCTTTGAGGGTCTGGGTTGAGAAAGCAGCTGAGATCTGTAATTGTTTCCCCCTATACATAATCTGTTATTTTTCTCTCACAGCCTTAAAATTCTATCCTTATTCTGTATGTTAGGCATTTTCAGTATAATGTGCTTTGGTGTGAGTCTTATAATTTTTTACATTTGAGGTCTTGTAAGCTCTTGAATTTTTTTTCTTTCTTTTCTTTTGGTGGGGGGAGGGTTACCAGGGATTGAACTCAGGGGCACTTAACCACTGAGCCACATCCCCAGCCCTATTTTGTGCTTTATTTAGAGACAGGGTCTCATTGAGTCACTTAGTGCCTTGCTGTTGCTGGGGCTGGCTTTGAACTCATAATCCTCTTGCCTCAGCCTCCTGAGCTGCTAGGATTACAAGTGTGTGCCACTGGGCCCGGCTAAGCCTCTTGTGTGTGATTTTCCATTTCATTCTTTAGGTTTGGGAAATTTTCTGATATTATTTCATTGAAAAGATGGTGCATTCGTTTGGTTTGTATCTCCACACCTTCATCTCTCCTGATGAACCTTAGAGTTGGTCTTTTCATGTTATCCCATGATTCTTGGAAGTTCTGTTCATGGTTTCTTAACCTCTTCTCTCCATGATCAACTTCATTTTCAAGATTATATATTTTGTCTTCATTGCCCGAGGCTCTGTCTTCCAGGTGCTCTATCTGTTGGTGCTGCTTTCTATTGAATTTTTAATTTAGTTGATTGTTTCCTTCATTTCGAGGATTTCTGCTTGTTTTTTTTTTTTTTTCAGAATTTCTGCCTATTTATTGAAGTGTTCTTTCACTTCCTGTATTTTTTCTCTGATTTCATTTCTTTTTTTTTTAAAGAGAGAGTGAGAGAGGAGAGAGAGAGAGAGAATTTTTAATATATATTTTTTTAATTTTTTAGTTCTCGGCGGACACAACATCTTTGTTGGTATGTGGTGCTGAGGATCGAACCCGGGCCGCACGCATGCCAGGCGAGCGCGATACCGCTTGAGCCACATCCCCAGCCCCCTGATTTCATTTCTTATGCTGTCCTTTGCTTCGCGAATTAGTTTAACTATGCACATTCTAAACTCCTCCTCTGACATCTCTTCCCTGTGGTGTCCGTGGATTCTCTTATTGGAATATCTGGTTTGTTGGGGGCAATTTGTTCCCTTGCTTTTTCGTGTTGTTTGTGTGTCCACCCGTGTAACAGTGTGGATCTGAGGCAGGAGAGTTTCCTCCTTGTGGATTTAGGGCACCCCTGAAGGTTCCCAGTACCTCACTGTTTAGGGGGAGACAAATAATAACAAGAAACAGCCTTAAACCAACTGGTTCCTACTGCCACGTCTACAGTGTTGATTATCACAATAAACAGAAGTGATGTGATCCGTTATCGCCTCCAATAAAAAGAGAAAGTTTGCTAAAGGATTTATAATTTCAAATGGTGGACAGTGGGGGAACAGAAGTGATTTAGAATGTGAGGATCATGAAGGAGGAGGAGAAGAAGAAGTAAAAACTTCAAGGAAGCGTGAGAGAGAACAATAGATTGGCTGTTAGTAGAAGAAAAGAGAATCAAGGGAGTCAGGTGGGAGAAAAATCTACATACACATATATATGGTAAGAATTTCTAAAAATTAAAAATAAAAGAATACAAAACAAAACTAAAATATACTAACCAAACATCCTAGTTCTCTAAAAACTAATCCATGAAAAATAACTGGCTTCAAAAATGCTAAAAATGAGAAAAAAAACAACAGATATGAATAAGCGTCCTTTAAGGTCACAATTAAACAGAGAAAAGGAATAATGATAATAATAAAGATGTTGATGAGAAGTTAAGGAATTCTTTCCACTGGAGTTCAAAGGATTCTCGGCCGCTCTCCTCAGCAGTTGTAGGTGGGGTCTTGGGAGCCCGATGCCCCCCACCTCTGGGCTCCTGGAGGCAGGATTGGGGCTTAGGTGGGCTCCAGGCTCTTTGCTGAATGCCACTTGGGGGTCTGGAGAGTTTAAATCAGGGTCCCTCCAGCACCCAGTACTTGCTGGTGTTCTTCCCTGGGTTCCAGTGGTGTGGTGGGGGACCCAGTTCTCGGTCCCCTAAGTCACCTTTGGACCCCGCGTTTCCTGGTCTCAGTCTCCAATCCTCCACCCTCCCCTTTCCAGACCTGCATCTCTGTCTGTCTGACGGAAAGCCACCTCCTCTATTCTGCCATCGTGGGAAATCTGAATTAAACCTTAATGAGAGGCAGAGCGCTTGCCTGGCATGCAGGAGGCCCCGTTCACTCCCCAGCACCAGAGGGAAAAAGAGACACTAAGTGAATAAATAAACGGTGGCTGGTGTCCCCGCCCCCCCCCCCAGCCATGGGCTCCACCCTAGCACCGTGGGCCCCCACTATCGTCCTTACGCGGTCACCTCTTAAGGACCGGCAGTCCCCGCTAGCTCAGGAGCCCTTCAAGGCCTGGCTATTCTGTGTCCCCTTCTGCAGCCCCAGGTGGGTGCAGCCAGCTGTACCAGGTGCACAGCCCGTTGCTGTCACTGTCACTCACAGAGCCGTGGCCGTGCGAGCAGCTGGGGCTGCACCCTTGGGTGGGGCTGGCTCTCGTCTCTCTGTGGCAGGACTTCTTCCTCCCTGGTCTCCCCAGGGCCCCATTCTGTGCCCTCAGGACCACGTGGGGTGACCATGGGCCACTCAACCCTTCCAATCAGGGGGGCATGCCCAGGGCCACACCGTGGGGTGGTGTAGAGCTGGACCAAGACCCAGGATCCTCACAGCTGCCTGGTGTCCCCTCCAGTGTGGGACAGGACATGGGTGGCACTGGGAGGCTTGGGCCTTCCTGAGGCCCTTGCACTGGTAGGTCATCAGCCTGGGGTAAGAGGACATGGGGGGACCATGCCAGGGGAAGGTCCCAACCACGGTCCTGCCTCACTTCTTGTTTCCATCATTGCTGTGGTTGTGGGAGACGGTTGTCACCACAAAACCACACACCAACCCACCTGCTTCCCCCGGCCAGCACCTGTCCCCCAGGGCCTGCCCCCGGTCCTCCCCCTCTGGGCCCACAGGTCTGGGTCCCCCACATCAAGGATGGAGCTGGACCCTGATATGAACCAGCCTCTCTGGGAGCCACTGCTGTATCCAGGCCCACAGCCTCACTGAGGCCTGTGCCATTCCTCTTCCAAGGGTTCTGTGGTCATGCATGTATTGTGAAACTACTGTGTTCTGTGCATTTATTGAGCACCGACTGTATGCCATGCATATACTGAGCACCAACTATGAGCCAGCTCCTTTGGCATATGCTGAGGTTAAAGGTGAGAGTATAACCCATGCAGCCCTCATGGAGTGAGAGGTCTGAGGAAAGATGGCGGCCCAACAAATGGACCCGGCCCTCATGCTGGGTCACAGCACACACGTAGGGAGCTTTACAAGGAGATCCTGATCCAGTCTGGGGACTCAGGGAAGTTCCTCTGGGGAAGGGAGGCCTGCGGGTAGAGGGCAAGTCTGGGGACGCAGCCCCCTCTGCTCTCTGGCCTGGGCTCCCTCCCAGAGCGCCTCCCAAACAGGGCAGAGCAGGGGCTTTGTGAGCCCCACAGCGTCGGTGGCCTGTGTGTGCACGTGTGTGGCGTGTTCTGTGTGCACATGGCCAGCGGGGACGTGGTGAGGGGAGGGAGGGGGCTGTGGAGCCCGGTGGTCCTGGGGGACACTGGGTTGGAACTTGATGGCCCGTGGGCAGCGGGACGGGTGCGGTCCCTGGTGGGTGGGCCGCAGCCCCTCTGTGCTCCGTGCAGGGCCACCGTGTGGTTCCTTCTAGAACACTGCGTCCTTGCGTTTTCCTCCCAGGAGGCTTCGGGGGCTCCAGTGGATCTCCCTGACCTTCCTGACTGGTGTCCTCCTGCCTGGTGTCCACTCGTCCTGCTGCTCGTCCCTCCAGGGCCCTCCCCACCCTGTCCTCCCTTCCTCCCACCTGCCCCTCAGCCCAGGTCCCGGGCCTTGCCCTGCTCAAGGCCTCAGACCACACGCGGACTGCCCCGTCTGTTGCCCCAGCAAGGCCTGCGGGCAGGGCCTAGGGCCCCTGGGTTCCTGTTTCTGCAGCGCCCAGGAGAGGACCTGGCAGCCGCTCGGAGGCCTCTTGTGCTCAGGGTCCAGGTTATAGGGAGAAGGCCTCAGAGACCCGCAGGCACAGACCCCGCCAGGTGGAGGGTCCCCGGGGGCAGGTGTCCGTGGGCGGAGGCTGAGGTGCCTCCCAGGTCCCAGGTGGTCCCCAGGGCCACAGTGTTAGCTGCTACTGTCCTAAGCTCAGGACTCCCCAGGGGCCCTTTTTCACAGGAGGGGACCTCTGTGAAATGAGATGCAGCCGGTGGGCACAGACGCCACCTGGTGAAAAGGTGCCATTTCTGATGAGAAAGGAGAGTCTCAGCGGGAGCCGCCTGTCCTGAACCCCGCCCACCTCACCTCTGCAGGAGACTGGCCTGTCACGTCCTGAAGTCTGGGGACACCTGAATCCAGCTGGACTCCACACAGCAGCTGGGCTTATGTCCTCCTCGGCCATTGCTGAGCACCTGTTTGTGCACTGCACCGTCTTCCATTTACATGGTCTCCTTCAAAATAAACTAAGACACTCACACTCACACACACTCACACCCCCCTACACTCACTCTCATACACACACTCACACTCACTCTCACTCACACCCACCCCCCACACACTCATACCCCCCCACTCACTCTCATACACACACTCACACACACACCCACACACTCACACACACACACACACACTCATACTCTCACACACTCACACACACTCACACACACTCACACCCCCTACACTCACTCTCATACACACACTCACACTCACACTCATACTCACACTCACACACACTCACACTCACTCACACACTCACACTCACACACACACACTCACACTCACACCCCAAACAGCCGCTAGTCTGGGAGAAAGCAACAGTGATGAGAATGGTCAGAAGTTGGGGAGATGCAGCTGTGCTGTGGCCAGGGCACGTCCTCCCTCTCTGGTCCTGCCTTTTCCCCCCTGATTGGATGGTCACCCCAGAGGGTCCTGAGGGCAGCAGGATGTGGCCCTGGGAGACCATGGAGGGAGGAAGCCCCTCAGAGTCCTTGTCCGTCAAAGCGTCCAGGTCTGTCAGGCGCCTGGTCTCCGAGGTGGCCTGGGGAAGACTTCTGGTGGCTCCGAGGGCGGGGGCCTGGCCTCAAGCCTGTGCTCAGGGCGGCCTCCCCCTGGCCTGGGAGCGCAGCCAGCTGGCCAGGTCCTCCTCGCCTTCCCACTGCCCTCCTAGCTTCCCCTAGAGCCTTGGATCACAAACAAGGCGCCCCGGGGCCTGGCCTTTCCCCTCCATCTCCCTTTCCTCCTCCCTCCTCTCCCATGAGCCGACACTGCCCTGGGTCCAGGTGAAGCTGAGGTTCCTGTGCACAGAGCGTCGCGGGCACCCACTCCCCTGGACCTGGTCTCCCCATGACACCAGGTGCCCACATCAATACCAAGAGGAGCCACCCCCCGTGACTTGAGGTGGTTCCTGGCACCATCACCACCATCAGACCAGGGCCAGGGCGAGGCTGGTGAGAGTCCTGGCTCAGAACTGAAGGGTCCTGGGCTCTCGTCTTTGGAGATCCCCCTGGAGATGAGCGACCCTGGCCTCACACTAGCCCCAGCCCTACTGCAAAACACAAGAGAGAGAAAACCTGCTGGACGGATGGGTGCTCTAGGGGTCATTGGGGTCCTGAGCTGTTCTTGCAGGTTATTCTTTGATACAACGTCCCAGCGAGGCTGATGGGCAAGACTGCTGCTTTAACACAGTTGTGTGGGTTGTGCACTGCACAAAGCCATGAAGCAAAGCAGGAAGCAAGAGTGGCTGCAGTCCAGCCTGCTCCCGTGTTGTGTCTGAGTATGGGGGAAGGGACACGTATTTTGTCCACTGGTGAGGAAACCTTTCCGACAAGGATATCTAGTATGCTGCTGGTGGCCCTGCAAACAAGGTAAAGAATTTGAGATGAGAGAGGGACAGGGACTTGCCCTGGGATACACAGCAGCAAGGCTGGGATCCAGATTTCTTCAGTCTTCACTTCATAGTCCTCCCTTTACTTCATGTCACTCTAGTAAAATGTGTTGGGGAACTAAGCACTCCCCCAGGCCGAGATCCATCCAAAATCTGTCTTGCTGGGCGCACGCCTATAACCCCAGCAGCTCGGGAGGCTGAGGCAGGAGGATCAAAGCCAGCCTCAGCAATGGCGGGGCCCTAAGCAACTCAGTGAGAACCTGACTCTAAATAAAGTACAAAATAGGGCTGGGGTGTGGCTCTGTGGTCGAGTGCCTCTGGGTTGTCCCAGTATCTCCTCTTCCCTGTCTGACCCTGCCTGTCCCTGTCCCTTTGCTCCTCACTCCCCCACCCAGGCCCTCTCTGCCTAGAGATGAGGGTGTCTAAAAGCCAAAGGCACCTCTGGGGCAGAGCAGGGGCAGGTGTTGCCACCAGCGGGTGGTCCTGTAGAGCTGTCCTTGTCACCCCGTCAGCTCCTGGCTGCTCCGCCAGACCCCGACTCCCAGCATCCCCTGCAACACTGAGCCCTTGGCTTGGGATGAAGGGACGTGAGCAAGCCTCTCCCATCTTCCGCCTTCCATCTCGGGGGCTCCTCTCTGTCCTTCCTGCTGGCTGACCCCAGACTTGGTGACAACCATAAGGACGTTGGTAAAGCTTCACAGGACAGCATCACGCTGCGGGGGGGGGAAGAACCTGGGTCTGAAGCCATCCCGGAGCAGCAGTGCCGTCCAGGCCCAGGCTGAGCTCGTGGGTACCAGGAACACTGATCTGCACTCTGGGCGCGGATGGGGGGGGCGCGGCTGAGAGCTGCCCCCCGCCCCCCCCTCGGCTCTCCGTCTTCCCCCTCCCCCCCACGGCCTCCTGAGGAGTGGAGGCCAGGGTTCTCTGCAGAGGAAAGAGGGAGCAGCGCCAGCACGTGGCCATGTGGTGGCTCCCTCGCAACCGAAGCTGCCTCTTGTGTAACCAACGGGGAGGGACGAAGACTGGGGTCACAGGATGTCAGGGCTGCCGGCCAGAGCCACCCGGATACCACAGGGGCCACTTTCATTTTATCCCACGGGCTTCACTCAGTCCCTCCCCCCAGGAGGGAGGCAGTTAGGCCTCCGCCCTCCATCTTCTGTTCACCAGGGCCTCCCCCAGGAGAGCGGCTGGCTGGCCCAAGGTCACGGTGGCCATGAGTGGCAGAAGGGCCCAGGAAACCCTAGGAGAGGATTTGGAGCCAGAAAGGATTTGAAGCTGGAAGCAGATGGGGAGCCACGGGGACTCCCGGGGGGGGGGGGATTAGCTCAAGAAGCCCAAGACAATGGGTGGAAGTGACCTAAGGAATCCCAGGACCAGGGACTCTGCCGTCCAGGGTCTGGAACGCCGTGGAGCCCGTGGTGTGGCCGCCTTCCTACCCTCAGGCCCGAGGCTGCCCGGAAGTGGAAGGGCTGATTCTCCAGGGCCTGGAGAGGAAGGCTGACCGCAGCATTCTGGCCTCTCAGGGACCAGATGACAAGGGAAGGGATCTGTTCATTCCACCGTCCCCCGTGCTGGCTGGGCCCCCCCCCCGTGTGCTGGCACCTCCGTGAAGCAGGCCACTGCCCATCCTCCCAGAGCCACGTGCGGGTGGGGGGACAGACCTCACACAACCACCGTGACACACGCCCATCACCTGGGTGCCAGGGTGCGACAGGTGCTCCTTAAAACCAGACACGGCAGGACAAGGGGGACCCAGAGCGAGAGGGACAAGGCCGGCCCTGGATTGCAGAGTCCAGTGCAGAGGGATCACAGGGGACCCCTCCACGAGGCAGAGGGAAAGTGCTGTGAGAGGGGTGCTGTGCCCTCCCTCCATGGCTTCTCTCTCAAGCTGTCACTGCATTTATTTATTGGCTATTCATGTGCTAAGTAAAGGGAAGTTAAGATTTTAAATTATCAGTGTGCCACTTCGCTCCTCTGTGGGAGGTCACACACTGCTTAGCTCTGGGTTCACACCGAGGGAGCCTCAAGCCCGCTAGAAGGACAAACAGTGTGGCAGGAGAAGACCGCCCCTCCACCCGGGTGAGGGGGCCTGCAGGTGCCCGGGTTTCCCCTCAAGGCAACGACCCTCTGAGGACCCTGGAGTCCCCACCCCAGCACCGAGGGCACCCCAAATCTCTGCAGCAGGACAGTGGCCAAATTCCCCACCTCAGCCAGACCCTGGGCTGCTCCCGTCACCCCAATGTGGACAGGATCTGCAGAAGTCAAGCCAGACGTCCCTTGCCACAGGTCTGCCCCTCAAGAGATGGCACACCCAGTGTCCTTAGACCCCCAGGCCAGCAAGTGCCCGGCACCTGGATGGGAGTCTTCTTTCCCCTGAGCTGGGCTGTTAGCTGCCCACGCCCCACATGCTGCGTCAGAGGAGGGGAATAAAAGGTAGAGGAGGTAGCTCTAGATAACAAAGCCCCCCACCAGAGCACTCCCACCCCTCCCCAGGCTGGCTGCCCCCCCACCAGAGCGCTCCCACACCTCCCCAGGCTGGCTGCCCCCCCACCAGAGCGCTCCCACCCCTCCCCAGGCTGGCTGACCCCCCACCAGAGCGCTCCCACCCCCTCCAGGCTGGCTGCCCCCCCACCAGAGCGCTCCCACCCCTCCCCAGGCTGGCTGACCCCCCACCAGAGCGCTCCCACCCCCCCCCCGCTGGCTGACCCCCCACCAGAGCGCTCCCACCCCCCCCCCCCGGCTGGCTGCCCCCCCACCAGAGCGCTCCCACACCTCCCCAGGCTGGCTGGCCTTCCTGGCAGGTCCCTCCAGATTCTTGAGAAATCTGCACATCTTAGTTACTGTGGCTTCACTCATCTGTGAGCATCACCTGTCTCAATGCTGATGGGCACTGTTTGTCCATTTACTCATGTATTTTTAGATTAGATAAATAAAGGGAGATATATTTTAGGAAACCCATAATAAATAACCAATCAGAGGACAGCCGTGAACCCAAAGATCCTAAAAGAAGACCAGACCCCCACAAACGTCTTGTGATTACTGGCTGAAGCCGTTCCCACCTACCTTCCCAGCCCACCCCCCCACCAGGGTTACTTTAAAAGAACATCCTGAGACCCCCACACCCATGTCACTCGGGGTGGCCCGGGCCCTCCTGGGAGCAGACCACCTTCCCTCTGGGATACATTCTCTTCTTTCCTCCCGAGACCTGCCTTGTCCCTAAACTCTTGCCTGCCAGGGGTCAGGGACCTGGCCGCTCTGAAGCAGACCTCCTCGGACCCCCATCCGGTGACAGTGCTGCCAGCCGAGGGTGAGGACCGCGGCTGCCAGGTCCTGTTCCCAGGACGACGCGGGACTCGTGACCTGAACACGGGCCATGTCAACCAAGGACTGCGCCTGGGCCCCGTCACAGCAGTGGAGCAAGGCAGGAGGAGAGGCTGAGGGGACCCAAGGCCAGGGAGGGGCGGCTGGGACGCCCCTGGGCCGCAGCTCAGTCCCTGGAACGTGCTCAATGTCCCATCCGACTTGGCTTCCAAAAAGGATAAAGTGACCAAGCCTCACAGGACAGTGATGGTGAGGCACTGGGTGCCCTGTGAGGGGCCTTCTGCCCCCAGAGGAGAGGGCAGTGGGAAGGGCGGGGGGGTACACAAGCCCTCTGGTCTCCGTGGTGACCATGGCGCTCTGGGGCCACATTTCACTCATCATGGGTGGAGACAGTGCTTCTGTAACCTGGTCCCTCCGGCTGCGGGAAGGGCCCCTCTTGTCCACCCTCAAGAGTCACTGATGGATGGCCCTGTCCCTTGGTGTTTCTCTCCCAGTGCGGAGACAGAGCAAGAGCTCCACAGGCCTTTATCCCAAAGAGCGAAGCACCCGGGCTGGGGGAGGGGAGAGGAGTGCCCACCTCTGCGTGGGGCAGGCCTGACCCGTGGCCCTTCTCTGGGTGGCCCTCGATGTGTCCTGGGCCAGAGCATGGGAAGCTCAGCCCTCAACTGGGGCCCACACCTGCTCTGGGTGCTCTGCTCAGAACCGTCTCTCCCAGTAGGGTGCTGGAGCTGGGGGGCCCCCAAGACCGAGGAGCGAATGTTCAGGAATTTTACAAGACAGTCTTTAAACTTTTGGTGACTTGAAATTGGCCGCAGATCTATCTTAAATCCCTGCTATGTGTCACGGTGCCAGGATCTTTTCTCACACCATCTCGACACCCCATTGTACAGATGGGAAAAATGAGGCTCAGCAGTGTGTAAAATCACCTGCCTACGTCTGAAAGCCACATCACCCTGACCCCTGCTCTCGTAATTTAACTGCTGCAACGTTCAGCCTCCATACTGTATGGGTACCGAGGAGCAGAGAGGATAGACAACTAATCCCATCCAGGCCGGGTGCGGGAGGGCATTGAGAAAGACTTCTAGGGAGCGGAGCCATTTGGTTGGGCATTGCAGGGTGAATAGGAGTTTGCCAGTTGGGAGGCAAAGTGGGGAAAGCCTTCCAGGTAGAAGGAACAGCACAGGCAAAGGCCCGGGGGATACCGGGGCGGGAAGAGGAGCCGGGCGGCACGACGAGGTTGTGTGACTGGGTGGGACTTTAGGAAGAAGGGCCTGGAAAGGCAGCCTGAGTGATCTGGTCTTAATTTTGCAATCTTTGCACAAATTGGAAGTTCCTGGAAATCAAGCTCTAGGTGAGATCATGCCCGGGGTTTTAAAAGTGCACTTCTCAAATCATCGGAGGAGAGGGATTGCTTTTAAAAATGTCCTAGTCTGCCCTAGACGGATACTTTCACAAAATATAGGAAATAAGGGAAACTTGATCTTAAATAATGAATTTATAATAGTAAAGGAAAATGAATGACTAGAAAAATAAAAATAAAGACTCAACTAAGCCTATTTCTCATTGTAAGATTCAGTCGATATCAAATGACTACGGAGCTGCTCCCAAGTCCTTGGCTCTTACCACCCAGGCTCACTCTGACAGCAATGGCCGTCCTGGGAACTCCTGCGGAGGCTCCTTTTCCTTCTTTTTGTTTTTTTGGTACCAGGGATGGTACCCAGGGGCGCTCTCCCGCTGAGCTGCGTCCTCAGGCCTTTGTATTTTATTCTGAGACAGGATCTCACTGCTCTTCCCAGGCTGGCACCAAACTGGCAATTCCCCTGCCCAGGCTCCCCAGTGGCTGGGGTTGCAGGCTGTGCCGCGCAGACTGGCTGCCACAGGCATGTTTTCAGGATAAATGTAGGTTCTTCTGGTCAGAGCTAAGTGCCCTTGAACACATACCATTTTAGAGGTGAGGAACCTGCTGCTTAGAAGGTGGGTAGGTGGTCTGCCCAAGGTCACATCCCTGGCGAGTCGCAGGGCTGGGACCTGAACCTGGGCTGTCCACCCTGTCCTTCACCAGCCTGGCCTCAGCAGAGCCCCTCTGGCGGACCTCCAGACCTTGTCTTCCTCTTCCTCTTCTCAGTCCAAGGTCAAGAGCCTGCGATGGGAGGAGAAATGAAGCCAATCTGAGAAGCGGACGTCCTTGCCCAGGGTCCCACTGTGACAGGGTGGCAGAGGCAGCCGGCCCCGGGTCTCCTGATGCCACCTTGTGCTCATGACCCCTCCCTGCCCGCCTCCGGCTGTCTGTCGGCTGTCTGTCGGGAGCTCCAGGCCAGACAGTGCTAAGGAGGGGCAGGAAGAGGCAGGGGACTCATTAATTGCTGGCAATTACATGGTGGTTTGTCATTCTTAATTAGCTCCACCGTCCAGAGATCTCCCTGTGCCCGCCCAGGCTGGGAGGAGACCACTGCCCGGCCACCAAGCAGGGCAGGCTGCACGGTGGGGACCGAGGGATCCCTCGGGAACACCAGCCCCACTGGGCACTGCCACTCCTCCGACTGCAGAGGCCCCCAGCTGTGAGACACACTTTGAGAATAGTGGGCCGGACTTCCTGGGTCCCAGGCACTGGTCAGCTCTTCCAGGGGACCCTGGGGTGAAAGATGCTTTCCAGCCCCTGTGCTTGAAGCACGTCCAGTTGCTGGGAGAGGCAGGTGGGTCACCATGACCATGACATTAACGGTGACCAGAGTGACCATTTATTGACAGCCAGAGAAGCCTTACCAAGCCCTCTTGGTGGGCATCACGCCCATTGTGCAGATGAGGAGACCGGGGCTCTAGTTAGCTAAGGTTACATATCTAAGTGGTGGATCTGGCTGAAGAGCCAAGTTATGTGGGACTCTAGGGCCAAAGAGTTGTTGTGTAGAGGTGTGTGTGTGTGTGTGTGTGTGTGTGTGCACGCGCGCGCATGTGTGTGTTCAGGAGAGAACAGTGGTTTGCAGGCAGCTGTGACAGTGGACATCGGGGGTTGGGAAGGAAGCCAACTGGATGTTCTGGACCAAGGTAGGAGCCTGGGAAAGCTGAGGAAGCCAAGTGTTTCGGGAAGAGGAAGAGTGAGGCGGTCCTAGCTGCCCACTGAGGGTGCCATCGGGACTCTGGGTGAGGCTGGACGGCCACAGCTCAGACAGGGCCAGGCTGGTTCCAGTCCCCAGAGAGCGTCCTTCCTGGGGGACAGTCGAGGATTAGATGACAGACTACAGAGCCCCTCCCGCCACGCCATCTTCACGCTCATCTGGTCGGGAATGTGAGTTGAGTTTCACAAAAACCGGCAACGTTTAGCACACTCACGGTATACAGGCGGCATTCAACCCGTCACAACATGGACTCCTGAAATGCTCTCTCCGGGCCACCCCAGGAGGCGTGATCCCCATCCTCGTCTGCCCGGGCTGCTGTAACAAAGCGGCTTCCAAACAAGAGGAGTCTATTCCTCACAGTGCCGGAGGCTGGGGGTCCCAAGACCAAGGCCCAGCAGATCCCTGTCTGGGGAGGGTCCTGGTTCACTTCCTGCGAACCTCCCTGGGCAGAAGGGACTGGGGAGCTCTCAGGGGTTCTTATATACTCATCCCACTCACAAGGGCTCTGCTTTCTTGAGGGTCCCCTCCCAAAGGTGCCACCTCTTGGGGGTTAGGACTTCAACATGTGAATTTTGAGGGGACCTAAACTTTCAGTCTATTGCATCAATGTTACATTTTTGAGGAACCAGAGGCCCATGGTATTAAATGACTTGTCTGAGGCCTTGAGGTCATGACACAGGGAGCCCTGCTGTCCCCACCCATGACCCTGTAGAAACGCTGGTAAAGGGGTGATCAGGGGAGCTGGGCGGGTAGGTTGCCTGAGGGGGCCAGGGCTTCTGACCCCCAGCCTCCACTCGGTCTTGGTCTCACTTTGAGTTCAAGTGCACCTAGAGAGAGAGGGGCTGAGAGCCCACCCAGTCCCGGCACCCACTGTCTCCTGTGAGAGTCCATCAGGGAAGACAAGAGTCAGACTGAAGTCCTGCACTTGATCTTGGTCAAAGGGCCAAGAAACAAAGTAAGACTGTAGTTCCGAGAGAGTCGTTGGACTAAACACAGAAGCAGGCGGGACGAAGTGGCACAACCCTGTCATCCCAGTGGCCGGGGAGGCTGAGACGGGAGGATCGAGGGTTCAAAGTCAGCCTCAGCAAAAGCGAGGTGCTATGCAATTCAATGAGGCCTTGTCTCTAAATAAAATACAAAATAGGGCTGGAGATGTGGCTCAGTGGTCGAGTGTCCCAGAGTTCAATCCCCTGTACCAAAAAAAAGGACAGAAGCAGGTTACCAGGGAGTTTCCCCTCCCCCTCTTTATTGCTTTTCTGATTACTAAAGAATTCATGATCATTGTAGAAATGTTCGCAAAGTTGGATCAGATAAGATTAAAAAAAAGGGTGGGATCACCTTAAGGCCTTTTCTTAAATATCAATGTACTTTTAAGATTTCTTTGTTCCCTCCCTGTGGTTAGAAGAATTGTGGAAGGTCAGGAGACTCGGCTTCTGGTCCTGACTTGCTGTGTGACCTTGGACAAGTCCCTGCCCCTCTCTGGGCCCCAAGCTCCTCACCTGTGAAATGAGGATTTGGGCACAGTGACCGCTGAAGAGGCCCCTCGCAGCTCTGACCTTCTGTTCCTGCTTCTGTTTCTGGGAGCAGCAGAAGGGGCGCTGGCAGGCTGCCCCTCTGCAGGAGATACATGGCTGACAGCTCTCAGCGAGTCACCTCCGGGACGATGTGAAGGCCAGTTGACAGACTTTGTTGCGGGCACAGTGTTCCAAAGCTGCCTGCTTACTGGGCCCATATGGTGCCTCCTGCCAGCCGGACACCACCAGCTGCTCTTGGCTGGTCAGCCTTGGGTGACTGCTTTTCCTCTAGGTGCCAGAAAGTTCTCTGTGATTCTAGGGCCCATATGTCCTGGGAGGGCCCAGCCCTTTGAGAGAGAAGGCAGCCCCGTGTGGTGACAAGCTGGGGGGGGGAGGAAGGGAAGAAGGAAGGGGGCTCTGGCTGTGTTCCAACTCCATGTGGGCCCCTTGCTAGGCATCTGGATTCAGAAATGAATCAGAAAATCTTCCTGCCCTTGAAGGACCAGCCTCTGACGGAGGTGAGAACAGAGACAGGCAGCAGCCGCAGAGCAGAGAACACAGGACTGTGGGAGTCTATGGCGAATCCTCGCTCCTAGGCCCCTGGGGGGTGGGAGGCAACCTTGAAGTGGGCTCAGGCCATGACTCTGCTCTTCTGACACCTGAGTGACATCCTGTGGAAGAGATATACTGTCGTCCCTTTTCCAGATGAGGCTCAAAAAGGGGAGTCCATGATCACCACAAGGACAGTGCTGTTCTAACCCTGGCATCCTACTCATGGGGCCTACAGGCCTAAGTGGGACCCTGGCCTCTGACCCTCAGAGCCCCTCTGAGAGTGTTTCTTTCCTGGGCCCAGGGATCCTAGCTGTCAAGTGGCTCCATTGCTGGCTGCTGGGTCCAGCCGAGTAGCATCCGAGTAGCATCTTCAGGAAATGGTGAAGGACAGAATGGCTGCCAAGGCACCTAGTTTAGACACAGTGGCCATCAGCAGGCCCCTTGTCCAGCTGGGGCGAGCACAGCCTGTGTTCCTCCCAACACAGACAGGTCTGCTGGCTCCTGAGCAGTCACAGAGGCTGCTTTGCCTTGTCTGCAAGAAGCCGGGCAGGGTCTGCGTTCCACAGTGTGATGGGAAGGCCCAGGAGCTTGGCGTTGGAATTCTAAAATCCTGGGGTTAGGAGACCAGTGCTTGAGGAATTCTAGAGTTTAGCTTACCCTGGAAGTGCTTCCCAAGAAGTAGGGCAGGGTCTGGGTCAAGGTCATTGTTATGGTTTGGATCTAGAATGACCCCCAAAGGCTCCTGTGTGGAAGGCTTGGTTCCCAATGCAACAGCATTCCGAGGTGGGGCTTTGGAAAGGGTTTGGATCAAGAGGGCTCTGATCTCATCAACCCACTCACTCACTGGGGGGCTCATCATCGAACAGACGATTAGGAGGTGGTGGAAACTGCTGGAAGTGGGGCCTGGGTGGAGGAACTAGGTCGCTGGGGGAGTGTCTTGGTCCCTTCTTCACTCTTTTGCCTTCCCAGCTGCCATGAGGCGAGCAGCACGATGTTCTGCCTTATCGAAGGCTCAAAGTGGTGGGGTCTCAGTTATTCTGTCACAGTGATGAAAAGAAAATACAGCCAGTAAATAGGCAGGCACCCACCTGTTGGAAGGATCACATTTCATTTTACAGATAAGAGTAAGATCCAGGGGCTGGGGATGTGGCTCAAGTGGTAGCAGGAGCACCACATAAAAATAAAATGAAGATGTTGTGTCCATAAATAAATAAATATTAAAAAAAAAAAGAGTAAGATCCAGAGGGGGGAAGACCTGCCTGGAGTCCCGCAGCAAGTCCCTGTGGGAGGTTAAGGCCTCTTTCCCCAACACCTCAGGGTAGAACACACCATCTCTGAGACTACCTTGGAATGGGGTAAGCAGGGGGCAGCTCAGAGTGCCAGCAGGTACCCGAGAGTAACCTCGTGCTATGTGGATCAGTAAGGAGCCCAGAGGTTGTGCTCAGGGTCCACTTTCAAGATGCACCCCTTTTCGGCAAATTTCTACTGCCTTCGAAGCCTCCCCCACCCTGGACATCCCTTTTTCTCATTCCTGAGCTTTTCACCGCTCGAGACCTCAAATTCCTGATTTGTAAAATGGTCTGCAAGCACCTTTCAGAAGCTGTCTAGAATCCTAGGCCCTGGCCTCCCGCGGCGGGAAGGGGCTCTGGGACCCTCAGTCCGCTAAGGGCGACCGGGGATGGGAGAAAAGGTGGGCGTCCAGCTTTCAGCGCCGGTCTCTGCCTGGACGCCTCCGGGACCGCCCACCTTGGAATCCCTAGCACAGTCAGGCCGAGGCGGGGCGAGTCTGGCATAGGGGCGTGTCCGTGGGCGTGTCAGATGGGCCTCGCCCCGCCCCTGGACGTAGCCGCGGAGCTCGCGCCGGGGAGGGGAAGGAGGGAGGGAGGAGCGCGCCGACCGCGCGCCGCCTGGCCGGGCGGAAAGTTTCTCCTGACAGAGTTTTGGCTGCGGCGCCGGCGGCCGGAGCGGGCCATGGACGCGCTCAAGTCCGCGGGGCGGGCGCTGATCCGGAGCCCCAGCCTGGCCAAGCAGAGCTGGGGGGGCGGCGGCCGGCACCGCAGTGAGTGTGTGCGCGCCCGTTGGGCCGGGTCGGGCGGGGGTCGAGCCAGGCGTTCGGGGCCTCCCGCGGGCGCCCGGAGTCGGGCCAAGTTGGCGGAGAGGCGGGGCCTTCCCCGCGCTCGCGTCCCGTCGCGGCCTTCCCGGCCCCGCGGGGTTGGGGTCGCCCGGGGTCAGGTCGTGCTCCCACTCCCCACCCCCGCTCTTTGCGGCGGGGAGGAGGGCGGAGCTGGGGAGGAGACCGAGCTGGGGGTCTCCAGGTGCCGGGGGAGGGAGGTGCAGGTAGGAGAGGCCTGGGCGACCCCGGGCAGCTCCCGCCCCACCGTCCTGGGCTGCCCGCGGGAGGCAGGAGCTCAGCGTCAGCGCCCGGGGGACGAGGGGCGCGGGCGAGCGCCTGGGAAGATGCCCCATCCCCGCGCCTCTGCTCCCCTGCGGGGACGTGCGGCGGGCGGAGCCCACTAGCCCCTCCACCAACCGGATTCCGGCCTACGGGGTCATCTTTGAACTCCTGGGCCTCAGGTGTGAGCCCGAGGTCACAGGTACCTACCTACTTGTTGGGAGACCGGCCTGGAGTGCCTGAAGAGGCCCCCGCCGCGGGCGACCTGGACCTAAAGCCAGATCCAGGTGGCCAGGCCGGCGGCCAGGCTATATTTGAAACCTGTTTTCTCTCGCACCTTCCCCCAGGGTCTAACGAAATCCCTGGGCTCCCAGGCAAAAGGCAGACGCCCTGCCACCTCTCCTGGGGGAGTCTGGGAGGCTGGGAGGAGCTCACCCAGGCCCCCCTTCCTGTCCTCTAGGCTCGGGTTACTCTCTGGGAGTCCGTCACCTGGCACCTTCCCCTGGGGCCTCGGAAACCTATCCCAGGTCCCTCCTTTTCTGCGAGTTGTTTGCCCAAGTTCACACAGGCCTTCCGGGCTGATGTGGAGCCAGATCGCAGGATTCCTGCATACCCATGTCCCCACCTGCCACCCACCTAGGGCCATCCTCTCCCCCGACCAGGAAACGGCACAGCCACCCCCACCCCTCCTTGCCTTTCAGGGCTCCGCCAGGGGAGCCCGAGTTCCCTAGTCCCTGGAGCGCCAGCGTGTCTGGGCCTAGGGAGTCCGCCCTGCCCCTCCTCTTGCCCCGATCTGCTGCTCCAGACTGGCATTGGGAACGTGGGCTGGGTCCTGCTGGTGGGGGTGGGGTCAGAGACCCGTTAGGGCCAGGCCGGGCATGTACCATCTCCCACACTTACTGGCTCCCAGAATAGTCCTTTATGAGAAAGCGTTCAGTGGAGGAACCCTGCCGATTTTCTCTAGGGTGAGCCTGGAAGCTCCCTGGGGCAGTGGTTCTCAAGGGAAGGGAGCCTAGAAGCACTGCCGAATCTGGGGAGAGGAAGAAGTAGCCACTTTGGGTGGTGGAAAAGAGTGTCTTTGGTGTGCTCCAATTGAGGACAAGTCATTTGTCCTTAATGATCCTCAGTTTCTTTGCTTGCAAAATGGGGTTAAAAAATTTTTACCTGGCAGGGTGTTATAGGAAAATTGTTTTATAATGCTCCCTTCTGATCCACCCCTCTCCCCTTCTCCTGTCTGTATAGACCTTCAACATGATTCTTACTGTGATGGACCAGGTTTGGGGGGCTTAGAGCCTTTTTATACCTTGAGGGAAAGCTGAGGAGCGCCCCTTCCCTCCCCCACCTCCCACAAGTTGAGAGCTCAGTCCCTGTTGTCCCAGTGCCTTCTATACCCTGAATGAGCTTACCCAGAGCCCCACCTGTCCCTCATTATTAATTCTCAATTTCCATCTGTAAATTGCAAATAAGAGAAATATCTGCCTCAGGCTTTTTGTGGGGTTACATCAGTGTGTTTTGCCCAGTACAAAGGAAGAATTCAATAGGTGGTAACTAAGGCTTTGGTCACTGTGTTTTACAAAGTATTTTGCTGCTTGTACCTCATTTGCTCCTATGATCAAAGCAGGGGATTCTTATCAGACCCATTTTAGAGATAAAGGAACTGAGAAGTGGAGTTGCTGGCCCCAGGCATATAGAGCTTCCAATGACAGAACTCCAAATCCCCAGCCAGGATCTATCTATGTGCTGGGGATCTTACCAGTGTGGCCTCTGGCCATGGAGAACCTCAGTGGCAGGTCCCACCCCAGGTTGGGCTGGCAGCCCCTGAAAACATTTGTGACCCACAGGTTAGAGATGTGACTAGGGGAGATGCTAGAGTACCCTTGCTTAGGGTTGTGACCCAACCAAGCCTTGGGCCTAGCCTTTGAGATCTGAGGCCTGTGGCTGAGTTTTGAGGCCAGACTGATGCCACTGGAGTTACGTAGGCCTGCCCCTCGCTTCTCAGGTCTTCAGCTGGGATTTGCACGATCATTCTTTTTGTTTGTAGAGAAACTGAAGCACAGGACTGGCTGCAGCATGCCTGATGTCACACAGGAAAGCCAACATCCCAAGGCTTCTGGGTTCTGAGGCTCACAGCTTCTCTCTCCAGGTGTCCTGACCTGGAGGGGTTCTCTCCCTCTCCCACATGTGGCTTCTTCCCATCTCTTAGGGAACCATAAATATTTTATCTTATTCCCTGGTCAAGGATTTTCCTTTCGTTCAGCTGCCTGGAAAGATGGCTCACCGTGGCTGCTCAGTATCCTTCTTCCAAAGGAATTGGGGTCATTTGACCCTTGGGCTCCTTTGGGAGTTGTGCTAACCTGTCAGGGAAGCAAAAGAGGAAGGATAAATATGATACCATCATGATACCAGTTCATGATGGTAGGTGGGGGAGGGAGGCGTCTGTTCATATGTATTTATGAGATATAAATAGGATGAATAAACTGCCAAACCCTAATACCTGTTGGGCACTGAGAGGCTATAGGGACCTGGGGACTGGTCGCTGCTCTTCTGGTAGTCCTCACAGTCTGGTGGAGGAGGTAGAGAAAGGGACAGGACTGTAGAGGGTAGCGATGCTGTGGATAAAGGCAAAGCAGGCTGCAGAAGCGACAGCATGGCTCTGCAGATTGGGCGGTGGTGTCTTTGAGTTCTTCTGAAAGTAGATACCAAGACAAGGATCTGAGTGCAAGTTCTGTATTTGAGAAGCGATCCCAGTAAATATTGTCAGGACAAGTGAGAAGGGAAGGGGGTCCAAAAAGTGGGTATCCTGAAGCAGATGACCACTGTGGGCCACTGGAGCTTAATCCCTGGGGAACTCTGGGAGCCAGGTAGAACGTGCTGCTCAGGGTTGTTCTTTTTTTTTTTTTTTTGGTACTGGGGATTGAACCTGGGGCACTTGACTACTGAGCTACATGCCCAGCCCTTATTTTTTTATTTTAAGACAGGGTCTTACTAAGTTGCTGAGGCTGGCCTTAAACTTGCGATCCTCCATGCTTCAGTCTTTGAGTCATTGGGATTATAGACACACGCCACCATGCCTTCCCTTTGAGGGACCCTGATCAGCAGTTGTAGCTGGAGGGTTGCAGTATGCAGGGGACTGGCCCTCTAAAGCCAGTGAGCCCGCAGGCAGGGTGGCAGGTGCTGGTAGACCAACATGAATGGAGGGCCTCTGACAGTATCACCTCTCTGGGGAAGTAACTTGGGCGATACTCGTGAATCCAATAGGGAAGAATCTGGGATGCACCTTCTAGGCACTGGGAATAGCAAGTGGCAGGGGATGTTTGACTTGGGGGCTGGGACTCTGCTCCTCCCAGATCTGGCCGCTGAGGGAGGGACATGAGGGAGTCAGAGGTTATCTACTGCCCACTGAGGGTCACATGCTTCTTTTTAGCAGCCCTGCAGGGCAGCAGGCCCAGGCCCTGCTGGAGTGACCCTGAGCAGGGCTCTGCATGACCGCTGCCTTGCCAGCAGGAGCGAGTGTCAGTTTGAGTCCCAGTGCTGTCATCTGTCAGCCCTGCGCACTCTTGCGCTGCTGTATCTGTGAAGTGGGATTGCCGACCTGTCTGTGGTGCTCTTAGAAAATACTCTGCATGGTCACGCACACAGTAAAGCCCTTTGCACCTGACATTGGTAGTGACAGTAGCTTGTACTCTGGTTCTTGGTGTGTGTCACACAGGGTAGTGGGGGAACTTGCTTCATCCTCATGACAGCCCCTGGGGTAGGTAGTATTATTGTCCCCGTGTAAAGGGGGGAGGCTGGGTGGCCGGCTGCCCTCCTGTAGAGCCTGTTTTTCTCCTGCAGTGTGTGTAGGTGTTCAGGAAACGGAGCTGCTGCAGTGATCACTGTTAAGTTAGTAAGTCTCACTAGCTTTCTGACTTCTGAAATTAGCCTACACTCTCACCTCTGAAAGCTCCTTCAGATGATGCTCCCAGAGGGCTGAGCATATTTGACAGGAGGAGACACTGCAGCCCAGAGAAGCAGCCATACTCCTGTTAGGGCAGAACTTGGGTCCCCTCCTGAGATATTGTCACTCTGTGGCTTCTAGGCCCCTGCTTTGGCTGAGACTTGGATGTCCCAGACACCATCCTGCTGGGTCTCCTGGGGCAGCAGAAGGGGGACAGGTATGCCCTGCCTGTCCCTAACTCCTGGGTAAGGACCTTCATGAGGAAAGAGCACATGGTCACAGCTGAAGTTAGACTGGGCGTATGGTCTGTCCCAGCTAACTATGGCAGCAGGTCATCTGTAAAATTGCACAGTTAAAATAGCATAGTCATTACCCACCACAGGGCGCAAAATAACCGGACCGGAACAGGCCTGCGGACTCAGGGAGCCTCTGGGAGCTTCCCCTGGAGTCCTGGGCTCCTTCTGAGAGCATGTGGCATTGAGCCGGATGCTCTGAGTGGATCCTGTTTGAGGTGATGACCGGTGAGCAGGACGAGGGTGGTGAGAAACTCCGTGGGTCTGTCGGTACCAAGGCCTGGTGCTGCTGGCTGCAGAGGGGAAGATGTGGGCCCCAAAGATCTCACATCTCACGAGAAGAGCCATGTGCACAGGAAGACCAGAGAGGAACCAGGCCTCCCAGAGGAAAGGGAGGACCAGTGACAGGAATGGGGACAAGGCAAAGCAGGACAAGATTGGATGGCACTGCTGGTCAGGGCACCCCTGCTGCATACCAGGTCCTGGGAGGGCGGATGTGGATGGTGGGTCCTTTGAGGTGAAAACACAAGCAGGCAGCTCCTTGGCAGTGGGGGTGTGGCTGTGGAGGAGGTGGAGGCTCACACTCGCAGAGGGATGAGAGTGTGGAGCACCTGCCACCGGCTGGCCCTGGCTGAGTGCAGTTTACAAGCTCATTATCTCAGTTTATTATCCAAGGATCAGAACGCCCCTCGGTGGCCAGCGCATGCCTGCAATCTCAGCATCCCAGGAGGTTGAGGTAGGATGGTTACAAGTTTGAAGCCAGCACTTAATAAGACTATTCCCCCCACCACAAACAAAAAACAGGGCTGGTGATGTGGCTCAGTTGGTAGAGGGCCCCTAGGTTCAATCCCTAGTAACTACCCCCGTCACACACGTGAAAGACAAAACAAGACAGCCCCTTACACTAGGAACTGTTGCTTCCCGTTTTACAGATGAGAAAACTGAGGCTTAGGAAGATAATTAACTGAGGATCACTCCACAAAGCACCAGAACTGGAATGGTAGGACTAAGGCTCTTGCTCCTAACCACTGGGCTATGCTGCCTCAGAGCTTCCTGGAAGAGCCTGGATGAATGAAGTGAAGGATCAAGTGAAGGGAAGAAAATCATTTTAGATAGAACTATTTGAACAGAAGCTCAAAAGTTGGAAAGTAGTGTTGCCTTATGAGGAGGCAGTTCTGCACAGTTGGAGCTGCTGGGGTCTCTGTGTGTGTTGTGGGAAAAGAGATGGGAACAGTCACTGTGGGGCTTGGGTGTAGGGGTCTGGGGTCCCCTCCCCTGCCCCCACTTGCTATAACTTCAAACGGGTACTGTCCCTCTCTGGGCCTCAGTTGCATCATCTGTCAAGCAAGGTGTGGAGACCCGGGGCCTCCGAGGCCAGGGAGTAGCAGCCACTTTACGAGGAGGGAGTAGAATATGGAAGGGTCAGTCCACGAAGGGAGGAATGCAGAAAAATGGCAAGCATTTTTCAGAGGTCAAGGAGGACAGGGGAATGTTTTGACAGCAAAGAGATCACCAGTGACCTTGGCAAGCTTTGGCCCTTTGGAATGGAGGGATCGGAAGTGGCTTTGGAAAGGGGCCAGAAAAAGGCTGAGCCACAGGAAATGAGAGAGTGGGGTCACAAAAATAGGGGAGGAAGGATGTTTGCTTTAGGGCAGGAATGGATAATGAATGAACAAGGCCAGCCCTGATTGATTGGTGTGGCCTGCCTTGGGGCCCTGTTTTGAAACTGAGGGAAATCAAGCTGCCGTCAGTTAGCAATGTCTGCCAAGGACACAGGCAATGGGCAGTGCAGCTCTGCCTGTGCCATCTTTAGATGGGCTCAGGTCCAAAGTGGTCTTGGTATCTTGGCCCACAGAAAGGAAGCCACTAGTGTTAGGAATACCCAGTCCAGGTGGAGCAAATACCTCCAGCTATAAGAATCTCTCCCTCTCCCTGACCCTCTCCTAGAGGTAAGGCAGCTGGCCTCAGGGACAGATGGTCTATCCAGTGATCAGGAGCTTGGGTTTTAGAGCCAGAGTCCTTGGAGCCTGAGTTTCCTTGTCTGTGAAATTGGAGTGAAAGAACGCTTGCTTGGAGGGTAGCTTTTTATTATTATTCTTTTTCTTTTTCTTTCTTTTTTTTGGTGATGCTGGGGACCTTGTGCACGCGAGGCAAGCACTCTACCAACTGAGCTATCATCCCAGCCCCAGCTTTGATTATTCATCTTTATCAACACGGTAGCTCTGATTCACCCCAGAGATGATGATGTTAGTCTTGGCTTCCTTGAGAGCAGGGCCTGAATTGTACCGTCATCTGACGTGGTACCAGGGACACACCAAGAAGAACTTTCTGCTGCTTTTTTGGAGGATCAAATGGATTAGGCTTCTGGCAGATGGGACAGAGGATGGGTTTACTTTGGGCTTTAGGGTCATCTCAGTGAGGACCAGGCCTCATGTTAGGGTAGAGGCCCAGGAGGGAAGGCTCATGGGCAGTGCATCAGGCCAGAGCTGGGGATGAGGTCTTCCAGGTTGTTCTTTTACCCAGCAAATGTGGGGTGCTAGCTGCGTGCCAGTTCTGGGTCAGCTAGCAAATCCCTGCTCACCAGGATCTCGGGAGGGATAACACGAGGCCCCCATATGACCTCCCCACCCCAGCACACACACGCACGCACACACACACTCCCTCTCAGACGAGGAAATAACCTCCGAGGGGGACAGTGGCTTGCTCAGCCCCAATCCAGAGGAGTGTGAGTGCAGTCTCCTGACTGTAGAGGAGGGGGACAGCCCTCGGACCTTGTAGTGCTGAGATAGGTGCTAGGAGGGGCCGTGGGAGACAGACTGCGCAGGGGGCCTGGTGGTGCGCCCTGGGCCCAGGACTCTACTCCTGACAGTCCAGCAACACCAGAGCCCAGCCGAACCTCGTGGGGAGACCCGTGACCATGCCAGGGCTCAGCTGCCCTGGAGCCCCTGATGCCAGAGCTAAACTTGCCTCCTGTGGCTGAGCATCAGTGCTGGTGAGGGGGCCCAGGAGGAGGCAGTGTGGACACAGACCTCTCCCAGACCCCGTCCAGAGAATGGCCTAAGGAGGTGGCTACCTCTCTGGTAGCCCCTTAGAAGCTGGTTCCTGTGTGGATCCTGCTGTGTCCTCAGCAAGATTGTGTGTGCTTCTGAGGAGTTTCTCATCTATAGAATGGGTATGGTCAGCGTGAACACCTCCCCCAAGGGCAGCATCTGCGTGGGCTGATAAGGACAGACAGGGCCCTACAGGTGAGGGGCTAGTGTTCATCCTGGGGCCTGGGGACCTTCGTACTGCTTCCTTACTGTGCTTCCCTCCCAGGGATGGATGCCGGGCCTGAGCTCCATCCACCGAGGAACCTAGGACCGGCAAAGCCTCCCATGCGGGCTGCGCCTCCCCTGTGTCTCTGCCTCCACAGGGCCCTTTCCTGAGGGGTGGGGCTGTCTCCAGCCCTCCCTCCTGCTCTATGTCCCTATCCAGTGACTGACTCATCCCTCATTTCCCAGCCTTCCTTACGTTAGTCTTCATCCAGAGTTCTCAGAGGACCCTTCCCATGTAGCCTGCTCTGCCATTACTGTCACCCTCAGAGGAGGGCATTATCAGTCTCAAAGGGGATGTGGCGGGGGGGCTCTTCTGAGAATGGGTTGGTGGGAGCAGGCAGCAAAGCTGGAACTTGAACCAGGTCTGCCAGAATGATTAGGCGACATCGCCCAGAGATCCTTGAGCTGCTGCCTCTGCTGCCGCCCTTCCCCAACTCTTTGCCCTCCCCAACCCTTGGGTCTCGGGTGCAGGCAGAGTGAGGCAGTTCAGGCTGGGCCATGGTGGCCACCCGGGGCCTCATCCCTCTGCTGTGGTGTGTGACTTTTGTCTCATGTCCCTTCCCCTCCATTCTGCCTCCTGACTGTAGCGAGGGCTCATACCCACCTCACCAAGGCTGCAGCAAGAGAAGGGGCAGAAGTTAGCACTGGCGTTCGCTTCCACAGCATTGATGGTAAAATTGGAATGAAACAGAGAAGAGTAGCATAGCCCAGTGCAAGGGTGACAGGCAAATTCCCTAAGTGCTCCATATTTTTGACTACCTGTGGCACCCACAGGGCTGCCAACCAAATCTAGGTGGCATCAAATTTTTAACATTTTGACCAGTCTCAAAGACCAAAAAAGTGAGCTCCATAAGTTAAAGAAGCCTGACACAAAAGGCCCCTCACTGAGTCTATTTGCATGAAATGTCTAGAAAAGGCAAATCTTGAAACAGAAAGATTTGACACCGAAGGTCCCCAAAACCTTGAGACAGAAAGTAGCCTGGCAGCTTCCTACCACTGGAGTGGAAAGAGAAACAGGTGGAGGCACCTTGGGGATGACGAAAGTGTATGGGTTGTGATGACAGGTGCTCCACTTGTAAGTTTACCAAATATTACTGAATTGTCTCCTTAAAACAGATGAATTTTATGACATGTGAATTGTGCTTTAATAACATTTTAAAAATATTTTTAGTTGTAGATGGACACAATACCCGCATTATTTATTTATTTATTTTTATGTGGTGCCACACAAACCCAGTGCCACACATGTGCTGGGCAAGTGCTCTACTGCTGAGCCACCACCCAGCCCCAATAATAATGTCTTTTAAAAGTAAAAAAAAAAAAAAATGGATTTTTTTCACTTGGGGAAGAAGAAAAAAAAAGAAGCGTTGAAGTTGAGTTTGTCTGGGGACTTGGACACGTGGCCAAGTCAGCCCCGGCACTGACTGGCTCTGTGGGCTTGTGTGGCAGCCTCCTGGGCCCCAGCATCGTTGTCTGCAGTGGCTGTGATAAAAGACCTGCTCGTGGGCTCTTTGAGAATTCGTGGGGGCAGTTTGTGGAAAGCTGCTTATCAGTGCTGGGTGTGTTCTAGAAACTGTTCTTCATGGGTAGTAAAAATGGTGGCAGGGGCACCACAGTGTTCCTTCCTGGTTTTCTGAGGGCCTCCCTGTCCTACCCCAGAGCTGCCTGAGAACTGGACGGACACCCGGGAGACGCTGCTGGAGGGCATGCTCTTCAGCCTCAAGTACCTGGGCATGACACTGGTGGAGCGGCCCAAAGGCGAGGAGCTGTCAGCCGCTGCTGTCAAGAGGATCGTGGCCACTGTAAGTGCCCTGGGGAGGGGGGCAGGTGCTACAGCCAGGGCCAGCTTCTTCCCAGCTGCCCCTTTTCCCCAGCTCATGACCTCAGTGGGATGTCTGAGCCTGGCCCTGCCCTGGAGTCTTCGTGTGTCAGCTCAGTGGCCTCACATGGAGGAGATCCACTGGACTTGCGTCAGGGTCAGTGTCCTCCTGTCCAGCCAACATGTCTGTGGCTACTTTCAGTCACAACTCCATGGCTCAGCCTCCTTGCCTGAGTTTTGGTGGCTTACCAGTGCTGGGGAGGTAGGGAGGTTGCTGTCATTTGACCATGTGCACAGTGGCCTGAGAGAGTGTAGCCCACGAGGGACCAGATTGGTCCCTCCCAGCTCCTAGTGAGTATGGCCCTTTAATCCACTTTCCTTAGTGACCTCGACACTATGGCTCAGGTGCTGGCAGGAGTGGTGGGTGGAGCACTCCCACGTCATCCTGCTGGTGGAGATAGCCGTCTGGCATCCCTCCCAGCTGTGTGCCCTTGGACCAGTCCCTCACCCTCTGAGTTCACTTCCTCCTGGGGGGGAAGGACGAGAGTCCACCCCGCTGCCTGTGAGGTCCAGTGCTTGGCAGGCTGAGGGTGCTGGTGAACAGCAGCAGTTGTTATCCTGTTTTTATTGCAGGAGGGGCTGGCTGAGCACCCTCCCCATGGCACTGGCCTGAGCTGAGGCCTCACGCAGGCCCTGCCTGTGGGTCTGGGGCAGTTAGGCGCAGCCTTGAGGCAGGGCCCCACGTAAACAAAACAGGCAGCTCCTGACCTACCTCTGCCTTCCTTCTCCCTTCCCCAGGCCAAGGCCAGTGGGAAGAAGCTGCAGAAGGTGACTCTCAAAGTGTCACCCCGGGGCATTATCCTGACTGACAACCTCACCAATCAGCTCATTGAGAACGTGTCCATTTACAGGTAAGCTCAGCACGGGGGTGGCCCATGTCACTGCCTCTTGGGGTGGTGCACCGAGTGGTCTAGTTGAGTCCAGGCTCTGTTGCTTTCTGTCACGGTGATGGTGGAGTCTTCGTGTCCTCATCTGTTAGATGGGATGGGAGCAGGTCCTGCCTCCCTGAGCTCTAACAGAATGCTCCCACATAGCACCCAGCTCGCAGCAAGTCTTCCACTAAGGTGCAGTTGCCTGGCCCTGTGCGCCCACCTCAACCTGCACAGTGCCAACTCGGCCTGGAGCACAGAGCTACAGACTCCCTGCCTCTTCCACCGCAAATGCAGTAGCTCAGCCCTGGGCAACTGGCCGGGCATTCCAGAGGGTCACCCAGGATCTGCACCACAGTGTGTAGATGGTCCCTCTGAGGTTCTCTTGTCCCACAGAGGCAGGGTTTAGCCCTTGGAGCCTCAGGCTGCCTCCACTTCTCTCTTGGCTGGTCACCTGTAGAACTTACGAACTAGAAGGGGTCCCAGTCCATTCTACAGAGGGAGAAAGTGAGGCCCAGAGAGGGAATGGCCTCTGCTACAGTGAGGTGGTACCTGGACAGGGACCAGGCTAGAGCTCTGTCTAGCAGGCCCCCATCTGCCAGGCCTCCTTCCACTTTCTTGCTTTGTCCCCAGGCAGCTGGCTCAGCTGGCTGCAGCCTGGGCCAGCGTGGGGGGCACATGTGCTGGGGTCAGAGTGTTGAGCAGATGCCTTTTCTCACCTTGCTGATGCCACCAGCCTGTCTTTCCAAGTACCTGCTCTGCTGATGTCTGTGCCAGATGAGGGATGTGACTCACGCTCTGTCCTCCAGGAGCTCCCAGTCTAGGAGGGACAGGAGGGGAGGAAATAGGAGACAGAGTGTTGGGGTGGGGGGAACAGAAGAGGAAGGGCTTGCCTGGGGAAATCTGGGAATGCCTCTCAGGGGAAGTGACACCCTGCTGGGGCTTGAAGAATCACAAGATCTGGCTGACTGATTCCAAGGACCCAGGGCCATTTGGGCAAGAGGCTGGATCCCTAGAAATAAGAGGCAGCTAGGGATGTGCACCCCTTCTGTCCACCTGCAGGTCTTCAGCACTGCCACGGGAGTGGTGTCATTGAAGCATGAAGCTGGGGCCTCTCGGCTCCTGGTCTGTCGGCTCCTCCCCAGGTCACGATTCCTAGGACGGGAGGAGTGGGGGAATCCAGCAGAGAGGACCAGCAGATGAGGGCTGGGGAAGCAAGAGGGTGTTCCCTGCAGAACGAGTTGCGAGTTGCGGAATCTCCACCCATACCCACTGGGGATCCTGTCACCATCTTCACATGCCCAACCCTAGTTCTAGGTCCCCACCCTTGGCAGCAGCTCCAGAAGATGTGCTGCTCCTGATACCAGCCACCCTGGGGGACATGGGCTGGAGTTCCCCTGATGACCTGGCAGGGGAGGCCGGGTGACGGGCAGAACGAGCAGGGCGGTGTCCCTACCCCCAGTTAGAACAGACCTTTCAGGGACAACTCTGGAATCCCACAGGTGAGTTTAGGTCCCAGCTCTGCCACCAGCCCTGTTGTCCCAGACCTTGAGCCTCAGTTTTTCCATCTCCAAGGGAAGCTCTGAGAATGAAGCAAGGCTCTGTCTATAAAGCTTTGATCCATTGCCTGGGGAGCAGCTGGGCATCAGCTCCTACTATTTTGGAGTGTGGCTCAACATGGGAGGGGGAGGAGGGAAAGGAGGTGGCTTCCTCTGGTCTTTACCCCCAGTTCCTGTGCCTGGCCTGGGTCCTTCCCCCACAGAAGATGCAGGATGCCAGGCCTGGAGGCCAAGGCTAAATCTACAGTCCGGCCTTGGAGAAGAGGGGATAGTAGGCTCTTTGAACTCAGGGGAGATGCCCTACATACAGCACATCCAAGCTGTGGTCAGGCCCTGTTGGGTCTGGTGACACTTCCCACTTACCTTTTAGGATCTCCTACTGTACAGCAGACAAGATGCACGACAAAGTCTTTGCATACATTGCGCAGAGCCAGCACAGCGAGAACCTAGAGTGCCATGCCTTCCTGTGCACCAAGCGGAAAATGGTCAGTGGGGAGCTGGGGCTGCCCTTGGGAGGAGGCAAGACCCAAAGGTGAAAATCCATTAACAATGGACACAACCCCTGGGAATCTCAAGTGGCTGCTGAGAGCCAATGGCATTGTGCAGGCCTATAGTCAGCGGCGCCCCACAGGACAGCCTGGTTGTGCCCAGTGACTTGCCTTTGTCCAGGAAGTACCTGGGCCGCTTCCTCTCTATAACAAGATTTGTTAGGTGTGAGATTACCAGGGGCCACTGCAGCCTGCAGGGTGCAGACCTGGGAGGGCTTAGGCCCTGGCGATGAGAGGTCAGTGCCCAGTTCCTGGGATGGACCCCTCAGGGGACTGTACTTGCTGTGACCAGCCCAGGGAGGGAGAGGCTTCATCACCCTCCGCATGCTCATTTTAGTGCCTGGCTTTAAGGGTTTTCTTGTTTGACCTTCAGGACACTCTGCGCCGGGACACTGTTGTTTGCTGTTGTTTTTCTTTGAGACTTATAATGAAACACCCTCGGAGCCCAGCTGTCTTGCTGAAGATGACGGCCGCCAAGAGCAGAGGCCCTTGAACCCACATTCCTTCCCCTCTGTGCAGCTGGGAGGGCTGCGAGCTTCTGTCCCATTTCCAGGCTGACCCTGACACATGTAGCTGGATGGGTGGATGAGAGACCTCGGTGGTCTTGGGCATTTGTCTTGAATTTGGGAACATGGGGCTGGGGCAGGTCAGCCTTTGGCATCGTGGCTTTGTTTCTGCAGCCCTGTGATTGGAGCATCTTCCCTGTAAAGAGATTCCCACATCTGCTGATTCAGTGTCAGCTTCAGTTGACCTCTGTCACTGCCAAGAGCCTGGTCCCCAGTCCCCATGGCTCTCCCTTCCCTGTGTAAAAGGACCCGTGGAGGACATCAGAGCAGTGGGCCTGGCTTCCTGCGGCCCACCTGCTCTAGGTACTGTGTTTCCTATGACGCTGTAACAAGTGACCACAGACTTAGTGGCTTAAAGTCAGACATGTTTATCTTCTCACAGTTCCAGGGGTCAGAGAGCTGAGGTGGGTCAGCAGGTTGTGTTTCTCCCAGAGGCTCCAGGGGGGACTGTTTCCTGGCCTTTTCTTCCTTCCAGAGGTCACGTGGAATCCTGTGTTCGAGGCCCTGTCCCCCACCTTCAGGGCCTGAGCAGGTCAACCTCCAGTCTTGCTTCTGTCGTCACCTTGCTGTTTCTTTCTCTGGCTCTCCTGACCCCACTCGAGGCCCTGTTGACATTGGGCCCACTAGGTAATCCAGGATAATCTCCACATCGCAAGGTCCTTGACTTAATCCCGTCTGCAAAGCCCTTTTGCCATATACGGTAACATTCACAGGTTCCAGGGATTAGGACAGGGACATCTGTGGTGCCCAGATTCAGCCTACCACAAAGGATCATGGAAGACACATAGTAGGAGACAGACAAGAAGTCTCCTAATGGCTGATGTGCTGTGTGGCCTTTGATAAGATCCTGCCCTTCTCTGGGCTGTTATCTATCAACAGAATGAAGAGATTACCTCAGTGATTTTTTTTTTTTTTTTTGTACTAGAGATTGAACCCAGGGGTGCTTAACCTCTGAGCTGCATCCCCAGCCCTTTTTATTTTTCATTTGGAGACAGGGTCTCACTGAGTTGCTTAGGACCTTACTAAATTGCTGAGGCTGGCCTTGAACTCACAATCCTCCTGCCTCAGCCTCCTGAGTCTGGGATTACAGGCCTGTACCGCTGTGCTGATTTTGCCCCTTTGTTTCTTGCAGACTCTGTGGGACTGGGCACTCACCTGGGGTCTTGTGATACCGCAGGCTCCTGAACTGTGGCGGCTAAACTTCTCCAGTGGCAGCCTTGTTCCCTAGACAGTGACTCTTGGTGTTGGTTCTTATGAGGCCACATGGACTTAAAATACGGGCTCATTTTGTCCCATTGTCCGCCTCTTCCTCCTACTGACTGGAGTGTGTCCTGGGCAGCGGGCCCACAGCTCCTGCTGCAGCAAGAGGGCCCGGTGGAGGGCCACTCCCAGGTGCAGGGGCTCCCTTGTGCATGGGGGTAGGATAAGAGGGAGCTAGCCTGGCACCTCCGAGGGAGCACCTCAGACAGACCTGAAGGAAATCGGCTGCCCCCGGTCAGAAAGGCAGTCAACAGAGGGCAGGGTTCCTGCCAGACACCAGGCTCCTCCCTCCTCTCAGCATATCCTGTCCGTGGTCAGGACTGACTGGCTGCACTGCAGCTTGTCCTTCTCTCCATTCTTTGCTTCCACCCCATTTTTCTGAGACACAGCCCACCCCAGGTGACACACAACACTGCCTGGTGCTCCAAGGCTTTAGCTAGCCCCTGGCCCTGTTTGGAAACCCAGAGATTCTCAAGATTTCACAGGATTCCTCACGGGGAGGCAGAAGACAAGCGGTGCCTTGAGCTCCCACTGCCGTGTGGTGTGCCCTTCCTGGGCCACCTGCTGGCGGACGGGAATGTTTTTGTAGGAAGCTTCTTCTGGCTGTGCCCAGTGGGACCAGAGAAGGGAGGCCTGGGGGCTGTGCCTGGTGGGGAGTGCTGGGGACTCTGGGGACTGAGCAAGTCTGCAGGCAGGGGCTCAGCTTTAGTAACCGGAGGGCTTAACTCCAGAGTGGAGGTTCTCCAACCTTCCTGGAGGTCAGGAAGTCTCCCCAGAGACAGGGACTTCAAAGGATGAGCAGCGAGTAGGAGTTTGCCAGGCGGCCGTGGTGGGGCGGCTGGTGCTGGGACGCAGGACAGCACTGTCTTAACACAGCTGGGACTTGGAGACCGTGAGGGTGTGGCAGCCTGCCTTCCTGGAGTCTCTGTCTCCCTGCACCTCCTGCGGGAAGCTTGGAGAAGGGGTTCATCCCCACGTCACTCACCAGCCAGGCCAGTGCTGGGGCAGCACAGCCCCCAGGCCTCCTTTCCCTGTCCTGTTGGGCACGGCCAGAAGAAGCTCCCTACATAAAGACATTTCCATCCACCGGCAGCAGGTAGCAGTGCCCACCGAGGCCTCCAAGTACAGAAGTGGAGGCGGAGGAACTCAGGGTCACTCCACAGGCCCAGGGACTCTATGCCCCCACTCTACCTGGGCATAGGGGCTGCTGGCCTTCCTGGAGTGATCCTCATGCAAGGCTCTCTCCTTTTAGGGAGCAGGCTGCTCAGGGAGCAGGGCTCAGTTGGCCTAGTACCTGGCCAGTCACTGGAAACAAGGCAGGGACGGGAAAACTGGGTAGAGAGTCTGGTCAGGTAATGAGACAGACCTGTAGTCAGCGGTACTCAGAGGAGGCTGGCACCGGCCCTGGAAGTGGGGAACGAAGGCTGTCCGTGGCAGGCCTGAGCAGTTTGTCCTCTGAGGTTGGTACTAGATCCTGCAGCTGGTACTAGATCCTCACAGACCCCGCCGCGCCTAAGCCTTCAGCCACCTGCACTTGCGAATCTGCAGCTCTGGTTATATTTGGTTTAACTTACAGCCTGGGATGTCAGGGCAAAGTGGCGGGAATGTATGCAAATGAGAAGCAGATTTATGCAAAAAGAGTCTAAGCTTGTATCCCCAGGTTTCCTGCAGGCAAAAATATTGGTGTTTCCACATCCCAGCCACACTGGGTGACCAGCCCTTGCTCTGGTGTATAGTGATCTGACTCGGGTTGGTAATTAGCCCATATTTTTAGTTCATGGGCAATTCTCAATGGTAACTGGGTCTATTAAACTTGATTCAGACATGACAGCTTAAATTGTAAACAGCTGTGAAGAGCTTCATATTTAATTACCATATTTAAGTTTTGCCATAAAGCACCCGTACTTCCATCAAAAATGTAAATGACGGAGACATTCAAATGAGATTTTAAACTTGGTGAAGTTTAATTGGCACGCATCAGTCAGCTTGTTTAGGGATTTTAAAACTTTAAAAAAATTTTTTTTTGGAAGGCAGTGGCCACGGATTCATTTCTCAATTAAACCATGTTGTCTGGTAGAAGGGGGAGTGTGGCTGAGGCTGGCGAGGTCTGAACTTGTGGTGCACTTGAAGGAGTCTTGTGCTTTCTTCTCCTACCCAGAACTTCTAGAAGGAAGTTGGGTGGTGTTTCTAGGGCTCCAGCTCCAGCCGTGAGCTCTGGAGCTCCCACGCCTGGAGTTGAGCTGCACGGGTTCCAACTGGAGGGTCCCAGAGAGGAAGTGCTGAGTGGAGTGTGGCCCAGGAAGGTCCTGGCTGGCTGAGGCCTGCCCCTTTGAGTGCTGTGATCATCCAGCCTGTAGCCTCCTCGGAGGGGTGTGGCCTGCTCTGGGGGAGGAGGTTCAGACTGACCCTTACAGGCAGGGAAGCACACAGCTCAGGGGACACAGGCTAGTGAGCTAGTGAAAATTTCTTATTTTTTTATGGTCCCGGGGATTGAACCCAGGGCCTTGTGCACTTGAGGCAAGACCTTTACCAACTGAGCTACATCCCTGGCCCCAGCTAGTGACACTTTCATATGCATGATGACCGCAGAGAGGTAGGTGATGACAGGAGTGAAGTAGTGACATTTGAGTGGGATTGGAGACCAAGGATGGGGTTCCTTAGGGGTGAAGGGCTGAGGTGTGCCCCACCCCTTATAGGTTGGTTCCAGTAGAACTGAATGGTTTGGTCCCTGACACTCACTGCCATCTTGCTCCTGCCGGGAAGTTTGTAAGGCGACGCCACCCTTGCCGGGACCCAGCTGTCAGCCCTGCTGGCTCGCCTGGCATAGCCCTGGATGCTCTGACCCGCCTCCCTGGCCAGGGATCTTCAGGCCGTGGCTGAACTCTGCCAGCCCCAGCCTCTGACCTCCAGTTCTGTGGGCTCAGGTGTACAGTCCCCAAGTGCTCAGGGGCTTCTCTAGATGTGAGCCTCAGCTCATTGACTTCGGGGAGGAAAGCCTGGCGAGGGCAGCCCTTGCCGTGGGGCAGCTGGAGCAGGGTGGGGACTTCCCTGGAGGTGGGGAGAATGGGGCCTGGGCTGCTTCTCTAGACTGTCTTCATGCCTAGGTTGCTTTGGTATCAGATGAAGAGCCAGACCATACCTGCTGCCCCAGGCATTCCCTCCCAAGCCAGGGATGGAGGCATAGGAGCTACACGAGGGACCACGGCACCTGGCCTGAGTCCCCAGCAACACAAGTTTGCTTGCTCTTCCTTGGATGACACCACAGGCCTCCTCACCCCACTTCCTGTTTTTCAGGCACAGGCTGTCACCCTCACTGTAGCCCAGGCCTTCAAAGTCGCCTTTGAGTTCTGGCAGGTGTCCAAAGAAGGTGAGTCTTTTTCATCGAAGTCATGGGAGGGCGGGAGGGCAAGGGCCCCCAGTCAGACCTGACTGACTCCCAGCCTCATCCTCACCTGGCTGTGACTTTGAACAGGTCCTGCTGAGTCTCATTTTTCCCGCCCAATGGAAGGGCAGTGGCCATCTCCCTCCCTTGGGGTGCTTGTGAGACTTCAGTGGCTTCTTCAAGTTGTCCTTCCTCCTGGCTGGAGACCTAAAACTACCCCAAGACTGCTCGCAGCCTGCCTCCTGCCCAGGGATTGCAGGAGACAGTGCCGGGGTCTGAGGCTTCTGCTTGCTGTGCCTTGATCACACAGAGAAGGAGAAGAGGGAGAAAGCCGTCCAGGAGGGAGGGGATGTACCAGGGACCTGCCGCGACAGCGCCCCATCTTTGAAGAGCTGTGAGTGTTGGCCAGGGGAGGGGCCCTTCAGCTGCAGGGCATGGGGCCTGCCTTCCACTCGGGGGGCCTCCCCTTCCAGGGCTGGGCAAATCTTGATGTTTGATTTTGTTTTGTTGTTAAATCGATAATACATGTTTGTTGTGGTTAAATGAGAAAATGTAGGCAGGAAAAACGAAAGCCCACTTGGTGCACGTTTTTCTAGATGTGTCCCTGGGCAGGGTGTGTGCACTCTCTGTGTACTTGCATTCTGTTGTGCACTCTCTCTGAAAACCTAAGAGCTGTGCAGGAGGATTGCAAGTTCAAAGCCACATCAGCAACTTAGTGAGGCCCTGGGAAACTCAGCAGGACCCTGGGGATGTGGCTGGGTGGTGAAGTGCCCCAGGGTTCAATCCCTGGTACTGAAAAAGAAACCAACTTCAACGTTGTGAAGTTCAGAGTTTCAGGTTTCAGTCTCAGCCCTCAGTGGGAGATAGGTTCTCATCTTGCAGGCGGTCCAGCTTTGGGAGGAGGTGTGGGTAGGGTTCTGGGTGGTCTGATCAACAGGTCAGGGCAAGGCTGAGTCCAAGGAGGGATTCAGAAAGAAGTGACACATCTCCCACTGATACCCTTGACGGACCCCCTCACAGTGGTCGCCACTGGGAACCTCCTGGACTTGGAAGAGACAACCAAGGCTCCGCTGTCCACGGTCAGTGCCAACACCACTAATGTGGACGAGGCACCACGGCCTCAAGTCTTGAGCAGCAGCAGTGTTGTCTGGGTGAGTGACTCTGTGGCCTGGGGACCCCACAGAATTCACTGATCCTTGATCAGATCTCTGGATGAGCCTCAGGCAGCTCCAGGGTCCAGGCCTTGGCACTGTGACCTGTGGGCCTCTAGGAGGACCAGACCCAGCCCAGCAGCACCCAGTCCCAGGGCAGGGGATGAACAATGTCCCCTTTGAACCTGGGGCCACGTCCCCAGCAGGCCTGACTCCCAGCACAGCTGTCTCCTCACAATGCCCAGCCTCTTGGCCTGAGCGTCCACAGCTCTGCCCACTGCAGGACCAGCCAAAGGCCCCTTTGTTCTTGGTGTGGCAGAGTTTGTGCCTGAAACCCCTCCCCGCGCAGCCGTCTAAATGAGGAGTCAAAGACTTGGGCTGTTGTCAGTGTGGCCCGGGTCCCCTATTGTCAGTGTGGCCTGGGTCCTCTGTGACTCAGCGCAAGCCTCGGACTCTCCAAGGCTCAGCTTTTTCATCTTGCAGCGAGGAGGGTGACCTCTGCCCACAGAATCTCCCAAGGAACTTTATTTTATTTTGTTTTATTTTATTTTAGCTTTTCATTTGAAAATGATTTCAGACTGTGTTACAAAAATAATACAAAGAATTCCTGTTGTCCCTTCACCCAGATTCTCTAGATGTCACCATCTTGCGTAACCACATTGCAGTGATGAACATCGGGGAAGTAACTCGGATAGACCGTGTTACACAACCTGCAGACCCTCGCCTTTCTCCGCTTGTCTATTTTATGTCCATTTTCTGGTCCAGGGTCCATTGCAGAATCTTGCACGTACTTTTTTTGTATATCTTTAATTATTAAAAATCTAGAACATTGAGGGCTGGGGATAGAGCTCAGCTGGCAGAGTGCTTGCCTTGTGTGCACAGGGCCCAGCACCACAAAAAGAAAAAAAAATCTAGAACATGGACAGACTTCCACAGTTCTCAAGTCCCTCTGACTGTTGAGAGACCTGGGTGTCTCTCAAACCCGTGGTGGTCTGGGGACCACCCTTGCTCCTTGCCCATCTGCACCGGGGGCAGTGGAGGGACCTTGCTCAGGGCTTCTCCGCTGCAGCTATGGGTCCTGCCACCCATCATGCTGCGTGCGTTGGCATTTGGGCTTTGGGCGAGGATGGAGGCCAGGGAGCCTGCTTCTCCAGCCTTTCCTTTTTGGCATTTTGAAAGCCATGGAAGTCACCCAGTCCCTCACTTGATGGAAGGAAAAGCTGAGTCTCACAGAGGAGCAGTGACTTGCCCCAAGTCTCACAGACGCTGGCGGCAGAGTTGGGAATGAGGCCTCCGTTCCAGTGCCTGGGACGTGCCCTTTCTCTGCCCCACACCCTGCTGTGGGTCCACAGGCTGAGGTGCTGGTGGTGGCAGCCAGGTGCAAGGCCTGCCTGAGCCTTCCCTCTATCACCTCCCCCTCGCCCCACATGGGTCCCTAGTCCCTGTGGCTCACGGGGCTGGGTCGAGCCCCTGCAGTGAGCGTGGGCTTCCCCTGCAGAGTTCTCACCTCCTGCTTTGTCTCCCCAAGGAGCTGGACGATGGCCTGGATGAAGCGTTTTCAAGGTAACATTGACTGTGTTCGTTGTGCTGGGGACAGGGTTTTGGGGTTGGCCCTGCCTGCCCCTCCCTCCCAGGGCCTTTGTTGTGCCTGACCTCCAGAGCAAGATCCCCTCCTTCCACTCGGCCATCACCAGGGACAGGCTCCCCTCTACCTGGGGGGACCCCTTCCAGGGCGGCCAGATGTGTTAGAAAGCTGTTGCCGTTAGGTCAGAAACTCCTGGTGGCTGCTCTGCCACCATCTGAGCTGAACTAAACGCTCTGCAGCTCAGGCCGATTTCCTCTTCCTACGCCTGGGGCAGGCTGCGTCCCCTCCTGGGAGCCTGCTTGGAAGTGGGGCAGGGAGAAGGCAGAGCTTAATTAAGCCCAGGGAGGAGGACCGTCAGGCAGCAGGAGGTATTTTGGTAAAGACTGAGGGCGGAGGTGTTTCCCCACTTTCCCAGAGGCCATCCTGTAGCCATGGCTACCTGCAGTAGCAGGACAGGCTGCCCAAAGGACTGTGGCTGCAGGGAAGCCCTGCGCCCTGTCAGCCAGCCCCTTGCCACACTCCCACTGCTGGGCTCTGTCAGGTGGGGACAGTGCCCGCTTTACACCATCCCCAGAGGCAGCACCTTGATCCCTTATGGGGACAGGGACGTTTTTACCACCTTTCTTGCTTTACTGGCTGATGACCACCCCTCATTTGAAGAAAAGTTTTCTTTTGCTTTTCCTAGCTATTCAAGTATCATATGTCCTTTATTAAACAATTTCAAAATCCAGGGAATCATAAAACAATGTGTACAGCCTTGGTATAGCTCAGGCAAATCCCACAGGGATGTGATTTTTCGTTTGTCCTTGGGGACCTGCTGTCTCTCTTGACACCTGGGTGTCGGAAGCCCCTCTCCTGCTGGTCAAACCACCCAGAGTGCCTTCTGAGGATGTGGGCTGTCACTGGCTTAACTCCCCCAGTTCTGTGGACACTGGGGGGTCCCCCTGTACATAGGGCTAGAGCACGCTGTTGGACGTGGTTATAGCCAAGGAAGGTTCTCAAGTTTAGGCTGGTTCCCGCCAGGGCCGGCCATCACTGCCTTCCTGCACTGCCCTCTCCCTCTTCCTGGTCACTCCTGGTCAGGCCTGTACTGTGCCCTGGCCTCTCTTGGGTTCAGTGTGTCTATTGCCTGGCTTTTGGATTGATGCTCTAAGGACTGCCCACTGGTCAGAGGCTCTCCTTTGTCCTGTGTCCTGCGATCTTCCTGCTCTGCCCTCTCTGGTCCTGTGCTGCTGGGCTGGACTGGCTCCTCAGGCCCTACCAGCTCCTTGCCCAAGCACTCAGCTCACACAGCTCTGCCTTCCAGGCTGGCACAATCGCGGACGAACCCTCAGGTCCTGGACACTGGACTGTCAGCGCAAGACATCCATCATGCCCAGAGCCTCTCGCCTCTCGACTGGGAAAAGCCTGACAGCCATGGCCCCGAGCAGGAGGACCTCTTCAGCTTCTGAGGGCCTGGGCCCATCAGGATTCTACCAGCCTTGACATGTGACAGACCAAAGCCACCTGTGGCAGGGCATCCAGCTCCAGGACCTGCTGGCCACCCCTGCCGGCCCACAGCAGCGTCAGCCTGCAGATCAAAGCTGCAGCCAGTCAAGCAGAGGGGAGAGAGGGAGTTTTTAACCTGCTTCTTTAGAACTGAAAGATGCCTTGAATATTTATTCAGTGACTCCCGGTTCATGCTCAGAGGCCAGTTTCCCATCGGACATGTTATATGTGCAGTGCTGTGACTTCCTGCTCTCTCCCGAGCCAGCTCTGCTCCAGCTGTGGGTATCAGGACAGTGACCAAAGCATTTCATGTCCCTAGGTTTCCCTGGGGACATCCCCTCTCCTGGCTGAAAGTGATGAAGCTCAGCAGCCCCCAGGCAGGACTGGGTCCTCGAGCTGGTCCTCCTCAGGCCCCCAGCAGGCCCAGGCTTGACACCTAGACCCAGGCACTCAGAGGGGCAGCCGCAGACCAAAGACAGCCCGTGGCTTGGCACTTTAGAGCACACAGAGCAGCCGTGCCTGGGGGCTCCTTGATGGTGCTGATAAACAGAGCTTTCTTTCCGCCCTTCCTCCTCCAGGAGGGGCCAGGATCCCTGTGGACGGCCCCCACCACACTGGGACCGGTGGAACTGGCTGCCCAGACTCTGGAGTCCACTGTGACTGTGGGGACTACCTGTGTAGTCACCCCCAAGGCCTCATCCCTGCCTTCGCCCTCCCTGGATGAGGCTCTGCCTGCTTCCTGGTTGTCTGTGTGCGTGTCCCTGCCCCTCCACGCTGTTGGGATGACATGGACCCGACACCTAGGTTCATATAGGAGAGTTTTGAGGCCATTTTACAGATGAAGAAACTGAGGCCACGCCCGTGGAGGGGCTGGTGTGAGGAGTGGGACTCAGATTTTGATGCCAAAGCTGCTTCCTCTGCCGCCACCTCTGGCAACCTGCTCCTCCTTTTTCTCGAGCTTTATTGTCCTCCCAAGAACCAAAAAACCCCAGCTATTTTCTGACCAAAATGTGTTTCATAACAAACCATCTGGTGCCTTTCCACTCAGAGTTGGCACAAGCCTCGTGCCCTGCTCCCCGCCTCACTGTTGATTTCCGGGAAGATGCAAGTGTTTGAAGTCTGCTAATTCCGAGAGTGAAACAAATCAAACTCTGTGCACATCCCGCTGTTCTCTTTCCGGACACTGCGGCCGGTCCCAGGCGGGACACCACAGCAGCAAGCTGTCTGCAGTCTCTCTTTCCTTCCTGGCCCTGCCCTGCGGGCTCTGGCATCCTGAAGCCTGGCCGAGCCGGGAGCATCTTTTCCATCCCAAGGAGCCTCCCCAGAGCAGGCGTCAGCAACCCCAGGAAACAGCATCTCAGAGGCAAGGCTCCGACTGAGCATCTGAATCAGAGCAGGTGCCTGGGGAGGGGGCTTCTGGGGTCTGCACCAGAATAAGAGTAACTTCCCTTCCCCGCCCAGTCGCGCTGCTGTTCCCATCCTAGGCCTCCTTTGTCATGGCCTGTATTTGTCACAAGGCAGCGAGGGTGGGGCAGGACTCAGGCCGTCCTTGGCACAGGGGCCGGGCTCCTGCTGGGCTGTGAGGGCTGCACTGTGGCCTTTGTCTCCTGCTGGCCGGCTGTTGGTGTGCTTCCATGTGCTGCTGCCCAGTCTTGTGCTTTGCCCTGTGATGCTGTAAAGGAAGTTCTAATGAGAAAAAATAGTAATAAATATTCTCTTGAAATATAAGGAGCGCTTAGAAGGAGCTGCTTGGTGACCAGAGTGCTCTGTCCAGTGGCTCTTGCCCTTTGGTGTTGGGAGCAGCAGTGGCCACAGACCTGGGCAGGTACACACTCAGAAGCAGCACCCAGAGTGGGGGTGCTGTTGAAGGTCCAGCCTGCAGACAGGTGTGTGTGGTGGTGAGGTCACCTCTGGACGACTCGAGGCCACACCAGTGACCAGTGTGTCAGCACTAGTGAGTTCTCTAAAAGCTGGTGTCGGGGTCCTGGGTCAAGGTCTGTGAGCCCCTGAAGTGTGTATTAAACCTGTGTGTGCCTCCTGTCCCTGGAAGGACACCTGCCGTCTCCGTCACATTCTCCAGTGACCCACAGCATACGTTCATTTGCAGGACTGCTGCACAAAAATGGCTTCGACTCAGTGCTGGGGCCAGGGCCAGGCAGGAACCACAGGAGCCCAGGATGTGTGGCTTTGTGTGATGAGGACAGTAGGGAGACCCACATCCGGGATCAGTTGCCTCTTTCCTTGAGCCTTGATTTCCCCACCTGAACAGGAACAACTGCCTCCCCCAGTCTCCCTCCCTGGGGTTGGGGGACTCTGGTGACCACTATACTGTGTGTAGCGTGTACACTCAGCTCACAGGTTATTGCAGAGCAAAGTGCAATTTGGCCCAAATATGTTTAAGAAAGTCTGATGACAGTGACCAATGTTAGTGGCCCGCCCACTGCGTGCCAAGGGCTATGTAAGCTGGCTCATAGGATGTGTTGAGCCCAGAGGCTATTAATTCCCTCCTGCCGAGCGCACCAGGGCTCAGAGAAGAAAGCTGTCATGCCCTGGCAGGGCACTCGCATCCGTGTGGGCCTCCCCTGGCCTCCCAGGGTCACACCACCTTCTGTGGTCACACTGCCTGCAGCATCCTGTCCAGCTCACAATGACCATTACAGCAGAGCCACACTCCTCAGGTTCTGTCAGCCACGGTGCAGGGGCTGGCCAGGCCTGGCCCTTTGCTGCGGCTTGTGGGGGACTCCAAGCATTTCTTCAGATGGTGATATTTAAAACATCTGGAACCCAGAGACAGGCTCTCTGCTGTCGGCTGTTGGGCAGACTCCCATGAATTCTGAGTGGATCACAGATGACTAGGAAATTCTCTCCTTTCTTCTTTTCCCTGTAATCTGAAAAGATACCCAACAAGTTCATCTTTCTGTATAAATTTGGCCAATGTCTTTAGTCTCCAATGTCTCAAGTTATGAATCCTGAGGGCCCGACACGCGTCTTCCATGCGTAGCAGATGAAGTGAGAAGAACAAGGTCACTTCTGACTTGACGTGAACTTGAGCTTCGCTGGTGGTCTTCTCTCCAGGAGGAGAAACCATCCCAGTTAAGCCTCAGAGGGGTTTTTGACAAGCCCGGCCAGGGCGTCTGGGCGGAGTCCATGTCTGGGGTGCTGACTTTGGGCCTGGTCTTCACCCAGCTGCTCTGCCCCCTCCCCCACACAGGCTATCAAACAGGTGGCTTGTCTTTTAGGAAGTGACCTTCTGCCCGGTGATGCCCTTTACGCCAACATGGGTGGTGTTGTCCTCAAACCAAGCCACAAGGTGGATGGTCCTAAGCCCACTTTACAGATGGGACAGCTGAGAGTCGGGGAAGAGGAACGGTTGGACCCACAGTGAAAGGTGGCCTGGGATGTGAACCCTCGTCTCTACTACACTGTGCCCCTCATAGAGCAAAGGGCAGACTGAGCCCAGCTGTCCCTGTCCTGCTCACTCACCTGCAGCTGCAGCAGTGGGCTCCCTGGGACACACTGGTTGCTGCCGGCCAGAGGCTATCTCCATGGGCAGAGCATCGAGGAGGGTGACTCCATTGACCAGAGCTGAGCCTGCCTATGTCTTCCCGGGTTGCTGCACTTTGGGGCTACTTCTCTGGACGTGTCTAGGACTCTACAGGGCCATGTCTCATTACCTCAGCCCCATATGGCCCCCAGCAGCCTTGTCCAGCCTGCCAGTGGGGCCCATGAGCTTGGTGTCCTCAGAGGAAGGACAGGGATGGTGTAAGGGGCCCCCTCTGTAATACCCCTGCATCCCCACCAGCTGCTGCGGTGAAGTCGGTCCATATTAACCCATTTTTGAGATGACAACGCTGAGGCTCAGGGAGGTTGCACGACCCTCCAGGCTCACACAGCTGCTAGGAGGCAGGCCTGGGATTCTGAGGCCATGTGTGCACTGTCCCAGATGCCCTGCCCCTCCACAGGTCCCTTGGAGCATTTGAAGAACACGGTGGCCTTGCTTGCTTGGAGCTTCCAAGGCAGCACAGAGTAACCTTCACCGTGTGTGGGCTCAGTTCCCAGGTCAGGTAGGTGCCACGGCCTCCAGCCGGGATAGAGGGGCTGTGTGGTGAGTCCACATTGCCAGGCAACAATTCCAAGTGCACCTACTGAGCCCCAGTCTGGCTGCCTCTGCCTGAGGCCCAGATGCTGACCCTTCACATTCTGGGGACTGTGGGTCTTGGTGCCGTGCAAAGCCCCGGGTGTGGGCTGGGTTTACCCCCCACTAGCAGAACCTTGGCTCCTGGCAGAAGGGAGTGTCCCCACTGTATCTGGGAAGACAAAGGTTGGAAATGGACTTGGCTAGCTTGGGAGCTCTGTGGCCAGGGCCCGTGTCTGAGTGACACCATGGTCCTGTGCCAGGTGGTACCTGGCACAGAGTAGCCATCGGAAGCTCATCAGAAGGGGCAGAACCAGCTGGGTTCCCAAGAGGACTGGCTGGGACAAGGGGCAGCTCCAGAGGGGGCAGCGCTGGGCTGGTGGTGATACTGAGCCTCTGCAGCCCAGTGTCCACCTTGCAGACTGTCAAACCCATTGTCCGACTCACTCGCCTGCGTGTCCTGGACTCAGAGGCTCTGGGTCTCTGTCACTCAGGACGGGGTCCTGCGCATCCCTGGTTTGGTAAACATTGTGCGGACCAACCCTCTGCTCTGACCAAGGGTCTTGATTTTCAGAACGTTTTCAAAGCAAGATTCCAGGATGTTAGTGCTGGGAGAGCCGCTGACAGTGCTCCAGCCCCCCAGTTTACTTCCTGCTGGGAACTGAGACCTTAGAAGAGCGCAGGACTTCCCTGGGACCCCGTGTCAGTTGACCCACAGACTTCAGGACCCGTCCTCTGTCCCCAGTGGAGAGAAGTCCCTTCCATGCTTGATGGTGGGGTCTGCAGGCGGGAGGCCAGGGAAGGAGAAGTGATGCTGATGGGAAGAGCAAGGACCGTGGGGGTTCTCACGCTCCTACCGAGCATCCACTCACCTAACAAGCGTCCACACTCATCGGGCGTCTCTTGTTCTCACTCTCAAGCGCCCCGAGGTCTTGGGCGCCTGGAAGACAGTAGAATTGCGATCACAGGCAGAGCTCTGGGCCACGACTGATTTGCCCCGTAAATGACTTAATGGCCCATGTCTTGATTTCCTCGCCTGTTAGGATGCCAACAGTCCTGTCCCAACAGCCGTGTGAGAGCAGTCACGGAGTTGACGAGTGAGTTAACAGCATGGCCCTCAAGACTCATTCCGCTGCCCCAGTGGCTGGGACAGGACAGAGGCCAGGGGAGACCCAGGTCACGTCCTAGGAGCTTCTGCCCTGATGCCAGCAGGTGCACATGGCAGAGCCCCCACCACCAACCTGTGCCCTCAGGAAAACTTCAGACTTGGCTGCCTGGCCCGGAGGCCGGTCACTGTGGCCGCCTCAGGTGGAAGGTGGAAGGAGCATCCACTTACAGTCACTGGGAGGGCGTGGGGACAAGTGTTCATGGAACATGAGGGGCTGGAGCTGGGGGACCCTGCCAGGCTGCCGCTCCTGCAGCCTCCTGGTGGCAAATGGTTGGCAGAAGCCGGAACCAAGCGGAAGCCTGCAGGGGAGGGGAGACAGGCATGTGGTTCACAGGGGTCCAGGAGGCCACATGGGCAGGGTGCTGGGACAACATCGAGGCCCCCCAACACCCTGGGGGGAGCTGAGGGAAGGCCAGACCTACTGTGTGCGGGGCTCATGCTGAGCGTCCGCATGCGTTATTCCTTAGGGTGACCCTGTGAGACCCGAGTCTCAGGCGAAGTGACCCAACAGAGCCAGGCAGGACTGAAGCCCCCGTCTGTGCACCCAGCCAGCTCTGAGCAGCCACCTGTCCAGGCTGTGCCTACAACAGGGACAAAGAGAGGCTGAGCTAGGCTGAGCCAGGAAGGAACTGAGGGCCGCTGGGGAGGGTCTCCGTGTTCATCCGGCGGCGCCCCAAAGCAGGAAGCGCTGGGCTTGACGACCAACGGGGAATGGCAGGACCTCCCCGTTTTCCACTGGGGGCACCCAGGTTGGTCAAGGGAAAGGACGCCAGGGGCCTGGGTTCAGTGGGGGCCCAGTCTGCATGTTGGTGACTCTGTGGGCGTCCATGGGTCTGGGGACCACTGCCAGGGACCCAGCAGGGCTGGTGTGTTTCTTGGGTCCTGGGTTGAAGGCTGGCCTCCTGGGGTTCTCTGACAGCTGATGTACGGAGGACCCCCAGCCCCTAGTCCCCAGATGCAGGCTTTAAACTCAGAGACCCTCTCTTCCAGCTCCCCAGGCCGAACTAGGGCTCCCACCCCCATAAGGATGGCTGTGTGACGTTTGGGCCCCGCCAGCCCAAGAGTCTGATTCCCAAACCTGGGGGCATTCAGGAGCAGCCAGGACCTCAGCACTGGAAAGAAGAGAGGTGGAAGTCAGGGGGCCCTGGGTTCAGATCCCACTTCTGTCACTTGCTGGTCCCCTGACTTGTGTTAAACAATGGCTCGGGTCCCCTCTGGTGGGGTGGGGACGGGCCATGCTCTGAGTGGGGGGTCTCGAGCATGTTCTGTGCCAGGTGCGGTGCTGACAACCTTAGTGAGTCGCCTCTACTCCTCACGACCACCCTCTGAAGTGCTGCTCTTTCTGTTTAATAGAAGAGAAAACCGAGGCCCAGAGTGGCTCAGTCGAGAAGGGGCAGAGCCTGGCTGTGAAGCAGAGCCTGAGAGCGAATGTGAGGCAGGGCGTCTGAGGGAGCAGGGATGTCTGGCCAAGGTGGCTGTTATTATCAAGGCCCGAGAGGTAGGGGCTTACCACAGGGAGGAGCAGGGCCAAGGTTGGGTGAGACCTAAGGACTCGGCTGCTTTCTCCTCCTCGGTGGCCCAAGGCCGCTGTGTGTTAGAAATTGAGGTGCAACCCAGATCAGGGGTGGAACTGGTTGAAGGTCACTGAAGGTCAGGGACAGGCTTCCTTCCTCTTCAGAGAGCAAGGAAAAGGGCAGAGAGAGACCCCTGCATGGTCAGCCAACCCCGAGCACCATCGGGAGTCTGGGCTGCCCACCCTGCTGTCCTAGGGCAGAGGCACCAGGACTGGTCTGAGGACCAGGAGAGGGGCCATCGGTGTGCGCCAGGCTCCTGTCCCTAAGAGCAGGGGGAGGCCTGAGCTGGGCCATGGGGTCCAGTGGTGGTTCCGGCCTTGGCCTCGTGAGTCAGGCCCAGCTGCTGCGTCTGCTGCGTCACCCCCAGGGAGCAGGCCCAGGGAGCAGGCTGCAGGCCACGCTTCCCCTGCCCGAGAGGGATCAGAGAGAGCACGTCCTGCAGCAAGTTTGCGGATTCAGCTCATTACACTTAATTAGAATTATTTAATTAGAATCTTAATTAAAGAGTAAAGCAGGAAGGAGGCTGAGACTGGGTGAGGAGATCCGTGCTGAGCTTGTGAATAGGGCCCCCTGGGGAGGTGGCGGTGGCGGGGCTCCTGGGACTTACGCCTGGAAGGTTGGGCCAAGGGGCCTGCGTGCGGCACAGTACCAGGACCCTGAGGTAAGGGCACTGGGCTTGTGGGGCAGGACCTCTTTCCTGCCCTCAAGGAATTCAGGGTTTGTGCAGGAAGTGGACTAGAAACTAGAGACTAATAACCAGGCCGAGGCCGAGGCACTGGGCCAGCCAGGGAGGGGCTGAGTGGGAAGCAGGCGACCAGGGAGGGACGCAGGCCAGCGTGAGGGACAGTGACCAGCCTGAGGCAGGACCTCAGACAGGACACAGGGTGGGGTGCAGGTTGGCTCTGGGAAGTTACCTTGGAATCTCGTTTTCCTCATCTGTAGATGGGGGTAATAATGGAGCCACCCGCTGGGCTCCTGTGGATGAGCTGAGCTAATTCACGCACAGCACGAGGAGCAGTGCCAGGTGTTGGCCATGGTGACCATTCTATGACTGTCCAAGTGGGGATGTCCAGTGGGTGGTCAGTTGTACAAATCTGGGGCTCAGAGAATTGCCTGGGCTGGGGACACAGCTCTGTGGTTGTCTGCGAAGCCGCAGGTGGGGTGAGCCACCCCAAGAGTGTGGGAGCCCCCTCCCTTTCTTCTTTCCTTGTTCCCCACAGAACCCTGGTTGTGCTCAGAGCCCTTGTCCTTCTGGAGAAACAGCCCACACCCCAGCCCCAGAGAGGATCGGGGTGAGATGGAGCCAGTCAGGCTGGGTCAGCCGCTGGCGCTGGATGTCAGTGAGATTGGAGAGCCACGGTCAGCAGAGTCTGTCTCGCTCCTGGGACATGAATAAAGAAGCCGGTGGCCCTAAACCTCTAGGATGAGGTTAGTGCTGTACTGACACACAACTTCTCCATTGAAAAGGAAACAAAACCCCCTATTTTGTAGTATTTGCTGATTTTCATGGAATACAGATGCCCAGTTTCAAACTACCAAGAAGACACCCTGGAACACGGAGTCAGGATGCTCACAGTTGGTTCTTGGGAGCCAGTAAGACCTGGCTTCGGCACCGGCCCCCCAGGTGAAGCCCACCCTGGGGATGGCAGAGCTGCAGCAGGAAAGCACCCACAGGCTCCCGGGGACCTGCCTGGAGCTGGAGCCCACCCCGCTGTGCCTCCCGTCCTAGGTTTCTGTCACTTACAGCCAAGCACATCCTGCACTCTTCAGGGCTGCAAAAGCAAACAGGGAAGGGGCCCTGACCCACCCAGGCCGGGCCTCTGGGAGCTGCAGCATCCATTCGTGGGCAGAGGAAGGGCAGGCTGCTAGCTCACCTGCCATTGAAACTTGGCCACACGGAGGCTGAGACTTTGCACTGGTTCTTCATACACTCGAGGCTGCTGCAGAAAGACAAGCGTCCCCCAGGTCCTAGGTTGTGGTCTGTGCCTCGAGCTGAGCTCAGGGATCAAAGCCTGATCTCTTTCTTTCCGGTGTCCAGGTCACAGGAGCAGCACTCCGCCTCTGAGATATCCCTGCCATTCATGTGCTTATAGGCAGAGTGACTGAGACCCTCAAAGCCCCACCGTCAATGGCCAGATGGCCATAGGCCATCATTTAATTAATTCATTAAGTGTAATTTAATTAGCTGTTTCATCACCATATTCCACAGGCTGCTAGATTCACATCCGTGGACACAAACTGGATTTTCCCTGCCTTGAGCCCCGACCACGCCAGAAAATCGTTTCCTCCATTTCTCTGTCTTACCCCTCCGATCAATTCCCAAGCGGTCAGGCTTCCTGGTTGAAAACAGTGGACTCTGGTTCCCACTAATTTAGCAGATCAGGAATTTACTAGAAGGAAACCAGGCTGCTCCTGGGACCTGTTGGAGAGATAGGTTCAGAGAGTGCAGATGTTTGGGAAGCGGGTGGCTCAGGACACAGGCAAGGTGCCCCTTCAGAAAACATTTGGTTCTGTGGCCAGGGCCACCAACACTGGACATCCTGGCTCCAGGGCTGCCACTGCCTCCCACGAATGATCCCTGTCCTCTGCGGGACTTTTCTCTTCCCCACCTTCAAGGCAGGCTCTGAGTGATGGCAGGGGGCAAGCCCACCCCTGCCAGATGGGGACGAGTGTCAGCTTCTGAGTTAGGAGGACAGAACCGCCTCCCCACGCCCACATAAGAAAGGGGTTTGGGTGGTATGCAGAAAACACAAACACAAACCCAGCAGAGGCGGGGCCTGGCTGGACACCATGCTAGCCTTCTGACTGCATCGACACAGTTTCGTCTCTCCAACGTCTGAGAGCGTTATTCGCTGGACCCTGTTTCATGGATGGGAAATGGGTTGTTTCTTTGTTAGTAATTACTTCAGACTGTGGGGGTACCGTGAGAACTAGGCTGATACTGTTGTGCCTGGGGGCTCCGTGGCTTCTGGTGGGGTCGTCCCAGCTCTGGGCCAACCTCAGTGTTTGGGACCCAGCAGGGACGCCAGGGCTGCCCAGTCTGAGGACTCCCTAATTCTGCAGTGCTTCTGGGGTCTTCTGGCTCAGGTCCTGGGCCAAGGGGCTGCCATCCTGGGGATGTAGCAGCCACAATCAGGCCAGAGCTTCTCACCCAAAGCAAGTGGTGTGTGGTGAATGTGTGTGTTCTGTCCAGCCTTGGCGTGGGCAGTCTGTCACAATGCTGGCTGTGGCCAGCAGCCCAGGTGGGGCCCACAGAGTTCAGAGAGAGGGAGGGAGAGAGAGAGGGAGAGAGGGGGAGGTGTGTGAACCACACGCCCCACGACTGGGAAGAGGGGAGGGCATATGAGAGCCAGCCAAGGCCCAGGCATCTAGGCGGGTGGCTGTCTTCCCCATCAGACGGGGTCATCTCCCTCCTGCCTGGAGGTTTCTCAGGGCAGAGTCACACCTCCAAGAGAACTGGAAGCTCCAGTGTGCAGGGCTGTGTCCTCCCCAGACTAGGGGCACCTGCAGGCAGGACTGAGTGCTCCAGGGTCAGATTTGAAGGGCAGGGCTGCATGAAACTGGATTATCCCGAACACGACCTAGAGAAGGGTAGGGGCCAGCTGAGGTCATCCCCCCAGGGAGTAGACTAGGACAGCCTCCGCCTCCCAGCCAGGAGGATTTGGAGTGAGGGTGTTGCCCTGGGAAGGCAGCTCCTAGGGCCAGGCAGGAGGGAGCAGCCTGGAGCCCAGGCGCAGCCCTGGGCTGCCAACTGTGTCCCTTGGAAGTGCCTCCAGCTGTCCCGTCCTTGGCCAAGTTCCTGGCATTGCCTCATCCCTGAGGCTGACAGATGTTCCCAGCTGGGGCAGCCGTCCTGCTGAGATCCAGCCCCACCCCACGGGAGGGGCATGGTTCTTCTGGTTTGGGCCTCCCCCAGACATTTACTAAGGCTGAGGCTTCCTTGGTCTCCTGACTTCAAAAATTTGGGGAGCCCAGTTTGGTTCTGGAATATTTCTCCCCCTCTATTTTAGAATTTGTTTTTTAAAATTATGGTAGAATTCACAGCACATGAGATCTACCGCCCTAAGCATTTTAAGTGTAGGGTTCAGCGGCAGGGAGTGCCCACACCCTGCCCGACGGCCCTCAGCGCTGCCCGTCCCTCCCCAGAACACTTCATCTTCCCAAACCCAATCCACACCTCCCCTGTGTGCGAAGAGTTTGGAACAGTCTTGGAGCATGTCATCACTCCCCATCCATGAGAAAAAGAAGAGTTTCATTTTTTCTTCCTGTTCTCCCTGTCTTCACATAGTTCGGAGTTTCTGTTCCGCATCATCTCCCTTCTCTCCGTGGACTTAACATTTCCTGCAAGCAGGTTTACTTGTAAGAAATTCCCTCAACTTTTGTTTGTTGGAGAAAAATAATTCTCTCTTTTCTCTCCCTCTTCTTCTTCTTCTTCTTTTTTTTTTTTTTTTTTTTTTTGGGTGAGTGTGTATGGCACTGGGGAGTGAACTCGGGGGTACCCTACTACCTCCCCAGCCTTTTTTATTTTATATTTTCAAACAGAGTCACTAAGTGCTGAGGCTGACCTTGAACTTGTGATCCCCCTGCCTCAGCCTGTATAATGAGCCTGTATCAGTTGGTCTCTGGGATGACAGGTGCCACCATATCTGGCACTCTGGTTCGATTTTGGAGGCTCGTCTGGCAGGGTGCAGGATTCCAGGCTGGAGGGGGTTTGTCTCTGAGCATTTAAGCTCACGGCCTCTCTTCTTGCTTGCGCGGTTTCTGGGAAGTCAGATGTGATGATTTTGCTGTGTGATAGGTAAGGCCTTTTTTCTTCTGGCATCTTCTGGGAATTTTTTTTCTTTTTTTTATATTTATTTTTTAGTTTTTGGTGGATACAACATCTTTATTTTTTATTTTTATGTGGTGCTGAGGATTGAACCCAGTGCCCTGCGCATGCCAGGGGAGCGCATTACCGCTTGAGCCACATCCCCAGCCCCCCGGGAATTTTTTTTCTTTATCTTTGATTTTCCGTAGTATGAAACTAATATGCCTAGCTGTAGTTTTGTGGGGTTTGATTTTTAAATAATTCATCCTTCTTGTTGTTACTCTGAGCTTCCTGGGTCCATGGTTTGGTGCCTGGTTACTGTGGGGGATTCTCAGGTATCATGGCTCATAGTACCGCTCTGTTCCTTTCTCTCTGTCTTCCTGGTGTCCTACTGTGTGTTCCCCTTCCTCCAGGAGCCCTGAGAACCCTGACACCGTCCTCCCCACAGCCCCTTCCCATGGCCTGTCCGGATGGAGCCAGGTAGATGGGCTCACACAGCACCTGGCCTTCGGAGACTCGCTTCCCCTTAGCGTGATATTTTCAAGGCTGACCTTGTGCCTGTGTCAGTACTTCATCCCCCTGTTCCACGGGATGAACAGGCAGCTTGGCCCCCCACAGTGCTGCTGAGCCCCTCTGTGGTCCATCCCCCAGCTTCCCCTCCCTCGGGTCGTGGGTCCTTCTGCCTCCAGAATAACACCAGGTCTTCTGGGGCCATTGCCACTGGGCTGGCTGGGAGGGGCCTGGGGAGGAGGGGAGAGAAGATCCACAGCTTCTCGCTCCTGAGGACCCCGAAGTCCTGGAGTGGAGGGTGGGAGGGTCGGGAACATCTGGCCCCAGCTGTTGGGACCTATTTTCAGAGTTTGGGGCCCTTGGCAGTTTTTCACCCCAGCTCTGCCCCCTAGTTGTCAACTGAGACAAACGGAAAAGCTCCCTCCAATACCCTGTTCACACGCCATCTCAGTCCCACAAAGGAAGGCAGGGAGAATGGCCTGGTTGCATCTGCGGTGCCCCGAGGGAGGAGGGAATGAGTCTGTGGGGAAGACCCGAGAGAACAGCATGTCCCCAGCCCTGAAGCAGGAAGGAGTGTGACTGTGGGGGAAGCAGAAAGAAAGGCAGGGAGACAGGGGAGGGAGGTGGGAGACAGGCTGGGCTGGGCCGAAAGGTCACCAAAGAGACAATTACCTTGATTATCTCTCTTTTGTAGTTGGACATTTGCATCTTGCTCAGACAGGTGAAGCAACCCACCTGAGGTCACAGAGCAGGTGTAGATTTGAAGCTAAGATTTGAATCTGGGTCCAGAGGTAGAGCTTTACCAGCACAGGATTGGCCTGGCAACCCTCCTGGGCTCCATGATCCCACAGAACCTGAGTGGGAGAAGGCTGTCTGTCCTGCCTCTTCTGCCGCCTTCTCCTGGAAGCCTGCCTGGGTGTGGACAGCTCAGCCTCTGAGACAAATGAGCCCCCGCTGGCAAGAGAACGAAAGCACTGGTGTCAGCAGGATGGGGTTCTGGTCCTGCGTGTGACCCTGCTCAGACTCTGTCCACTCTGTCAGTTTTCTCAATGGTCAAATCCCATCCTTCTTATTTTATTCTGATTTTTCAAATGGCCCCAAGAGAGGAATAAGGCTCCCAGACCTGGCGTCCAGCTAGGGCTCTCCCCCACTGTTATGCTCGTATTCGGGGCCCCCAAAAGACCACCAGAGACCAAGATCGATGTAAACAGCAAAGAGGCGTTTATTGCAAGCTAGCTGGGTCCTCCATGCACACACAGCAACTGGTGACACTGAGAGGCCCCGAGCCCAGGGTTTGCAGCAGTTTTATACACTCTTTGGAGAAGGCAGGGACTTCACATACATCATAGCATCTCTTAGCAAACCATCACACACCTTGGGAAAATCATACAACAACTCTAAAACATGATTAGCACATTCACTGGCGGGAACAAGTTGGGTAGGGGTGATTGGTTACTACAAGAGGGGGATTCGTTTGATTGGTTTAAACCAAGAGGGGTGTACGTGCTGAACTACATGGTTTCCCAACACCATAAACTACTGGGAGGGTCATCTGGCATCCCAGGTATTTCCCACCTCATGCTGATTGGTGGCTGCTAGGGGGTTGCTATGGGTCCCCACCTAGCCTGACTGAGTCAGGGACACCTGGCGCAGCAGATCTCTCCTGTTATTTGTAGATAAACAACTTAGCAGGGTGGGAATGTGCCTAGGAGTGCTCTGTGGGTCTTTCCAAGGACAAAGGTGATGTCCCCTCCTTGGACAGGCTTTGCTCTGAGGTAGAGGCTGGTTTTTCACCACCTCTGGTCGTGGTCCTTCTGGAGATCTGGGCGGTGCCAGTCCCAGGGGCTTGGTGGTGGGTGATGGAGACAGGTTTGGCAGAGGTCCAGACCTCTGAAGACCCTGGCCTGGGGCTCTTGGGACAGTAGCTAGTGAGTGGCAGCCGAGCCACCTCCCCTCTTGGCACTCATCTTGGTCGCTGCCTGGGGGTGGGCAGGGAGCTCCCTGTGGCCCACCTGATCCGCGCAGGATGGGCCTGCAGACACCAGCCGCCAGCAGTGCCAGTTGCCCAGGTGCCTCGTGCCTAGATCTCCGTGTGCCTGCATGTGTGTGGTGGTCACGGAGGGGACAGTTAGGTCAGAGCGCAGCACCACGCAGGGCTGGAACGTCTGCTGGGGCCAAGGGTGGTCCTGCCTTTGTCCTCACTGGGCTTCTGTCTCACTCCGAGCCCAGGCCTGAGCAACGGGACCCTGCCCAGGAGAGCCAGAGCCTGGCAGTGCCCCATCCTCTCTCAGGCGCCTACTCACACCCTGAGCTCGGGCAAGCCGAACCCTGATTCAGGACAAGACCCAAGACGGAGCTTGACCTCAGCGGCAGGCTTAGCCTGCACACACCCCCAGCCTGCTCTGGGACGGACCTGGACCTTCCTTCTGGAGGGCTCTTGACACGGCTTCCAGGCTGAGCCCCTCCTGCAGACGAAGCCCCAAACCCAATGCAGTCTCCGCTCTGATCAGAAGTTTGTCACAGCCTCCTTTAATCTCAGCCCTGATCTCCTTGGGCAGAGTGGACAGTGGCTAACAGAAATGCCACCCAGAGGAGAGGGAAGAGCCAGGCTGGGATCCAGGGGGGAGAGGGTGTGGGGAGGGTCCTGGAGTTCGTACTGTGATGAGTCCGGTGGCCGGACCGAGGTTCTGTTTCTCTCTCTCATACTAGGGACTGAATCCAGGGGAGCTGTCCCACTGAGCCACATCCCCAGCCCTTTTCACTTTTAATTTTGAGACAGGGCTTCTCTAAGTTACTGAGGCTGGCCTTGACCTTGAGATCCTCCTATCTCAGCCTCCTGAGTTGCTGGGATTACTGGCATCGTGGTGGCCGCCACTGTTTCTGTGTCTTTCTGCTGGGGACGTGGCATTCCCTGTCTTGGCTTGGGGTTTCTTACAACTGTCTCCTTTGTCTGGGCCTCTCTTCTTCCCTTGCCTGCTCCTGCATCCCCAGGGTGAAGTGTCCCTGCCTTCAGAAAGTCTCAGGCCCAGGCCGTCAGCCAGGGTCACCAACTGGGTGAGGGAGAGCCACCCCCGCTGGTGGCCAATGTGCGGTGCGTCCTAGGCCTCCTGAGCCGCGTCCTTCTCCTGTCCCATCAGTACCTGGTCTCCGGCCTGCTGGTGGCCAGTAGTGGGACTCCTCGGCTTCCGCCAGCGTGTGGGCCACTTGTCAGACACACTTTCTCTTAAATCTCTCTCTCTGATCCCCCTGGGGCTGATTCCCTGGAGAACACGCAGGGCTGCGAGCCTGTGACTGTGGGGGACACTTGAGGGCCTCCTGTGCGGAATGGACGCCCTCCGATGCTGACATCAGCGGTCCCTGCAGCCTGGCATGGCCCAGAGGAGCAGCTCCGTGAAGCTCCCCGGGGCAGGGGGACGCCAAGCTACAGGGCCCTCCTGTTTCTCCTCAGACCCCATGCATCCTGCTGGCAGGGACGGAACCTGTCACGGTTCCCGATTGTTCGTGTGGGGGGGTGGGGGGGCATCAGCCAGTGACACCAGGAGCTGCAGGGACTGCACATGCGCAAGGCAGAGCAAGGGGAGGGACGCTGCTTCTCAAAGTCACTCCTGAGGAGGCAAAATCCCACCAGTTAATAACCAGCCAAGGTCAATGTTAACAGGAAGAGCCTCTGCAGAGGCCGGAGTCCGGGCTGGGCTCCTGTCTGCTGGGCACCCCCAGCCCCAGAGCCAGCCGCCTGGAAGCTCCCCTGCCCTGTGCCCCCGCCCTGTTCACCTGCTCCGCAGGGCTGTACCTCCCGGTCCTGTCCCTCTTCCCTCTCTGCCGACAGGGTTCTGTACAAATGCTGTTCAGAGAGGACTGTCTGGCCCGTGCTACACACAGCACTGGCCCCATCCCCACCTCTGTTCTCTAAGACCCCAACCCTGTCGTGCCTGACTCATGGGAACGGTTGAGAACCAGCTAGCCCTGTGCATGGACTGGGAGGCATTTTCTTTTCTTTTCTTTTCCTTACTCTATCCAGCTCCCCCTTCAGTCTAGAGGGGAAGTCAGACAAAGTAAATAATTATTTTTTGTTGTTAAAAATATTTTAAATAAACGTGAATGTTGACTTCTCTGTCTGCACACCTGCTGCATCACCTGGCCCTTCAGGTGACTCAGGCCCCTCAGGTGAATACTGGAGGGGACAGTGGACCACTGAGTCCCGGGCTCACGTCCTCTCTCTGGATGGACCAGGCAGGCTACTACCGAGCAGCTCCTTTACTGGGTCAGGTGACAGTGCCGACAGCCACAGGGGGCTCTGGGAGCAGTGAGGAAAGGCTTTGCACCCTGTCCAGTGGGGAGGACCAGGGAAGGCCCCTGGGAGGCCACATCCCAGATCTCCAGGGAGCTGGTGGCACACCCCGGTGATCCCAGCGGCTGGGGAGGCTGAGGCAGGAGGATCTGAGCTCAAAGCCACACACACTGAGCGAGACTCTCTGTAGCCCTCTCAGTTGTCCTTTAGTCCACTTTCTGTTGCTGTGACCAAAACACCTCTCAGGAACAACTGGGGGGGGAGAGGTTTACTTTGACTCCTGATTGACTGACTAGGCTCTGGGCCCCAGGGGGGCCAAACCTCAGGGCAGAAGGGTGTGTTGGAGGGAAGCTGCTGGGTTCAAGGCCACCAGGAGGGAGTGGGAGGAAGAGGCCGAGAGAGGCCTGGGGGAATACTCTTGGTTGCAGAGCAGGCTGGACAATGTCAGCCGCAGGGCATCCTGGACACTGACCCTCAGCGTCTGGTTCCTTATGGCTTGTTCGCCTCAAGGCTGAACACTCCACCCACTGACCCCACTCCACCCCCACCCGACCACATCTGACCCCTGCCCCGTGTGCCTGAAGGCAGAAGATGACACCCTTAGCAACTGTGTGGCCCAATCACTGTCCGCCAACAAGGCGGCCTGCAGGCCCAGAGAGCCCAGGAGATTTGGCAATAAAAACTCTCCCCTCCCCGCCACTCTCTCTCCTCTCTCCTCCTCTTCCCTCTCTCTTTCCCTGCTCTCTTTCTCTCTCCCCTTTTCTCTTCCTTCCCTGTTAATCAGACACTGCCACAATAAAGATCTCTTGGTCACTCCGAGTGTCGTGGTGTCGTGGTCACTTTCCTTTCAAATATAAACCCCGAGGCTGGCCCCCATCTACTTCCTCCAGCCACCCCCACTGGCCCCCAGTTACCACCCTGTTACCCCTTTAAACTATTAATCCATCTAATGGCTCAGTCCACCGGTTCCGCGCTCTCAAGATCCAAACGTGTACCCCAGAACATTCCCACAGACTCTCAGGAGCCTCACATGTACACTGTCACAGCGGATCTGAAGGGGAGTGGGGCAGGGAGGGGAAATGGGTGGATGCCAAGAAAACCACGACGAGGTCCCCCCTCCTGCCCCCCGCTGCAAACCCATGTCCTCCCCCGCGCTCCCTGCCTGGCGGCGCCGGCGGTTCCTTCTTAGCCTGCTCATCCCAAATCCATTACTGACCCTCCGCTCACCTCCTCAGATGTTTGTCTGCAAAACACGGGTACCCACTGCCCAGCCAACGCCCTCCCGAACGTCCCCGTCCTTCCCCATCTCCCTACGTGGCCACCACCCATCTCTCCAGCCACCTGCCGCCCAGGCTCCCACCCATGTGTCCCACCACTCATTCCACATGTCAGAGTCCCACGTGTTAGAGTCTAGGCTATCGATTCTTCTTCTTTTTTTCCTAAAACAAAAACCATAGCCACGACCTCGGTCACTGATTTCTGATTCGGAAGCTCATTACCTTTCACAAGACCCAGTCCCTGAGCTGACCCCTGGGTTGTCTCTAAATGGAACCTCAGAGAATCACTCTGCTGTCCCTAACCACCCCCCCACCCCACCCCCTCGCCATGTTCTCTACACTATGGGTCTTATTTTCCCATAGTTTTACCAGAGAGGAGTCCTAGATTTTCTTTTCTTTTTCTTATTCTTTTGTTGTTGTTGTTGTTCCTGAGGATTGAACCCAGGGGCACCTTCCCACTGAGCCTCAGCCCCAGCTGTTTTTACTTTTTATTTAGAGACGGGTCTCACTAAGTTGCCTAGGGCCTCGCTAAGTTGCTCTTGAACTTGTGATCCTCCTGCCTCAGCCTCCCCAAAGTCCTAGATTTTCAGAGCTGAAGGGGATGACAGAGACCACGGAGGCCAAGGCTTGCTTTCGGATGGGAAAACCAAGGTCCAGAGCCGCCAAAACGCTCCACCAAGGACACAGGCTGAGGGCCTGGTCCCAGTGTCTGCGCACTTTTCCTTCCCGAGCAGAGTCCTTCAGTTCCCTCAACTCCTCACGCATTTCTGAACTGGCAGGGCCTCGAGTGTCCTCAGATGTCACCTGATTCAGCCGTGGTCCACCCAAGATGGGCCCCGCGGGGGTGGGAGGGCCGGGCCTGCATCCCTGGCCAGCCAGAGACCCATGGATGGGTCTTTCGAGCCAAGGGTCCTGCTGCAGAGAGAAAATAAATAAGTTAACCCTTTGTTCTCAGGCAACATCTGGTTGTGTGCACAGTACAGCAGGTCGGGAGGAGGGGCTTCCTGCCTGAGGTCACGCAGCGAGGAAGTGGCAGGACTGGGCGGCTGCTCCAGGTCTCCTGGTCTCGTTCCCTTCGCTGAGCATCAGCTGAATTCCAGGGGCCTGGGCTCTGGTGGCCAGGGAGGAGGGGCCACCAATCCTCTGTCCCAGGGATTCCCAGACCTAGTTTAGAGAGGGCCAGAGAGCCCACTTACTGGTTATGAACGGAGGCGAAATTGCACTTTTTTCATCAAATTTTTAATCCTCTGTGATCCCCTGGGTTCCTGGACTCCTGGTCCCCGGTTGCGGAGGGAAGGCAGGCCGGGGGACCATTATGCCCCAGTCCCTGCCTTAGGATGGCTCCCCGTCCTCAGCAGCTGTCTGTCTGTCCTACAAAAGTCTGTCTGCTTAGTCAGAGAACCAGATTTGCCACTGAAAGGAATGTCCCCTGACCCCGGACTCCACCCTGGCCCCCGCTCCAGGAGACAGGGGCTCCTCCCCTGGGCGCCCCCCCATGGCTCCCCTCCTCCTGACACAGGGCTCCGGGGCTCCTCTAGCCCGGCTGTGGACACTCAGACCACTGATGTGTTCTAGAGCCATGGCCAGCGCCTGGCCCAGCGTGCAGCCGCCTGGGCCCTTCCCCTGCACTTCCCATCATTCTGAGTTTGGGCGGCTTTCCCACAGGTTTTGTGTGGTGTTTGTTTCTTTTCAGGGTAGCTTCATGCCCTGCCCTGGCCTTTTAACAGGTGAACTTACAGAACGTGGCGCGAGGAGCAGGCTCTGAGGTCAGTCACAAGGATTCGAATCCCAGGGGTACTGCTTACTGTGTGCTATTGAGCAGATCACTTAACCTCTCTGGCCCCAGCTTCCTCGTCTGTAGAATGGAGATGTAAAATAATGACAAACGGCCAGGTGGCCAGGTGTGATGGCACGTGCCTGTGATCCTAGTGATTTAGGAGACTGAGGCAGGGGGATTGAAAGTTCAAGGCCAGCCTGGGCAACTTGGCGAGACTCTGTCTCAAAGTTAAAAAAAAAAGTTGGGGCTGGGCTTATAGCTCAGTGATAGAGCACTTGCCTCACACATGTGAGGCATTGGGTTCAATCCTCAGCACCACATAAAAATAAAATAAAGATATTGTGTCCATCTTTTAAAAAATCTTAAAACAACAAAATAAGTGGTAGGGATGTAGCTCAGTGGTAGAGTGCCCCTGGGTTCAATCCTCAGGACGAAAAAGAAAAAGAGAAAGGTCAGAAAAGATACTCTGCTGGGATCCAAAAGAAGAGGGTAAGAGGGAAGAAAGAGATTGCAGGAGGGGGAACAGCATGTGCAAAGGCCCTGTAGCAGCCACAGGAAGCAGAACAATTACTAGGGGAAAGAAGGCCCGGACTGTGGGGGTACTGCAGTTGGGCTTGCTCAGCATCTTTCATGAGTGCCTTCCTGATAGAACGAAAACCCAGACCTTTCTGAAGCCAGGGTACAGACCTGACTCGGGTCCTGCTGTAGTTTGGATGCTGAGTGTCCCCCAGTGGTCTGCATTAACGACTTGGCTGCTGGGACATGGTGGAGCCCCGGGGGGGGGGGGGGGGGCTGGCCGGAGGGCTTTGGGCCACCAGGGTTATGGGACCCAGTCTCTTCCTCTTCTGCTTTCTTGCTTCCTGGCCACGATGAGTGGCTCTGCTCGGCCACGGACTCCCACCATGCGACATGGTCTCCCCTCAGGTGAAATGCTAGAAGTTTCTGCTCCTCACTTACCGCACGCTCACTCTTGGGACACTCTCAGATTCCAGTTGCCCTGAGAGGATGCGGCCCACGGAGAAGCCACAGGTGGGTGCTGCAGCATGCGCCAGGCCGGCCTCTGCACTGGGCGCCAGGAGAGGGCGCCACTACCCCCCAGATGCCTGTAGCCCCAGAAGACCCACACAGCTGAGCCCAGCCACCTGTCCATCAACCACCCGAGGTGGTCAAACACTAGTTCCCAGGCATGATCCAGAGAGATGGACCAGCCGGGAGATCACGGCTGACCAGAAGCTGAGCAGGGGTGGGAAGGGCCGCGGGGGGGTGGGGACGAGGTGGCTCAGAGATATTGGGAGAGAAGAAGCTCTTAGGGGCGATGGCGAGGGCTGCAGGCTCTCTGTGTGAGCTCCGTCTGGCTACTTCCTCCTGCTCTCTGCCTGGTACCTCCGTAGAGTCACGCGGCAGGGTAAGAGCGAGGGCACCCGTGTCAGATGTGGGCACCATCTACCCGCTGTGTCACCTTGGGCAAGTCACCTAACTTCTCTGTGCCTCAGTTTTTCTCTCCATCAAGTAAGGACATTGAGAAGCTTGAGACTAATCACCTCAGGGGCTTGGGGAGCCCTGCCTGGGGCTCAGCAGGGCTGCAATAAATACTTTTGAGTGAGTGGATGAGAACAGGTTGAAATGCGCAGGAATCCAGCTTGTTTTCTCCCACTGTCTGCAGACTGGCTCTGTAGAGAGGCAGGTTTCCCTTCTTGGATGCCGATGGACGATTCAGGCAGAACTCCGAGTTTCTGGTCCCTCTTGGTTAAAGTAAGCAGTGTCATTTTGGTAATTCAAACTCACCTGCCGTAACGAGAGTGTCCACTCTGGCCTGGGGAGACACAGTGTTCTGATTTCACCCCTAGCTCAGAACCGAGACAAATGCCTCTTTCAAAGAGTGTTTAACACGGGCCAGACCCCATGTGCGGGACGGTCAGCTGCAGGCAGAGCTGTCAAATATGAGGAAACCCAGTTAAATCTGAATATTGGTTAAATAATGAGGAATCTGTGAGTGTATGTGTGTCTCCAAACATTGCACGGAGCTTACTTTAGAGACAAAGTTATTTGATGCTTATCTGAAATTCAAATTTAACTGGACGTCTTGTCCAGGATTTGTATTTGTTATATCTGGCCACCCTCAGGGCAGAGGACATGACCCCCAAATAATTCGGCCCTTGTCCCCTGGGGACACTTGCATCTGCTGAAGGCATTTGACTCCAGGGGGGCCAATAGTGCAGGGACACCCCTCTCCCTGTTCTCCCTCTGGGACAGTGGACATTACCTGTAGGGGGAGCTACCACCTGCCCAGGAGACACGGATCCAGTGGCCTAGGCTTCCACCCTCGGAACTCTGCCCTTTGACCCTTGGAAGCTTGTTTCTTCTCGACAGTTGGGAGGTGCCAGCCGCAGCCCTTGACCTGACAGAGGTGGGGAGCAGGAGTTCCTGAGGGCGGGTGCCATGGAGCTTCTGGAAGGGCCTGGGATCCCTGGAGAGCCACGGGGGATCCGGCTGGCTAGGACCCCCAGGGCGGGCGAGGAGGAGCCAGCCTGGAGCAGGGCTGGAGGGGCAGCGTCTACCTGGGCGGGAAAAGGGAAGCACCGAGGAGCCAGGCTGGGAGGTGGCCGGGAGGTGGCAGGGGTGGCTGGGGCGAGGCTGCCGGGAGGCCTCTGTCAGCTCAGAGCCGTCCCCATGTGGGGTCAGAGCCGATGTTCTGAGAAGCCTCCAGACCCCGGCCCGGGGCCTGGCACGTGTCTCCAGCTGGCCACGCCAGGCCACGTCCTGGACAGACCTGCTTCCGCTGACTCCTGAGTCCATCCCCCTTCCCTCCCCGACACTGGGGCCAATGGAGTGCCCGGTGCAGAGCAGGAGCCGAGCAGGCCACGCAGGCCCACCTCTGTCCCCAGACCCTGACCCACAGCGTCCACCCTGAAGCTGGAAGGGGGCACACAGCCAGGAAGGGCGTGAAGGGAAGGGCGCTTCTGCCTTTGGCGTCTCCTTGCCTTGGCTCTTCCTCTCTTTTTCCAGAACTGGGGACTGAGCGCAGAGACACCCCACCACGGAGCTACATCCTGGCCCTTGTTATTGTGTATTTTCAGAGTGAGTCTTGCTAAGTGGCCCGGGCTGGCCTCAAACTTGTGATCCCCCTGCCTCAGCCTCCCCAGTCACTGGCGATAGACGTGCACCGCCCCATCCTCACCCTGGTCCATGAAGATGACTGCTGAGCCTCTTGGGGGTCTGTGGCGAGACGTCGGGGTATTTCTGGCTTTCCTCATTGGCATTTTAGGGGCAACCCATCAGTCTGCTTTTCTGTCTTCCAAATGTCTGTTCTCTCCTCTTCTGTGCCAATTAGTCTTGTGGTTTTGTGCATCAAAAATAACCCCTCTGCCTTCGTGTTCGTGGGGTGTCAGGAGGGGAGCAGAGCTTATGTGCTCAGTCCGTCTTATTTAACCAGAGTTCACAGTCGGATGCCAAGAGGCCGAGGACATGGTAAATAGTGTTGGAAGACTGGACCCCACCTGCAGAAGGACGGAATCGGGTCTTATGGCGCACCCAAGTCAACAGAAAACGACCCGAAACTATGAAACCACTAGGGGAAAACAGGAAAGCTCCGTGACATGGGCACAGGCAGAGATTTATTTATTTATTTATTTTGGATATGACCTTGAAACACAGGCATGAAAGAAAAGCAATAGATAAATGGAATTCCACGATAATCCAAATGCTTCTGCAGAGCGAAGAAAACCATCCACAGAGGAGAGAGAACCCGTGGAACGAGAGAAAACGACAAGGAGACCAACGTTCACATCGGATAAGGGTCAGTCTCCAAAATACACGAGGAACTCGGCTTGGCGGCAAGAAAACAGATGACCCAATTAAAACACGGGCAGAAGACCTGGGTGAGCGTTTGTCACAAGAAGACCTGGAAACCCACAGACGGGACAAGAGGCTGACCACTGGTCATCAGAACTGCAAGTGAGAACCACCGTGAGATGCCACCTCGTGAGTCTTAGAAGGACCGTCAGTCAGCAGGTGCAGACAGCACAGGTCGGTAAGGACTCACTACAGAGTCAGGCGTAGTCACCGTGGGGGCTGGTGGGGGTCTAAATCACATCATGGCCATTAAGTAAAATAGCAGGGAGCTTCCTTACCTACCCCCAAAGCAAAAACCGGAGGAGCTCAGGAGCTCTGCTGTACTGCAAGGTCGCTTTTGTTAGTAGCAATGTGTTGTGTACTTGAAAACTGCAAAGAGAATAGAGTGCACACACACACACACACGCACACACACATGCACACGCGCACACACACATATACAGCCTGACTTAACCATTTAGCCATTTTGATATATGCATCTGATGCGTCCACCAGAACTTCACGCTGGACATCGGACATCTGAGCATGTATTTTTTTTTCTGGTCCAATCTCAAAAATAAATACCAGGGGGCCAAAATTCTCCTCATCTCCCCAAAAGGAAACTGAGGCTCAGAGAAGCCCCTGAAGAGCTACCAGATGGCAGGACCCGCAGCCACCCCCAGCCTCTGTCTCCAACACCGTGGTTCCCAGCTCTCCTGGAAGTGCCCAGGGAGGGCTCCGCTCTCCTCACCTCCCCAGGATGGCATCTCGTGGGTGAAGTCCTGGGTGCCAGGAGGAGGCCCTGGGTGCCACTCCGCCCCATCAGACCGTGTCCTCTGCCTCTACAGAGCTGGGCATTCAGAGAAGGCTGCACTACTCACTCGGCCTGTATTTTTAACAATTGGAGAACACGGGCGCGCCCAGCGGAGGGGTGGGGTGAACAGATTCCGGCCCATCCATTGGAAAAACACCATTTGGCGGCTCAGAATGATGAGGTAGAAGAATATTTAATTTCATGGAAAAATGCTCCTGGCATATTGGAAAATTGAAGAAGGCCCTTTCCTAAGCAGGAAGTGCAGAATAATCCCATTTGAACAACAGAACACACACAGACGATAACAAATTAATTAACAAGGAATCAATGTGCCTGTGCTGCTCTGGCTTGAGAGTCTGTCACCCAAACTCACGTTGAAATTTAATCTCCATCACGGAGCATTAAGATGGCGAAAACTCCGTCCGACTGTGGTGTTTGGAGGAGGGACCTCTGGGAGGTTATGAGGTTAAATGAGGCCATCAGGGCGGTGGGACTGGCTTTATAAGAGGAGAGACCTAATCTAGGACCTTCTGTCTCACATGTGACACCCTCCTGCACTACCTTGGGACTCGAGAGAGTCCCCACCAGAGAGAAACACTTTATTATATGTGGCCCTTTTATCTCCCAGCCTCTACAACCATGAGCTGGAAAAACCTTTCTTCTTTATAAATAGTACCCAGTCTGTGGTATTCAGCTACAGCAACAGAAAGTGAACTAAGACATACATCCACCTTCATGGCAGCATTATTCACAGTAGCTAAAGTGTGGAAGCCACCCAAGTGTCCATGGATGGATAAATGGACAAACACAATGTGGTATACGCAGTATACCCTTGGCATCCTCGGGGGATTTGTTCCAGGACCCTCCTCAGAGATCAAAATCTGTGAATGCTCAAGTCCTTTATGTATAGTATTGGCACATAGTATGCACACACCTCCTGCATGATTTAAATCATTTCTAGATTTCTTATAATACCCAATACAATGTAAATAGTATGTAAATGGTTACTATGCATATTTGTTTAGGGAATAAAGACAGGAGAAAATTCTGTCTGTGTTCAGCACAGATGCAATGATTTTTCCAGATGTTTTCTGCCTTTGGTTGGTTGGATCTGCAGATAGAGAACGCACCAGTAAGGAAGGCCACGGTGCACACGATGGAATATTATTCAGCTTTTAAAAGGAAAAAAAAATTCTGTCGCACTCTACAGCATGGATGAACCCTGAGGACATGAAGAGGGATGAAATAAATCACTCACAAAAAGACAAATACTATACGATTCCACGTATATGAGGGAACTTAAAAAAGTACAACTCAGAAACATAAAGTACAATAATGGTTATGAGGCCTGGGGGAGAAGGAAGGAGGTGGAGTGGCCAGGGCATAGTGGTACATGTCTGTAATTCCAGCAGCTCCAGAGGGTGAGGCAGGAGGATTGTGAGTTCAAGGCCATCCTCAGCAACTAGTGAGGTTCTGCCTCTAAATTAAAAATAAAAACAGCTGGGGATGTGGCTCAGTGGTAAAGTATCCCTGGGTTAAAAAAAAATGTCTTATGGAATGAATGGCTACGCTACATTATGGACGTATCCAGTAACACTGAACCATATGCTTCAAAAAGGAAAAATGGTCAAATGGTCAAGACGATACAGATTATGTGATGTATATCTTACTACAATTTCTTTGAAGTGAAAAAGCAAAAACCACGCTCAAGAAATGACAAAATAAAATTGATAAAAGAACCTGAAAAAAAGGTAACATTACTGCAACCCTTGATCCTCAACACCAGGGTCCCAGGGTCCCAAACCAACATCCACAGTCAAAATGCATCCTCTCTCCCCTCAGGTAGGAGATCAATCTCGGAAGCCTCCATCACCCTCCCGGTCCTATCCCTTCTGATCTCCAAGGCTCCCCACCCCCACCTGGGGTTCAAGGACTCTCCACCCCTGGAGTGCTGCCCCCGCCCACAGCATCTTACACACGTTTTTCTCTTTACTTTCAACTCGGGCCTCTTCTTAGGCCTACTTTATTCATTTTTCTCTTCTTTTTTTCTCTTTGGTCTTTAGGGAGAGTAGAGGGCGGATTAGCCGGAGGGCAGATTAGCTGAAGGGCGGGAAATGGCAGCGAGCTGTACCAGGAAGGAAAGTCCCCACCACAGACCAAACAAGGGGAAAGGATCTGACATCTTAGCACCCTCCATCCTAGGAGACTCTGGATTTCCTCTTCTAATTACGACTGTGCAATTAAAAATGGGTAAGATAATAAAGTCTATGTTATGTGTACTTTACCACAATTCCTTTAAAAAGTGGGGAAAACAAACCACGAGCAGATACACACTCAAGAAATGACACAATAGGGCTGGGGACACAGCTCGGTTGGTAGAGTGCCCATCTCGCGTGCACAAGGCGCTAGAACATTACCTATCTCCTTGATGCTCTTTTTTTTTAATTTTAATTTTTTAGTTGTAGTTGGACACAATATCTTTATTTTACTTATTTATTTTTATGTGGTGCTGAGGATCGAACCCAGCGCCCTGCCTGTGATAGGTGAGTGTCCTATGGCTGAGCCACAACCCCAAAATTGATGCTTTTTAAAATAATAATTGAAATAATATTTCAGATACATTGAGTTAAATAAAATATTACTGAAATTAATTCTACCATTTTTAATATTTATTTTTTGTAGTTGGACACATACCTTTGTTTTGTATATTTTTATGTGGGGCTGAGGATCGAACCCAGGGCCTTGCAGGTGCGAGGCGAGCGCCCTACCGCTGAGCCCAGCCCCGCCCCGCCCCGCCCCGCCCCGCCCCGCCCCCTAACTCTATCTTTTGAAAAAACATCTTAAGAGTCAAAAACTCAGGGGCTGAACCGAGCGCAAGTTAAACTCAGACTTAGGCTGCCCGAGGTCGCAGCCGGAGGACACTATGGAGAACTCTGATCAGAGTCACGTGGGGACCCTGGCTGTGGAGCAGCTGCCACCTCGGCCACTGTGGTTCACCGGGATGGTGGGACAGCCACAGCTCTGGGAACATGGCACCAGCAACGAATGCTCTGGCCTACAAGTGACACCTGTCATTTCTGCTCACCTGTCATTGGCCAGAAATAGTCACATGGCCCCACCAGCCACAAGGGGGCGGAGCAAGCCCACTGCGCTGGGGGCGGATTTTCCTTGCTTTAGGATACACAGACCGTAATAAAGAGGCAAAAAGAAAAAAATATACATAACAATAGAAAAAGTAGAACGGAGCAAGGTAGGAATTATGGTGTGTATCAAATTGTTTAATTTAAAAATTTAAATATTAGGATGCATTTAAAATTTTTAAAAATCATGTCTGAGGTACAACAAATATTTGTGGAATGTTGAACACTTTTTTGAGGGGTACCAGGGATTGAACTCAGGGGCACTTGACCACTGAGCCATGCCCCCAGCCCTATTTTGTGTTTTATTTAGAGACAGGGTCTCACTGAGTTGCTTAGCACCTCATTGTTGCTGAGGCTGGTTTTGGACTCATGATCCTCCTGCCCCAGCCTCCTGAGCCACTGGGATTACAGGTGAGCGCCACTGAGCTGGCTGAGAACTCTTTCTGAAGAGATGGCAGCTCTGATGAACCTCTGTTTTGCGTTATCATCAACAAAGTGCTTGCCCATTGGGTACCTCATTTAAGTAGCATGGTTTCCCTTGGCAGAGCTGGGTTGGAAGCAAGTGAGATATTGATGGAGCTCCTTCCAAACCCCAATATTTCTTCTCTTTCATTTAGCATCTCCTTTCCTAACCTGACTATCTGTTCTTCTCTAACACTAATATTTAACTTGCTTTCCTGCTGGTATCACCCATATTTCATACAAGGAAACCGGACCAAATGGAGGGACTGGTCTAGTGCCACACAGCCCTGAGGGCAGGACCTGGATCCAACCGCAGGTCTATGAGAATCAAAGCTGTGACCGCCATATTCCTCTGCCACGTGGGCTCATTTCTTCAATTCTAGAAAAACCTCAAACAGCATAGGGATGGGTTTGGGAGGAACTTCCATGATCTTGTGGTCCAGATGGTCTTCCCCTAGCAATGCCTGCCTGAGGCCCTGGGTCCTTCTTACCATGCTGACCCCAAGTGGGATGACACTTTGAGACCCTGCCTGGAATCTCACTTCATGGACAAAAACGGCCTGACCTCAGCAAGGGGGCCAGGTGACTCGGGCATTTCAGGGCTGCCTTTTCAATATGCTATTTTATTTCTAGCTTCATAGGGCTTGATATGAGCTTTCAGAAATGTATTTTTATGAGATTCAGAGATATTTATTTTACATGCCCTTTAAAAAGTGCTAGTACCATGAATAATAATAGCTAACAGGTCGTCGGTGCTATCCGTCAGGCACACCTCTGAGGCATCAGCACGATTATTTCACCTCGTTCTCACATGACAGCCGGCTACACATAACCCAGGATCGTGGGAACAAGAAGAAACTTGATGCCATCAACCCGTGTAGAAGTGGCCTCAGCTGGGGTCCTCAAGCTGGGAAAGCCAGCTGTGTCTCACTGCAAATGACTTACTCAGTCTCTGCTCCTTAGAGTGGTCCTGCATCATTCCGCCGTTGGGATGGGTTATCCTGAAACTCCAGAAGGGGAGGGGCTTCCCCAGCTGTGCTCAGCACCACAGGCCTTTCTAGAAGCGGCTCTGGTACTTTTGTCTTGTGTGACATCAGTTCCCATTTACCGCGTGCTCACCAGGTGCCGGACCCTGTGCTGAAACATTTATAAAAATGAGCTCCTTTGGTCCTCATCATCCCGTGCGGAGGGTACCACGATCGTCCCATTTCACAAGTGAGGAATAGGAGGCTCAGGCAAGTTGCCCAAGGTGTCATTGCTGGTGGTGACCGGGCCTGAACTGGAAACCATGACTTCAAAGTGTGGCCGGAGGTTCCTCACCCTTTGTACCCATTGGTGTTCGGGGCTGGATCATTCCTGGTGGTGGAGGACTGTGCCAGGCACATTGGGATGTTTAATAGGACCCTGACCCGTGACCCCGAAACGCCACAGCCTTCCTCCCTCGGTTGTGATACTGGAATCATGTCTGGGCCTTGTCACATGTTCCCTGGGCTCAGAATTGCCCCCACTGAGAAGTCCTGCTCCAACCACTAGGCCTCCCTGGCCAGAGCCCAAGGCAAAGACCCAGCTGACCAGGTCACTGCCACAGGGCTGGGGACACAGTAAGAAGAGTTTCAAGGTAACTTCCGTGTCTTCTTCCAAGAGTCTGAGGGCAGGTGTTCTGAGCTCTGTGGCCCTGAAATCGGCTGCCCAGCCGCTGAGGGGCCTCTTATCTGAGGTCCTCATCCCCCCCCCCACACGCCCCAGGTCATCTGGTCTCTCCTGCCGGGGGCTGAGTCTGTCTGGTGGCCATTAAGGAAGCTGCCTGATGATTATCTCTTGGACAGAGCTTGGCTTTATCTCTCATCTTCTGTTCTAAGTGGGACTAATGACCGTCTGGGACTCTGGGCCCTGCGCAGCCTCCTCCTGTCTGTCTTCTCAGTGCGGGGAGCTAGGAGGCCCCCAGAACCTCCTCCCAGCTCCCAGGGCGGCCCTTCCCACCTCCCCAGGCAAGTCAGAGGCCTGAGAGCCCCTGCAGATCAGCCTCCCCATGGCCGCCCAGCCCAGGCCGTCTCCTGGTCTGGCTCCCTTTGGCTTCTAAATGTGGTTTGGATTTGGGGGTCCTACTCCTCTCCTGCTCCCCCAGTGCCAGCCAACACCGGGCATTACAATACCCCAAAAGGCACCTGCCTTATTCACTCCTGCCTGTCATTGTGTTTCCCTGGTTTCCCCTGGGAGTAGCCTTTTAAAAATGCTCCTCTGAACACCTCCCCCATAACCACCCACCTACAATGCTCTCTCTTTCCCCATCACTCCCACTTATTTTTTTTGCTATTTTTGTACTAGGGATAGGATCCAGCAGTGCTCTACCACTGAGCTCCATCCCCAGCCCTTTTAATTTTTCATTTTGAGGCAGGATTTCGCTAAGTTGCTGAGGCTGGCCTCAAACTTGTGATCCTCCTGCCTCAGCCTCCTAAGTGGTTGAGATTACAGGCACTCCCAGCTAGCTTCTTAAAAGCATCATGTTCACTTCACCACAGGGCCTTTGCATATTCTGTCCACTCAACCTGGACTTCCAAGACTACCTCCCACCCCACCAGAGCTTGGGTCCAGATTCCTTGCTACATGTTCTTTAAAGCAGTATCTTCTCCTCCTTCTTCACTCTTATGTAATATACTTATTTGGGGGTTGTTTAAATTCATTTTTCCCATGAGACTGTGAAGTTCATGATGGGGGTGACATGTCTGCATTTCCCTATCATTGTATCCCTAAAGCCTAATATACTGCCTGGCACACAGCAGTACCGTTAACATGCTTGCGGGATGACTAAATGAGCTCCCAGAATTCTCCCAACACGCCTGTGAAGATCTCACCCGAGTCTAGTGCTCTTTCCCAGCACCTGTTCTCACAACATTATAAGATGCAGAACATCGACCTGAAAAGACACCAAGGGCTCTGAACCCTGAACATCTGCCACTTCCCATCTCCCACTTTCCAGCTGTGTGATGTTGGACCAGTTCCTAAATATCTCTGTGCTTTTGTTTCCTTTTCTGGAAATTGTCAGAAATCATAGTACCTGTCTCATGGGGTGGTTTTCAAGATCCAATAAATTTGTTTCTTTAAACATGATTTAAAAATACCCTGCCACAGCGTAAGTGCTCAGTTACTCTTAGTCATTATTAATATTATTAACAGAAAAAGGATAGATTCTAGGATCAGGTGGGCCTAGTATTTTTCTCCTATTTGTAAGTTATTTTCCCAGTGTGACCCTGGGCAAATCATGACACACTCAGAGCCTTGGGTTAAATTGCATCTGTTGAATTGGCATCTGAAGAACCTCAGAAAGGGTGGTTGAGAGGGCTGGATGGGACTTGAGAGAAGCATTTAGCACGGTGCTGGTACCTCGTGGTCCCCCTTCTGTGGCTGAACCGGTCCACGTTGCCTTTCGGATAACAAGTCCTATATGGGTAGCTTCATGGGGGTCTTATATCTGACCACATTTCTATCCCCTCTGTACCTGGCACATAGTAGGTGCTCCATTAATAGCACTTTACTGGACGAAGGAGCCCATAAACGGGACCACGCTCTGCCTCTCTCTGTGTCCAACTCAAGACGGGAGCAATGTCTACCATCTAATTTGAATCACTGTTTGTAGACAGACTAGATTTTTAGAACTGGCTGTTCATTTTTTTTTTGTTTCCAGTCCCACTTGGATTTCTGAATTAAACTGAGAAAGATACTGTGATGGTTAATTTTATGTGTCAGCTTGACTAGGCTAGGGATGCTTGGAGAGCTGGTAACACATTCTTTCTGGGAGTATCTGGGAATGTTCCAGAAGAGATTAGCATTTGAATTGGTAGACTGAGTAAAGATCTGTCTTCACCAGCATAGGTGGGCATCATCCATCCCCTGAAGGCCTGAAGAGAACCTTCTGGTTCTTTGCAGATTACGGCAGATGTGTGCTCAGGGCCTGAGCTGGGACGTCCTTTGCCCCTGGTTCTCTGGTCTTCAAACTCAGACCAAGGCCCAGACCATTGGCCCACTTGGTTCTCGGCCTTGTGGCTTGGACTAGAGCTACACCACTGACACCCTGGGTCTCCAGCCCGCAGACGGCAGATGGTGGGCCTCATAATCACGTGAGTCAACCCCTCCTAAGACATCTCCCTCTCTATCCTAATGGTTCTGTTTTTCTGTAGGGTCTTGACTAATACTGAGGCTTATTAACCGATCCCAAATCTCAAGTCTTAAGTATTCTTATTGTAAAATGGAGCTATTAATAACATCTGCCACATAAGATTATTCTGAAGAGTAAATGAAGCAGTATGTACTTAGCGGGTAGAAAATGTTCGCTATCGTTCCCTTCCCTGAGCCTCGGTTTCCATATCTGAAAATGCTCATCCAGTCCTCATTCATTCATTTGCTCAATACAGGGCCATCGTGGCCAAGACTTGGGGGCAGTTACAGAGGTGAGCAAGCCCTGTCCCTGCTATGAGGGTCTCAGTGTCTGCTGTGAGATGACACATCAGTAGGAAAGAAACCCAGAGGGAGAGAGCCGTGGTATGTCCATAGGGTATGTCTATGGGGTATGTCCATGGGTCTGTCCATGCAGTTTGTCTACAGGTGTAGGGTCGGGGGTCCTCTGAGGCTTCAGAGAGCTTGTTAGAGAGGTTACAAAGGTCATGGTATCACCAGATTGGTGTCATCACCAACATTCCATTGGTCTGAAATGCAGCTCTGGTTTTTGTAACCCAAGTCTGAAAGGCACATCCGTCCTGCCGAGGCCCTTCTTTCTACCCTGGCTCATGGAACATGCCAGAGGCTGGTCAGGCCGTCAGTACCACAGTGAGCACCCAGTTTAGTCATTTCCTTCTGAGATGCAGCCTTGCTTTCCACCTCTCCCTCTGGGTCCTGCCTTCACAGGGAACCTAGCTGATTCCCCTACACTTCTGTGCAGCAATGTAGAGGATGTCCTCAGGAATGCACGGCTCCCTATCTGTTTCCCCAGAGACTAGCCTGTCATTTCCTGGGGTGGGACCCAGCAAGGAGAAGTGTGGGGTTTGGAGACGTGGAAGAGGCTAGGTTAGGCCTCTGGGCTCCTGAATTCAAGTGGGTCACATGCTAATCACTGATGTTCGCAGCTGGTCCCAGGGAACTGACTCCTACCAACCAAATTCACAAGACACTGAAACATTTGAATAAAAATTTTATACTGAAACTGGGTGTATATGTGTGGTTGGGAGTGATGATTCATCTCCAGTGTCCAAAATATTTGCACCTGTTCACCACAGCAATCTCTTGTCTTTTTTTTCAGTTGGAAGAAATTTACATGCCAGGAGTATTTAAATATCAGGAGCAGACCTGATACTCTGCTGTCAGTGGCCTGGCCAGAGGTGGAAGGACGTCTGAGTCCCCGTAGTAGACCTCAGAGAAGAAGCTAGACTTCCTCGGTGAGAGCCTGCCTGGGCCACTTTTTTCCTGTCAGGAAAGGCCTCCCTGCAGTATTTTCTGTCTCGTCAACGCTGCATTTCATTTTAAATTGCATCTGAAAGCAGATATTTTCCCTCTTGCCTATTACACCTCTTAATTTGTCTCTCCCTCTGCTGTTATTTGTCTCTATAAAGTGTTATGCATGAAAGACCCACATAGCACAGTGCTCCTTTGCCCTGGGTGAGGCTTAACAGGAAGGGAAGACACAGGCTAAGTCCAGGGAGGAATGTGAGGGCCTCCCGGTGGAGATGCAGGTGTCTGAGAACACATGCCTGACAGTGTGCACATGGGCATGATTTTGGAGGTGTGTTACCTGAGTGCGGGTACGTGTGCACATGTCAACCTTTGGACTACTGTGTATTTACGTCTGTGCGTACTTGGTCGTAATCACTTGGGTGTCTAAATTGTCCGTGCTCACATATCTGTCTCTGTGCATCTGTTTCTATGCATGCAAACACACGTGTGCACATAAACACGCGTAGACATCTGGGTACATGTATGCTGCGTGTTCTGTCTGGTCTTTGGTGCGCATTCCCGCGGCTTGCTCTCTTTCCTTGTTTCCCAAGCCTGCGGTTAGCATCCTTCCCTGCCCCACCCAAAGGCCCTGGCCTCAGGTTGTGGGAAAGGAAGGCAGGGCGGTGGTCTGCGGGGGACAGTGGAAACACTGCCTCAGCCGGACCCAACCGCGGCCACGTCTCTCTGGTTTGGCACCAGCCACCCTCCGAGGCCCAGCCTGCCACAGCAGCACCAGCATGGCTCAGCGGAAGCTCTGAGAACCTCTGGACAGTCCCTAGCTCCCTGGCCGTTCCGGACTGGCACTGAGGGGGTGAGAGAGGTCACCTAACGACGGGCATAGCCCTCCAGACTAGCCTCATCTCCTGCCCCTTCCGGTGGACCACGACCCAGGGCAGAGCGGGCGCGGCGGGGGAGGGGGTGTCTCGGTCGCTCGCAGTCCAGCAAACGCACGGCAGTATCCAATGGGCGACTGTGGCCCAACGGGGATCCCTCCAAGGCAGCCAATGACCTCGCTGCGCTCTCCACCCCCGCCCTCGCCAACCCCGCGCAGCTGGACCATTGGTGCTGATGGGCTGGGGGAGTGTGCGCGGCGCTGGCCCTTTGAGGGAGGGGGCGTGGCTTGGAGTCCGGTCCCCTCTCCCCACCCTCGCTCAGCCCCAGCACCCCCTACGCCCAGACGCGAGGCCATTGGCCTGGCTGCGGTGCCACTGCTGGTGGCGATGGTGGTGGCGGTGGAGGGGGCCGGACCGCGGGACGCGCGCGGGAGGGCGTGGCCTGAGGGCGTGTCCCGGCGGGAGGCGGGGCCGCGGGCGCTGTCGCAGTGAAAGCCCGAGCGAGCCGCGGCGGCGGCGGAGGCGTCCGGGCGGGTGTGCGCGCGTGTGGGGCGCAGGCTCAGCAGCGGCAGCGGCGGCGATTCAGCTTGCGGCGGCGGCGGCCCGTCTGGAGCGGCCGCTGCGAGGACGCAGCTGCAGCGGGGGAGGCGCAGCCCGGGCTGCGCGCTCCTCGGAGCCGGCCGGGGCCGGGAACAGGTGATCCCAGCGGCAACCCCGACCCTAACCGAGTTGGCGGGGCGAGAGCCCGCGCTCCTGGGGGCAGCTGCAGCCGCCCAGCCGCGGCTCTTCTCGGACAGCGCCCGGCGCTGGACCCAGACTCGGGCATCTCTGTGCTCCCGGGGGCTTGCGAAGCCTCTTGCCGCCTCAGGCTCGGAAGTGCCGGCTCCCGCTCCTCGGCCTCTCCCCGCACCCCGGCGCCCTCCTCGCGGCGAAGCAAAGTTGTGGACGTGTCCCGATAGCCGAGCCAGGGTGCTGTCGCGATCCAGCCGGGGGTGCGCGCGCTCGGAGAGGCGCTCTCACGCCAGCGCGGCCACCGCCTCGCCTCCCGAGCCGGCCCCCTCTAGAAACTGCTTCTGAGGCTGAAACTTTGGGCGCAGGCGAGCGCGGGAGGGAGGCCGAGGGACGGAGGGCGGCTCGGCGCGGGCCACCAGGACGCCGCCTGGCCCCGGCCTGCGGTCGCCCCTCCGCACCAACCACCTGGGCGCCACGGACGGCATGTGACCGCCCCGGCGGCCGCCGCAGCGCGGGAAGGCACGGGCCCCGAAGACCCAGCTGCTGCGGGGAGGGGCCGCGCGGCCACCAGAGGGAAGTCTGCGGCGCGCCGCCGGCCGCTGCGGGCCCGGGCCCCAAGCCGTGCCGCCCCTCTCGCCCGGGCCCCGCCGAGGCCGCGGCACCCCCGCCCCGGGGCGGGAGGACTCGTTCCAAACTCCCTGAACTTCGGGGACAGTTCCGGTAGCCGTGAAACTCCGGGTGGGCATCCCTACCCGGGAACCCCCACCCGCGCGGGTTCCCTGCACGCCTCCCGGCACCGAAGCCCTTCCCAACACGTGCCTGCCCTCTGAGGGCCTTGGGGCCCCAAGCGGAGCTGACGGTCCCCAGACTCGTGCCGGGTCACGATGCTCATGAGAAAAGTGCCGGGCTTCGTCCCGGCCTCCCCGTGGGGGCTGCGGCTGCCGCAGAAATTCCTCTTCCTCCTCTTCCTCTCTGGCCTGGTCACCCTGTGCTTCGGGGCCCTCTTCCTGCTGCCCCACTCCTCTCGCCTCAAGCGCCTCTTTCTGGCCCCCCGGGCCCAGAAGCCCGGCTTGGAGTTGGTGGCTGAAGTAGGTGGACGCTCTCCGCCCGGTAAACAGGAGCCGCCTCCCAACCCGGCACTGGCTGAGCCAGCCCTGGGCGCCCGCCACCACCGGGTCAGTCCCCGCCGCAAGGAGTGGATGCGGCGCGCCCAGCACCTCAAGGAGTGGATACCGCGCGCTCGCCCCACCGAGGAGCACATCCCCACCACGGCCTCAAGCTCCTTGCTCAGATTTGATTTCGAAGCGTTCCAGAGACGCCTCCGCCACCCGGTCCTTGGAACGAGGGCTGAGAGTACAGAGCCACAGAGCCCAGTTCGAGCCCAGCGGGAGAAAATCAAGGAGGTAAGCACCTTGCCCCCAACCCGTCCCCCAAAGACAAGACCTGGTGCTCCCGTCCATTTCCTTCCTGGCCCCTGATCCACCCTAAATCTTTGAGATACATTTGGCACCCCTCTCTTCCCAAACTTCCCACCTTCTCTCAGCCCTGAATACTTTCTTTTCAGGGATTCAGTTACTCCTCTCCACCCCTGAAGGAAGGCTGCTGAACCCCTGGAGCACCTGCTCCCAACCCCCAGATTGGTGCTTATTTAGTCCCCAGCCCAAGTGGGCTCCCTTGGAGTTGCTAATGAGAGTGGAACTCAGGTTCCTTAGGGCCCGTTCTGTTTGCATTTACAGACCTGGGAGCCAGCGGCAACATTGTTTCTTGTTATGTCTTAAAAAGTCTTTTTTTTTTTTTTCAAAGAGAGAGAGAGAGAGAGAGAGAGAGAGAGAGAGAGAGAATTTATTAACATTTATTTTTTAGTTCTCGGGGGACACAACATCTTTGTATGTGGTGCTGAGGATCGAACCCGGGCGCACGCATGCCAGGCAAGCGCACCACCGCTTGAGCCACATCCCCAGCCCCTTAAAAAGTCTTGATTCACCAAACCCCTGTAGGACCTGCTGCCTGGAAACCCAGGATTTGAGGGGGATATGGTGTTCTGCAAATATCTTGTAATCTAGTCGGCACCCTACAAACCAGAGGTGTTGTGCTTTCCTGATTTCCTGTTGAGCTTTGGAACAATCATGCATAATTGCTTGTGACAAGAGAAGGAATGGTCAATAAGGCAGTGGTAATGTTACAGAAGCTCTGAGGTTATTGGCTTAACGAAGCAGGTCTTAGACTGATTGTAGGGATTGTACCTGGGAGGGATTTAGAAATATCACTTTGAGTCTGAGTCTTAGTTTAAGAAATCAAAAACAAACATTAGCCTTGCAGACGGTTGCTAAGTCGCCACTTGCACCTAAATATTCAGTTCTGGGGCTGTGAGAGCAGCTTACTGGAGGCTTGTGCCCAGCAATGCAGAGGGGGCTGCAGTGACACCCCCAGGCCACGAGGGGGCCGTGGGCAAGCAGTGGGCCAGGGTCTCCTCCCTAGAAATGAGAGGATGCTTTCCCCTCTGCATGGACCCAGAAGGAAAGAACTGCTTCAGCCTGTACTTCTTGGTTGGCTGTGGGAGGGCAGGCAGCAAGGGTCAGGACCTGCCCTGCCAAGACCTACTCAGAGCTGGCAGAGAGCTTGCCTATCCCTCCCCATCATCCAGTCTGTCCTCCCTCCCAGTGCCCACCTCTCCCCATTTACCTTTGCTGTTACTCTGCGGTGCTTCCCTGAACCCTATTCGAGACTGTCTTAACTAGCAATCTCAGGACTTTTTGTGAAGTCAAGATGGGAAGCCACAACGCTTGAGCCCTGGGGGTATGTGCGTGTGCATATGCATGCCTCCTGGTTTCCAAATTCTTGCTGAAACCTCAAAGGTTCACTGAAGGCTAGAACTTGAAGTACTATAGTTAACACTGTTAAGGAGCAGTGCGGTCCACAGTTCACCTTGACCCACGGCACCCTTTCCCAAATCTGCTCATCGCTCTTTCTGCCCTCCTGGACCTCCTCCCAGGGCAGTAACTGCCAGTGAAATTACATACCAATTGCATGTGTGCAGTTTTTCATGCAATGTCCAGAGCTACCATCCAGTTTTCAATAGGATTCCCCATAGGATTAAGAATGAAGTACTACTATCCTGGTCAAAAGAGATGCATGTGACCCATTTCTGAGAGCCTGGGGTGGGAGCCATGGTGGAAGGTGTAGGTTGGCTTGTGGGGAACTTGGTTCTGTCCTTCCATATCAAGGCAGCCTCCTTGAGGCCGGGGGTGATGACTGGGGGCAGTGACTGGGAGTGGTAGGAGGGGTGGGGATTCTGTTTTGCAGGTGGGTGTAAAATAATATGATAGGAGGTAATTTGTGTTGGTTGCCAATTTTCCACGGCATCTCTTACACCCTGGAAGTTGCTAGAGGAATGTTCGCATTTACCTGCGGCAGGTGCTCAGCAGCCCTCTCTTACTATCTTGAAGACCCTGAGCTTCCTCAGGGTGGGAGGGGCTGGTATAGATTCCTATTATGTTTGAAAGCCTGTGGTCTCTTCAGGCTTCTTGAGTCTAACACCCACCCCCACCCCCCCACCTGAAAAATCTGGGGCAGAGGTTTTTGGCTTCGAGGTTAACCCAGAGTTTCCATCCCTGCCGTCCCACCCGGTGAGCAATGCAGGTGAGCAATGCAGATGACGGCCGCTATCTTTATTTCCCTCTTGTTTAAATTTGTCTCTGTGTCATGCCTAGGGGTAGATCATTTCAGAGCAGTGCCTGTTTTCACAAAGGGGACGGTGGCATTTGTCTTTGGTTTGTTTATTTCCAGACATGGATTGATTAGACCCACGGAGCGGACGGGGAGCAAGCATCAGATAAAAAAGGGTCTGTTCTTAGAAGATGAGGTTTTAAAAGTGAAAGTAAATGTCAAGACAGATTCAGAGAGGGTGATAAATGAGAGGAATGGGAACTGGACACCCAGGCTCTAGATCAACAAACTCTATTTATGAACATTCTGGTTTGAGAGATGGACATGGGGACAAGGTCTGGTGCTGATAAGACGGGCTGAGCCACAGGCTCTGGGTGTACATGCATCAGGAAGCACTTTGTTACTGGAATCAACTATCCACCCCGCCCCCAACAAAAAATATATATATTTTGAACCTTGGAGAAAAACAAAGTGGTAGAGAAGGGAGACTCAAGCTGTTGTCTCAGCTGAACTGTCAACTGTCTGATTTAACTGTCACCTCCTTTCCTTCCCGGGTCTTCCTGTGAAAGCAGATGGGTTGGTCGTGGACACTGGGCTCCTGGCCTGGCCCCTAGGTGGCCTGCCAGCCTGGTCAGGCACTGCTTAGCAGTTGAACTTTCTCTGGTCTCAGCCTATCTTGGTTCTGTGAAGCCGAGGACAGGAGTGGGCTGACGTGTTGATGGCAGTGACGTTCACTCTGTGTCCCAGCAGCTGCCCACAGCAGATTCCCAGATGTGTATTAAGTTAATATTCCTAGCACCCAAACTGAACTTTGGGAAATGGGATTGAACAGATTCTCAGCTTGGGATCGAGAAGAGTGCTGGCCAGCATATGAAAGGCCGGAATGCTGATTAGCCGCCTTCCCTTTCAGATCTGAGGATCGTGCAGGGAATAGGGTCTTCCTCCATAGGTGGATTCCTTATGAATTTAAGTTCAGGCTTTTCTCACACATGACCAGAGCTGGCTATGTGTAGTTTGTTCAGGTTACATCCAGGGAAAGAATTTAGTGTCCTGGCTCCAACTGATGGTGGTTGGTTGCTGATCTGGGGAACCTCGGTTACCCCTTCTGGGGAAGAGGGCTTTATGTTAAAGGGCACGGGCAGTCTCTGCAGTGGGCACAGGGAACTGGAGTTGGGGCTGCCCCTACCCTGCATGTGCTTTTGGACAAACTGTAGAAGAAGCTGCTTCCTCGGGTTAGATGCAGCCTCACTCGGAGTGCTGGGCTGGGCCAGAAGCATGTGGGTTGGATTTGACCACCTTCTCTGTCCACTGGAGTGGCCCTGGGCTCTCATGCACCACTGCATACAGCGGGCCTGCTAAGAGTCCAACCAGAGTTTAAGTCTATCAACTCTGACCTTCAGGAGAGGGATTCCCGTGTATCACTGGGTCTCTGTGTTCAGGGTAAAACCAGTGTCACATGTGGAAAACTCTCCTACCTTCTCTAGTCCCGCCTGTTCACTGGTCTTTTTAGCCCCTAGAGTACGATCTGACATTCAGCTGGAGCGCAGACACTGGAGTGAATGGCTAAAGATCTATAAACCATCAGATGAGGCTGCTGAGGTGGAGGTGGGGTCTTCTCTGGGAGGGTACCTGGAATGGTAAGGAGGCTCAGAGTAGGAGGAACCACAGCCGGGTTTGGGGGTTGAGCAGCTCAGTGCCCCAAGAGGTCCTTTAGAAGTTGCAGTTGTTTTCAGAGTGCAAGGCTAAGCTGAGGGGAGCCCAGAGGTCGTGCCCATGAGCAGAATCCCCACTGCCTGGATAGCGGGCATCGGGAGGATGCTAGAGGTGCCCCAGGCTGCCTGTGGCTTGTCAGGGAGTGCCCCAGCCCTTGCCTGCTGCCTTGATTCTCTAGGACCTGACCGGTCCTGAGACGTGATGGTGTCAGAGTATGTCATCTTGGCAAATGACCATTGCTCCCATCAATGGGCTGGTTTGTTCATCACGTGTGGTTTCTCGGAATATCTGATTTATCGTCACTGGTGCCAGGGACAGGTAGGAAAATTAAAAGGCATTGTGTTCTTTGTAGCATGTGAATCTGAGCCTGTGAGATGTTCAGGATAATTAATATCAGGAATAGCTCAGATTTAAATAGTCTCCCCTGGAAGAGCGCTGGGATGCAGATCCGCTGGAGATCCTTTTCCCCTCCCCATCCTTCAGTGCTGTGCCTTTAGTATAGACGAGTGGATGGAGGCTGCTCTCACAGCTGGACAGAGCCTTTGGGAGACCCATCCTCAGCCCAGCCACACCGCCGCCTTCTTCCTGGAGTGTAGCAGGATGCGCGTCCCTACCAGCTGAATCCCTCTCCACTGGCAGGCGGGTTGGCTCTCTGCTTTCATTTCTTAATTCCATCATCATTCGGGGGAATTAGACATTCCAGGGGCAATTGCTTCTCAGGCCTCATCTCCTCCACTTGTCTTCAGTGTGAGGGCAGGACACGAATCACACCATGACTTTTAAAAGTCAGCTCCTTATTTCACAGTACAGTTAGCAGGGGGCTAAGAGCTCTGTGGTTTTCAGACTGATTGATTTACACCCGAATTCAAGAAATTCCTTTTTTTTCTCGTTCTCCCGGAAGACTGATTCATTATTCCACCCCAAAATAAATATTGTGATATATATTAGGCATACTTGGCTCCAAGGGACTTAACATCTTTTCTCCTATTGAAAAAAAAATAAATCAGGCTTGCAGATTGTAAAGACAGGTACAGAGAAGCTGGTTGGTAAGCCAGGTGGGCAGCCAGCCTGGTGGGCATGACTGGCTTGTGAGGGCAGCAGAGTCGCATGTGTGGTAGGGAGGCGCTGGGGGCTTGGGGTGACTCTCTCCCTGCCTTGGCCAAATTGTCAAAGCCTTAGAGGGGAGGCGATGGACGTGGAATTCAGGAGAGGAGTTGCTTGGAGTGAGTTCGGGGCATTTATTACATTACCTGAAAATAGGGCCACACACGGAGTGGGGATGAGGGTCATGAACCGAGGATTATTACTATTCCAGTTCTGTGCACCTGCAGCCCAGAAAACCAGGCTCTCAAGCAATGAGCCGAGTCTCCTGATTTCTCACTACCCTTGGGCCAAGGCCTTTATGCACCAGTGTTTGCATCATTTGGCGGAAAGAGACGATAGATTTTCCTAGCCCTGTATTTCCGTGGTAGATGATGGAAAGGAACCAAACTGGAGACTGAGGACTCAAGGACCTTAATCCACCTCCCCCGACCCCGCTCTGGGGGATGGTCAGAATAAGTCAGACCTCCTTCTTTGGTGTCTCAACCTGCCAAGAGAACAAAAGCCGCGGGAACCTCAGCCCCAGGCCTCGCGTGGGGCCCAGTTGCAGGTGCTTCCTCCCCCCAGAAGGCTGTTTTCTAAGATTTGGGCCGAGAGCCCCGCGCAGACTTGGCAGGCTGCTGCCGGTCAGGACAGCTCTTACTCACATGGAGGTCTGAGTCCTGTTAACTCTGAGTCTTCCTTAATGAAAGGCTGAGGCCATTGCCGTGGTCCGTCTGCCATGGTCTGGTTCTGCGGGCGGTCACTTGCACAGAAGCAGCTTTGGCATCTTGACGAGTGCCCTCATGGACAGATGAGCAATAATTGTGCTTTTATGGGGCGTCTTCTGAGAGTCGGCTGCTCTCCCGGTGGACCTTCTAGAGTTTCCAGTAAATAGCAACCATTTTCAGTGGCCGTCTCCGTCCTCTTCTGAAGCATCGTGCCTAACACAGTCCTCTCTGGCTGACCCCGCTGTGGACTCGCGGTGCACTCCACTGTGTGATCTGGTCCTGTGCAATGGCCTTGTCCTGCAGGGCTCAAGGAAGCGGGTCCCAGGAGCGTGCCTGCCAATGCCTGTTTTTTGTGTGTGTGTTTTCTCCCTGTGTTTCACAGCCCATGATGTTGTACTATGAAGTGATACAGTGAAATGCACTGATCTTAGAGATACAGTTTGCTGATTTTTTTTTTTTTTTTTTTTGGTACTGGCGATTAAACTCGGAAGCACTCGACCACTGAGCCACATCCCAGCCCTATTTTGTATTTTATTTAGAGACAGGGTCTCACTGAGTTGCTTAGTGCCTTGCTGTTGTTGAGGCTGGCTTTGAACTCAAGATCCTCCTGTCTCAGCCTCCCGAGCTGCTGGGATTACAGGTGTGCACCACTGTGCCAGGCAGTTTGCGAATTTTAACAACTGTAGAAGACCACGTAAAACCTACCACCATCAAGATATGGAGCTCTCCACCCCCTCATTTAGTTCCTGGGCTCCCCATCCACCCCTAGTTGCTGTCTTGATTTCTCTTGGCAGGGACTAGCTTGGCCTATGGTGGATTTTACCCTGCAGCATGGCCCCATGGCCCAAGGCTTCTTCCACGAGGATGCTGTTTTAAAATCAGCATACCAAACCCTCCTTCCCTTAGCGCCTCATTCCTGTTGTTGAGATGTGTTCCCTGTCGATTCTCCAGCAGTTTGTTTATCTGTTTATCTGTGGTGAGATTTGGGAGCTATTTCTAATGTTGGCTGTTTTCAACACAGCTGCTCTGAACATTCCATGTACCAATCCTTGTGTGGGTGGATGGGAACTGTCCAGGTTCATAAATTAGATACATGTGTCACTTTATAAGAAACTGAAACGCTTTGCACAAGTAGTTAGATTGCTCTATCCTCCCACCCCAGTGTGTGTGAGTTCCCCATCTCTGTCCATATTTACTCTTATCAGTGGTTAGGCTCAGCTGTGCGGCATGGGATATAGGAACATTTTGTTCTGGTTTTGTTTCCTGTTAACTATTGATACTAAATGCCATTTCATGTATTTGCCATTTCTGTATTATCTCTGGTGTCTGTTCAAACCTTTTGCCTCCTTTTTAATTAAAAAATTAAGCTGTTGTCATCATATTGTAGGAGTCACTTATGTATTTGGACGTCAATCCTTTGTTAGGTATATATTATGTACGTATTTACTCCCAGATTATGGTTTTGTTTTTTTACCCTATCTTAATGGTTTAATTCAAAAAACAGAAGTTTTAAAATATTAAGAAATCCAATGTATTATTAAACAAACAAATAATAAAACCAGCTGGGCATGGTGGTGGCACATCCTTGTAATCCCATGACTTGGGAGACTAAGGCAGGAGGATTGCAAATTTGAGACCAGCCTCAGCACCTTAGTGAGAACTTGTCTCAAAATAAAATAAAAAGGGCTGGGGATGTAGCTCAGTGGTAAAGCACCTCTGGGTTCAATCCCCAGCCTGTATGTGTATGCACACACACACCCAAAACCCAAAGAAATCCAGTGTATCAATGGTTAGTGCTTTCTTTACATGCTTAAAAAAAAAACAAACAAACTATGGCTACCCCAAGGTCATACAGATAATCTCCTTTATTTCTTTTGTTATTATTTTAATTTTTGTTGTTTTATTTTTATTTTTATGTTTTGTGGTACTAGGGATTGATCCCAGGGGTGCTTTACCACTGCTACATCCCCAGCCCCTTTAAAAACATCTTTAGTTTTGACACAAGGTCTTACTAAGTTGCTTGGGGCCTTGCTAAGTTGCTGAGGCTGGCTTTGAACTTGCCATCCTCCTGCCTCAGCCTCCTGAGCTGCTGGGATTACAGGTGAGAGCCACTACTCCAGGGATAATCTTCTTTTAATTCCAGAAGCTCCGTGATTTTAGTTTTTACGTTTAGTTCTCTCATCTACTTCAAATTAATTTTTGTGTGGTGTGAGGCAGGGGTTGAGGCTGATTATTTTCCATTTAGATGTTGTTTAGCAGATTTGCTGATTAAACTTTCCTTTCTCCACTGAAGCGCTTTGATGCCTTTTTTGGCAATGAGTGACCCAGCGCCGGCCTGTTTCTGGACTCTGCCAGCCTTTTGATTCATCCTTATGCCCTTACGCCCTACCTTGGTGTTGTACCTTTATAGCAAGCCGTGAACTCTGTGTGTTTCCACCGTCTTTGAAGTTCTTTTTCAAAATTTCTTTGGCTATTACAGGCTCTTTGCATTTCTCTATACCTTTGAGAACAAGTTTGTCAGGTTCTATGAAAAATCCTGCTGGAATTTTGATTGGATCAAATGGAAGATCAAATGGGAGAGGATTGCTGTATTAACGATATTGAGGCCGAGGGCGTGGGAGAGCACCTGCCTAGCACAAGCAAGGCCCTGTCCATCCCCAGCCCTGCGGCAGCTACAACAGAGCCGTGTTGGGTCTTTCGGATCCTAGATGGGGACTCTCGCCCCATTTGTTCAGATTTTCTTTACTTTCTCTCAACTGTGTTTTCACTATAGAAGACTTAGACATCTTTCATCAACTAATCTTTTTTACAAGTTTTATGCTGTTACAAATGGTATTCCTTAGGGGCTGGGGATGTGGCTCAAGTGGTAGCGCGCTCGCCTGGCATGCGTGCGGCCCGGGTTCGATCCTCAGCACCACATACCAACAAAGATGTTGTGTCCGCCAAGAACTAAAAAATAAATATTAAAAATTCTCTCTTTCTCTCTCTCTCTCTCTCCTCTCACTCTCTCTTTAAAAAAAAAAATCTAAAAAAAAAAAAAACAAATGGTATTCCTTAAATTTTTATTTTCCAATTGTTGGTTGATAGCTCATTGAAATATAATAGAAGAAAATGAAAAACATACATTGACTTTGTATCAGAACTGGCATCTTTTCCTTATTCTTATTCTCAAGGGAAAAAGCCTTTTTTTTTTTTTTTTGGTGCTGGGGATTAAACCAAGGAGCACTTTACCAGCACCAGCTCCAATCTCTGTCTTTTAGTTAGTATTCATTTCATTTACATTCAAAGTGATGTGTATATCAGAATTCAAATCTACCCCGTGGAAGGGATTGTGTAATTAGTCCCATATATCCTTGGTTTCTTTTATTCTCTTTCAGGCTTTCTTTTGGATTAATCAGGTATTTAAAATTCTGTAATCTGGGGGCTGGGATTGTGGCTCAGTGGTTGAGTGCTCACCTAGCATGCACAAGGCGCTGGGTTTGATCCTCAGCACCACATAAATGTTAAATGAAGATATTGTGTCCACCTAAAACTAAGAAATAAATATTAAAAAAATAAATAAAATAAAATTCTGCAATCTGTAAATATATACACTCGCATATTTTAAGTGATCACTTCATTTGAATGGTCTCTGTATTGCAGTCTACTTGAGGTAATGTAACATTTCATGTATAATGCAAAGCTGTTACAATGTACTTTAATTTCCCTGATCTTCATTCTGTTATTGTCATATATTTAGTTTCTATATATGTCATAATCTCCATAATACATTAGTATTATTTTTGCATCATTTTAAACAGTTTGAAAAAAGTTTGGCCCATATTTCTTCAAAAATCTTTTTCCCCATTCAATTGATCTCCTTTACATTTCGACCTCTAGAAACCTAGAAGTTAGATTGCTTGATCTTGTCTTAGAGGGGACTGACTCAACGACTCTCTTTTTTAAAAAATTAAGCCTTTCTCTCTGTGTTTCACTGTGGATCATTTACATAAACCTGTCTTCCAGCTCACTGAATTTTTCGTCTATAGTGTAAAATCTGTTGTTAAGCCCACCCAGTGAATTTTTTTGTTTTGGGTAATTTTTACTTCTAGAATTTCCCTTTGGGCCTCTTGAAAGGTTTTTGTTTTTCTTGAGATGTACCATGTGTTCATTATTGTTACTATAGTTTTCTTGAAATCCCACAACATATTTATAATAGCTTTTTTAAAAGTGCGTTATTTCCAACATCTTTGCCATCACTTGGTCAGTCTCTGTTGACTGATTTGCTTCCTGGTTGCGTCACATTGTTCTACCTCTTAATGTGTCTAGCCATTTTCTTATTCTGTTGCAAACATTGCAGACGCTATTCTTGAGATTCTTGATTCATCTGCTTTGAAAGAACTTTTCTCCCTTTCCTACTCTTTCCATTTTGTTTTTGGATGGGAGACCATTGACTCTAGCCTATCACATTACCATTTGTGTAAAATGCAAATAAGCAACATGGTATAGATCTCCAAGACTCCTGAATCACATTCGAGATGTACAGATCCTGGCATAGTGCAGATATTTAAAGACTCTTACTTTTTTTGTAATTGGCATTGGATAGTGAAATATAATTTTGTGTTGGAACTATGACCTGAATAGAGATAGCAGTTCTCAAAAGGGCCCATTATTTCTGGTTGAGCACCTCAAATTATTTGTGTATTTTTTCTCATATGCTCTTTTTTTTTTTAAATTTTTTTAGTTGTAGATGGACAGAATGCCTTTATTTATTTATTTATTTATTTATTTATTTATTTATTTACTTATTTTTATGGTGCTGAGGATGGAACCCAGTGCCTCACACATGCTAGGCAAGAGCTCTGCCCCTGAGCCCCCGCCCCACCCCTCTCATCTGCTTTTATTTTATTTTATTTTAAGAGAGAGTGAGAGAGGAGAGAGAGAGAGAGAGAAATTTTTTTTTTTAATATTTATTTTTTAGTTCTCGACGGACACAACATCTTTGTTGGTATGTGGTGCTGAGGATCGAACCCAGGCTGCACGCATGCCAGGCAAGCGCGCTACCGCTTGAGCCACATCCCCAGCCCATCATCTGCTTTTAGATATGAGAAAAAAATAATAGGATTCCCTGATGTCCTAGCCTCTTCCACCACTGTGCCTTTCTTCTCAGGACTTTATGAAATGTCAAATATTTTCTCTAGGCTTTTTAGCTTCAGTCTAATGACTACCTTTTAAATCTTGGCTTGTAAATTCCTACATTAAAAAAATAAGAAAGACTTGGTCACATAAGCCAAATTGCTAAATTACATATCAGAGGGCGACTGAGTGCACAGGGCTACAGAAATTTCCAAGTTGCTCTGGGAGATCTGATCCCGTCTTGGCTCAGGGAAGGCTCTGTTGCATCTCAGTGCAAAAACTCCCTTTCATCTTATTTCTGTCATTTGGGACCAGCGAAGGTATTGAACAAAAGTTACGTCTCTTATTTACTGTCCCTGCCCCCAACCCTGTTCCTGAAACGAGCTGCCCAGAGGTTAACTTTGCCAAGCTCATTTCCTGGAAGATATTTCAGCACCCGCGTTGTTTTTCCGCCCTTGTGGTCTTGACCAACATCAGCAGCACTTCCTCCGCTTCCTCCGGCCCCCCCATCCCCACCCCCACCCCCGCCTTTCTCCACCTGAGTGTCTAGGCAGAACCCGTGGCCGTTGAGGTTCTTAATTATGACAATCAATGGGGGAAGAAGGGCGTACTTTCTTCCTTTCAGAACTGGATCTTTTGGAGAACAGCCTCTAAAATATAGTCAATTTTGCTACCTCACAGTAGAAGGAAAACCTTCACAGAGAAAGGGTCACGTTTTGGCAGAAAAATAGCAGTTCAGCCTGGAGACTCCCAGCAGGTTCACATCTGGGCTTTCTGGGGGTGTAATTAGGAGAAGGGAAGCAAGGTGCTCTCAGAGGTGGGTGGTGCCGCGCGGCAGCCTCCCTGTAACCGTGCCAGGAGGTCTGTGTGTGATGGTCGGTCCTTGGGTAGCTGAGAAAGGTTCCATTGTGGCGTCAATCCAGATGGAGAAGAGGGAGGGGAACATAATACGTTTCCCGTGATCCAGCCCCGGGTTGGGTTTCAGCACAGTACGATTCCCTAAGGTCTCGGTGCGTGCTCTTCAACTTGGCACCCGTGGGAACAGGATCCCAGTCTCGCAGCCCTGGAATTCGAAGTCCACGGGTATGCGAGTGGGGGTGTTAACTCCGTGCCACCCCCTGGGTTTTACATGGAAGATTTCCCAGGGAGTCCGCCTTGAAGGAAAGTGTGGCCAGGCTGGGATGGTGCCCACTCTGCCCAGGACAGATCAGGTCGAAAATTCTGTGTGTGGGACGTTCATTACCGAGCTCTAGCGTCCCATTAGGAATTCAGCGGATCTGCCCAGCAGCCTCGTGGCAGGTAGGTCATGGACCACAATCCTGGTATTAGCTGACCGAGCGGAGACCTGGAGCGGGGAGTGACCAGCTCCCGGCCTGAGGAGTCGGTATTGTGAGGTGCAGATTTGGACCTCGTCTCCTGCTCTGAGGGCGGTGCCCTTCCTGACGTCAGCCAAAGACTGATGGATGGAAATTCAGAGGAGTTTTCCCGTTGAAATGGAATAACACATTGTCCTGGTCTGGGTCAGTAGTCAATGAAATGATTTGGTGAATCTTGAGAACAGGGATTCTAACCTTGCGGTCTAGAATCACCCAGAGGATTTTACAAAGTACTGACGGCCAAGTTCCTCCTATGAAATCAGATACGGAGTGAACTGTTCTGGGGGGCAGCCTGAGCGGTGGGATTTCACGAGCTCCCAGGCTGCTCGGCCTGGGCCTGGGCCTGAGCCATCCCTCCTTATATCATTCTCTTTTATCCCCTTATGGGAGGGGTTGGGAATCTTCTCTCGTTAAGCCGCGCACCAGGATTGGGTCACAGGAAAGCCGGGGAAAGACTCAGGTAAAATTGAGTTTTCTCGAGTTGAGAGAGCATATGCCATTCCCGTAATCAAGAGAAGCTGTGGATTTATTAAAACTTTTAGAAAAATACTGAAAACGTCCACTTTCTCCAGAGTCTCAGGTGTACAGTGAGCTAAAGGAAAGGCACAGATGAGTCTGGGCTTTCAGGTAGTTAATAGAGCAGCACTGTCACGTGCCTGGGTCACTTCCTGCCACACAGATCCTGGAGGTAGGGAAACATTGCTTAGCTGTATAAATATTTGCTTGTCCCACCTAAATCTTTTTTGGGGGGAAGCAGGCAGGACATAAACAGCTGAAATGAAAATATTTGCTTGTCCAGAAGTATATTTCCCAACAGGCCTTCCCTCCCTCCTCTGGCGGCCTCTGGTGCTTTCCAGTTAACAGAGCGGCCTTTGCACGTTGCTCTCTGGGCTCACGGAGACCCTGCGGGCAGCAGGGCAGGCTGTTATCTATAAAATCGAATCTCTGACGGATGCTCAGGAGAAAAGGGATATTGAAGAGGTAAAAGAGCAGAACCCGCTCCCAGGTGTCGCAGCTCAGTGCGGCGGTGTGCTGGGATTTTTATGTCACATCTGCTCTGCCAGGTGCTGACTGACAACCTGAGAATAGCGGACCTGGCTTGTTCAGATCAAATCTCTCCGGACCACCTCTGGTGGAAGCGGCAGGAAATAAGAACATGCTGTAGAATCACCAGAGCGTCTCTCCCAAGGCTTCAGGAGGGTCCCCCACAGAGCTCGGTGTCTGTGCAAGGAACCCGTGAATTCTCAGCCTTGGCCAGCTTGCACTCTTTCTCTGTCCCAACTCTTTATTTCTAGCAAATCTTTGGCTGATGCAGCATATAAAACATGTCCTGTTGTCCTACATTGATTGTATCCCAAGCCTCCAGGGTGGACCTTCAACCTCAGAGCACGAACGCAGAGGTGGACTTCAGAGGAGAGATTTCCCTCTGCCGTTCAGCCCCACATTGAACCGAGCTTCCTCAGAGCTGCTGGCTTCAGGAAGCAGTGACGATCCTGGAGCCTGGCAGATGGCTGTCGCTGTGGTTTCCTGGAGGCCTGTGTGGGAGACGATTGTTTGTATATTGGTTTTCATTTATGTGTTGGTCTGATTTCTCATCTTCCTGAGGTACCCAGATGCTACAGTGATAGATTGATTGGAAGCGACTCATTTGTCAGGGTTCCGTGGGGGACGTGGGCTCCCTTCTCGTGTGCAGTGGAGTCTAAAATGTTTAATTAGATGCCGAGGCATTTCTGCCCGGCTCTGCCTCTGTCACTTCTCCCAGGTGGATGCCGCTCCCCGAGCGAGAGGGGAACAGGGGGCTTTCTGGGCCCACTCTCCTTTCCTGTCCCCCCTCACTGCAGTCCTCACCTGCACCTCCTTTTAGCTGCTGTTGGTATGTGGCCCCCCCACCCCCCATCAATGCTGTCCTAGAAACCGCCTTCAGGTGGCTGCTGGAATTTGCAGAGCTGATAAGTCTCCGAAACCAGTTGCCAAACAGGTCCGAACCAGACCCGATGGAGTAATGGGGTTACACTGAGAGGGACGTCCCCTCCCTGCCACTTCTGTTTCCTTCTGGGTAACTTTTCCAGGGGACTGACTTGTTCTTATGTGTGCCAGGCAGTGCCCTAGACAGGAGGATGTAAAGGGGAGGCTTCTGCCCTGAGGGGCTCTAACGTCTTGCTAGGGTGCCGAGGGCCACGCCAGGGAGGTGCCAGGTAAAGTGGGAAGGAGGACCGGGTGAGCCGGGGGCTTGGGGACAGAGGGGGATTTCAAGGAAATGTGGTGCAGGCTGGGGTGGTGAAACTCCACCAGCCAAATGCGTGGGTGTGGGAGGTGATGTGTCAAATGGCCCATGCTCTACCCGGGGCCGGGTGACACCCGGAGTCGGGTCGGTGGGGCTTCCTGGGAGGGGAGATGAGTTTAATTCTAAACTTAATAAAAATGAGATGCTTATGGAATTTAGGTGGGATCATCTAGGGGGTGGCTGGCCTGGGGGCTTGGGCTGGGTGGGGCCATGGTGCAGGTCTCCTATCTAGGAGTCATTGGGTGGCATTTCGGGGCCACGGGTTCAAGTGTGAGTCCGCTGAAGGAACACCTGGACTGGGAGGCAGAGGGGCCAGAGCCCTTGGGGACACCAGCGGTTTGAAGAGGGACCAGAGGTTGGGGAAGCGGGTGAGTCCAGAGGTGGAGACTGAGAAGCTGCTCTAGGTCAGCCTCTACTTTCCTTTGACTCTGGCTCTCTGCGCTTGGTGGCCGCCAAGCATCTTTCAGCCTCCCAAGGGGCCTGCCCGGTCTCTGCTCCTTATGCCTTTCCCGAGACGGTCTTCCGTTGGCCACAGGCTCCTGAGCTTTCCTCCCTGGCTGCCATCGTGGAGCAGAGTCACTTGCCAATGGTGTATCAGGAGTCACATGGGACTGTCCCGCTGGCCCGTCCCGTCGCCTGGCTTACCCCTGTCCTGGCTGAATGTGCAGAGCCAAGCCTCCCTTGCTATGTGGGAACAGGGCCAGCTGCGTCCCCAACCTGGCCACACCACCGAGGAATGCAAGGCCGCTCCCTGGGGAGGAAGGAGGAGCCGCGCTGGGGGGAAGGCAGATTCTGGCTTCCTTGCTGTCCAGGAGAGGAAGACATGGTAGAGTTGGCGTCCCCAACTGGCTGCAAGCAGGCAGTGGCCAGAATGATACCAGCACCGTCTCAGCTTGTGGCCGGAACCCTGCGCTTGAATGGCGCCTCCTCTGGAAACCAAGCCCCTCCCCAAGCCCCTCACCGTAGAATCAACAGGCAAAGTCCCTGCTGAAACTGCCATGGGGGATGTCCCGGTATGCTCCCACCCTGGCCGCTCTTCCTCGGTTTCTCCTGATGTCACTGTGACAGAAGCTGCCCAGTCTCCTGGGCCCAGTGTGGGTCTCAGAACAGTCCCCCGGCTGGGCACTTGTCTAAGGAAGTCCTCAGAGCTCTGCCACCAGAGCAGCCTGTCCTGCAGCTCCCGGGTCTCCTGGCATCTCCTGAGTGGCCCAACGCATTCCGACTGTGTGTTCAGTGGCTTGGGCATCTTGAGGTCCGACTGTTAAGGTCTGCCCCAGGGTGCCAGGTGAGATGAGGACGGTGCTAGTCCCTTGGTTTATCTCTGCAGAACAGAAGAGTGACTCAGTGGACACTGTGTTCTGCAGCTGCTGTTGGGCTGCCCAGCCTCCTCCTCCCTCCATGCCTGTCCCTGCAAGGTCTGTGCTGGCCGGGGACCTGGTGGCCGTCTCACCAGCTAGGCTGAAAAGCGTCTGACTCCTACATGCTGGTGGTGCGGCCCGAGCCAGTCCTGGACCTGGCTGCTCACCGCCAGCCCCTCCCCACCGTCCTGGGCTTTGTAGACCTCAGTGTGGCTTTAGCTAAGGCTGCAGCAGTGGCTGGTGGCATCAAGTACCCTAAAAACTGCTGGGAGAGGTGGCCTGGCTTGCTTTTTAAATACTCATGAAATCCATCACTTTGAAGTGTCCAATCCAGTGACATTAGTGCATTCACAGTGTTCGGTGACCATCAGTCTTATCTAGTTCCAGAACTTTTCCTTGGCCTCAATGGAAAGCCAGGACCCATTGGCAGTCCCCCCCTACTCCCCCACCACAGCCCCGCCCGCCACTCATCCGCATTGTGTCTGTGCGGATTTTTTCTTCTGGTTTTTACATAATAGATGGGGTCATGTTATATGTGGCCTCATGCTCTGTCCAGGGTTCACCTGTGTTGTAGCGTGTCAGGGTTCTGTTTCTGTCGTGTCTGAATGACACTCCACTGTGTGGAGGGGCCCTATTTTGAGCTCCTTCCGTGGCTGAACATTTGGGCTATTTTCACCTTTGGGCTGTGAATAATCTCTTTGTGCGTGGCCTTCTGCGTGTTGGGGTGGACATCTGTTTTCAGTTCTTTTGGGTCCATGCCCAGGAGTGAGATTGCTGGGTCCCAGGGTGACTCTCTGTAGCCTATGGAGGAGCCGTAGGCTGTTCTTCACGGAGGCCGGAGCATTTCACCTCCTTAGCCAGGCCACCTCACCTCCTCATCAGTGGCACACGTGGGGAGGTGGTGACTTTTGCAGCTGTGCGTGCTAGCACTAACTTGATGCCACCAGTCACTGCTGCAGCCTTAGATAAAGCCACACTGGAGTCTGCAAAGCCCAGGACTCTGTGGCTAGCACTAAAGCAGTTACCTGGCGTGAGCCTCCATGGGAGGGTGGCTGGGATTTGTGGCCTAAGGAGTCTGCAGGGAGGGGACACAGGGTCTGAGAACTCAGCTGGAGTCACAGAGTTGCTGAACAGTGCAGGGCCCAGTCCCCAGGTGCCTGAGCCCCCTCCAGTTTGGGGGGAGTGTGATGGGAAGGTAGGTGACCTGCATGGAGATGGCTTTGAGGTGGCTTGGACGGTGATCCAGGTGCTACCGTGGGTGTGGGGTGTTTGACCCTGAGCCCGGGTGGCAGCAGAGTGTCCTCCCCAGATGGAGGAGGAGAGCCCATAGCTGCCCAACTGCTCAGGCTGACGTCCAAGGGGGAGGAAAACGCCCACAGGGGTGAGGGTAGTCCACAGGGCTCCAGAATGGCGCTGCCAGGTCCTAACCCCATGCGAGGCCCTGCCCTGAAGCCGAGGCAGCTCCTTGTTCCCCCGTGGGCCTCCGTGCAGAATTAAGTGCTCCAAACTACCCTTGAAGATCTCTCACTTGGTATAAAAGCCAAGATTTAGCTGCTCCTGTTTGCTTTTTATTGGAGACTTCTTTTCTTCTGGAAGCCAAGGTCTAGTTTGAGTGGAAAGGGAGTAATGGAGAACCCAGAGGTTTGGCACAGGGCTGAATCGCCTCTGTGTGCCCTGTGATTAGGGTGAGGGTTGGTGTGTGTTGGGGAGGACCTGACGGGCTGGCGGCAGAGCCTCTGGGTCTGAGAACGGCTGCGGGGCTGTCCTCTTATCTATTGCTCCACTAGCTCCTGCGGAGACCGGAGCCAGGCCACCAAGAACCCACAGCAGCCCCAGCTCCACACAGCGACGCCGGGGTGGGCATCTGTCATTGCACCAAGCTCTGGGAGCCCAGCCTGCACCTGGCAAAGGTCTCCTTGGAGGCACATGAGCCGAGTCACTGCCACCCCGTAAGCAGTATTAGAGTTTAGCAATGGTAGAGTTTAATGCTGATGCTTCTATATTCCCTGCCTCCTTGGAGCATCTGGTAATCAGGAAGCATATTCCCAGTTCACAGATTGAGGCTTAGAAAGAGTGGCTTTCAAAGTTCCCTGATGAGGCAGAGACAGAACTAGGACACACATCTGGGACTTCTGGCTCCAGATCCCGCATTCTTTCCATTGTGCTTCACTTGGAGAAGCTCTCCGAGATCGGGGCTAACCTTCTCCTGCTCTCTCTGTTAGAGCAGGGGACAGGCTTGGGCTCCTGAGGTGCTGGGAGCCCAGGGATGGACCCGGGTCATATCTGATGCTAATGCAGCCGGCTTTCTCTCTTGCCAAGCCCTGGATGGACATGAGATAGATCTGTTTTCCCCGGTCTGCTGAGGCCATCTTGACCCCTGGCTGTGCCCCCATCTGTCCATGCCCCTTTCTGGGGAGCAGCTTCCCAGAGAGACGAGTCCTCATCCGAACTCTGCTCAGATTTCCGATTCCAGCTTGGGTTCTGATGAGGCCCAGTGAGCGTCTCCTGCTGCAGCCCCAGCTCTCGGCAAATGGTAAACTCTACTTGAGGGCAACATTCAATTATGAAAATCTATTTCTCTTGCCACATTCAAAAAGTCTCCTAATGTGCCTTTGTGCACACACAAATTTAGTGACACATCACTAAATGTGTATGTGGTTGCCATGGAAATGTCTCTCTTCTAACATGGCATTCTAAGAGCAAAGAGAAGGGAAGTTGTCTTTGTAAAGAGAAGCAGAGCAGAACTTGGCTAATTGTCATCACACTAATCCCTAAACTGTCATTCTTCCCTGACTACCTGTCTCCTACTTCCCGTCAGCGACTTAACAGTAGAATCCAAATCAGCGGGTGGGGTCTGGGTCGCTTACATTTCCTCAGCAATTTCACGAGCACTGTTCTTAACCCTTGTCCCAGGAAGGAGCCCAGGCCATCTTGATTTGAGTTTTCCCCTGGAAGCGTAGAAAGTGTGCCTTCCTGCACCGCCTAGCACTCGCCACTCACGAGCTCTCAAGTCTCAGAAGAACTCTTGGCACTGTCTCTCTGCAGAAAGTGCAGGCTGAATAGGTCTCCTGAAGGTGCTTTGTGATTTCCACCAGAGACGGTGAGCCTCCGTTTTTTGTAATTGTGACAGGTTCATGATGTGACGGCAGATAGAACGTGCCAATTTCAAGGCACTTTTTGAATTTCAGAAGTGCCAAATATTTTCCTAATGGCGGTAGAGAGTGCGGAGAAAGGAGAGGGACCCCAGGCCGGATGCCTCTGGTCTGCCTGGCTTACCTCGATCTGCCTTTACAGCTCCTCTCGGCTTTCCTGACTATCCCCCCTGCAGGCAGAGGAGTCCCTGTAGCTCTGGACTTGACCAGCAACCTCTGAGGGGAACCCCTGGTTCACACTGGTGGTGGAGCTGCGCTGGCCTCCCCTGGTTCAGGGCTCAGTGGATGCTTCCGAAGTTCAAGTTGTGAGTCTCTCACCAGATTTTCAGGCAGGATTCAGAGGCCAGTCCACTCGTGGGCATGTTTTCTCTTCCTGGTGTCCATCACATGTGGCCTCTGGGCTGGAGGGTCCCTGGAGGCTGAACTCTGTGCCTCTGGAGGGTCCCTCTTGTTCCCTGGAGTCCTGAAAGCCTGCTGGCGGCCCGTCTGCAGCTGCCCTGCATCTGGTGGAAGAATCTTGCCATCTGATATCCGTGAACTGCGGGGCCCTGTTGCTTTCCCTACTGAGGATTCTAGGTGGTTCTGTCTTGTCTGGGGCTCCCAACAAAACTGTTGGCCACCAGCCTGGCTGAGTTGTCAAAGCCGGGCAGTGGGGTCCGAACCAGCTGTCAAAGCTGGGGCTGGAAATGCTGAACACCCCCGTGTCCGCAGCGCTGCATCCCTGAGGGGGTCTCCTTTTAGCAGGGGCCTGAGGAAGGTCTTTTCTATTGCAAGAAAGATTGACCTTCTTGCTTTGACCAGTCAGGTCCTCAACACTATTTCTTTTCTTTTTTTTTTTAATACCTTTATTTTATTTATTTTTATGTGGTGCTAAGGATCGAACCCAGGGCCTTGCACATGCCAGGCAAGCGCTCTGCCTCTGAGCCCCAGCCCCAGCCCTCACTATTTCTTCCCCAGTGTCTTTTCTCCTGTTCTCAGAGGATTGCTGTGGCCTTGGCTCAGCCTGGGCTGGGACCTTATGGAACTTACAAGATTTACAAGAACCTAAGGGAGCTCACCAGCTCTACCCAGTCAGTGCTACGTGTTCCCATGCTGAGGCCTGCTGGGGACGCACCGGCTCTGCAGGCCACCACCGCTCCTGACCATGGCTCCAGGGTTGTTCTGAGCTTATCTCAGGGTCTGTGTAGGAGCTCATGACCTCCCCAGAGACACCAGGTCAGACGTTGCCTGCTTAACTCTGGCCTCGACCCCAGCAAGAGACTCCTGACTCTGTTGGGGACAATATGGAACTTCTCTTCGATATATTATGCTCTGAATTCTCTCTCCCTGCTGTTTTAGGCTTTGATAAATCTACCGAACGTGGATGTATAAGTGACTGTTAGAGAGTTAGATGTCCCTTTTTTGCTCCTGGCTTACGCAAGTAAATATCAATTTAGTCCTTATGGAAGGAAAATAAAGGAGACTTGGTTGTCTCCTTAATCCACAAACCCTATAATTCTCACCTGGAAAATCTGGCTCTCCTATTTCAAATCAGTTTTAATGGCAAAGGCTGAAGAGAGGCTTTATTGCTCTTATCTGAACTTATTTTTAAACTCTTCTTTTTACTTGTTCATTCAGTAAATAAGATCCCCCTCAAGGAGAACCAGAGGGGGTGGGCTTGGGAGGAAGTGGGGGGACAAGTGGATGGGAAACTTGGGGTTGGAGAAATTCCCACCCAGCAGAGACCAGAATGGGGTTGGGGGTGGCCACTGCTGAATTCTAGAAGCTTCCTCCTGTCCTTTCTTCCTTCTCAGAGGGGAAGCGGATGGACTGGCCCTTGCTAGAGACGTGTCAGAGAGCAACTCAGCTGCCCAGAAAGACGACAGCCTGCCCAGGGGGACCTTGCCTGGCTCTTGGGTTGTTCTTTAAGCCATTCTGGGGGCCTGGGACAGTGGCTATGGGCTGCTTATGCCCCACAAGTGGTAGGAGCTGGGCAAGGTCCTGTCCCACTCCAACCTCCTGATTTGTGAGCAGCCCTCCCAGCAGGAGGCAGAGGGCAGCCCGGCACCCTGGACCCACACCCCTCAAAGAAGCGTCTGGCCCTTCCTGTGTCCTGGGCTGTCCTGCAGGGGACATCCTCTTCTCACAGGGAAATGCCCTCCTCAGCAGAGGCTCATGGTGTCTGGCCAGCTGCTCATTCTTTAGCCACCAACAGACCTTGTGGCCTTTAGAGGGTGTTGTGGTTACCACTCTGGAGTGACCAGGGGTCGGTCACATGTCAAAAAGAAATCACCACGTTCCCCATGGGGACAGATGTCTTCATGTGTTTCCTCAGACAGGTGGGCTGTGGGGCTGAGAAAAGTCACCAAGTCCTGCTCCACCTGAGGCGTTTAGGGACGTGGTCCCCGTTAATGTGACGGTTGCCCATTAGGGGAGAAGGGAGACCCTGCTGCCTGCCCGGCGAATCCCACCTGAGGAGGAGTCTGGGGACCCTGCAGGCCTAGCTGGTGGCCCTGCTGTGTCCACTGACACCAAATGTGTTTTCTTTGTGACGGGCGGCTCCTGGCTCCTCCTCCTCCTCCAGGTCTGACCGGCATGTCCAGCTGACCCTGACTGCCAGGCCCTCCCCGAGGCTGCTCTGGGGACACTCTTTTCCCGGGGTCTGAGCAGAGGGGCCTTAGCCCTGGGTGGCCCAGCAGAGGCCTCCCTGACTGGAGGTCCAGGCAGCACCAGGGACCCTGCTCAGGACAGCTGGTGCCATCCTGGTGGCTGTGGGGAAACAAATGGCTTCTCTCAGTGACTCTGGGACTCCAGCAAGTACTGCTCACTGCCAAGGAAGTCTGCTCTGAGCAGTGCATTCGCTCCCTCCTGGGAAGTGAGACTCTGCTAATGGGCTCTCAGGTTCTGATCCAGCTGGCACCGGCTGCTCCCACCCCCAGGCTGGACGGCCCGCAGCACCCACTCGGGCACGGGGCTGAGCTGCTGGCAGCTCGTGGCCCACGGCTGCTCTGCCAAGACCGCGCCCGCTGCCTGCCTCCAGCCTCGCCACCCTTTCCCCTGCCCTGGCGGGCCTTGTCACGAGGCTGTTCCTCTGACCCAGAGCCGGGGCCACCCACCGGTCTGCAGGGGAAGTCACTTAACCACAGCCTCAGTCTCTTTTCCTGCACAGTGGGTGATAGCAGGACCCTTGGGGTTGGTGTTGACACAGAATGCCTGGCACATAGTGGGTCTTTAATAAAGATCAGTTTCTGTGGTCACTCGGTGTTGGATTCCTGGTGAATGTTTCCTGATGCTGCTGGTCATAACCTGGCCCCCCCAGGGGCCCTCACAGGGAAACGTTCTGCACTGTGACATGACTACTGCGGATCCCTCACAAATTCCTCCTAAGTGGCTGGACTGTCACCCCACTCCGGATGGCAGCTCCATGGACTCCTGGTTTTTCTGAGCCCTCTTGGACCCTGCAGGTGAGAGGGTCCTGGGCAAGGGCTGTGTCAGGGAGGGTGTAGACCTTAATGTCGCCTTTCCCCAGAATCAGGCTGCTCTGGCTCAGCCGTGGCTTCTCCCATGTCCAACCTCTCCTCTCCCCGGGGACTTTTGTCAGTGTTTGGAGATAGTTTGGGTTGTCACAATGGGAGATGCCATTGGCATCTAGAGGGTGGGCGCTAGGAACGCTGCTCAACACCAGACTCTGCAAAGTCCAGAATGTCCGTAGCACCACACTGGAGAGCCCCCGATCTGTTCCTGGCTGGGCAGTGAGATGAGTCTGGGACTTCCTGGGTTATAGGAGCAGCATTACCCAGACAGGTAGCCCTTTGTATCCTCCAGCCAGGAATCCAGAGTCACTTATCTCCATTAACCCCCCTGAGCCTTAATTTCCAGTTCATATACACAGCAATACTGGGGGTCGCCTTTACAGATGAGGACTTAGCAAAGGCTTGATGTCTTCTATAGAGACTGTTGTCTTAGTGGACCCCAGGCGCCTGACTCCTTGCAGAGGGTAAGGCTGTGTGAAAGGAAAGCAGTCCTGACTTTATTTGGGAGCAAGTATGAGCTGCTGTCTGGATCCAGGCTCTGGAGGAAAGGCCATCCCACAGAGCATACCACTAATGGTCCTTTCTGTTCGCGTAGCAAGCTTTTCCTCTATCTGTTGGTGGCTTGGGATGGCTGCGTTTATGTCAGATGCCGTGGAACGTAGTCCGCTCACGTCGAGCCTGTACATTTTCCGTGTTTCCAAAGTGCTGTGGAGTTCTCTGGCACACATGCCGTCTGTCCTCTGAGAATCAAAGTGGCTTGAAACAAAGTGAGGCCTCGTTGGTCCGAAATAAACCATCTTGTGAGCTGGGCTATTTTAAAACTAAGGCAAAACTTAGAACACAGCTCCGACTGAGTGCTCCAGCCTGCTTCGTCCCCAGAGATCCTGGAGGAAGGAATTAATGTCCTGCGTGATCCTGGGCAAGTCCTCTTCACTTCTCCGGGTCTAGGTCTGCAGCCCCTCTCTGGGTCCCCTTGTTCTCGGGAAGGAGGCTCCTGTCGAAGAGGCTGCTCTCCCAGGGTTACAATCAGCCCTTGCAGACGGTGTGGGCGAGCTGAAAAAGTGACCCTCTCTCCTCGCCTCTGCAGTTACGCATCTCGAATCTTGGATGCTCTTGAAATGCCAAATGACGAGTTTAGTTACCGGGAAACCGGCCGACACTTGTAGTTTAAATCTCTTTTCTTGGCTCCAAGGGAGTGAGCTGAGTTTGACACATACAAATGGAAAACTGTTCTCTGGATCTTTCCTCTGGCCCTTGGGGACGGGAGGTGATCGATGTATGGGGCAGAGAGGGCTGATTAGAGGAGCCTCTTCCGCCGGCCTCCTGGTTTCTCTCCTGGTGTCTTGTCAGCTTCTGATCAGGGAACTGACGTCCAAGGCTGTTGGACAAAATCTCCTCCTTTTCAAAACCCTCCAGAAAATGCCAATTTCTTCCCCCCAGGGACTTGTTCCCAGGTTAATAGGAGGGCGTAAAGGAAGGAGCTTTGGTCCCCAAACCTCAATTTCTCCGGTTATAGTTGGATTTAAAGAAGACAGTCTTGTCCCTGAGTCCTTGAGCCTGATGGTGTGGCACCGCAGCTCCCCAGCAGGGCAGGTGGGAGGGCCACTGCACCCGGCCACTGGTCCTCAGCAGTGGCTTCTTTTTTTTTGGGGGGGGAGGGGGTTGTTTCCCAATGGACCAGACAGTACAAAGCTGATGGGGGTCTTGGGTTGAGATTATCATCTCTTTTTCGTTTTACTTTAAAAAACAGTTTTATTGACGTCATATTTGTACGAATTTAGGGGGCCCAGTACAATGATGCCACGTCTAACGATCACATCGTGTCTTTTCAAAGATACCATTTCATAATGGGTCTGCAGGTCCACGTGACTCCTTCCCCAGGCTACTGATTTGCCAGAAGTAGCTTCACTAAAGTATTAGATGAAATTCTCCGTTTCATAGGGTCAGCCTCACATCTGGGATAAATAAGCCTTGGGTGTGGGTCCCTCCTGGGGTCTCCCCTCCTGTAACCCCGTGTGTCCCTGCCGTATCCCAGGCTGTGCTGACTGCAGCAGGTCATTTGAAAGCACTGTGAAGAGCAGAGCCTTGGAGATGCCGGGGTGGTCACGCCCAGGCTGGCATCTGGCCATCGGTTCAGGTTGGCCAGTCAGGCAGGAGCCGAGGAGGCCAGGTGGAGAGATGACCAGCCTGGGCCTTTGCCAGGCAGAGGAGAGGCCTCAGGCCTGGGGTCCCCCTGGAGAGGGCCCTCCAGCTTCTGCTCCAGCCTGTCATCCTACTGTCACTGGGCTGCCAGGGTCAGGTCCTGAGAGCCCTTTGTGAGGAGCAAGGGAACTTCCAGACGCAACAGAGTGTCCTCATGTGTGTCTTTCCCAGTGCCCCGTCAGAGGCTGGGGGGAGTGGAGCAGGGCAGCCTGAGGGGTGAGGTGCTTAGGTCCCAGCGAGGCCGCGGAACAAGGCTGGGGGCTGGACGGGTGGCGCCGGCCTTGCCCAGCTTGCTAGGTGACTCACTGTGCGCACGGGCGATTTATGCTCTTATTTCTCTTCAGCAAGAAATAATTTCTTGCTCGTCTGCCCCCGAAAGACCCAGGGCTTACACTTGAGGTGCTGAGAATCGAGTGGCTGGTTGTACTTCAGTTCTATTTATGTCCCTTTTGGGGGCTCGGGGCCGCCTGTTGACAGACACACAAAAAAGAGATTGATGCAGACTGAGCCGTGGAAGAGCAGGAAGGCAGGCGGGTGGGGGCAGGGGGGGTGCCCTGTGTCGCCCCGTTCCCCCAGAGGCCTGTACCAGTTATCACTGGCTGCCGCCGCCTTTTATCTGCCACCTGCACTGGAAGGACAGCACCCACGTAACTTGTCCCTGCCACGGTCCAGGGAAATAAGCTCCAGCCACCACCAGCCGTGGGATGAAAGCAAGTGGTTGAACGTACACAGCCTGCCCTGGCGGCAGGGCCCACCCCCTCTAGGGGCATCACGTCCCTGCCCCTGGCGACCTCTGACTTCCCCGCCCCCGCCTCGGATGGTCTGGAGAGGGGACCACGTCCCCTGCACCCAGGAGCACCTGGCCGCACTCTGGGTGGCCTCGCAGATGTTAGTAATCCAAAGCCAAGACTCGGTGATGCGGGTGGCCGGTCCCATCTGCTGCTCATCGTCTCCATGGAGCTGGGGGACAGGGATGGTCACCCTGGTTTTACCGTCGAGGACCGAGGCTCAGGGACGTTACACGACAGTGGCAGAGCCAGGATGTGACCTGGAGAGGGACCCTGGGATGGCCCCACCAGGGTGAAGAGGGGCTTGGGGCTCCACCCGGGGAGGGAAGGGAGTGGCCCAGGGCACGGAGTGAGAGCTTGGGGAGGACATGGCCGCTGCTCCTTCAAACACCTACTAAAATTCTGTGTCTCCCCTGAGGCTCCTCTGGCCGGCTCAGCCCCTCCTGGAGGCTTCTTTTCATTGTCTCCTTTGATCTTTAAAGCAGGAAGTTGACTTCTCTCCAGATGAGGAGGCCAAGGCTCACGGGACTGCCTTGTCCAAGCTGTTTTCTGACCGGCCTCCACCCCCACCCCTACCTCCATGCCAGTGATCTCTGCACCCCTAAGTCCCAGGCTCCTGTGGAGTGGACGGGTCCTGGGCTGTGACCCAGAGTAGCCAAGGCTCATGCACTCATTCCCGGCTTGGCACAGGCCCCTGGCCCTGCCAGCACCTCTCATGTCCCCGGGTCACTCCCAGTCTCCGCAGGCACATTCCATCAACTTGACTCCACAGAGAGCCTGTCCTGCCTGCTGGGTTATCTGCAGCCTGCATCTTTCAGCCAGCAGCATAAACAACGCTGGCTCGGCCAGGCTTTTCCTGGCAGGCCCCTCGTTGTGCCTGAAGAGCGGAGGCCGCTGCAGGGCTGGGCTGAGGCCGCTGTCTCCCAGCGCCTAGTGGAGGGGCCTGCCTCTGAGGTCATCCACTTACCTGGGCTCTGCCCCATTTTAAGCACAAGTGGACCCAGCCAGGGACTTGGGTAGGAGGAGGTCGGGAATTGGTTCATCTTGTTGCTGAGCCAGAGACAAGGGCAGTCTCCAAAGTCAGGGCTGCTCCACTGCAGAAGGCTTGCCTCCTGGGCCACCTCCCGGGCCACCTCCCCTGCCCAGCTGGAGCCAGCATAGCTCCGGGCCCTACTCCTGCAGCACCCTAGCTCTGCCCTCCCCTCTGCCCTGCCCTCCCCTTGGACCTGCTGGGAGCTTCCGGTGTGACTCTGGGGCCAGTTGTCCACATGAAGCTTCACTCCATGAAAAGCGCAGGGCTGGACGGTCTCTCTCAGACCTCCAGAGGCAGAGGACACCTGGCATGCCCTTCTCTCCAGGAACCAAGCGGGCCTGGGAGCACCTGCAGCAGGACTCTTAGAGATCCTAAATCTAAGGGGAGAATGTGAGACCCCAAATATAATTTGGAAGAAATCTGTACTTTTTATTGTTTATTTATTTATTTATTTTAAAAGCTTTTTTTCTACAGAGGTTTTTTTTTTTTAAGAGAGAGAGAGAGAGAGAACTTTCAACAGTTATTTTTTAGTTTTTGGCAGACACAGCATCTTTGTATGTGGTGTTGAGGATCGAACCCGGGCCGCACGCATGCCAGGCGAGCGCGCTACTGCTCGAGCCACATCCGCAGCCCCCAAATCTTTACTTTTTAAATGGCAGAAGTCACATGCTGTACATCAATGTAGCTTCCTTCTAACTTCTGATTGCACAGTCCTGGTTGAGTCCATTTGACGCTGTGTCTCCTGGGATCCTGCCGTACTGGATCCTGTTGGATACACCCAGTGATATGCTAGAGCTGACTCCGGAGAGCTAGGAATTTTGTGAGCTGATTGTTAAAAAACAATCATTATTTAAAAACCAATGACATCAATTTACCATTCAGTAAATTACATTAAAAACAAGGGTAGTCAATATTCAAAACTCACCCCTTCCTAATTGTTTTGCTACATTTTAGAATGCGTCTGTACACATAGATTGCCTGTGGATATGCTGTGGTGCACCACTGCATCCACCAGCTGTGTTCAGTGACATTGTGTTGGTAGCTTGAATTGGGCTGTGCTGGGAATATTTACACCACAGAAATTGGCAAACACTATAAATCCAGATTTTATGTTTGGTTTTGATAAAGGTCCAAACTTAAAAAGCAATGGATAATCTGGGCATGGTGGTGCACACCTATAGTCCCAGTGGCTCAGGAAGTTCAGGCAGGAAGATCACAAGTTCAAAGCCAGCCTCAGCACTAAGTGAGGGGCTAAGCAACTCAGTGAGACCCTGTCTCTAAATAAAAAATACAAAATAGGGCCAGGGATGTGGCTCGGTGGTCAAGTGCCCCTGAGTTCAATCCCTGGTACCGCCCCTTCCCCCCCCCAAAAAAAAAAGAAAAAAAAAGCAATGGATAAAATGTTGATAAAAATATATCATGTACATAGAACAAAATAATTGAAAAAAGATTCTTCTGGTGTTCAAAAACTACTATCCCAAAGAAGTGCTTACATCACCGACAAGCAGATGAAGTTGTGGCTGGTTTTGTTATTTCATTTTGGTCTTACTCATTATAGTAAGTGAAAGTATCAACCCGTGTCCATCCCCGTGTCCCCTGACTTGGATTACCTGTGCCTTTGCTTCTGGCTGTGACCTCAAACCATTGTGCCCTGGTCCCCTTGCATTCACTGTCATTTATTTAGCAAAATACACATTCAGTGAGTGCCATGTGCCATGCTCCAAGGACAGGGCAATGAGCAACACAGACACGGATTCAAATTCTGACCTAGTGGAGAGAGTGGGACAAAAACACAATAAGTATGTCACCTCCACGTGCGTATTTGCAACCTCTCACCTCTCTTCTTGGAGGCACAAATGATTCCTCTGTGTCACAATCCTCCCCCCGAACCTAGAATAAGCTGCTGTCTCCACCACGGTCCCATCGTCCAATGTCACACTGATAGGGACGAGTCTGTGTGACTGGCAGGAAGTTGAAAGGATGTTGGGGTGAATATCCAGGGTGCCTCAAGGAAGTAGACCAGTAAGAGGGCAACAGAACCCCGTCCCATTATATCTGGGAAGCGGGGGCACCCCTGCCCCTCGGAAGCTACGTTGGTGGCTCTCCGTCTGTGTGGGGGGTTGAAGGAGGTTGGAGATGAGCCCCACACACCTGAAAGAAGTTTAAAAACAAGTTTAATGGAGGAAACCCAGCAGGCTGGCCTGCTCACCCTCTTACCTGCGAGGGCTGCTTCGAGCTCCTGGCTCCAGCCTCTGTCAAGCCCCGTGACCTGCGTCTCTCCCCTAGAGGAATTTTCAGACTTGCCGGGTGGTTTATGATCCACATTGCTAGCCAGGGAGCACGGAGGTTCGAATGTTCCGGAAACCTTCCTGTCTCCCTGGAATCTCGGGGCCCCACAGGGAGCTCTGCCCCCCTTTCTGTGTCCTCCTGTTTTGCAGTTTGTGATCACTGTGTGTATGGGTGATGGACGTCTGTCCGGAATGTCAGCCCAGGAGGGCAGGGACCCACCTCTGTCTTGTGCACAGGGCCTGGCACGAGGAAGCCCCAGGAAAAACTTGTGGAATAAGTCAATAAAATGAGGGGGGGAGCCTGGAGTAGGGCAGAGAGTGGGGATGGCAGGTCTCAGGGCATCTGGAGGAAGAGGCACCAGGAGGAGGCAGCCGCCTTCTTTGGCATCCAGCAGGTAAAGCCAAACCCCTTTGCATTTGTCCAGGCCCAGCCCAAGCATGGCCTCCAGGGTACCGCCTTCTGTCCCCCCTTCTGTCCCTCCTCTATAGAGAGGCCTCTGCGACAGAACACAGCTGTTCGCAGTAGAGCTTTCACGTGAGTCTCAACATGTCTTGGGTCACAGACTCCTCTCTCCCTGACTGACACTTAGTACAGGTGCGCTCACACGTGCATGCGAGTAAGCACGCACCTCGTTTAGGTTTCAAGCAGTTTACGGCTCCCTGAAGCCCACCCGTCAACTCCAAGTCAAGAACCCTGATTTAGAAAATGATCCCCCCAGGCTGGGGCTGGGGCTCAGCGGTAGAGAGCTCACCTAGCATGTGTGAGGCCCTGGGTTCCATCCTCAGCACCCTATAGACATAAAGAAAGAAAATAAAAAGATATTGTGTTCATCTACAACTAAAAAATAAAATGTTTCCCCAAGTCTAGCACCGTTCTTGGTTTATAGGCAGCACTTAGTGTGTGGTATTGGGGGGGTGAATAGGAGGGCGACTGGGTAGGTGGGGCTGAGTGCAGCTCAGTGGTAGAGAGCTCACCTCGCATGGTGAGGCCCTGGGTTCAGCCCCGGACACTGAAAAAACAGAAGGAAAACACTGAATGGGTAGATGGGAATGTAAAAAAGTGACCTAATTTGACATGACCTATATAGAGCTGAGCTAATAAGCCCATTGAAGTCCTGCGGGGAGAAGGGTCGAGGAGGGGCACCTTCTGCACTGCTCAGTCCTGGCCCCGGGGTATGGTTCTGCCCACACCCAGGAAGCCCACCAGGTCTACAAGATCATCTTCCCAGGAAACGCTTAGAACCTCATGTCTGACGCATCGTCTGATAATAGGACGGAATGTTTTATATGGAACTTGCCCTTAGAATGTCAGAAGTTGTGATTTTACAGGAACATAATTGAGTCCAGTGGGGTGATTGGGTGGTTCTTGGATCTTCTTCAAACCCCCAGAAAGGGGTGATCAAGGGCCTCTGCTCCCCACAGAGAACTGGGTTACGCCTCCAGTTCTGCAGCGAGGGACCCAGCCTGGCAGCCCATTGTCCTCGCCCCCTCCAGGGTCAGCGATCAGCACCCCTTGTTGGGGCCCATCTCCTGCTCCTTACTGCCCACTCCTACATTCCCTCAAAAGGTGGCAGATCCTGAGCTTTTAGTTTTCAACTCTGAAAGCTTCATTTTCTTTTTTGCTTCTATTTTAATCCCTGTTTTTCACACTAGGGCATTTAACAGTGTTGATTTTTTTTTTTTTATACCAGAATTGTTCAGAACCATTGGGGGGAAACAACCTACAGTACCAGAATTTGCTTGGAAAACAGTTGTCAAGGAAATAGATTTTGCAAAACATTTCCTCCCGGGAGAGGTCTCTTTCCACGTATCCCCGCGTTGAGCCTTATTCTCCTGTGTGGTCGAGGTAGGCGCATCGGCAGGTCGTTTGTCTCGCCAACAGCTAATTACGAATTAAGGCCCTGGCTGGCATTTTTTACGGCTTGGCCGCTGATGGTGGTCCAAGTTCAAGGGCAGTGCATGGGACCTCTGAACTGTTCCTGGGCAAACGGGCGTGATTTCTCGGCCCTGGCTACGGATCAGGGAAGGAATGGGATTCTGGAAACGGGATCAGCCCGGAGGTACCTGATACACGGAACTGAGATCACAAACACATCTTTCAATCCCAAGGAAAGGTAAAGACTCGCGGGGCAGGGGAAGCGGCAGCGTGACCCAAGGCCCTCACCTGAGGAGACACTGACCTCGTGATTGGACCAGCTGGCCACCCAGACTCCAGCCAGTGCTTCTCAAGAGAATCTGTGATGGTAGACGCGCCGAGGAGCATTCGGATGGCTCAGTTGTGCCAGGCCCTCAGGGGCAAGGCCTGGGGCTTTGTGTCATCTGTGAGAACTTAGTCAAGGAAGTGCTGGCCCTGTGAGAGCTCTGGCCACCGACCCTGGAAGGTCGTTGGTCACAGACCTCTCCACTCCCTCCCGTGAAGGTGCAGGGCCCACGGGGGGACGGTGGGAGAGTGGCTGTGGAAGGCACAGAGATGGCCCCGTCTCCCCATGATCCCCCTCTGCGTTGGGATCTATTGTGTTTTCGGTCATCTTTAATTATAAAAGCTATTACTGGGCTGGGGCTGTGGCTCAACTCACCTGGAGTGTGTGCGGCCGGGGTTCAATCCTCAGCACCACATACCAACAAAGATGTTGTGTCTGCCGAGAACTAAAAAATAAATATTAAAAATTCTCTCTCTCTCTCTCTCTCTCTCTCTCTCTCTCCCCCTCCTCTATCACTCTCTCTTTGAAAAAAAAATAAAATAAATAAAATTCTCTTCTCTCTCTATCTTTAAAAAAAATAAAAGCTATTACTATGGAATGGATTATCAATGTGATTCATTCGTGTTGCCTAGTAACATTTTTTATGTCCAAGACACACATGTTTCTGTAGCACGGGCGGAAGAAGTAACCTCCCTCTCTCCCAGCCAGTGGGGTGAAGAACAGACCCGGTTTGGTACCAGCCTAAGTCTTCAATAAGGCTTGGTTTTAACCGATGTCCTTCTTGGCTAAGTGCCCATCCCCAGTAGTGACACAGAACTCTTGGAAATGGCGAGTCGCTGTCCCTTGGGATGACGTTCTGTCCCATTATGGACCAATCTCGACCGCGAGGGCCCTTTCTGCATACCCCTGCCGCCCGTGAGAGATTGTGAATCTGTAGGTTTTTGACAATTTCCAACCCAAGAAATGATGGCTGTCGGAGAAAGTGGGGCATTAGCTGGATATTGCAGGTACAGTCTGTTGGCACCGCTGTGAGGCCAGGTTATCGCCTTCATCCTGCTGGTTTTGAAAATGCCCCATTAAGGAAGAAATGGCGGCAGAGTTATCACCAGAAGTACTCAAAATCACTCCCTTTAAAGGTCACACCGGTGGAATTCTCAGATAATTCCTGGCATTGCTGTTTGATTTTTTTAAAGTGGAGAAACAGCTGCTCCAACCCTGGGAGAGGTCATCGGCCGGGCTTCCCATCTGCAGAATGTCTGCGACCCCACCAGAGCGGTCACCGCTCACAGATGATCACGGCCCGCGTTGTTCCCCCTACACTCTTGAGATGGACTGATTGGCATATTTAAATCTCATCTCCCAGGCGTTTGCTAATTATCATAGCCTGGATTGAGGGGGGGAAAAGCACCCTAATCAAACGGCTGTTTAGAGATGCTTCACATTTTAAACGTTTGCTGGCTTCATGGGCAGAGAGGAAATGGGCCTCTGATTTTTCTCTGGTTCTTTCTCTGACCTCAAGAGGGTTTAAACTTTTCATGGTTTAAATAGCCACAGCTCCTCCTCTCTCTCGGGAAACGTTTTCGCATCTACATTCTTCATCATTTTGCATCTCCTCCATCCTGACCCCCTTTCTCACGGAGTGACTTCCCAGGCGGGAGGGAAGCTGTTGAATTCCAGCTAATGAGGCTCATTTTTTTTTCATTCATTTTAAGTGGGCCCAGGCCGGCCCACGGTCAGGTCAAATCCGGGCTCAGACAGTGACTCACGTCCTTCTCGGGTCCATAAGTGAAACGCCAAGTCCACTGTGGCAGCGAGAGGGGTCCCTTCCTCCAGCAAAGGACACGCATCCCCAGCAAGAGCAGCCCCTCAGGTCCACAGCGGAGCAGAGACCACCCTCATTAAGGAAGGCCCGCAGCCAGGGGGTGAGGGGACCCCGCTCCATGCCACCCCCACCATGGCCAGCCTGTCGGATGGTTTTATGCAATGGGCTTTTCCGTCACTGTGCCCAGAACTGGGAAAACATGACGGTTTCCGCCTTGGTACAGAAGGTACAGCTGTCCGTGAGAGGAATCTCGCCGAGGCCTTTTCTTTTACAGGAAGTGTCACGAGGAGCCTGTCTGGGATTTATGGGAGAGCCCAGGGAGCCATCGTCCCCTACAGTGGTGCCTCCAGAGCAAGTGCAGGGGAGAGACGTGGTGGAGGTTCATCACCTGTCGCAGGCTGTCCGTCCAGGGCTCCCTTCTCTGGAAGGGTTGCTTGGCCCACGCGGGAGCTGCCGTTTCCTGCAGCAGGTTCTCAGGCCCCAGCAGGGAGCCCCAGATCTAGAGGCCGCTTGGAAAGAGAAAATCCTGGTGCCCTGGAAGGCAGGGCCGGAGAGGCCGTCTGCAGTTCCCGGAGAGTGGGGGGCGCGGAGGAGAGGGGACCCAAGCGTCCAGGCAGCCGCAGGCCTGCGTGAGCCTTGGTTCTGATTTTGATCCTGAACAATTCAAAGCATCCGTGGAACTCAACTGAATCCTCCCGCTTTCCTCCTCCATCCTGACAGAGCCCTTCTGTTTTCATAGTTAATTGTCCTTTGGTCCTTGTGTTTCCGAGTTTCCAGATCAAATGGCGGGCGGGATGTCTCACTCTCCCCCGGGGACCAGGTGATCTCTTATGATCCGCTGCTGTCATCCTTTCAAGCAGCGCCTGGGCTCAGCCCTGGCAAAGAAAACATCCCGAGCGCCCCCTGAAATCCAGTCCTGGAGCCTTGTGGGGATCCGGAGTGCCCCGTGCCCCTGCGCGCCCTCCGTCCATTTCTTTCCTAGAAAAATGGGGAGAGAACGCCTCGAGCTGCCTGATGAATGCAGACTCACTCCGTAGGAGGAGCGGCTCCAGGGGCCCGAGTCATTTGTGCGGCATGTGTGCGGCGGAGCTGGCCATTTACTGCTTTGGCGCTGTCTCTCTCACCATGGACGGGTGACCTCTGTGGGTTTTGCAAGTCTTTCTAGACAAAAAAAGAGGGAGAGAAAATAGGTACTAAGTATGTACCTTGGAATCTGCCTGCGGGCCTCAGAGGAGCAACAGGAGGAGAGGCGTTTCTCAGAGTCTGAATGGAAAGCGGGACTTTTTCCCAGATTTGAATAATTCAGGTGTCAGCTCCGCTGTCCTCCGGGAGGCCTTCCTTGCCCTCCCCGAGCTCAGTCACCTTTCCTTTGCTGGATATTGCTGACCCCCTTTCAGAGCTCCCCCTGCTCCTTATTGTCTGCCTGTCTGTCCACCCCGGAATGCAGAAGCCATGACAGGGACGCGGCCGGCGCTGTATCCTGCTGTACACAGCTGGGCCGGGCTCAGGGGATGTAGTAGGTGCTCAGTGCATGTCTTCTGAGTGGAGGCCAGGTGCTGGAGGAGTTGGAAGAGGGACAGGAAGAGGAAGAGGTTGCAATCGAGACCGACCTGGGTTTGTCCAGTCCCCCCCTCTCCTGGCTGTGAGCCTCGAATCACCAAACCTCCCGAGCCTCCGACTCTCTATAAGATGGGCTTAAACTTGCTTCCAGATTGCTGAAGGGGCTTAGCCGAGAAAAAAGTCTGTGACCACATCTGGCACAGGGACCGACGTGGTCAGGGACGGCTCACTCTGGGTCTGGGTTTGAGATTCTCTGATGGGAGCAAACAGAGCCCTTCTCTTCCTGAGTGCAGGGCTTCCCGGCCTCCTCCTCGGTCCAGGATGGACTCTGAGGAGAACCCTGCCGCCCTCCTTTGGGTCCAGGGAGCAGCCCGAGGACGTAGGCCGTTCTGGGGCTTCTGCCCGTTTCTCTGTCCCCAGGTTTCTCAAGAGGTGGGGACGCTGGGAACTAGCAAGCAAAGCCCTGACCTCCTGGCCTCCTTTCCCTTCCTCAGCCCAGGCCTCATGCCAACCCCAAGGGCCCTGAAACGGGTCACCTGTGCCCCTGGCTGACACAGATGCCACCAAGCCGTCAGGCAGGCCCCAGGGTGGGGATCACTGCTGGCCCACCCCAGTCCAGGCTCTCCGCCGAGAGCTTTGGTATTCTCCTTGTTTTCACTTAAATTGTCTTAAAAAAACAACACACACACACACACACACACACACACACACACACACATTTGGGCAAAAGACCTGGCCCTGCCTCTCACCTCTGTGGCCGCGGCTCTGCTGGGGCAGCCTTGAAGCCTTGTCCCTTCCTTCCAGCCGCCAGAGCCTTCAGGGATGGGCCGCGGCGGTTTCTTGCCAGCCAGGATGAGCCGCTGGCACCAGGCAGCAGCCAGTCCTCGTCCTGCTTCTCTGTGTGCCCCCCACTGCCTGGAGGTGCCGGGCCCATGTTGTAACAGGGAGGCGCCTGGTGTGACGGACACAGCCCTTCAGATCAGCCAGACCCCGGCGTCCCCAGGCCTGGCCGCCAGCCGCTTGGCCACACGTGTTAGGAACACGAGGCTCCGATCTTACCCTGGGGACCGCGGTGGGAACCAGGGTGCCGCCATGGGGGAGGTGCCACCATGGTGCCAGGAGGTGCCCTCTTGCTCCAACGCCTGGGCACGTTATTAACCCCCAGGACCCAGCTGTTCCATCTCCATAATGACAAACGGCCCCTGCAGGGGGAATTGGGGACGTGAGCACCTGGACCTGCTGTAAGTGCCCAGGGGACGTCCAGCGGGGGTAACAGAAAAGGAAGTCTTCAGACCGAGGGCGCCCGCAGGAGCAGCCTCTTGGAGGCGGGGGGTACAGTTGCCCTGTTGTGTGAGAAGCAGGGGGCATCCTGGCCACCAGCACTTCCTGTGACACCAGGACCGGTGCCTCGGTTTCCTCACTGGGAATTCTGAGAGTAAGGACATTAATTTTACAAGATGAATGTGAAGATTAGACGAGAGGAGGAATGAAAAATCTGGCTGTGTGTAACATTACTGTATCACTCCTTTGAAACAAATGAGAAAATCGAGGCACAGAGAGGTTAAGTATCTTATCCAAGGACACACAGCTGGGACAACTGGGGTCCAAAGCCACGCTGCCCATTGCTGTGCCCAACCTCCTCCCTAACAGCGCCTCCCAGAGGTGTGGTGAAAACTGCATGCGCCAATACACACATTCGCAATAGGGTGTTTGGCGTTTCATAAACGCCTGCCTGTAAAATGGGGGTGACGGCCCCCACCCTGGTAACTCTCAGGTGACCAGAGGGCTCAGTGAGGAAGGCAGAGCCGTTGGGAATGCTACATCCGCTTGCACCAGGCGGGCTGTAGATGTTTTCCAATCAGGCCTGTTGGAACGCACGGGTCCATGAGCCGAGGTCCTCCCCATCCATCACCTTTGACCCTACCCCCAGGCCCCCTGTCCCCAGCTGACACCCAGCCTGTGGTAGAGGGCGAAGCGGGGAGACCCCTCATTTGCAGTCAGGGAATGGTCTAAGTGCCGCAGCAGAGCGCTGTGTGCTCCTGGCCGTGACCTCCTCCGGTCGGCCACAGGCCCAGGAGCTCACCAGGAGGGGCTCGGGGACGGGAACGGGGGTGGGGGGGACCTTGCCCTGCTGGCCTCTGTCAAATTCCTGCTGAGTACATTAAGGCCACTGGGCAGGGAGGGCTTCTGTCCCCCTTTCTCCACAGCCCCCATGACATGAGCAGCCAGGGTCCCCTGTGATGCCACCAACCTAAGGCATCTAATCAATATGTATTTATGGAGGCCTCCTTGTGCCGGGAACTCCACTAAGTGCTGGGGACAGCAGTGAGTGGCCGAGCTACTGCTCAGGGAGCCCGTTCTGGTGGGGAAAATGGATGCTAATTAATGAGTCACACGATCCTTGTCAGAGTTCAACTTCAGTAAATCTCCATGATGGGGGTTCAGCCTCATCCAGGAGGATGGTCCAGGAGGCTGGGGAAGCAGCCGTGAGGCTGAGGCTGAGGGGAGTCCAGCAGGCAGGGTGGGGGCTGCAGGCACAGCCAGGCGGGGAGAAGCAGCCTGGCTGGCCAAGTGCAGGGCTCCTGGGCCTCCTTAGGGGCTGACCTTGTACCTGATGGAAGAGTGGTGGGTGTGGGGTGGAGTGGGGATAGGAGTGGATTTGCATTTCCCATAATCACACCTGGCTACTGTGTGGGGCGTCCTGGAGGAGGCCAGAGAGAAGGCCCAGACTCCACTTGGGGGCCTGCTGCAGGAGTGCCGTGGAGAGAGATGTGTTTGGGATTGGGGTGCCAAACCCCAATGCCGGGGTTGCAAACAAAAGTGGGTAGAGAGATGCTGAGTAGGTGAGTGAACAGGATAACAGGCACCTTGGGCCGCTGTTTATTGAACACATAGCAGGTACCAGCCACGGGCTAGACATTTTACAGACGTTATCTTTCTTCCTCTCAAGGTTACTAAGAGGATTAAGGAAGTATTCCTGTTCTTTCAGATAAGGAAACTCACCCAGAGAGATGAAGTCACTCACTCCAGGCCACACAGGGAGTGGTGGGAGTCTGAGAGCAGGCTCTAGAACCTCCGTATGTGATTTCATCACTTGGCCTCTGAATGCTGGTTCTGATCCGGCAGGCCTGGCGTGGGGCCTGGGGTGGGGCCTGGGGGTGCCCACCTGCTGCTCCCCAGACCACAGCTGAGCTTAAACAGCACCCCCCTCCCAGGCTCACACTCAGCCCTGGCGCCTTGGGACGGTCACAGATGGCCTGAATTTCTGAGTGCTCGAATCTGGACCCCACGGGCAGGATGTCCCGGGTCCTGTCTGAGAGCCAGACGCTGGGAGGCAGCAGGTCCCCTTTCTCGGCCTCCTGCTGTCCCCAGTGCAGACCCCACCCGTGTTCAGCAGCTGAACGGGAGCCCAGGGGTCGTGGGTGCTCCCGGCCTCGTCCACGCTGGGTGTCCTTGGGCTCTGCTGGAGGCGAGGAGAAGCCCTGTCCTGTCTGGGTCATCAGACATCAGATCCCAGGATGATCAGAGACCAAAGCCCCTCCCGCTCGGCCCCCGCCCGTGGGAACAGGGGTCGCTGCTGGAGAGGCCAGGGAGGCTGCGCCCTGCGGGGTGGGCTCCTGTCCTTAAGGACGAGGATCCGTTCCTGGCAGCTCGGGGACCAGCAGCTGTGGTTCTGAGACTCTGCCACACCTGGCCGAGCGGGGGCTTTTTAAGGAGGGGACCGGCTCCGCATTCCCGCCCCTCCTCCCCGCTGCCCCCCCAGACTCCCCCCCCAGGCCCTGGCGGCCACCCTGCCTCATCCCTCCTCCAGGGCACCTTCCCTTCTTGGCTCCATGGCTCTGGGCCCCTGGCCTGGGAGGGCACTGGGCCTGGTGACCGCAGGTTCCAGTCGCTTGTCTGTGGGAGAGAATTCTGGAGCTCCGAGGAGGGAGAAGGACAACCTCAGACCAAAGGGCCTCGTCCGCCTGCCACGGTCCTCATGTTGAGGTCTCTCGTCCCTGGGGGTTGTTCAGGGGACAAGAACATCCTTTGTTTGGGAAAGAACGGGAGAAGCATCTGAGGATTCGGCTCCCAGAGTCTTGGCTCCCTCGTCCTCTATCACCAGAGCTGCCCAGAGCAGGGCAGGGGAGGGGCAGGGTGAAGGGCAGGTGAAGGGCAGGCCTCCTGGTCTGTTGTTCTGGATTCTTTGAATCTGTACATCACAGACTGCTGGAAGGGAGGGGCTTCAGAGACTCCAGAGCCACCTTCTGCCTCCAGCATGGACACCACAGGAGAACTGCCTGTCGTATATTTCTAGAACCCACTGTGGGCAGAGGTACGGATCCTCTTGGTATTTTAGTCTCTTGTCTGGGGATTCTCATGGTCACATTCTTGAACCTGACCTGAATGTCTCTTGCTACAACTCAGGCTGCCATTGCTCAGTCAGATGCACCATCCTCCCCTGCTTCTTGGAGACAGATCCTCCTAGCGCTGCTCACCTCTGAGTCCTGCCAGTCACTTTCCCTCTCCTCCTCTCCCGTGGCTCCTGTAAAGCATGGTTTGGGGAATGCATTGTGTCCCTGGCCCTCAAATTCTGTTTCTCTGGAATTCTGGCCCCGGGCTGCAGTTCATGCTGTGGCTTCTGCTGCGTGAACTTCTCTGACTCCTGCTCTGAGGACCTTCCTCCTCCTTCCCTGAAAACCCAGCTCTGCCCGTCCCGTCCCACAGCCAGCCGCCCTGGTACTTCCTCCCCTGTGGACAGGAGCAGACCACTTCCCCGTCCTATTTCTCATTTTACAACAAACATTTCGGAATGTTCATTGTAGAAAATTCAGAAAATGTAAGTCAACTAGAAGAGAAAATTTAGAATCCCTGAACTGCTCCTATCAGATAGAACCACTGCCAACACTTGGGTGTATTTCTCTTTTTTTTTTAGACCCTTGTACATAGGCCAATGAAATTTCATACCATATCATTTAGCATCTTGCTTTTCCACTTAATAAGGCATAATGAGCATTTTTTTGCCTATCACTAAACATTTGAAAACACAATTTTTAATATCTATTTACTATTTTACATCTCATACATTTTTTTTAGCCCTTGCATAATTATTTCTAAATGGAAAAATACCTATCCCGTCAAGCCCACCAAACGACCCAGCTTGAGTGAGCTGAACTAGTCAGGGAGCTGCAGGAATGTGAGCAGCGGTTGTTCATTATGTGAGTTTTATCTCCCCGAGTGGACTGCTCTTCTGTATTGTCACAAAATTGTTAAACACTTTTCCCTTTCGCCAAGTTTTGCACGGTGGTAGGCAAAATAAGCTGTCTGGCTGTAATCTTCAAAAACCCCTGTATGTATTTATAAATTCCAGCTTCTTTCCTGGGGATTTTGTAGGGGCTGTGGCTTAAGGAAGTTATTTGAAATATTATGAGCACAGAGATGTTCAGTGTGGCATGATTTTGCATTAGCCCCAAGCTAGGAATCACCAAAATGTCTAGTGGTCCAGGAGGATGATAAAGTCCACGATGATGAGTTGATGTGTCAGCTGCAGAAAATGATGTTTACAAAGCCTTTGTGATAAAATTGAATGTTTGTGTCATGATCACAGCAAGAAACAAAGAGTTGTGGGAGAAAAAGGGTGGAAAGACACTAAAATAGGAACGGTGGTTAGGGATTTCCTGCTCTCTGTCTGCTTTCCTGCCGTGAGCCTGTGAACCCCTGATCCATTAAAATACTAAAAGATGGAGAGACAGGTATCAGTTTTATTTTTTAAATCATCTGCAAAGATGCTTTAGTCTTTTTGGTGTTGCTATGACACAATACCTAGAGTGAATACTTTACGAAGAAAAGAGGTTTATTGGGCTCACAGTTGTGGAGGTTCAGGGGCGTGATGCTGGCATCAGATTCTGGTGAAGGCCTCTGGGGAGAGACCTTGCTGATCTCTGGTGGACAGACAGAAAGAGGAAGTGAGTGTGTGCAGGAGAGAGAGGTTGCACCGAGAGAGGAAGCAAGGGAGCGAGCCAGCCAAGAAGACGGAAGTGGCTTCGTGACAGCCCTCTCTCAGCAGCCAGGCCCGTCCCAGGACAAACCCACCCCACAAGACGGGCATCGGTGCCTCCCAAGGGTGGTGCCCTCCATGACCTAATCACCTGCCCCCAGAGCCTCACTGTAGGCTCCACCCCCTTTCAACACCGTGGCATGGGGCCAGGCCCCCAGCACATGAGCCTTTGGGGACACACTGGGTCCAAACCATAGCAAAGAATACTGCAGAGCTGAGCTGAGAAAGGGGCTCAGAAATGGGAGGAGAGGCGTGTGGCCCGAGGCCCATGAGCTGAGACTTCTGGAAAGTGCTCAGGACCCCGCGAGGGGCCTTTCAGAGGTGGGTGTGTCTGTTTAGCAGGAAGAATAGACTAAGGACTGCACCTCGTCGGAGCAAGACAGGGTAATTATAAAAGGAGAAACCGCAGGTGAAGTTGCTGGGCTCTGCCTTCTCAGCACAGGTGGAGGGAGCCAGGGTGGAGGGAGCCACAGTGGAGCCACCAGGCTTTGGAGGAACCGGGCGTGGGAGGAACCACAGGGTGGCTGGCAGTGGGCACGCTCCATCGTGATCCTTAAAAAAATAGGAAGATAGAGTTCTGTAAATATAAATCTGAGTCACTGACCTCCAGCAAAATTCCCTAATGGTTTTTTTTTTTTTTAAATTCAGACTTGTAGAAAAGTGGCGAACTCCACCCAGGGTCTCCCGTTGACCACCCCTTGCGGTTCTGCAGATGTTAACATCTCACCCTCTCCGCTCACCCGCCTTCCTAGACACGTGCACACACATCATGATTTTCTGGACTATTTGAGGGCACGGTCCAGACATAATGCTCTGGAACCCTGAAAACTTCATTGTGTACTTCCAAGAAGATGGGGTGCTTCTACTAACCCACAGCAAAACCATCACAGCTGGGAATTAACATTGGTACAGTGTGACTATACCACCACCATCACCATCACCACCACCACCATCACCACCACCACCATCACCACCATCATCACCACTATCACCACCATCACCACCATCATCACCACCATCACCACCACCACCATCACCACCACCACCATCACCACCATCATCACCATCACCATCATCACCACCACCATCATCACCACTATCACCACCATCACCACCACCACCACCACCACCATCACCACCACCACCACCACCACCACCACCATCACCACCACCACCATCACCACCACCACCATCACCACCACCATCACCACCACCACCACCATCACCACCATCATCACCACCATCACCACCACCACCATCACCACCACCACCATCACCACCACCACCATCACCACCACCATCACCATCACCACCATCATCACCACTATCACCACCATCACCACCATCATCACCACCATCACCACCACCACCATCACCACCACCACCATCACCACCACCACCATCACCACCATCACCACCATCATCACCACCATCACCACCACCACCATCACCACCACCATCACCACCACCACCATCACCACCATCATCACCACCATCACCACCACCACCATCACCACCACCACCATCACCACCACCACCATCACCACCACCACCATCACCACCATCATCACCACTATCACCACCATCACCACCATCATCACCACCATCACCACCACCACCATCACCACCACCATCACCACCACCACCATCACCACCATCATCACCACCATCACCACCACCACCATCACCACCATCATCACCACCACCACCACCACCACCATCACCACCACCACCATCACCACCACCACCATCACCACCATCATCACCACCATCACCACCACCATCATCACCACCACCATCATCACCACCACCATCACCACCATCATCACCACCATCACCACCACCACCATCACCACCACCACCATCACCACCACCACCATCACCACCACCATCATCGATGTTATTTCTGGCCCAGAATCTGATTCAAGATCCTGTGTTGCACTTGCTGCCCATCTCTTCAGTCTCCTTCCATCTGGAGGTTCCTGGGTCTTTCTTTCTTGACTTTGTTTATTGATTTTTTTGCAGGGCTGGGAATGCAACTCAGGGCCTGTGCATGCCAGGCACGCCCTCTACCACTGAGCCACACCCCAGCCCTTTGTGAGACAGGGTCTTGCTAAGTTGCCAGGGCTGGGCTTGAACTTGTGATCCTCCTGCCTCAGCCTTTCAAGTAGCTGGGATTACAGGTGTGAGTCACCTGTAGTGGTGTTTGAAGAAATGGATTCACGACCCTGGAGGTTACTCAGTTGGGGTTTGACTGATGTTTCCTCATGGTTAGTTCACATCAGGCAATTTTGGCAGAAATATCCCTGAGGTAATATGTCCTGCTAAGTATCAAATCAAAGGGTGTATGGGATTTGGTCCCACTAATGTTAAGTAACACCTCTATTGAGATAGAATTCACATTCCACAAAAATCCACCATTGGAAAGTGTGGCATTCAGTGTTTTTTGTATATCCAGTCATACGGTCATCACCACAGTCAATTTAGAATATTTTCATCACCCCGAAGACCTCAGGCCCATGGGCAGGCACTCTCCATTTCCCCATCCCTGCTCCTGGCCACCACCACTCCACTTCCTGCCAGTGTGTGTTTGCTTATTCTGGACATTTTATTTAAATGGAATCAGACACTCAGTAGCATTTCTGTGTCTGGTTTCCTTGCTTGGCATAGTATTTATCGCCCATGGTGTGACATGTGCTTTGATCCTTTTTATGTCTGAATAATATTCCATTGTATGGATATACCACATGTACTTGATCCATCCATCAGTTGATGGACATTGGGGTTGTTTCCACTTTTTGGCTAGGATAAATATTGCGGCTGCGAACATTTATTTCTGTGTGGACCTATGTTTTTGTTTTGTCAAGGGTCCCTGAGATCACTCCTAGGTTTAGCAATTCACTAGGAGGACTTGAGGACTCGCCACAGTCCCACTCACAGCTAGGATTTGCTACCATGAAAGAACACACCACAAAATGAGCCAAAGAAAATGTGCCTGAGGGGCTGGGGTTGTGGCTCAGTGGTAGAGCGCTCGCCTAGCACGTGCAAGGCCCTGGGTTCGATTCTGAGCACCGCATAAAAATAAATAAATAAAAATAAAGGTATTTTTAAAAAAAAAGAAAATGTGCATGAGCAGATGTCTAGAAGAAACCAGGTGCGGGTTCCAAGAGTCCCTTCCCAGGGACGGCACACAGTGTGCACTTAATCCCTGCAGCATGAAGTCGTGACGCCGTGGACGGTGTTGTCTACGAGGCAAGCTCTTCAGAGACTCATTGCTCAGGGCTTTTGCTGGGGGCTGGTCCCGTAGGCACCCTCTGCCTGAGGTGCACTGAAATCCCAGGCTCCCGCCAGGAAAGCAGATGCCCGGCATTAGCCCCCAGGTCTGTGCAGCCCGGCACCAGGAGCCGCCCTTATCAACTAGATGATGGTGGGAACGCTGGCGGGATCCACTTTCCCAGGCTCCCCAGGCCCAGCCTTGCAGGCAGCCCTTTCTGAGCCACACCTCTCCGACTTGCTGCGTCAACTCTTCCCCGTGCAGGTATACATTAGGATCGGCGTTGCCAGGTTCTCTGGTGACACCACATTTAACATCCCCCCCCCGTTTTTGTTCTCCACTGGCTATTTATACAGGTCCCCGTGGCCCCACATCCTGGCCGGCACCTTGGCTTGGCCACCTTTCTGAGTGTAACCATTCTAGCAGGTCTAATAGGTCTTTAAGTTAGCAATTTGCAGGCGTTTAGAACAAAAAAATAATGATTCATAGAAGCCAAAATGATTTCTCTGAGACAATGATGCTCGTCTAACCCCTTATTTTCTTTCTTTCTTTCTTTTTTTTTAAAGGCAATTTATTCCTTCTGTACGAGCTGTACTAGGGCAGGGTGTTTTTCTGTTCCAGCCTTGTCTTTCACAATATCTTCTTGTACAAAAATGGAGAGCCGGGGGCTGCGCTGATCACTTGGCGGCTTCCTCGTCTGCAGATGGATGACAGGCAGCTCCCAGAGCCGGGAGCGAGGCTCTTCTGCTGCCTCCTGGCTCCGTCCTCAGCCAGCTACAAAAGCCTCTGTCCAAAACCTAGGGAGACACACGTGGCAGCCCGTCGGCTTTGCCAGTTACTCAAAGTAGGAAGACGCACATGTGTTGAGCAGTGAGAGCTGGTTCCAGAAAGATCCTGGCAGCCCGGGTTGACAGGCAGATTCCAACAAGACGGATGGACTGGGGACAAATGGCTAGTCCGTGCCTGCAGGACCTGGCCCAGTGGTGGCCGAGGCAAGCTCACACTTGGATGTCTGGTCCTTACCAAAAGCATCAGTTCAAGGAATGGGCGACAGAGTCGTGGGCACCTGGAAGAGCATTTCAGAGGGCACCTCGGGAAGCGCGGGGGATTCAGAGCTTCGCTGGGAGGGAAGCTGCCCGAGGGGCAGTGTGGTCCGCTGGCCAGCAGGCACCCTGCAGAGACTCCAGAGTGGACTCCCCGAGGCTGAGGGTCTGCAGGGGGTAGCAGGGTGAGCCAGATTCAGGCTGATTAAGGAAGCATCCTGTGAAACTCTGTAGTGGCTTGGGCTGAGGCACCCCTGAACCTGCACCTGCCCCCTCCTGAGCCCGTCTGGCTCACCAGCCTCTGCTCTCCGACTTCTCTCTCACCTGCTGGTGTCCTACCTGTGTCGTTCATGGTCTGCACCGAGTCTCTGGCCGCAAGTGGAGCTCCAGAGCCAGCGGTCTCGTCCCTTCTTATATTCAGTTGGCAAATATTTTAATGAGCACCTTCTATGAGCCAGCGGCTGGGTGAGTGGTAGGGTGCCCAGCGGTGAATACTGGCCAGGGATAAGGGACTGCACGGCAGGACTGTGGGTGGGAGTGTGACTTGGGTGTGTCTGGGAACAGGGTCTCCCTGTAGACGTGCCCTGCAGTGAGACATGAAGGAAGAGGAGCGGGTGGCAGAAAGGAAGAGAGCAGAAGCCGGGAGAGTGACCCCGTGGCTTCAGCCGGGGACCAGGACCTGGCAGCGCTTGGTGCAGGTGTGTTCGCAGGAGGGAGGAAGGCTACTGGCTGGAGGGCGAGGGGCTTTCTGTCCCCTGCTCATCCAGCACCTGGGTGGAGCCCCCTGTGGCCCAGCTGGGGTGACGCTTGTGCTCTGAGGACCTGTGTGTGACGCCTTCGGAATCCAGCCCCGCAGGCTCGTGGGATGGGCCCTGCCTTCGCTCCACTCCGTGGAGGTGGGTGACAGGGAGAATGGGACGCGTTCCAAACACCTCCACATCCCTGCAGTGACAGTGCCTTTGAGGCCCGCAGACACCGTGGCTCCCGTACTTGCTCCGACCGTGTCCCTCCCGGTGAGGGGGCAGCTCCAGGTGAGGTCCCCCCCCTTCTTCTCTGCTGTCATTTCTGTTTGAGGAGCTGACGCTGCCCCTCCCCCACAGCCACTGGCCCCCCTCCCCCCGACTTCACAGGGGGACCCCGATGAGAGAGGCCGAGGGAGGAGGCCACCATTGCCAGTTCAAGATAAGTAGAAAATGATGGTGGGGGAGAACCAGGCCCAGGGCCGTGCCAGGCGCCTGGCATGTGTCCATGGCATCTGCATGTGTGCTGCACGGGGAGCCTCACGTCACCAAGCACCGTGGGGACCTGCAGACAGGGAGATGGAAGGGCTGGGTTCCAGCCACCTGGCTGCGCCGTTGTGACCGCTTTCCTCCGGGAGCCTCCGTTCCATCAGCTACGAGATGGGGAGGGGGCGCTGGAGTGTCCCTCCGTCTTCCAGGAAGGCGGGCCACACTCCCATCAGGGCTGTCCTCCGAGTCTGTGCGTTGGGCCACGGCAGTGGGTGCATCTGTGGGCACTGTCCGGATGTGCCTGGAAGACGTGGCTTCTAAACCTGGGCACCAGGGGCTGCCCCTCATGGAGGACACAGTGACCTCCTAGAAAGAGGGCCACCGGGAGAGACAACACAGGCCAAGGGACAGGAAGATAAAGCCACAGGCCGCAGCACGGTGTCCAGCAGGGGGTTCACGGGCACAAATCCAGGCTGAGCGTCCCTGGTCAGAGGTCCACAGGGCTCCGAAGTCTGAACTTGATGCCACACACCTGGCCTCTTGGGATGGTCACAGTGAAAATGCAGGTACACCAAAAATATTGTGCAAAGTCATCTTCAGGCCGCGTGTCTAAGCAGTATGTGGCACAGAGGAATCCGCGGCTGGACTCGGGTCCCCCAGGACGCCTCATGGTGCAGACGCAGATTTTCTAAAATTCAAACAAGTCTGAAATCTAAACCTCCCCCAGGTCCAAGCATCTGGGGCAAGGGACACTCCCCCTGTGATGCCTTCATCAGTGTTTGTCAGATGTGACCCAGGGACCGGCACATCATGGGGGACTGTCAGAAAGGCAGTTCCCAGCTCTTCCTCAGCCTGCTGAGTCGGAGCTCAGGGTGGGGCCGCCCACCGTTCTCCACTGCCCCCGGGGCTTCTGGGGCAGCCAGTGTTTGTGAATGGAAGTGAGGCTGGGTGCTGAGGGCCAACCTGGCCCCGGGGTGAGGCTCGAGTCGGGAAGTGACCCCGGGACCGCCACTCCCCTGCTGCTGGAAGGGGGCATGTCATTCTGTCGCTCATGGAAACCTTTTGGATGTGGCAAAGCAGGCTCATGCCTTGTCAGTAGACCTCGGAGGAGGCAGCTGAGACTCGGGGACATTCAGCCAGAGCCCCAGGGAGGGTGGCAGAGGCAGTGTTAGAAACCAGACCTCTCTGATCTCGCAGTGTTAGAAACCAGACCTCTCTGATCTCGCAGCCTGAGTTCTTTTCACTGCAGCGGCCCCTGGGCTCTGCCTTCCATGCTCCCCGCTCCCTCCTCTGCCCTGCGGCCACCCAGAGCTTTGCTGTGCCTCCTGCAACCTGCCCTGCAAAGGCAGATGGGGGACGCCATACCTGGGCAGGGAGGGAACAAGGGGACAGGGGCACGGGCAGGCGGTCACCATGCATGTCCCTCAGCCTCCAGGGCCAGGTGCAGCCTGGGGGAGCAGGTGCTGGTGTGAGGCGAGCTCGGGGTGTGCCAGGTGACACAGTGCCCGGCTCCTGTTGAGGCCTCGGTGTGCCCAGCCCCATGCTGGGCGCTCTGGGGGAAACTGAGGCAAGGCGCGTGCAGCCTCTGCCCTCGTGCAGCTCGGGCCCCAGAGCCAGGGAGACAGCCACCGCAGAATGGGCTTAAGGCCCATTGCCCCGGGGTGGATGGGGCTCGCCCACACGGTGGCATCCCTCACGGAGGTCCCTGTCCTCTGCTCTTTCTGGCAGATGATGCAGTTCGCCTGGGCCAACTACCGGCGCTACGCCATGGGCAAGAACGAGCTCCGGCCGCTCAGCAAGGACGGCTACCAGGGCCACATATTCGGTGAGTCGATGCCTGGTGCCGAGGAGAAGGCTTGGGACTCTGCTCCCCTGAAGGTGGCTGTGGGATGGTGCGGGAGCCGTCCTGGGAGGCTGCACAGGCTCCCGTGGGCTGGGGACCAGGCTGCCTTGAGGGTCCAGGCGCCCGTGTCTCTGGGACGCTCCAGGTGGACCCTGGAGTCGGGGCAGCCCGCGTTTTGCCTGCAGCTTTGCAGTCCGCTGGCTTCGCCCCGGGCCAGCAGCAGGCCCAGAACCCTGTATGTCCCTCCCTGATCCCACAGAGGCTGCAGGGGCTTCTTATGTGCCCAGCCTCACATGTCAACCATAGCACCACCCCCGTGCCAGTCCCCCTCTGCAGCCATTCCTGCCTGAGGATGCTGCCGCAGCCCGGCCACCCCCTGCCCTGGGACATGGGTGGTGCTGCCCTGGAGAGAGGAAGCCACTCCCCCTATCCCTCACCCCCAAAGGTTCCTGGAATCTGGAACCAAAGAACCAAGATGGAAATTCCCAGGAAGACCTAAGGGCAGATTTACAAGGGACAGCCCCACAGGCATGGCCCTGTCCCAGGTGTTGGCGACATGGGAAGGGGGACAGGGACCTTCCTTCTCCTAGACCAGTCAGTCTGGGAACCTGGCTGTTCCTTCTTTGGGTGTGGGCCGTGGACTTGAGTAGCGGGTGTGTATTTATTTTTCTGATTATCCTAGGAATGTCGGGAGGAGGGGAAAGTGTCAAAAAGATAAGGCAGAAAAAAAAAAAAAAAAAAAGGTTCCTGGATGTAGCTGTGGCTCTTGGCATCTGGGCTCCTCCCCTCCCCTGTCTCCTTCTGTGCTCTCCCCCCACCCACATACTATTCTATGACTTTTTGGTTTAATGTTACATTGTGAGTGTTTTCCTAGGTCCTGTGAATTTTTTCCCTTTTAATGGCTCCAGTGATTGTAAGGACGATCATTCACTTAACCGTCCCCCTGATGTTAGACAAAGGTTTTGCTATTAGAAATAATGCAGGTGGTAACATTTGTGCATGAGATTTTGTCTGAGAACAGATTCTTAGGAATTCCCAGGTCAGAAGGAGGAAGAGAGATGCTCCCTTAGCCCTGAGCAGGAAGGAGGTGTTTGGATCCCCGGTAGGGGCTGGCTGCCCCCACTGCCCAGGGCAGACCTTCCTGAGCGTCCCGCGGCAGCCCTGGGGAAGGCTGTGGATCTCACTGAAGCTGTTGGAGATTTTGCTCCTGGAATAAACAGAAATGTGGTGGAGAAAGCATCCCCTCTCCTCTCTGAACAGTCTGCAGATATCTTGGGAGTTGTGGTCAGTGGGTAGGACACACTGCAGATTTCTGAAATAACTCAGTGTAGGCACAGCGTTTGCTCAGACCACCGTGGGAAACACTTCTGGGAGGGATTGAGGGATTGGGCTGAACCCAGCCTCATTGTGTAATGTTTCTCATGGCCTGGGATTGAGTCTCAACCCTCCAGCCCCTTGTCAATCACCAAACCTGGAAGAGCTGCCTTTAAAGGTGGAAGGAACCCAGGCTTTTGAGTCTGTTTACAAATTCTTACGCTGTCCTGAGCTGTGTGACCAAGTCCAAGTCACTTACCCTCTCTGGACCCCTGTGGTTCATCCTTCATGCTGGGCTGCTATGAAGATGTTAGTGAGAGCAGACGTGAACAGGCAGAGGCCCGTGTATAGGAGAGTGACTTACGATTTCTGTGGCAGTGGCCCCAGTGAGCCAGCCCACTGTGAGTTCTGAGGTCCCTGGGGTGGCCTTAGCAAGGCCCTGGGAACCCATCACCCAGAGACAGGGAGTCTGCAGCTAACGAATGAGCCTCAGTGGGTGGCTGGCCCCTGAGAAAGGAGACCCCGGCACAGGCGGGGGAGCTGGTGTGCACCCTTTTCTCTCTCACCAAATGCCCACTGTGGGCCATGCCCAGGGTGACTCTTGGGGACACAGGGACAAATGGCACAGCGAGCCCTCCACCAACTCTGCCAAGACGCACAGCACCACTCCCCAGGGCCTCCCCCGGGTCCGTCCCAGCGTCCTCAGAGACAGGGACACGCACAACAGACAGGAAGCATCCTCGTGGCTGAGGTTCTGAGTTTCTGGAGCCAGACAGACCTGGGCTCAAACTCAGGCCTCCCCACCTCTGGTTCTGTGGCCTGGGGCAGGTGGCTCCTCGGAGACTTCCACTTTTTGTAGAGGGAATAAAGCTAAAGGTGAAATCAGCCCCCACCCAGCCCAGGGTCTGCCTGACACGTCCACCCTGTTACTACGTGGTGGCTACTACGATGACTGTCACCTTGAACAGGTCCTAGGGACAGAGGCCCATGAGAACACACCCAAAGACCAAAGGCTTGATTCTGGGAGCCTGGGAGAGGTTCTAGTTGGGGTGGATCCAAGAGGGGCTTTGAAGCTGGGTTATCCCCAAAGACACAGGTGGGTGGGCCGGGCATGGTGGTACTCACCCCTGTAGTCCCAGGGGGGCTTGGGAGGCTGAGGCAGGAGGATCTCGAGTTCAACGCCAGCCTCAGCAACTTAGTGAGGCCCTAAGCAACTTGGTGAGACCCTGTCTCTAAATAAAACATAATAAGGGCCGGGGACGTGGCTCAGTGGTTAACTGCCCCTAGTTCAATCCCTGATACTACACACACACACACACACACACACACACACACACACAAAGTCAGGCTGTGTGACACCACCTCGTCCTTCCTGGACTCCTGGGGACTGCATCACCCTGGACTCTGGCCTCACTGGAGGCTGAGCCCTGCGGACACAGGACGCCAGGGGTGTCAGGTGGTAGGCAGAGCCCACCTGTCCTGCCAGCCGAGGCCCTGAGCAGGGTCCCTGTTGGCGCTCAGTTTGGACATGGACACCTGCAGGCTCACCCTGGGGGCCTGCGGGGGACCTGCTGGGGCTGCCTGGCGGGTTCATGCGGACCCTTGAGATCTACAGGGTAGATGCCGGAGCCTCATCTCCCTGCGTGGCCCCTCCCCACACAGCCCCCTCTCCCGGCTGCCTCCTCCCTTCCTCAAATCTGCTCTTACTGTGGGAACCAGGCCTCCTGGCGGGGCACCCCCCCAGCTCCCAGCCGGTCTTGGTGGCTTCCTTTTTTACCCACATCCCCTCAGCAAGTCTCGTCAAAAAATGCCCCTCAGGCGCCAGTGGCCACCAGCAAAGAAGACCCAGCCTGCTCCTTGCAGGTGGCTCAGGCCAGGGTGGAACACGGCTCTTTCCCACTCTGAGCGCTGACCGGATGGTCAGTGTCCAGCTGGGAACAAAGAGCAGGGACTTCAGATCCTGCCGAGTGGCCTTGGAGCGTACCTTGAGCCTCTCGAGAGAGGAGATGGGCAAAGGGCCAGGCCAGGGGCCAGGCCTAGAGCTGGGCGGCGGGTGCCTTTGTCACAGAAGTGCATTAGTAGCCTGAGCCGTGCAGGGGAGGGGCGTAGAGGAACTAGCCATAAAGTGGTAACTGCACACAGTGCCGTAGACAAAGTGGCCCAGCCTCATCGCCTCTGAAAACCGGGCAGATGTGGATACCTGCTGCAAGGGCTGCAGAATACCAGGCAGTCTAGCTGGAGAGCTCAGCTGTGGGAGCTTGGGCCAGCTGCTTAACCTCTCTGGTCTGTCTCCTCAACTAAAAGAGAATGATAGTAGTACCTCCTTCGCAGGATTGGTGGAGAGTGAAATGGGTCAACACTCGAAGTCTCCTCTCTGTGCCTGGCACGTACAAGGCATTCTGCAAGTTTCAGCGGCCTGAGGAGGATGTAAGGCCCACCTACAGATCAGGGTCTACTCCCATTCTGACTGGGGGCGTACCCAGGGTCCCTGAACCCAGGAAACCACACGAGGGTTGCAGGGCTTTTCCACCCTGCTCCCTCCTGCCCTGTCCCTACAGCTCTCCAGTGCTTGGGTGGGCAACCCCTGGGCAGGAGGTTCAAATCCTCTTTGCCATGTACCAGCCATGTGACCCTGGCCAGTTTCCTGACCTCTCTGCACCTCAGTTTCTCTGTGCAGTGGGGATGACCATTGCAAAGATCAAACTCAGTTGACGTGTGTCGACTGCTGGCACAGGATCTGTCCACCAGCAGTCGTGACATACAAGCTGCTGTCATTTGTTTTATTTGTTAAATAGAATAGTTATCGCTCAAGGGAAGAGCCCGTGCGGGGCTCACTGCTGGCTCTCAGTCTGTCTTGCCGGTGGATGGATTGCCTGCTGCAGCCTCTGCTGCCCGTTTCCCTGCGTCCCCTGTCCCAGCCTGGCTCCTGTGCTCACTGTCCCTGTGACCTCCCGCCACAGAGTGCACTTAGAACCAGCAAACAGACCCTGTGGGAGTGACAGTCCTGCTTGGTCAGCGGATCCGACCCTCTTCTCTGCGGAGGGTGGAGGTGCTTGCGTGGCCAAAAGCAAGGTCCCCCGCTCCGAGCCCGCCCCCGGCGACAGCGAGAGCCCCAAATTGGATTCCGCCTCTGATTGTGGATCCACTGATAGAACTGCCAACCCAGTCCCCATTCTGGGGATGATTTATGGCCTGGGGTGAAGTAAGGGACACAGCATGATTTCCAGATCACGGGCGGGGAGTGTTCGGCCTCGGCAGCAGAAGAATCATCATTGCCTTGTAAAAGGAACAAGTGTGATGTGGAGAGGGACGAAGTCCAGGCCCCAGGAGGTCATTTTGCAGTTGCTTTTGGGGATGTGACTTAGGAGTGCCTCTGCCGGGTGGCCTCGCTCTCCCGCACTCTCCCGCACACTCCCGCACACACCAGCCTCCCCGGGGCTCTCCGTGGGGGTGAGTTCCTTTCTGGGAGGTTTTGACTTCAGAGATTTGTCGGGGTTCAGGTCTCAGCCCTGGCATTGCCAGCTGAGTGAAACTGAGCAGGCCTCAACCTTCTGCCCCCCGCTCCCTGCTCTTCACTCGGGGGGTTGGCCCACAGCGAGCCTCACCAGAGGTCAGAGGCTTCCTCTCCTGTTGGCCGGACGCCCTTCCCAGGGCCTTTCTCTTCTCCTGGGTTGGGGGCTGAGCGTTTTGACTTATCTGGAGAAAATACTTTGTCACCCTTCAAGAGTTGGGCTTTTGTGGAAAAGCTCCTCGTTCCTGGAAGATCTGCGTCAGGCTGTGCTGCTCGCTGCTTCCGGCCGTGTGCACACCCCTGGCCAGGCCTGGAGCTGGCTTTGAGGAAGAGCTGTCATCAGCCCCACAAGTGACGATGTTGCAGTCCCTGAATGGAATTGGTCAGGTTTCAGGGCAGCTGGCAAACTTTCTGGTAACCAGGTGTTTTGGGGAGCCCTGAATGCTCACCCGCAGCCAGGGGCAGCAGAAAAGTGGAGGAAATGGGTCAGAAGCAGGGTCACTGGCTTTTGGCACGAGGCATGTAACTGGGTGAACCCTGCACACACCTTTGAATGACAGGCAGCACTGGCAGGTGCTAGGCAGACACTGACACCCCGAGAGGTCTCCCTGGGTCCTTGAGTGACAATTCCTCAGTCACCTTCTAATGATCGAAAGGCCCCTCGGGTCGCTCAGGGTCATCATCAAAGCAAAGCACTCCCCTCGAAGGTGGCGCTGGGTTCCCCACTCCCAGCCACTGACCGACCCACCAACTGGCCCCGCGCTCCGGACTCCCCTCCTTCCGCCGAGATCTTTTTCCGAGCAGTTGTAACTAAGAAGCATCTTGCCCATTTTCTTTTCTTTTTTTTTTTTAATAGATAGAGATGAGAGAGAGAGAGAGAGAGAGAGAGAGAGAGAGAGAATTTTTAATATTTATTTTTTAGTTCTCGGCGGACACAACATCTTTGTTTGTATGTGGTGCTGAGGATCGAACCCGGGCCGCACGCATGCCAGGCGAGCGCGCTACCGCTTGAGCCACATCCCCAGCCCCCATTTTCTTTTCTTTCTTTTCTTTTTTTTTTTTTTTTAGAGAGAGAATTTTTATTTAGTTTCCAGCGGACACAACATCTTTGTTGGTATGTGGTGCTGAGGATCGAACCCAGGCTGCACGCATGCCAGGCGAGTGCGCTACCGCTGGAGCCACATCCCCAGCCCCCATTTTCTTCTTCTTTAAAAGGCTTCCCACCAGCACAGAGCAGAGCAGAACTTAGGTCTCTAGAAAATATAGTAGCAGGATGTTGTTGAAAGAGAACTCGGGCCAGCAGCCTTGGGTTCACCTCCCAGGACTGGCGCTGGCAGCCCCAGGAGCCACGGGCTGCGTCAGCTCCAAGGGACCCGCGCTCGGGGCCTCCCGCCTTCTCCCAGCCGGGGCTCAGGGCTCTCGGTGGGTAACTAGCACTCTGGCTCTTGCTGGATCTCTGGATATGGAAATGTAGCAACAAGTCTCGTTCCCGTCGGAGGAGCGGAGCGGAGTGAGTCAGGGCGTCTATTCCTGAGCGAGCTGCGGTGAGGCACCAGATGATTCACATTGGAACCCACATCCCCCACCCCACCCCCGCCCCGTGCCAGCTCCGCCCACCTCCCAGAGACCTTTCTTTCCTTGGAACCGGGCTGAGCTGGCACAGCCAGCCCCTTCTCTCCTGGCACTGATGGCAGGCACTTGCCAAATCCCCAGCAAACTCTGTGACTCACAGTCTGTGACTCGCAGAACCTCAGGTGGGCACTGCCAGTTGGATTCTTGGCAGCCACCTGGACCAGTGCCCGAAGATGGGGAAACAGGGGGTAGAGGAAACTCACGGAAGGCCTGACACTCGGATTTGAACCCTGGTCCTCAAGTTGAACCTCTACTTTATTTTTTCTTTCTTAATTACTTTTTTTTTTTTTTTTTTTTTTGGTACCTGGGAATGGACCCAGGGGCACTTAACCACTGAGCCACATCCCCCTCTATATTTGATTTTGAGTTGCTTAGGGCCTTGCTAAGTCGAGATCCTCCTGCCTCAGCCTCCCGAGCCGCTGGGATTACAGGTGTGTGCCACCGTGTCCAGCTTCTGGATTACTTTTTAAAAATTGAGGTGTAACTTACAACATACATACCATACAATGCACAAATGGCAAGTGCGCAGCCCAGGGAATCCCATGTGTGCATAAACCTTGTGGCTTAAGCAGGTGGAGACGGAGAGCATTTCTGTTTCCCTCAAGGGAGTGGGGAGAAAGTAGGTCCCCAAGGGTCGCTGCTACCCTGACTCCTGTCACCATAGACTCTTCGTCTGCTTTAAAACTTTAGGCCATGCCTTTTCAACTTGCTTTTTGCCTCCATTATCACGTCGTGAACAGTAAGTGGTTCTTATCCATGTTTGTCTCCCTGTTCGACTGTTGCTGAACGTTTGTTTCCAGGATCTGGTCATTAGGAATAAACTACTATAAACACTTTTTGTTTGTTTTTTAATTTGGTGATTTGGGGTGTGTTCGTAGAGGTGTGCAGCCATTGCCATAACCAATTTCTGAACGCTTTTATCATTCCCCAGAGAAGCTCTGTGCCCATTAGCAGTTACTCCCCCTTTCCCTGACTCTCCCGCTTCTCCCCGCTCCTGGGCAGCCCCGATCTCGTTCTTTCTTGGCGGAGATCTGCTCCTTCTCAGCCCCTTATGCAAATGACAGCCTTCACTCTCTGGTCTTTCGAGGCTGGCCTCCTTCACTGACTGTGGGGTCTCGTGGTCCACCCACACGGGGCCACTAGAGCATTGCTACTCTTCATCATCAGGTGACCTTCCACCGTGTGGATGTCCCGCCTCTCATCACCGTGTCCAGCTGTGGGTAGACATCTGGGTTGATTCTACTTCTTTGCTATCATGAATTCGCTGCTGTGAAACTCGTGCACTGTTTTTGATGTGGGCGTAGGTGTCCATCTCCCTTGGTGGGTACCCAGGAACAGAGTGGCTGGGTGCAGGGTGGCCCACAGGCGAACTTTGGAGGAACTTCCCGGTGGTTTTCCCCAGGGCTGCACCAGCCCTCGTTCCCACCAGGGTCTGAGGACGGTGAACGCTTCTGTACATGTTTTTTGGTGGAAATATAGCAGACCTCCATGTGGCGACTCACCCGGGATTTGAGTTGTGGGATCATCCCGTTAAGCTTCACCTGAAGCTGCCAGTCTTCCAGAGCAGGCAGCCCCTCGAGATCCTGAAGCTCCCGTCTCTCCATTATCCGTGCCCACACTCGCCATTGCTGGTGTGTGCGACCTCAGCCTCCTGCTGCACCCCACTTCCTGGAGGTGACAGGTGGCTTCTGCTTTGTGGTCCACCCCGCAGACTAGCGTGGCACAAAGCAGAACTTCTCTAGTCTAGACAGAGACGGTGCCAGGAAAAGGGTGTGAATGGGAAAACCGTTGATCTGGGGACAGGAGGTACATCCTGGCTCTGCCGCGGGCTCACCTCAGGTTTTCTCTCCTGTAGAATGGGGGGGGGTGGTGATACCTTGTGTTAGCCAGCTGTTCATCACTGTGACAAAATACCTGTGAAAATCAACTCAGAGGAGGAAAATTTTACTTTGGCTCATGGTTTCAGAGGATTCGGTCCATGATCGTGTGGCGAACTTCATGGTGGGAGCGCGTGGGGGAGCAGAGCTGCTTGCATCATGGCAACTGGGAAGCAAAAAGAGCAAGGCTGGGGCCAGGGACAGGGTATAGCCTTCGGGGCACTGTGACTAGGCTCCATCCCCACCCCTAGGGTTGCCACCACCTCCAATAGTCATTGGATGGATCAGTCCACCATGATGAGAACGGAGCCCTCATGATTCAGTCACTGCCCCAAAGCCCCACCTCTGAACACTGCCACATTGGGGCCAAGCCTTAAACACATGTATGTGCCTTTGGGGACATTCTAGACCCAAACCATAATGCACCTTCCCCCAGGACTGTTGCTGGCCATAACTGTTCCATGCCTACTGTGTGTCAGACACTGTTGTAGACACAAGATAGCCCCCACCCCGGGCCTCCCCAGCTGGGGAGGAGGCTGGATACATGAACTTGTAGGCCTTGGGAGTGTATGAGGTGGAAGCTCCCTGACTTGCTCTGTGTGTGTGGTGCTGGGGATCGAACCCAGAGCCTTGCCCATGGCAGGCAAGCACTCTACCACCGAGTACATCCCCAGCCTTTTTCATTTCTTATTTTGAGACAGAGTTTCACTCAGTTGCTGAGGCTGGCCTCAAACTTATGATCCTCCTGCCTCAGCCTCCCAAGTATCTGGGATTACAGGTCTGTATAGCCTAATAAGGGATGAGCTTTAGAGAGGTCTCCTGGGGATGGCCTCCCATTGGGACCAAAAACATGAATGCAGAAGCAGAAGAGTCATGCTACAGAGAGACATATGCAAAGACCCAGAGGGGAGATTGAGCAGGACCGAGGCGGCCCCTTTGGATCTGAAAAGTGTTCCGTATGGCTGGAGTGGAGGCGGCCGTGGGAAGAGACCATCTGTGAGCATATAAATGGGGCCCTGCAAATGCAACTTTTAGTTTTTCCTCCCACCCTGGACCCCGGGAGCCAGGAGATAGGACTTCTAATTGCTCCGCAGCCACCAGACAAGCTACCCTCTTTGTGCTCTGCCCTCCGAGCCATGTGGGCGCCTGGCACAGGCTGCCTTTGGTTACCTCTAGGTCCTGACACAGTGGGTGATGAGACCTGGGATCACCAAGTGGGCAGTCGGGTCAGCAACGGAGACAGAGGGGCTGCCTGGGTCCCCGTGGCCCCACAGAGCAGGGTTGAGCTGTGGCCGTGTCTGGGACCTGGGATCCCAGGCTTCTCCCCTCTGTGGCTCAGGGCCTCTGAGGCAGGCAGCCTGCTCTCCAGCAGGAATCAGTAGGAGCGGCTGGAGATTTCTGAGCACAGAGCCCTGAGGGGGACAGAGACCCGGAAGTGTGTTGTCAGCAAAAATCGGGGCTAATACTCAAGTTTGTTTTTCTTTTCATCGAGTCTGAAAAGCAGTTTGAAATCCACTGCCCTGTTTTCCTGTTTTTTTGTTTTAATGACTGAGTAACGCACAATTGCATTTTCTCCCCCAATAACTTTGAATTCTGGGAGGAGACCACGTGGGGATAATTGCTGTCCTCTCATCCTCCCCATGGCCACGAGGACGCTGAGCCCGAGGAAGGGAGCCTGGTGGTGCAGGCCTGGCTCCCGCGGAGTGCTGCTCCTGAAATAGCAGCGCCCAGAGAGGCGCTGGGATGGACTGAAGGACAGGCAGGGAAGGGAGGAGGAGGGGAGGGGAGGGGGAGGGCTGGAGCTATTGCTTCAGTTTTCACTGGGTTCAGCACTTTGTACCAAGTGCCTGCTGTGTGCCCAGCCTGGAGCTGGGTGTGGAGTGGGGAGGGGGATGGGAACGGGAGCAAGGCACCCTGGGCTCAAGGACAAGGGATGTCCCCCTATGTCCCCAGACAATGTATCACAGAGCCTGTGAGAAAGATGGCATCTCAAGAAGGGTTTGCCTCGAGCTCCTGGGACTGTTATCCTGTTCCCACGAAGCCCCCACCCCCACTTCACACCAGCTTGCCTGCGCGAGCTGCTCTGGGGCAGATTTCAACAGACGTCAATGAGACCTCTATGACAGGTAGAGGGGTAACGCGGGCCAAGCTCAGGAGGCCATGCCAGCCAGTGTGGGGGCCACAGAAGGGGTTGGGGTGCAGGTGTGGCCGGAAGAGGCCTTTGGAAACCCTGCAGGTGCCCCACAGCCCTGCACAAGGCTGGCTCTGCCCGAGTCACCAGCTGGGGATCCGAAAGAATGTTTCAATTTTAATTTATTTTAAAGTCAGAAGAAAAAAAAGCGATATAATAACGCACCCAGCCAGGGTTAGAGCCACCTTTATACCAAGACAGTTGTAAAGGGTCCTTTGTAGTTGTTTCAGGAGAAAGGGGCCCAGGGTGTCACAACACAGCGCTGCTCCTGGTCCTTGTCCTCGTCCCCAGGGGAAAGCCCCCTCCTTTTCATCGTTGCCGTGAAACCTGGCAGATGAAGCCCCGAGGGCCCGGGCTCCTCATCCCCGTCCTGTGGGGCAGGAAGGTGTAGCCACCGGTGGCCCTGGTGGGGGGACCGCCCTTTTGGTTTCATTTATTCCTTACGGCTGTGCTTTGAGGTGGTATCACTGACGGAGCACCTGAGACTCTGAGAGACGTCACCTGCCCATGCTGCGTACCTGGCCAGCGGCTGCGGCTGGCCACATCCTCCTTGTCACCTCCAAAGCCAGGCTCCCCCTTTCCTCTGCCTTGGGCACCGAGACCTGCCAGAGCCGGGGCCTCCCGTCTCGCCTGCTCCTGCAGCACCCCGAGTCAGGCCCCAAGGGAGGGCTTTGGGTACCCCGAGGAGCTGGTGACTAACTCGGGGCTGTCTGTGTGCCGTTGATTCAAAGGCCTGCTTTAGGCTATAAAAGTAAAGCCAGGGTGGTCATCGTCCCCAAACCAGGGTGATAGAATCCCACCCACCCCAGACGAGACCACCAGCAATCTCAGAGGGCGTCACCGCTGGGCTGCTGGGGAAGGGTTAGCGGAGAAACGGCCCAAGAGAAGAGGACTCTCCCTCTCTCCCAAGGCAGCCCTCTAGGTCCTTCCTTCCCCGTGGCAGGGTGGCTTCATGGGAAGGGCCTTGACTTCCCGGAACTCCAGGCTCCCCAGATCCAAGTGTGAGAGTGAAAGTAAGTCCTGCCATGGTGGGGGGGGGGTGCTCCCCGGCTGTGCGGGCCAAGCTCCTTCAGGGAGCAAAGCTGGGCAGCTCCTCAGGGCCTGTCCCTGAAACACCCCGAGACTACAGCTTAACCCACCGATGGCAGCTGTAGATGGACACAATGACTTTATTTTCTTTATTTCTATGTGGTGCTGAGAATCGAACCCAGAGCCTCGTACGTGCTAGGTGAGCGCTCTACCGCTGAGCCCAGCCTCCGCCCCCATATTCTTTTTAATATTGTGGATACTCTTAAAGCTGCCCAAGGAAGCAGGAATCCTGGGTCCCCTCCCCACTGTTGCTGCCTGTGTGACGACTCACTGTCCCCTCCCCTCCTGGGGACTCAGTCTCACCATCCGTCTGTGAGCAGTGTGGACGCGCTGCCCCCTACACAGGGGAACATCGGAGTTGGCTGCAGGCCTCTTGCCAGTGTGGACATCCAGGCTTCGTCCCCAGCCGTCCTGGCCAGCGGACCTGGAGCTGCCCCAGGGATCTGCATTAAAAGCAGCGTCTCCATCGGTGGTTCTGACGCCCGAGCCCCCGAGGGACCGCAGTTAGCAGAACCAGTTGGCATCCCCAAGTGCTCAGCCCCTCCACGCCCGGGGCGGGGGTGTTTTGGCAAATGCAAGCCCCTTGTCCCTTTGAGGTGCCGTGTGGGTGGGTTCCACCCAGATGGAGATGCCACGGGCCACCCTGGCCGAGTCACTCCCCCTCTCATGCTGTCTCTGCTCCTGTCCCTTGATGGATGGCCGGGAAGACAGGTCCACGGCCTTGGTGCTCAGCCTTGGATGCTTTATCTCCCTCGCCCCAGGCTGAGCGGCAGGACAGCCCCCTCTCCATCCCCCCCAGCCCCCCTCCTGCCTCCCCTGCCACCGCTCTGAAGAACAGCTCTGCTGCAGCCACTGGGTCCTGAAGGCAGGCGCTGTGTCCAGGACCCCTCCCTGCAGGACAGAGCTGAGCATGAGCTGCTGAGTGAACAAGCCCCGGAGCAGGGAGAAAGGGAGGCAGGGGCCACAGGGGCAGAGGATGAGTGTGGCCTCGGCTCAGCACGCGCCTGTGACAGAACACACCCCCCCCCCCCCGCCGCGTAGTTATTATGGCTGACACATCTAACCACTTCCACTTGGCATACGTCTGGAGGTGCTGGGTAAGCATCTCGTCAACCTCCACACAGCTGACAGAGTTGTGACACCACGACTTCACAGCATCCCCGACCTCCAGCTGATCCTGCTGAGCCAAAGCCTCCTTCCAGGGGCTCATCTCAGCAGGAGGGGCCTCTGGCCAGGTGAAACAGCATCCCTCACCGTCCCAGGAGCAGGCGAGGTTCCTACCCGATGGGGCTGGTTTTAAGATTAGAGGGGCTGGAGGAGGCCCAGGGTGCGGCTCCCCCCTTTGAACGCAGGGACTTTTCCTCCTCAGGACATCTTAGTTGGGGGATGAAAGTCCGAACAAATCCCTTTATCCTAAATGTTGGGATTACCTGAGTGAGCAGATCCTTTCTACCCTTAAAATTACTCCCTCCCTGTTTTCTTTTTATAAAAAATGATGAGAATACTGACCACTGTAGAGAAATTAGACATTACAAACCAGAAAGAAAAGCTCCCGAAATCCCACCAAGAGTCTCTCCCCAGAGTCGTCCCCGCCCAAAGGCACAGATGTAAATGTGCCTTATCATAGAATAAGCACGGGACCTGTGGGGGTCCCAGTGTTCTGCCGTCCTGTTGTCAAGCCCAGCTACACACCTGCATTGTTTCCTGGCTGCATTTTCTGTGGCAGACTGCCGTTACACAGTCCATCTCATTGTATTTACTGGACATTTAGGTTATTTCTGATATCTTCTTTCCTTTTGCCATGCTAAGCAATGGTGAGATGAATTTTCTAATTCAGTTCATTCATCTTTATACACTGTCTTTTTTTTCTTTTGGTACTGGGGATTGAACCTGGGGGTACTTAACTACTGAGCCACATCCCAAGCCCTTATTATTTTTTAGTTTGAGGCAGGGTCTCACTAAGTTGCTGAGGGTCTCGCTAATTTGCCAAGGCTGGCCTCAAACTTGCGATCCTCCTGCCTGAGCCTCATGAGGATTACGGGCATCCATCAAGTGCTCGGTGTATACACTTACCTGTTTGTTTTCTGTAAGTCTCTGGACACTTGTCTTAATGTTTTCTTGGATACGTTTTTAGAGAAGAACTAGCTAATATTTTCAAGCATTTACCACATGCCACTCTGCTAAGTGCTTTAAATATATTATCTAGTGATTTCTACAAAAGATTCTGTATAGAAATACCCACTTTTTTTTAATATTTATTTTTTAGTTCTCGGCGGACACAACATCTTTGTTGGTATGTGGTGCTGAGGATCGAACCCGGGCCGCACGCATACCAGGCGAGCGCGCTACCGCTTGAGCCACATCCCCAGCCCAAAATACCCACGTTTTTATAGATGAGGAAACTGAGACACAGAAAGGTTAGTGCCTTGGCCAAGGTCTCGAAGCTAGCAAACCACAGGGGCAGGATTGTAACACAAGCTCTTTGACCTTCAAAACTTCTAATGCAAAGGGCTAGGTCAGGTTGGCCTCCCGCGAAGGCATGGTGTAAGGGTACCTGTCCCCCACTGGTTTCCCACTAGATCTTGATCTGTGACTGGCTCACCCTGAGGATGCCCGAGCACCTTCCCCGCGACCCAGCCTCTCAGTGGCTGGGGGCTGTTTTATTTTACCCAGAGAACTGTCTGGGGCTGGAGCCTCCCCTTAGGGGAGTGGAAGTCCTGTCTCTCGGTTGCAGCCAGGGTTGAGGGGGCCCTTGGGCGGGAACCTGCTGTGGTCTTCCTACACCACCTTGCTCACAGAGACTGGGTCCCAGCTGGAAGACCCCTTGCATGCTGCTCTGGGAGGGCTGGGCTTGGCCAGGCCTCCTGGGAGTCGGAGCCCTTTCCGGGGGCGAAGGGTGCTGAGTGAGGGGCAGACTTCAAACAGGAGCCGTGGGCCATCTGCTTGGTCAGGATGCCACTAAACCGGGCAAATCCAGGGAGCCCTGAAGTAGGCCACCTATTTTGCAGGGACTCACCTTTGGGCACTAAGACAGGCTTGTGGCCCAGAGGGGAACTTGAGCCCTCTTTTCACGACTCTCTCTGGGTCTGGCTCTTTGTCAGTGGCTCTGCCCTTTGTGGGGGTCACCTGAGGTCCAGCTGCCTTAGCCGTGGAGCTGGGGGACAGGGTAGGACTGGTCCTGGTACCGTGGCAGGATAAGGCAAAGCACCAGAGGCTCCGGGTTCCCACCTCAGCCACCCTGCAGAGAGCGTCTTGGCCCGGAGAGATGGCGCAGGGAGGGCGCCCTCCCCTTGGCCCAGTTATCTCTTCCCAATTTATCCATAGATTGAGCTTGATGATCCAGACTCGTGTGCGTTCAGCTAATCACACGGGCTCTTGCTGCAATTTAGGTCTTCGAATAAGTGCACTTGGTTGCTGAATATGTGATCAGCCACAGATTTCTCATTCTTTAAAACCCAGGGAGCGGAAATGCCAGCGTAAAGCCATCAGCACCAGGCAGAGATTTCCAAAGCACGAAAATCAGGCTGCTCAGAGCGCTGTCCCCCCGCCTCCCGTCGGGCTGCCACTTGGCCCATCAGCACCCCATGCAGGGCCCAGGTGGGGGCTGCATCCGTAAGACCCAGGAGGATGGCAATCAATAGATCATCTGCTCACATTCTTTTTTACTTAACCAGAGAATTGGTTTTCCTCCGAAGTAGCTCAGTCTGGAGGAGAACACTCATTTGAGGGCTTTGCAAGGATGTCAACCACTGGGAAGAGCTGCTGCAGGCTTTGAGGCCAGGAGGGTCAGTGCCCGCCCCTGCTGCCCCAGACTTTGCCATGACTTTGAACACCAGCCACCCCTCTTCCTCCTGGTCATCATCAGCCAGCTGGGTCTCTGAACAGGACTTATTCAAGGAGCAGCTGACCTCCTGCAGGGCCCTGGGCATTGCACGAGGCACTGGAGGGTCCAGAGATGAAGCAACCGGCCCGTGTCCTACAGAGCCTGACAGCCACAGGGAACGCAGTGACACCGCAGGCGTGGCAAACCAGCATCGAGAGTTGGCAGGAGGCAGCCACAGACCCTGTTCAGCCACCGTGGGGGGAAGTCCCCAGGGCAGGCGGCTTGCCTTCTATTTCCTGTCAGGGAGGCCAGGACAGACCCCGTCAGGAGTCTTGGAGTGACCACAGGGGAGCCGCTGCTCATTCCTCTGTGAAGCATTCAGACGTGGGAAGCCTCGTGGCCTGAGCGTGGCCACTGGGACAGGTGTCCTGGGAACGGGGGTGCCTGCACCGCAGACGCAGCTGGGTTCTGTTCCCAGGGCCAGTAGTGCCCACGCACAGCCCCTAAACACGGAGGAGGTAAGGGTGAGTATCTCAGATGAGATAAGTATTTCTGGACAGGGTCCAATGGTGTGGCTGAGAGAACCTAAGGAATGGAGCCGTGGTTCAGGGAGAGCCTTTCATCCTTCCTGACTGGCAGTCTCATTCTATTCAACCTCAAAATTTGTATGTTTGTAAAAATATCAAAACTAGAATCAGAAGTGACTCATATTTCTTTTAAGGTGGCCCTCATTGTGAGGGTAGCTCACACTCCCAGGCACTGCCAATCTCAAAACAGTCCCACCCTCCTGAGAGCTGCGTTCAGGAGCCAGTACCTTAACCAGCATCATTGCCACCTGCTCATTTACGGTTGTCTTAGTCCGTTTTGTATTGCTATAACAAAATACCTGAGACTTGGTAAGCTATAAAGAGAAAAGGTCAGCTCACAGTGTTGGAGGCTGAAAGTCTAAGATTAGGTTGGGGTAGAGAGCTTGCTTAACATGTACCAGGCCCTAGGTTCAATCCCCGGTACCACAAAACAACAATAGTAAACAATACCCAACATTGCCCAGAGTACTGTAGAACTAATCGAAGTTTCTCTGTTCCCCACTCTTACCTGAGAGGACACAGGATTCACAGGATGTAATAGGAATAGCAGTGGATGGAGAGTCTGGCAGGAGACTCCTGTGATCCTAGGCAAGGACTTGACCTCATCTGCAAGCTGGGGAGGCTAGTTCCTGACGCAGGCCAGCCCGAACGGTTGGGGCTAGAAAGACCCAGTAAGGAGTTTAAAGTACAGAGTGGACAACCGCATCCGTAATACGGAACCTGAGGGTGGGGAATTCAATCCCAAGTCAGTACCGAGTCTTGGAAAGCATCGAGAAGCTCCCTGGTAAGCACGTCCACATCCAGCTTCCACGGGGGCTGTTTGCTACACTCCTGAGCCAGCCCCGGGAGCCATGGGGACCTGCAGGTCAGCTCTGGCAAAGCACAGCTGACATCCACCGCTGTGCGGAAGACCATCCCTCCTGGCCTGAACCCCAGGGCACTGGGCAAGGGGGTTGTGGGGCCTCCATCACCCAGCGCCCTGGAGCCGGCAGAGGCCCTTGCCTTTCTCTTCCCAGGAGGGAGTAGGTTTTCCTCCTTGGGACACAAAGTGCTTGCTGCCTTGGTTGCAGGTGGCATCTCCTGCTCAAGCAGGAGGACCCCTTGGGGGCTTGGTGCACCCGAGGAGGAGGTGTGGGAGGCCAAGCACTCTGGTGGCCGTGGACAGCAGCACCTGTGGGCCCTCCGTGCTGGCATACAGTAAGTGCTCATAGAAACTCTTCGCAGACACAGTGACTAAGTCTCGGAGAGAGCCCCGCCCGGATCACAAGAGCGTCCAGAGGTGGCCCCTACATGTTTCTCCTGCATCCTGACCGTCCAGCTCCAAAGCCTTGGCTCCTAAACAGAGCTCCAAGCCCCTTCTGTTGTGCTCATGAGACAAGCTTCGTAGCCTCCCACCCTCTTGGTAAAGTCCTCTCAGGACAAGGGTCTGGGGAGGTGTGGGCCGGGGCCGGGGCAGACTCAAGCGTTCCAGTTGCTCCTCGTCTTCCTCAGCGCTTGATGTTGTCACTTGAAAATTTTTTAGCCTTTCCAGTAGAACAGCCAGTCCTTTGTTGAACACCTTGAATGTGTTAAGTGACTCATTCTGAACTTCAGCTCAGTCCTGTCCACTGTAAGCAGAGAGAGAAGGAAGCTGAGTAACTGTGACCTGGTCCCCACGGGCCCGGGTCAGACGGCTGGGGTGGGAATCCTGCTCAGGGGCCTCAGAGCTTTCCTAAGGTTGGGCGGTTAATCTCACTGTCTCCTCTTCTGTGAAGTGGGACCGCCACCTCAGGAGTGCTGCGAAGACCAGCTAGAGTGACGCCGGTGAAGGGCCACAGGGGTCAGCCCTGGCCGCTGCTAGTCTCTCGGTTTTGCCTGCTGGCTGAGGGAGGGCATCAGGCGGCATAAGAAACGTGTGCGAGAGCTTAACAGCTAACATTTATTGAACCTTTGCTGGGTGCCAAATGGTGCTCTAAGTGCCCTTTATAGCTCACGGTGAGTATTAAAGATCCTGTGGACGTCCATTATGTCTTCACAAACTGGGAAAGGCCACCTGGCTCGGCTTCCAGGTCAGGAGACTGAGTTACAATGGCAAGAACCTGGTGGCTTCCTGGAGCCCTGAGCCTGGCGTTGCAGGGGTGGCCGGCTGGGAAATCATGACGGGCTGTTCAGGGACATTCATGAACCTGCTCTGCCCTCTGCTTGGATGACAGTGACTTCCCAAAGAGGGACAACAATGGATTTTTAGAGAAAGATGGGTGTTGGCATCATTGGGAGGCCCTGGGGGAGTGGCCTTGGATGCTCGCTGGCAGGGGTGGCTTTAGGAAAGGCCTTGCCCCTCGCTGGGTGTCGGGTCCCCACTTGCCCCTCCGTGGGTGTTGGGGTCCCCTTGTTTGGGACACTGGCCTCAGTGCTATCAGCGGCTGTTGTGTAAACAAACCACCCCGAGACTGGTTAAACAGCCTTAGCGATTTCTCCTTCGTCTGTGGATCCTCCTGGGCGCAGGTCGCTGGGTTTGGTTGCTGGACAACTGGGCTGTGTTCCGTGTGCACTGGGCGGTGCTTCTCAGGGCAGAGGGAGAGTGCAGAGGAACAGGTGGAGGCTTCTAAGCCTCGGGCTCAGAGCTGGCGCCCCCTCTGCATTCTGTTGGTGGCAGCTCTGGCGGGATGAGGTGACGGACTCCAGCTGCTGAGTCACGTGGCCAAGGGTCACAGCAGGGTGGGGGTTGGAAAGTCAGAAGTGTTTTTGCAATCCACCACAACATCCCCGGCACCAGATAGCTCAGGGGCCAGCTCCCACCTCCACGGGCTCCGGCCAGACACGCCCTCCTGGACTTGGGGTAAAGTGACCAGGTGCTTAGCCACTGCTCACACGCTGAACTCAGCTCCGTTCGATCAAGTGAACAGAACCGGAGGACAGACTTTTACTAGGTTGTTCTGCATTTATTAGCACCATTGTGTGCCAGGTCTTGAGCTGAGCCAGATACGTAAGTGCACGATGGCCGCCAGGGAAGATCCTGGGGCCACAGAGAAGGTGTTCCCGAGGCCCGTTTGGACACACACCAGAGGCCCCCTCTAGCTTGGCCAGTTGAGGCAGATCCTGGGGCCTCTTTTCAGACCGTGGTCGAGAGAGGCCTAGAGCCCACAGGCCAGGCCTTGTGTGAGTTCCCCTGCGGCCCAGGGCTGGGAACTGGAAGAGCGGCGCCCGGTGGCAGAGCAGCCTGTGCCGGGACAGTCTCCGCCGCGCTCTCCGTGTCCGGTATCTCCCCTGCTCTCCGGGCTCTTTTTGCCACCATGAGCCGGTGGCTTCCGGTTCCTCGTGCCCTTGCAAGCAGCTGGCTTCAGCAGAGTGAAATCGCCTCCGTGTTTCCTGCGGCCCCTCCTCCAATAGACGCCCGGCTGCATTTCACCCTAAACACCACTCATTTTTAAAGGGGGGAATTAAAATAGATCCCAGTTTAAAATGCAGAGGGGCGGAGAGTCGGTGCACGTTCCTCCCTTAATAGAGTTCTTCTTCAGTGAGGGGGTGACGAGAGAGACATATCGCTGCTTTTGTCTTTTGGGCAAAAACCAAAGGACTGCCATCCATCTGTCTGCAAATGTGTCTCTCGGGGCCGACCGCGGCAGGCTCCGTTCCCAGGGTAAGTGGTCTGCAGTTAAAGTCAGCCGTCCAGGGTGGCCGAGGGAGTGAGGGGTTTGGAGCCCAGATTAATATAACATTTTCCCTTTAAAAAAAAGGATGTATTTTTAAAATGGCATTTGCTCCTCGATTCGATAATTAGGGAAAAGCTTTGCTTCTGAGTAAAATCATTCTGGCTCTTATTCATGAATAAAAGCTGCAGTAGGATCAGAGGAGGATTTCCCTGGCAGGTCTGGGCCGAGCGCGTCCGCAGCATTGATTTTTGTGGCTGAAGTGCATTGTGTGTTTTGCATGAGCTTTTGAAAGCTTAGATAAATGAGGTGGCTCAGAAAGCAGATGAAAAAAAAATGGGAGGAAATTATACCGATCCAAAAGAAGATAAATGTCCACTAATTCTCAGATTAACATTTTAGACTCCTGTGTTTTCACAGAGGAATTTTTGCAGGGCTGATAATGTGAGATTGGTTCACAGGATCACATACCAGGTAGAATCAACGAGGCCTTGTGCGACTTCCCGGGGTCGGCTGCCCTGGAGAGAAAGCCGAGTTAATGCCACAACCTGGTGGCACCCCAGCCCGCACCTGTATCGGGATAGTGTCGGATCAGATCAACCCTCAAGGGATAGTTTGCACAAGCCCATTGGACTTAAGTGCAAAAGGAATTTACTAGATTACTGATTGGAAGTCATTACGATTAGGATGAGCTTCGGGCACAGTTGGATCCAGAACTCAAAGGAAGACCCCGGCTCAGGGTCGAGGTGTCGACTGTCTGTGGCTGTAGGTGGTCGGTATTCTCAGATCGGCCTTTGTCTCCCTCTGTCTGTTTCCGTTTGGTGCAGAGGAGCCGCTGCTGCTCTCAGAGCGCCCCCCCCCCAGCTCTGATCTGCGCCCCTGGCTCTCTCTGACCCTAGCCAGTCCTGGTGTCCAGAGGCATGAAGCATGGGGACTGGCCAAGGCCTCGATCACACCGTCCCCTGCATTGCCGGGGTGTGGATCGTCCTGCCCCAAGGAGACCACAGGGGGAGGCTGGGAGGCGGGGAAGGTGCCCGAGGAAGCAGCTGAAGGACCAGTCAACCACTGGCCCTGAGCAGGGATGGGTGGGCGCCAGGTGTGACCCTTGGGTGTCTGCAACCCCAGATTTTCACTCCTCCCTTCAACAAGTGTCTGAGCCCGCACACACGCAGCCTTTGGATCCCAGGGCTCTGGGTGGACAGCAGGGCCCAGGCTCTGTCCTTGGGGAGCAGCTAGCGTCTCTTGTGCCAAATCCAAAAGCATCCCGTGGACTTGCAGCCAACGGGATGTTTTACTGAGCACCTGCTGTGTGCCGAGGCCTGGAAACGGATCAGGACCACCAGAACCTTACCTTTGAGCAGAATCAAGTCGTACAATGACTGTGGTGTCCAGGAGAGCATGAGGACCACTGTATTAGAATTGTGTTTTTCTGCAAGTAACAGAAAGTCCTAAACAGCAATGGCTTCAACCAAATAGAATCTTATTTCTCTCTCACAAGTCAAAGCAGTAACTCTACCACCACTGGGGACTCGGGTCCCATCATTCATCCTGAGTAGTGACTTCTACCTGAAGCCCAAAGTGACTGCTCTGGCTCCAGTCATCATGACTGCATTCCAGACAGTAGGAACAGAAAAAGGGAAAGAAAAAAAGAGAACGTCCCTTCCCTTTAAACATTTTCCAGAAGTCACACACCACTTCAGCTGACGTCCGATTATCCAGAAACTGGTCACAGGCTACACCTTGCTGCAAGGGAAGCTGGGAGACCTATTCTCATGGCCAGGTGCTCAGCTAAATTGTAACTTCTGCGTCTATAGAAACCAAGGGAGGACGGACATCAGCGGGTAACTGTCAGATCTGGCCACACTCAGGATATTGGCTCTCCCAGACCAGGGCAGCCCTTTTTCTTGCATTTTTAAAGTCCAGGCCTGCACGCTGTCCTCGGTGAGGGCCCTTGGTTTTAGCCCCAGTTGGAATTCCTTGGCTTCCTCTTGGGCTCCGTTGAGGTGCAGTTTAACTCAGTAACGTCTCCTTTTAAGTACACAATTCAGCTCCCTTTGAAAAAGGCACTTCAGCATCTCCTGAGTGGAGCTTCGGGTCATTTTTTCTTCTGGAAGTCCCCGAGTGTCCCTTCAGCCCTTTCTGGCCAAGGTGACCACAGATCTGCTCTCTGGTGGCTCTGAATGCCTCTGGATGTCCTCGGGCTGGGGAGGCACACGGGGCCTGCCCCGTGCCCCTGGCCTTCCTCACGGCGTAGGATCGGCTGTCCCTTGACACTCCTGACCGATGCCGGCAGTCCCCACCGTGTGCTGCCTGTCTCCCGTCACCTGTCGAGGGGTTTGTGGTTTGTTTCCAGGTTGGGGCTTTCACAGGTAAAGCTGCTTTGAACGTCTGTGCGAGGACACGTCCCCTTTCCCTTGTGCACGTCGTACCCAGGGGTGGGATCTTCGCGTCCGCGCCAAGTGTGCGCTCGGCTGGGTCAGAAGTCGCCCCTCTGCCTGTCCGCGGAGGAGGTGCCAGTGTCTCGGTGGTCCCCTTGTCCCCACCTGTGGGCTGCCCCTCCAGTGTCTTGTCTGTCTCTACGTGGTTCCTCCTCCAGGAGGCGTCCTCCAGCTTGTCCCCGCGTGGTCACCCCCTCTGCTCTGGACGGAGTGCCGAGAGCCCTGCGGCCTCGAGAAGGTCCTCCTCCGGGCGCAGGGTCTGGTCTCTGATCGTTTTTGTCCCTGATCAGTTTTGGATTTTGCCTGTCCTCCGGGGGACTTTGCCTGCGGGCTTTGAGGACCTCGGTCCATCTCTCACGTTAACTCCTCGGACGTCTGTGGGTCCCGGCGGCGTCTCCATATTAACACGGGCAGAGGAGAGCATGGTGGGGCCCCGGCGAGAGCGTGGGCTCTGTGGTCAGCGGGATGGTCCAGCAGGGGACTGCGGACCGAGCTGCTGCCCTCCACAGCCGCGCTGACTCTGCACACGGATGTTTCATGTCCTCCCAGAGGGACACCTGCGTGCAGCCAAGAGCCGGTGGGCAGGAGCCTCAGGGACGGGTGGGGCCGTGAGCCCTCTGCTTTGCCCCGGTCCCCATCCCGAGGTGCTCTGTCTCCCCCCCTCCTGAGACCACCTGCCTCTTTCTCCTGGGGTCAGAGGGGACATCTTCTTGGAAGAGCAGGACAGGATGGGGGGGGGGTTAGTGTCTTCTCAGCTAATTTCCAACAAATCCTCCCCTTATCTCTTCTCAGAGACACCTGGTGTTCCCCGGGGCCTTTGGGGCTTTCCGTGCCAACCTGAGTGTGGGACATGCCATCGCCACGTGGGGCTTGGAATTCTGCTTGCTTGGCTTTGCCAAGTCAGTGCTCAGTGCCTCTCACCTTTTATTCTCCCCTGGTTTCTTAGCCCTTTATGGGTTTGTGCATTAAAAAAAAAGCCTCGTCGTGTTGTTCTTGTGGGGTTTGGGGTGGGAGCTCAGGCACCATCCACCTCAACGTCTTCACCGCAGTCCTGGCTCCTGAAAGTTATGGTTCCCCAGCTTCAGCCTCAGGGACAGTCCCACCCTGACACCTGCCTGGAACCTTTGTGAGGGAGGCCCAGGTCAGTGCCCTTGTGAAGGCTGGCTGCTGGGACTCCAAGGTGCCCGCCTGCTTTCCGTGATGCTGGAGCCAAGAACTGAGCCAGGCCGAGAGACACTGCATCGGTCGTCATCTGTCATCAGAATAACACTCCGTGACAGGTGACCTCAAACCTCGCTGGCATGCAGCAAGACATGGTCACGTAGCTTTGGAGTCTTCAGGTCACTTGGTCCAGGCTGGGTCTGCCCTCTAAGATCTCCACCGGACTCACCCTCCCGTCTGACTATCCCTTACCCTAGGAGGTCCTTGGCTGGGACAGTGGGGACAACCCAATCGGCTCCGGGTGGCGATGGCAGAGGGGCCAAAGCGCAGGTGGGAACATGCAGGTGGCTGTGACGCCTCTGCCTACATCCCATTCGCTGTCACTGGCTACAGTCAGTCATATGGCTGGGCCTAGCATACGAGGACAGGGAGGGCCCCCCTCCTCAGAGGCACAGGGCCTTGGTGCAGGGCGGGGTAAGGAATGGGGACTGTTGGTGTCCAGGTGCGGCTCTGGAGCAGGGTGCCCATCCTGCACCCTTGATTTTTGTCTGCTAAACCCAGAATATTTTGCCTGGGCAAGGAACCTGGGCCCGGCCTTCCTGACTCACAGTGGGTTGAAATAGTCCCTCCTGTACTTACGACTTGGAGGAAATGCCGCCCATCTTTACAACAGCCAGAAACCATCTCTCTGATAGAGCAGGGCCGTCCCCAGGCCCTGGCTGGGGCTGTTGATCACAGGCGCCCGATTTAATCTGCTTAATTATTTGATTCAATCAGAAGTTGGCTTAATTATTTTCTTGCTTCTCACCTCTTTTGAGTCCATTCTGGAAACTGATCATGTCTTTAGCACCAACACAGAGACAAACGTTTCAATTGGGAAATGTAATTAGCCAAGGAAAATGAATGTAGGAGCTGCCTTTTGTCAAAATACCATTAAAACCCAACTCGGGTCGATGCCAGGTGGTAGGGAGACAGAGGGCTCCGTTCATTCCCCTGGTGACCAGGAGGAAGGGCCCAGCGGGAGGTGGGGATCCCGCCCAAGAAGCTCATTCGCCCAGGAGGCGCGTCCAGGCCTGTTCTGGGGGCCAGAGGTGTGAGGCCGCTTGGCCTTGGCCCTGGGGAGTCCTGGACGGCAGAGTCCACAGGGCCACAAGGGTCAAGTGCAGTGGGAATACACAGGCAGGAGCCTGGACGCTGCGCCCTGAGGAATGAGCGGAGGGCTGAGGGCCCAGCTCAGCAGCACAGGGCAGGTGTCCTTGGGCACGGGCTTTCCAGTCCCTCTCCCCACCCAGTCCCTCCCGCTCCCTTGCCCTCTGGATGGGGTTATCAGGGAAGCTCCCCGAGTGTCCGCGCTACTCGAGGTTCGCGGTGTAGGACTTCGAGGGAGACTGAGACACCTGGAGCTGGGGTGGGTCCAGGGCCGTCAGCAGCAGGTGTGCCCCTTAGAGCAGAAGCAGAGGAGGACCGGGAAGGTCACCCTGGGCAGAAGGCGCAGCCCGGGCAAAGGCTTGGGGTGTGGCCGTAGCATGAAGGGCCTGGCTCACAGTGGGCCTTTCAGAGGGCAGTTCCGGCCAGCCCCTTGACCTTGGCCTCTGCGATGGGGTCTGCCTCCTGGGCCCTCTTGGTGCTGCGGGCCGTAGCGGTTGCTGCCACCCATCCTGCAGCGCTCAGACATGGCTGTGGTCTGCTGGGCTCTGTCTGGAAGAAGCCCTCCAAATGTGGTGGGTAGAGGTGTGAAGCCACTGGTCAGGGGCTCCTGCACCTGGGGGGGAGGGGGAGGGGGGAGGGAGGGGGCACCCCTCGGCGGCCAGCGGGAGGCTGAGCCACCGCACGTGTGCCCACCTGGTTCCTATTCACCTTAGGCCGTCCTTACAAAAGAGGCCAGACCCCACTCACCTGAGATGCCCACCGCCTGCCAGGCCCCACCCATGGGCTCCACATTTGTTCTCCGTGGAGCGGTGACAGCATGTATCCTGCCTCTTCCCTTGGTAGCACCTTGGTGTCTCTCTCTCTGCCTTTCCCCAATGGATCCTTCTTGCCTGGCAGACAGCTGCTGCCAGGAGAAAGCACAGCACCGTGGGCGTTCGGGCCTCCTGTTCTTGTAAGCTGCTGCCTTGGTCAAGTTGCTTGACCTCTCTGAGTCTGACTCTATCATCTGGAAATGGAGACACTCCAACACCTGTGCACTAGAATGGTCATGAGAATTAAGAATAAAATTCCCAGTGGTCACTGTGGAGGCTGCTAGGCACTGCTCAGATGACCACCTGGTGGACAGCACCAGTCGTTGAATTTCCATGGGCCTCAGTTTCCTCCTCTGTAGAGTAGGGAGAATGGCACCCTTAGGAGGGTGTAAGGACCAAACAGGTTCGTCGTTGTGTGTGGAGAGACTTGAATTCGATGCTGTTCAGGGCACAGGTGGCCTTCACTTGACAGGGGGTTGAGGACTCTTCTCCTGCCACCTGCTGGAGCTGGTGAATGGATCAGTAGGAAGGGACAAGAGAGCAAGAGAGGGGGAGGTCAGTGTCTCCATCTGTTCTGCTGAAGATTGGGACCGCTGGCCATATACACAGGACAAGGTGGCCTTCCCCTGATCCCAGGCTCAGAGACCAGGGGAGGAGCATTATCCTCCCCTGACCCAGCTGAGGCCACCAAAGGACACGGAGTGGCCAGGGTCTGTAGAAGACATAGCCAGGGACAGCTACCTGTCACCCCGGCCTTACCCCGGCCTCCCTACAGGGTCTCCGCACCTCGGTTGGGCTGGGGGTGTGGGATGCTTAGGGTGGGCCCAGGCTGAGCCTCGACCTTCCCCACCCACCCACCTGCCCCCTGCCCCCTGCCTCCTGCCGGGCGGGCTTTGGTCCTGAGCCTGCTCCCAGGTGGACCAGCAGCAGGCATTCAGTGACTCCAGAGGCAGCTTTGCCTCTGAACACAGAGCCCAGGAGGGACCCCGGCGCAGGAGCACCAGGACCGGGCAGAGACGTGACAGGGTTCTGATAAGGGTCCCCCTGACATGTCTGAAAATCAGGTGCGCGTCTTCCTGGCAGGGGATGCGGTTCCTGGTAATGAGCTGAGAGGCTGGAACGAGTTAGAGAGGGAGGCCGGCCAACCCCATCCCGGGAGGGGCCCGCAGATGGACGCCCGCCCAGCCTCCTCCTGGCTCAGCTATCTGGGGAGTCTGTCCGCCAGGGCGGGACTGAAGCCCGGAGAGAGTCTCCATCTGGGTCAGAGCTCCCTGCCCTTGGCCACACACCGCCTCCCTCGCCCCACAGGGAGTGTGCGACGTCCCCTCCCATTCAGCATCCTCCGCTCTCAACCCAGAGCCAGCAGCCACGGTGATGGGTGGCTCCAGTCTCCCTACTTCAAAGCCGACTTGACCCAGTGTCAGGGAGACAGTCAGGCGTCCCGGGTCTTCTGTTTAGTGGGTGTGGTGAAGGCAACGCTAGCTGCTGTAACAGGTAAACCCCGTGAGAGTAGCTGAAGGTAACTGGCACTTATTCCTTGATCATATAAAGTCAAATTGATGGTGGTGGGGAGCTCTGCTGCTCATGGCCACTCAGGGACCCAGGGTGACAGTGGTGCCATCATCTTCAGACTGTAACTCCCCAGGTCACCTCAGCTTTTTTTTTTTTTTTTTTTTTTTTTTTTTTGCATATGTGACTTACACCTTATTTCATTGGCCAAAGTGGGTCACAGTCCCTCTAAGATGTGAGAGGCTGGGAAGTGCCGTCCTGCTGGGCAGCAGGCTCCCCCCTCTGCCCTACCCCCAGGGAAGGGCAGCATGATCCTCCCTGGGCAAGGGAGAGGACTTTTCCCTCCAACAGCCTGTGACCCTGGATGAACTTTTTCTTTAATGGTACCAGAGCTTGAACCGAGGGGACCTAACCACTGAGCCACATCCCCCAGCCCTTTTTCAAATTTTGAGGCAGGGTCTCGCCAAGTTGCTTAGGACCTTGCTAAATTGCTGAGGCTGGCTTTGAACTTGTGATCCTCCTGCCTCAGCCTCCTGAGCCCCTGGGATTACAGGCGTGCGCCACCGCGCCCTGCTGGATGAGCGTTCTTGGGGCCAGTGAGTGCCCGGTGGTCTCAGACCTGGACAAGGACGCACACTGTGGTCTGGAGCCCATGAGGGGCCTGGGTCCCACACTGTCGCAGCCTTCTCCCAGCCTCAGGCTGTACCTGGCCCACACGGTGGCTCACAGCCCGTCCTTCGACACACCTCCCTGCCCCCATCCCGGGGGCCCAGCTGAGTTGGTGGCAGAGCCTCCCCACTCACGCTCACGTGTCCTGTGCCCTTCCCTGACCAACTTGACTCCTCAGGGCTTTTACACGCTGTGCCCTCTGCCTGGAGCGTCCCTCCTCCACTCTCCGGCGGACTCCCGCTCTCCCTGATCCCGACCAGAGGTAGCATTTGCAGGGGGCGCTAGAGAGGCTTTATGGGGATCAGCCCGGATGCCTCCCAGCCCAGGAGGTGGCACCCCAGCTCTAGAGGGGGAACCCAAGTCTGGGAGACGCGGGAACACAAGTGGGGTCACAGAGTGCGAGGCGGAGTCCAAGCCCAGGCCTGACCACCGCATGGGCTGCCAGCCGCTGTCCGCACCCCGCACAGCGCAGCCCATCCGCCCTCCTGGGGAAGCAGGAGTGGTTGTCCCTGAGCCGTCCCGGCACCCCCCTCGCCACCGTCCCCTGCACCGCCAGAGCGGGAAGCCCCCAGGTGTCGTCCGTCACGGTCCCCTCCCAGCCTGCCTGTCGGGTTTTGAAAGTTACCCTGAAGCCACCGGAACCCGAGAGGCGGAGGCCAGCCTTCTCCCTGTGGTTAAGTCCGAGGGTTCTGACGGACGGGGCCGTCTGTGCCCTCCACAGACAGATGCAAGTGGGTCACTGCGCATTCCTAAAGCGGTGACGCCAAAATCGGGTCTTTTCAGTTTCCTGGGTCACCTTCTCGGACCTTCTTTGAGAAGGACAAGTCCCTGGCTTTCCTGTCGAGCCTCACGGGGTGGTGCCTCCGAGCTCCAGAACTGGCCTCCCCAGGGTCACCTGGAAGCCCTGTGGGCTCGTCTCCAGGAAATGGGCAGCGTGTTTGCTCTGCTGCAGAGAGGGTGCGTCCGCAGGACCAGAGCCTGCGTGCCCTGGGTGTGCGAGTGGCGGTGGCCCTGGGTCTAACGCTGAGGCCTCCTGTGCCCAGGAAGTGCCCTCAGACACCGCCAGGGGACGAGGCTTGGCTTGCTGGGAGTGGGCCAGCTGTGCCAGTGGGGAGGGTCTCGTCCTGCCAGATCCTTCCCGCCCCTGCTCCCTTCTACCAGATCCTGTGCAGGGAAGCCTGCACCTCTCATTTCCAAGGCCGGTATTATTGGTTCTGTTTGACAGGTGCAGACTCCCTACTGGCCCAGAGAGGTTAAGTCACTGGGTGGTGGTCACCCAGCTAGGAAGTCCTACAGCCAAGGTTCGGTTGTCTGACTAGTAGCCTGTGTTTTTCCTAATAATCACAGCTGCCTCTGAAAACTCAAAGGTGACTCACAGACACCCCCCGTGACCCCCTGCACACCTGTGAGTCCCAGCTGATTGGTAATGGACATCATCCCCATTTCACAGAGGAGGATGGGGGCCGCAGGGTGGATGCTGATGAGATGGTAAATGTGTGCAAATATCTTTCTGGCGAAGGGAGGGAGGTAGAGAAGCTTCTGTTAGATTCTGGAAGGGGACTCTGGAGCCAGGAAAGGGAAGGCCCGGGTCTGTGTGGAGCCGGACCACCGCCCCCCTCTTCCTGATGCTGGGAGTGAGTCGGTGGGTCGGCCTCGGCCGATGGAGAGGCAGCGGGTGCTCCGGGCTCCCCCTGTCGCTCTCCAGGTTAATTCCACACACGTGTCAGAGCCTCCCGGGCAACCAGCGTCCTATTAGTTCTGTGATGGTTCCAGAGGTGACAGGCTAGGTCTCTGCCTCCCCAGGCCCCCACCTGCTGTGAGCCGGCCTGTACCAGGAGCGGAGGGGCCGGAACGGCGTGGGGAGGCTGCATCCCCGGGGTCAGCGCAGGCTTCAGGCAGGAAGGGGCGCTGCTGGCCCAGATGTAACAGTGAGGGCCCCGCGGGGAGAGGCGCCAGCTCCTTACACACAGGCAGTGCCTGCCAGAGAGGGGACGTGGTGACCCCAGGAAGGAGGAAGGGCCAGGCCCCACCTGGGGCTCGTGTCCAGCAGCCCACGTGCAGCCCTGGCTCCCCAGCATCGTGCTGGAAAGCCACCCGATTGTCTAAGCCACCGTTTCCTGCTCTGTGACACCGATGCTGCCATGGGGCCGTGGCCAGCATTTCTGGATCTCTGGTCCTCAGCCGGGCGGCAGGGTGGGGTGTCACTGTTCCCGTTACATGGATGGGGAAACAGAGGCACAGGAAGTAGCGGATCCAGACTTGGGTCTTTTTGTCCCCAGGGCCTGGCCCTGGCACCTCCGTGTCCTGGGAGGCACAGGGTCCCTCGGTGCCGTTCTTCTGGCTGTCAGAGCCGCGCCTGCATCTGCACCTCTGGCTCCGCTCCTAGGCTGCGCTCGGTGATCTGTGCATGGCTCTGTGTGGCCACAGCTGGCCCCAGGGGGCATGGGAACTCTGTGCCCTGGGCCTGGGGGCCCAGCGTAGTCAGGGGCAGCTGTAGGCTCCCCCTGAGGAGGCCCTGCAGTCTGCTGGACTCTCTGGACCCTGCACCCAGGGTTGGCGGCTGCCCAGCTGCGTGACCTCCGGTACCCTGGGGCGTTAGGCTCAGGTCTCTTCCCCATCCCTGGGTTCTATGGGCTCTTACCAGACCAAGACAGGCAGCTTTGCGGGGGGTCCCTCCTGGCTGGCCTCCCGCACAGCAGACAGTCAGGCGCAGTCCCTGTGCCACCCCGACCAGTTTTCCTGAGGGTCAGTCTGGGCTCTGTCCCCATCCTCTGCTTCCTTTTCTCCTCGTTGCCCAGGACTCCCCTTCTGTCCCCGGAGCACACGGAGCCTCCCACCTGGGGGTTCTCTGTGCTGTCACCCCCTGTCCTGTCTCACCCTCCCCTCGGAGCACCCCGGCCTCTGGGTGCAGCCTCTCTCCAGCCGCACGCGGCTCCCCATCGGAACTGAGCCCCTGTCCCGCTGCTCCCCTTCTCTGTGGCACCTGTGCAGGCAGCGAGGAGACCGCGTCTGCTCCCGTGTCCTCTGGTGTCTTCCTCCCCCGCCATGACCTGGTGCGGTGGCCCGGCTCCTCTCCTCACCGCGGTACACAGCCCCAGGCACCTGGGGGGTGAAGAGTCTAGAGGTGACGTCCTTCCCTGAGGCCCCGCTCCTCATCTGACAATGAGCAAAAGTCCTAGAACTGTCATGAGGATCAGAGGGACCTGTGCGAGATGGCAGTTGACCTTGAGAATTCCACGTTCCATGAAACCTCCTCTGGGCTGTCTGCCCCGGGCCAGGACCCTGGGGCACCGTGGAGTTGGCCTCCCAGAACCTCAGGCCAGTCAGGAAGGCCTGCTCGCCCAGAGGCAAGGGTCCCCTCGTCATTCCACAGACCCCAACACTGGATCTGTGGGGTCTCCCAGTTCTGAAGACACCCCCTGCCAGGGAGAACTTGAGAAAAGGCCACAAATGACCCTAAGGATTACCTGGGTCCCAAAGTCTCAGGAGCAAAGCCTCAGGCCAAGAGGGGGAGGGTGCTTCCCTGCGAGAGGTGGCATTTCATCAGAGTGGACACCGGCTCAGGTCATGGCTGGGACATTTTACTTGGAGGAGGTTCTGCCAAGCAGAGGGGACAGTAGTCCAGGAGAGGGAGGACACAGATGGACTTATGAAGCAATTGGGCTGTCGGGGCCTTGTGTCAGTCAGCCACTTCACAGTGACACTGCACGGCAAATGACCCCCCAGGAGTGGCCGGCAGCGAGCAGCGGCTCGGCTGGGTCCATGTCTGCCCCGTGCATGTGCTCGCTGGACCCGGGCCCACAGGGCTGCCTCTCGTGGTGACAGGCCAGGGCAGGGCAGGCCCCAGGATGCCAGCCTGTCTCACCCTCTGCCATCTGTGGGGACCAAAAGCCAAGAGTTCTGACACCAGCTCTTTCCCCCAGAGGTGGGGAGGCTCCTGCGACCACCCCCGGGCCCCTCGACCCTGCAGCTGGTGCCCCCCATCCTGCCCACCTCGGGGCCCACACATCCTTGTTTGCCCAGCATGAAGGCCATGTGTCCTGCCCTGCTGGGCCGGGCGTCTGCAGGGCTTCTACAACTTGGCCACAGCCAGGGGATTTTTCCACTGGAACTGAGCCTTAAGTTAACAGCCCTGCGTAGCGAGCGCCTCCTGTATGCTGGGCGGCTCATGTTCTCCTGTTCTGATGCCTCCTGAGTGCTGGGGAGCACGGGGGGGGGGGGGGGGGTTCTTTGTGTGCATTTGTCTGAACACCTCACCGTGACATTCAAAAAGGGAGTCTTTGTTGTCCCACTTTACTGAGGCCCAGAGAGGTCAAGTCAGTTGCCCAAAATCACACAGCCAGGAAGGGACAGGATGGGGTTGGAACCAGGGTCAGTTTGGCTCCAGAATCCATGCTCTTTCCCCTACCTCGGCTGCCTTACAGGACGCCCGCAAGACCATGTGGTCCAGAGGCTGGCTTAGGTCACAGCTGTGTCCTGCTCTGCTGTGTGACTTTGGAGGTGTCACATGCAGGCCCCGCAGAGCTGTGTCAGGAAGAAGGCAGTTCAGGGCTGTTTTTGGCACCATCAGGAGTTTTTCTAACGCAGTTTCCAGGTCAGAAGACCCTCAGCTCCAGCTTAAAAATTAACAAACACCAGCACCTTACAAACGCAGCCTGTTCCCCGACCAGAGGCCCCGTGAACCGTGGCCGGCCCCCTCACACAGCCCTCGTCCAGCCGTCAGCCATGGCAGATGGCCTCTGGCCGGCTGGGCGGCAAAGCACCACAGCTTTTTGCAGAGGGTGGGGAAGCCATTAGCTCCGCCAGAGCCCTGAGGTCTGGGGGCTGCCCTTCTGTCCCTCTGACGGCCTCTCTGTGGGGCGGGTCTCCACACTTGGCCTTGTTGGCAGGACACTGCCCTCCATGCTCCGCTGGCCTCCACCCCCTCAGCAGGCCCTCATTCCCGCCTTCTTAGTGCCTGGCCTGCGGGGACACCAGGGCCCCTGGGAAGAGCTAGCCCCAGCCACTGCCCCTGGGGCTCCCGGGACAGCGAAGCTGCGCACATGGTTGCAGCAGAGGGGTGGGCACGGGGCAGGGAGGTGCCCATAGACCAGGACAGCTCCTCCCCATCTGTGGCCGGCCTGGCCAGGTGACCAGTGTGCCCAAACCATTGCCTCGCACAAGCTTCCTGTCCAGAGCACGTCGGTCTCTGGAAGGGAGAGAAATCTCCTTCTCCGCAGCTGCTTGCCAGGAGCCACCTGCCCCTGGGACAAGACCATGTGGTCCAGAGGCTGGCTTAGGTCACAGCTGTGTCCTGCTCTGCTGTGTGACTCTGGAGGTGTCACTGCAACAAGAAGAGCCTCCTCCTCCTGCGGTGGGAGATGCTATGGCCGCCATCTTTGAAAAAAAAAGACCGGCCACATGGCCACGTCGGTCCCTTTGGAAATGGAGAAAAACGTGTGTCGTCTCTTTGCAGACCAAGGAACCCTCTGTGCGCACGTCATTAATTAAACGCGGCCATGTATGTGTAGCTCTGGGATACGGTGGTAACAGGCTGTGCCGTGGGTGATCTTTTTCCCTTCTACGTGCCCTTCCCAGAGCCGGAGTGGCCAGCCTGGCCTGTTCCACTTTGCTGGTAGAACATGACATAAAACTTCCTCAACGTCACGGTCAGCGAGTGGATTCGGGCCACGTCCAGGAGGCAGGTGGCAGCTGTGGACAAGGAGGTTTGTCACTCCTCTAGACACTGACGTGCTCTGGACGGGAAGCTTGTGCGAGGCCTGGTCTGGGCACACCTGGTCACCCTGGCCAGGCCGGCCACAGGTGGGGAGAAGCTGTCCTTGTCTATAGGGACTAGCCCCTGAGGTAGCGAGTCACCACTGTCACCCGCAAAGTGGGCTCAGCGTGTGCAGCCCGGCAGATTTCCTGACCAGCCTCGGAGCCCGCGGGTGTAGCCAGGCGCTGGGAAAGTGAATGAGCCGCGGGCCCTGCGGAGCCCTCCCCTCTTGGGACAGGGGCCAATTGTTATGAACCAGGCCACGGAGGCCCTGAAGACGGACAGCAGACAGGGGAGCAGATCCAGGGAGGACGCCTGTACTGCAGGCCACGAGGAGAATAAGGAGCCCTGGGCACAGCAGCTGGAGGAGCGCTGTCCCCAGAACCCTGTGGCTGTGGGGCATGAGGAAGGAGCTGGCGGCAGGCCTGCAGGAGCGGAGTGCTCCAGGAGCAGAGGAGGAGGCAGGGCAGGGGAGAGGGAGGGGAGGCCAGAGGGGCCTGGGGGTGGCTGGAAGGACTGCGTCACTGGGAGCCCCTGGGGTGCAAGCAGAGGAGCAGAGGAGTGGCAGGGAAGGGCACGGGTGGAAGCCCAGGCTCAGCCAGGAGTGATGGAGAGAAGGGGCCTGAGTGGGGACGGGAGGAAGGGGGAAGGGGAGGTCCGCAGGACTGGTGAGGGGCGAGCAGCAGCCGAGACCTGGCTCTGGGACCACAGCTCTTGCAGGAGGGAGCAGGCACCAACCACGGTGGGAAGACTGAGGCGACAGTGACGTCAGATGCCCGAGGATCTTCGGGTGGAAATGTGGGTAGGGAGGTGGGTGTGAGCCCGGGCACCAGGCACAGGCGCTACTGTCATCAGCACGGGGTGGGGGGACCATGAAGGGAAGAGGGGAGGCAGAACAGAGGCCCCAGACACAGCCCGGGGGCTGCCGGGGGCTCAGGGGCTGGGAAGGAGCACCGCAGGCAGGAGGAGGAGCTGGAGGAGGAGCTGGAGGTCTGAGCCCGAGGCCGGGCCCAAAGCCAGCCCCAGGCACAGCCTGCAGCCTGGCCCCTGCCCTCCGCCTTCCGCTGCCCTTCCACAGCAGCCTCCTGGGTGGGCGGGAGGGCGGGCGGGACTGTGGTGTAGACTAGAGGCCAGCTGATGGGAGGCACAGGTAGAGGAACCTGCGGCCTTCAGAGCGAGCTGGGGACGGGGCTCCTGTGCTGAAGGTGGGGGTGCGCAGGGGCAGGGGCAGGGGCGGACGGCTTCTCAGGAGGAGGAGCTGGGATTGGAGCCCTCGGGGGATGGAGATGGGAAGGGCCTGCAGGCAGCCAGCTCTGGGGGGACCCGGGAGGCAGCTCCTACCAGAGTTGGTAGAAGAGGCCGTGGGAGTGGCGTGGCCTGTGGGGTTGGGGACTGCCGTGGAGCGTGGCCTGTTGGAGCAACCCTTGGGGCTGCTTGGAGACACAGCTGCAGGGTTAGCAGGAAGGAGCGAGAGATCCAGCCGCAGCCTTGAGTCCCCTGAGCTCAGAGCCCGAGGAGCACGTGGGAGAGGAGGGCCCCCGAGCCAGAGCCCCAGGAGGGCACCACAGACGCCGTGGGCAGGAGGAACCAGGAAGCCTGGCCCTGGGAGGTGGGCCCTGGGGAATGTGCAGATCTGAACCTGCTGAGATGCAGGAGACACAGGGGACCCTGAGGGTGGAGTGGGCGGCCCAGCCACAGGGTGCAGGAGAGCCACGGCAGGTTCCGGAGCCAGGAGAGGCAGGGTCTCAGGAGGACAGGTCAGAGGTGAAAGACTGGAGTCTGGGAGGTGGGAGGACCTTTTAAAGAGGCAGGTGCACACCCCGCTCGGGGCCAGTGATGCCCTCCAAAGCAGGCACAAGGGCATCCCTGGAGACTGGAGGGGCTGCCGGGGGCCAGGAGGCCCACCTTCTGTCCATCCTGCTAAGTTCATGAATTCTCAGCAGTGGACCTTCCATCCACAGCCCATGCGACCCGCCCAGCAGCCCTGAGAACTAGGTCCTGCTGTCACCCACCTTGCAGATGAGGGAAACCAGGCTCGGAGGTAAAGTGTCTCCAGCCGATCGGTATGGGACACCAGAATTGGAACTCGCGGCCCCCGACACTGAGGCCAGCCTGTCCCCGTGGTGCGAGGCGGCCTGGAGAGGCTCTCTCATGCCCAGCGGTTAGGGCAGCAGCCCGCCTTTTCCCTGGGCCACACGCCCTTGCCCTTCCCCACTCCTGGCCCGGCCTTGGTTTCAAGGTGAGCCAGGGACCCCAGAAATGAGAACAGTGAGCAGACGTATCAAGCGCTCAGTCTGCTGAACAGGCAGGTTCCAACGTACTCATGGGCTGTGTGTGTGGCAGGTATGCACGTGACGTGTGCGTGTCCTGGGCCACCCGCCGTGGCTCTCAGGTGTCCTCACCTCATTTTACAGGTGGGGATTTCAGTTCTTAAAGCAGACGTGCTGCTGGCCCATGCTGGGACGGAACCCAGAGCTGTCCGATCCTGGGCCGTGTCCTAATACACGCCTCTGCCTCCTGCCCCGCAGGAGGGGAGCCAAGTTGTCCTTTGTAATCCATGAGGTTCCAAACTGGGGCTGGGAGAGTGGCCCTCCAGCCCCAGCGAAGGCTCCCGGCTGCCCTGTGGTCTGTGTTGGTCCTTGGCCACGAGCCAGGGGCCTGCTGACTAAAGGACCCATCTCTCACCCCGACTGGGAGCCGCCCCAGGCAGCAGATGGGGTGGAACCGGGGCAGGGCCTTCTCTCCTGCCCAGCCTGGCCTCTGGGCAACCTCTGGCCCGAAATGAAAGGCTCCCCAGTAAGTGGCTTTCTGGACGTGAGCCCAGCCATGTGCTGGGGTAGGATGCGGGGGGAGACCAACCACAAAAAGGATCCAGGTGCCCAGAGCAGGGGCAGGACCTTGCCAACAAACCTCAGCAAGCCACTTCTCAGCCGGCCACCTCAAGTGTCCCCAGAGATGTCAGAGGGCAGAGCTGGTCATGAGGAGCCCTGGCTGCCCTCCAGGCCTGGCCCGGGAAACAGAAGCCCTGTGGAATCAAAACACAATCAGCCGGGGCAGGATTCAGAAATCAGATCCTCGGCCGCCCCTCGAAGAACCACCACGGAGACTTCTGGCCCCACTGGAGCTGACTGGCGGGTGGGGGGCAGTCAGAGCCAACGCTGTCTGCAGAGCTCCCGAGGCCACGTGTGCGCCAGGGAGCCTGCACTGGCTGGGCCTGGGCCGGGCCTCCTTCAGCCTCATTTTGGATGCATCCCCTTCCCTCCGTGGGGGCCTCAGCTGTAAGATGAAGGGGTGACATAGCAGGAGTTCAGAGTCCCTCCAGGCCCTTAAAACCTCAGCTCCACAGCCCTCCAGGGTAGCAGGGGACCCTTGCTGTACAGCTGGGGTGTGGCAGGCTGGGGCCAGGGGCTTGCTGCAGCCTTGCTTTGTCCCCCAGCTCCCTGTCCTGAGCCCCTCCAGAGGGTAGTCCTTCCCGGGACCTCGTGGGTCCCTGACACCTGTGGGAGAGGTGGCCGGGACAAAGCAGGAAAGGCACCCCTGTCTGGCTTTGGGGGGTTTCCTGCCCGTCCTGGAGGTGGGGGCAGCTGACCTTCTAGAAGTTCACTTCCACCTGATACCTAAGCCAACTAAGAGGAGAGCCATGACTGCACCCCGTCACCCACCCTCCCGGGGTCCCCTCCTGCCAGGGCCAGCCCCCCTTCCGGGGATGCATTCTCTCACCTCGACCTCCCCTTCCTCCCAGCCTCCTCTCTCGGGGTACCTTCCAGGCCGTGCCCTTGGTCAGCGCTTGCCTGGCCGCGGCCGGGTTTCAGGATTCCCTGTCTGCGAAGTCCACACAAGTGGGCAGTTAGGGAGGCGCCCGGCGGGGAGCCAGGTGCCAGCCGAACCTGGAGACACCCAAAGCCTGCCCGGAGTCCAGCGGGCCGGCGGCTCTGCAGTCCCAGGAGGGCAGAGCCTGTGACTCAGTGCTTTTGACCTCTGCAAGGAGGTCACTGTGGGGACGGTTACTGCTCTTAGGCCACTGTGTCCCAGGTTGTATATCCAGGGATTCAACCAACTGCAGGTGAAACTGTGTGGGGAAAAACCGACATCTGTCCTGAATGGACTGATTTTTCTCCCCTAAACAATGCGGTACAATGCATTTACGTAACGTTTGCACGATACCTAGAGGTGATCTCAGTGTGCGGGAGGTGTGCTGGTCATATGCAAATATCACACGTTGTATCTATTTTGCCATTTTATATAAGGGGCCTGAGCATTCGCAGATTTTGATATCCAAGGGGAGTTCTGGAACCAGTCCCCACAAGGAAACCAGGGGACAACTGTACTCTGGTCCCCAAAGGAAATTCCTGCTGCCTGCAGTAACTCTGGCTGTCAGCTGTGAATTGGAGGCAGCCACCTCTTAGGCACCAGGCCGGCTTCCTCCCTCCCCGCCTCCCCACCTCCTCCACTCCGCAGGCCTCTGGGTGTGGCAGGTCCCCCTCCTTGCTTTCCTGCCTCCTTCACAGTATGGAAAACTCACTCCTTCACGGCTATCTCAACCTTTACTGCCAGGAGAGTCTCACCCAGCGCAGGAACAGCTGCGTAGCCTCCCACAGCGAGAGTGACCATGAGGTTTTTGTTTTATGCCTTTGATTGAAGTCTTTGCCCAACTTCCTTTTAAAAAAAAATGGAGATGAGTTTATGCCTTTAAAAATAACCTGCGAGGCCAGGCACAGTGGCGCACGCCTCTAATCCCAGTGGCTCAGGAGGCTGAGGCAAGAGGATCACAGGTTCAGATCCAGCCTCAGTAATTTAGCGAGGCTGTAAGCAACCTAGTGAGACTCTGTGTCCAAATAAAAAAGTGAAAAAGGGCTGGGGATGCGGCTCAGTGGTTGAGCACCTTCGGGTCCAGTCCCTGGTGCCAACAACAACAACAACAATAATAATAACAAATAAGCCATGAACTAAAGAAATAAACACCCGCAAGCCCAGCACTCGGATATTCAGGTATTCCCCGGGGCACACCCTGCCTGGCCGCGTGGTGCACACACACTTGCACTTTGGTTTACAATAAAGAGACCACACTGCGGCTCTTCTTTCTTTCTTACCTAAGAGATGCCAGGGTTTCTCTCCCAGGAAATAAACAGTCCACTTCACTGAGCGGGTGGCTGCCTGGTGTCCCGCTGTAGATTTAAGTTACCATGTGTGACCCGTCCGCTGCAGGACCTGGAGCCCCCCACATGCAGTCCTGCAGCACCCCATTAGTGTCTGCACCCTCCTCCTTCCTTCAGGACTAAGCAGGCCGTGGAATGAGGTCCCGGGTCAGACACGCTTGTCATGGTCTGTGTCTGCCACGCTCAGCAGAGCAGAGCTCTGCTCGACCGGCCCCGAGGTGACTTGCTGACCCACAGAGGAGTGGACCGAGGTCTGGCTCGGCCTGGCGCCTGGTCTCCCATCCCCGCCTCTGCAGGCCCACCAGGAAGCAGCTCACAGGGAAACACTGGGCCCCAGCCTCGCCTCTCCTGGGGACACTGGAGGTCCCCCTGGGTCATGCCTTGGAGTCTGCCCGGGCATTAAGGAGCGCTGGGACCGTGGCTTGTCTGGTTGGGGGTGGAAAGGATGAGAGCGACCCCGTTCACACCTTCGATTCTGCCCGCAGGCGGCCTCAACGGGGCGACCATCATCGACTCCCTCGACACCCTCTACCTCATGGAGTTGAAGGAGGAGTTCCAGGAGGCCAAGGCCTGGGTGGAAAACTACTTCCACCTGAACGTGGTGAGTCAAGGCCCTGGGTATTCGGACTAAAGGGGCCCTGCACATCAGCGACCAGTTCTACCCTGAGTCTCTGACCCAGAGATGTCAAGGGCCTTGCCCAAGGCTGCACAGCAGAACAGTCCCAGAGTCAGGACTGTAGAGGACTCCATGCTGAGTCCAGCCTTGAGGTGGGGACATCTCCCTGGTCTGGCATCCTCTCCTGGGCGGTAAGATGCTATGGCCATCCCCCACTCCCCACGAGATCGGCCCTTACTCCTCTGGGAGTGTTGCTTCTACCCAGGCTGTTCTCGGGCTGAATCTGTCCCTCAGGGCAGCAGGGCAGACGTGGCTTGATGGAGGGCACGTGGCCAGCTCTCCGAATGGGTGTGGCAGGGCCGCCAGTCAGAGGGCCGCAGCCAGGCCCAGGACCCTCGTGGTTCCCATTCTCCCGGGCTCCCCTGGACACGGCCAAAAGCCTCCTGGAGAGGATGGCACTGTGTCCAGACGGCACGAGAGCCCTGAAGGCCAGGCCTGGCCTGTTCATCTCCCAGCCCAGGGGTCTCTGCTCACAGCAGCGGAGGCCACATGCCGGAACCTGGGGAGTGAGAGGCAGATGGGAGGGGAGCAGGAGTTAGCCCTACGTGCCTCAGCCCAACAGCGCGCTCTGCCTTGGGAGGGGCCAGGTCGCTAGCACAGGCCGGGTGGGGGGGACCTGGGGGGTCCAGAGCCACGCAGCCAGGAGGCGGCCGAGCACAGGCTCCCGCTGCCCAGCTGCTCTCCCTGGGAGAGGGAAGGCGAGGTCGCAGCCGTGGTGGCGTGGAGCTCTGTCTTGAGCACGTAGAAGGCATCTCCTGGCACTGTGACGTCCAGCTCAGGTGTGAAGCCACCCCCTCCAGGTCATCGTCATTCCCTGGTCATCTTGAAGCTGGGGGCCACTCCTGGGGCTCATGCGAGGCCAGGAAGGTTAGACTCCTCCCGCTCCCTCCTCTGAGGACTGGAGTGACGTAGGGACATCTGGAAAGCTGCCCAGGGAGCCGAGGGTCCTGGGACACTCAGGCAGGCTGGGAGCATCCCAGAAGAAAGCCAGGCAGGGTCACCTCTTTGAACGGTGGCTTTCTCATCTGACCTCACGCCACACTGAGGCTGAAGAGAGTTGGCTTGGCCCGCTCTCGTGGCCACCGGTGATAAACTGTGGTGCAGACAGCTGCCTCCCAGAGCCCTGGGGACAAGGGAGGTGGCCGCAGGCTCCACTATGAGGGCCATGCCCTGCTGTGGGCAGCCACCCTCTCTGGGAGGCGCGGCAGCCTGTTCTGCAGATGAGGAGACCGGAGCAGGGAAGGGGGATTGTCCCCCAGCCGTGTTAGGTGGTCGTGTGGGATGTTATCCCAGACCTGGTTCTTGGCGTGGAGTCTCCAAACCCCTGATTCGCAGTCCCCACGTGATGGAGACAGGTGTGGGTGTGTCCCGTGCTCTCAGGAGCCAAGGTCTGAGACATTGCAGGCCACGCCTCTGCCTGGCACCTCCCACTCAGCCCTGGCCCTGCCGGTCACCCCGGGAAGGCCCTGTCCCTTCTCCCGCTACCCCAGGGTCTGCCTCCAGAAAAGGGAGGAGAGGCCCCGACTAGAAAAGGCCCCTTGGGCTGAGCTTCCTGGAGCTCCGCAGCCAGCTCCTCCAGCTCCGTGGAGCGCAGCCAGGCGTAACTCTGGTGGCCTCTGGCAAGGGTTGGGGACAGAAGCCAAGCCCAGTGTTTATTTGGAATGCTGTTAAAGGTTCAGTAGCAAACCCAGGCAGGTGCTAAGCCCCACCGACTTTTGCTATGAAACCTGGGCCTGGCCTGGCCCTCTGGGGGTGCCCTGGAGCCAGGCCCAGGTTGGGGGTGCAGCAGGGGCTTCAGTGAGGCCTCGGGATCCCTGCTCACTGTGTCCTGCTTTGTGTCCTGCAGACCGGGGAAGCGTCCTTGTTCGAGGTGAACATCCGCTACATCGGAGGGCTGCTCTCGGCCTTCTACCTGACAGGGGAAGAGGTGAGTGGGCCTCCAGTCCCCGGGACCATCCCTGCTGGACAGGGCTCTAGCGAGCACCCTGTCCTAGCCCTTCCTCTCACCAACGAGAAAACAAGGTTTCAAGGGGGCGGAGATCTGCCCAGGGGCCACCGTGAGCCCCGCAAGGACGGGTTCCCCTGAAGCCTCCTCCCGCTCTCTGCCGCCCAGGGCCCCGCCGGCCCCCAGTCAGTAGCGGATGCTCCAAGGCCTCGGGGTTCCCCTCGCAGGCAGCTGCTTGTGTCTGCGTGAGGCTGGTTCTCAGGACCCAGAAAGCCGGGAGCAGGGTTGTCACGTTTCCACCTCGGGGACCCTGGCTCAGTCACACTCCACGGCCACCCTTGCCCTTCCCTCCTGGGCCAGGTGCCAGCCAGACGCCCCCACCTGAAGGCAGAGCCCCACGCGGGAGACCGGGATCTCCTCCCACCCATGCTCCCCGCTGTGGCCTGCACAAGTCCCTTCTCACCATCCCAAAGGGGGATGCTCGTTGTCCCCTCTCTGAGCTGGGGAGGGCTTGTCCCGGCCAACAGCGCCAGAGCCCGCTTCTCCTGTAGAGAAGGGGGCTTCCTCCTCCTCCTCCTCCTGAGCTCCTGCACAGCCCTGGTGTCAAGCGGTGAGGTGGGCACTGTCCCCAGAACTCAAGTCACTGGGTGGGTGTCCCCTGTGGCCCAGCAGGTCCCTGCGATGGGGCTGGGTGCTCGGCTCCCTCTCCTGCCCCCTCCCCTGCCCCCAGGGACATGGGCTGGGGGAGCCGGAGGTGGGCCAGGCAACCGCAGCAAGACCCCCGCACACGTTGCTATCTGCAGTCGCCTCACCCCACCCCCCTTCACCTGCTGCAGGGCAGGGCCGCAGTCGGGGGTTTAGAGGCGACAGAGATTTATCTCCCCAGTTGCTTCGGGCCTCTCTCCGTCAAGCCTAATCCCCTCAGCAGAGATTACTGCTTGTACCAATTTGTCAAAAAAAAATTGTAGACAGAGCCCTCGGCTTTGAGCCACCCGAAGACTGAATTTTATTTGAAAACCTCAGGACAGGAAAACGACAGAAGGAGCAGGAAACAGGCACTCATGCTTCACGGGTCTTTACCACCTCCCTGGCTGGCTGTGGTGGGGAGAGGGGATGCAAGGGAGGGTGGGATGGCAGCTGCTTGGGGCTCATGGGGCTGGTTTGGGGGTCCGTGGGTCAGGCTGGTGGCCCCGTGGCATAGGTGGCTGATAATAGTTATCAGTGACTTGCAGATGCGGAAACTAAGACTCACGTCCCTGAGCCACTGAAGGGGGTGCTGGGCCTGACTCCTGACCCCGTGGTTCTCCTGTCACTAGTTGTCCCCAGGGCTCAGCCACACCTGCCTGGGCCTCCCTCCATCCCCTCTCAGCCTGACATGGTCTCTCTGTTCTTTAATGTTTCCCATGAGTATTTGTGGAGTCGGTGTTGAGGCCCCCAAGCCTCCTCCCAGGCTGAGGCTGCCTTCAGAGGAAGCCGCTGGAGACCCCTGTGCGGCCCTGACCAGTCTTGCCGAGACCAGGCGCTCTGAGAAGGCAGCATGACCGCGCAGTCTGGCACGCCCAGTCCAGGACAGCCCCAGCTGATTGCCAGAAAGCCTTGGGAGGCAGCCAGGGAGCCGGCCCCCACTGTCGGGGCAGATGGGGAAACCAAGGCTCAGAGACAGGACAGGGTCACACAGCTGCTGAGTGGCCCCTGGAACTGAGCCCTCAGGGCCCCCGTGCCCTTCCCACTGGACAGGGTGTATCCATGCTGGCCTCTCCCACCCCTGTCCTGGAGCGAGCCACTTAGCTCTGCAGCTTTGGGAACGTCGGTTCTGAGACTCAGTTGTCCCATCCTCAAAGTGGGTCAGCACCTTCCCAAGTCACGGCAAGGACTGACGATGTGTAGACCGGACACCAGCGCGTCTCACTCCTTCCAAGATGGCCAGGGTGGGGGACCCGCCTTCTGTCCCCAGGGGCTCACTCCTGTCCTCACTCAGTCCCCCCCCCCTGCCAGCAGGGAGGCTTCTCAGGCCTCTCAAAGGAGGGGACGTGGTCCACTGGCGAGCTCGGCGTCCTCGGGACCAAGACGGTCCGACAGCTGCCGTGTCCTCACATCTGCTGGAGCCCTGGGGGCTCCTGTGCTCACTGCTGCAGCCCCTGGGGTCCAACCAAGAGATGAGGAGCCTCCCGGAGACCCAGGGCCTTCGGAGCACTGCACCGTGGCTTCAGCCAGGCCAAGGCTAGAGGCCCCCAAGGGCAGGCCCCGCGGTTCTGTGGAGCCACGAGCCCCTGCACTCTGAAGTGGCTGGTCCCAGGGCCCACTTGGGGGCCCCACCATCAGGTGCTGGACCATATTATCTTCTCTGGCCCGTGGCTGCCAGCCCCACGCAGCCCTTCCCTCCTCCTCAGAGCAAGGACTACCCCACCCTCGGAGACCTCAAACCCATACCCAGAGCGTTGGGAGATCCCTCCCCACTGCCCAGTGCACCCAGAGGTGCTCGACCACCGAGCCACATCCCCGGCCCTTTTTACTTTTTATTTTGAGTCACTTAGGGCCTCGACAAGTTGCTGAGGCTGGCCTTGAACTCATGATCCTCCTGCCTCAGCCTCCTGAGCCACTGGGATTGCAGGCATGCACCAGCGTGCCCTGTGAGTTTTTGGTCACAGGGAGGACTTGACAAGGGTTTGTTTTAAAACCATAGGAGGTCAGCAAATTGGGCTGTCCCAGCTCCAAGGTGACAAGACACCAGGAGCTGTTGCTTAGGGTCTTGAGTCTCATCTGTCCAAAATAATATGACATTAAAAACTGTCTTCCCTCCATGTCTGAGGACATTGGGCCTGAACCCCCGCAGGTGCCTAATTCCATGGATGCTCAAGCCCTGATAGAAAACGGCCTGGTGTATGAGTGAACCCACGACCACCCTCATTCCTTGTAACACTTAATACAATGTAAATGCTGTGTCCACTGTGACATGTAGGAAATGATGACGAGGGAAAAAAGTCTGTACGTGTTCCATACAGATGCATATGCTTTTAATATTTTTCACCTGCAGTTTGTGGATTCCATGAATACACAACTGCAGATATGGAGGCTTCTTTTTTTTAGTAACGATTGCACAAGCCAGGCACAGTGGTGCACACCTGTAGTCCCAGCTGCTCTGGAGGCTGAGGCAGGAGGATGGCTTGAGCCCATAAGTTAGAGGCCAGTCCGGGCAATCGTGAGACTCCCCGTCTCAAAGAAAATCGATATTTTTTTAATTTCACAGAAAATAGATAAACCAAAAGAAGAATCTAAAGCTTGTCCATAAGCTTACCCTCTGAGAAGAATGTTATTTATATTTTGGTGTATTTCCTTCCTTTTTTTCATACATCCACATATGAATAATTTTTTGAAGTTGAAATACACTGTTTTCCTCTAAGCATGTTAAAAACCCTTTCTTTGCCATGTGTCCTCGGACAGCATCATCTCGGTGGCTGTGTGGCGCTCCATGATGTGAAAGCCATAATTCAACCACCTGCCGAGACCTGGGTGTTTCTGTCCCCAAGCTATTCTAAATAGTGCCAGAGTAAATAGTCGTAAAGTTAAATCTTTGCAACGCTCTTGATTATTATTCCTTTAGAATAAATTGCTGGGAGAGAAACTGCTGCGGCAGAAGGTCACGGGCCTTTTGAGTCACCCTGGACTTTCAGGGGGACCGTTTGGCGCCTCCGGCAGGACCTAAAGCCTAGGAGCTTCTTGCACGTGGGTGATGGGGACAGGGGTCCCGCGCCCTCCATCCCTGTGTCTAATGGGAACAGTGAGCAGCCGCACTGTCCTCCCCTGTGACACCGCGTCCACAGAGTGGGCGGCACTGACCACTGGTGACCGCCCCACCTGCCGGGTCTTTGTGTGGACAGGGAGGCGACCCCCAGAGCAGCCAACTGCTTTCCTTCCATCTTCCCACTACCTCTAATCAGAGGGACAGTCCTTCCTCCCAGCCCGGACCCTGTGATGAACGCTGTGCAATGATTAACTTTCCTCTCCCCCCGCACCTCTGTGGGGCCGGTCCTTTGCGGGTCCAGGCTGCCCCCCAGGCTGGCTGCCTGCAGAGTCCAGGAGCGTCACCTCCCCATCTGGGCTCGCAGCCCGGGGAAGGTGCACCCTGCAGCAGTGGCCTCCAGGAGTGACCGCCCGCCCTGCTGACGCAGTGCCCGTGGTCCTGTCGCCCAGGTGTTCCGCAGCAAGGCCATCCAGCTCGGGGAGAAGCTGCTGCCGGCCTTCAACACCCCCACGGGGATCCCCAAGAGCGTCGTGAACTTCAAAAGGTAGGACGCCCTGTCCTTGCCCACGCTGGGCCTCAGGTGCTGCGGCAGCTTGCCCACGGTCTAAGCCTTGTCTGGGGGGGCAGTCTGGGGGTGGCCTCGGGGCGGCCTCGGGGCAGTTGGCAGACAGAGGGAAGTGGGTCCCTGGCCGTCACCCGGGTCCCATCTGTTCTTCACAGATGTGGAAACTGAGGCCCAGGGAGAGGGCAGTGCCAATCTTGGAAGTCAAAGGAGTCAGTGGCCTGGTGACATCTACCTTGGCCAAGGACGTTCCTGGGCAGGTGTCTGTCACGCAGCCTGGTGCTCAGGTTCAGGCCCCCTGGAGCTGACGTCTCCCAGCTGTCTCCAGGTCGGCCCGAACCCTCGCTGCACCTCATCCCCCTCCCTGGGGCAGGTGCCCGAAGCTGCCAAGGGATCTCAGGGCCCTGGCTCTCCCCAGGACAGAACCCTGCTCTCCAGGGGACCCAGGCTCTGTCCCTGTGCTGCGAGGGTCCATCCTGAGGCCCTCTGACACACCCAGACAGGAGGAAGGCTGTGGCCGCTCCGTCCCCCAGGCCCCACCCCTGCTCCCGAGGGGAGCTCTGGTCTCAGGTGCTCGTCCCCACGGAGCTCAGCCACCGCCTGGGAGCAGGGAGCCCACTCGCACCGCAGCCCACGGCTCCCCACCCCGTCCTACCCCTTCTCCAGCTGTGCCCAGAGGAGGGGCCTTGGCGTGCTCAGTGTCCTCACGACTGTCCTCTGTGGGGGAACACCCCTGGGGGCCATCAGGCCAGGGAGGGACCGTCAGGGCCGATGGAGGCTCGGCTCCATGCCAGGACCGACTCCCCAGAGCTGATGCTGGGACCTCAGCTCGGCTTCCTCTTCCACAAACACTGATCCTGGAGAGACGCAGCTCTCCTTCCCGGGCCTCCCCTCGTTTTCTGGACCAGAGTCTGTGGGTAAAAACGGGAGGGTGACCGGGAGGCACGTGGCCATGTGCTGCTGGTGCTCCTTGGAGAGGGCCTGCTGGTGGGGGCTGGACCCCACTGCTCCCCTGCCCTGGCCGGGGCTCTTCGTGGGCAGCTCTGGAAGGGAGAGTAAGAACGTGGCCCCGAGGGGGGCCTCGCCCCGCACTCCAGACAGGGGACGGCCATCGCCCAGGCAGGCCTGGGAGACGGGGCAGAGCCAGCCGTGACCAGTAACCTGCAGAGACCGCTGGACTATCCGGGACGGTGACAGTGGCCATTCCAAGGCCCTCTGTGGCCGAGTCCACCTCTCACTGTCTCTTTCATGGAGAGCCTCACACATCAGCCCCACTGCCCCAGGCCCCCCCCACCGTACAAATCGTAAAGGCTCAGACTCACAAGCCGGCCTTTGTCACGGGCACCACGTCCACATGTGGGCACACGCACCCACACACAAGTGCGGGCCTCTTCTGCCACACCCGCATGTACACATCTTCATCATTGCAAATAGCTACTGGGCATTCACTGTGTGTCAGGCACGATGTGAGCACGTGACGTGGATTCCTGAATCTCTCAGCGACTATATGGATCCCATTTTGCCAGCAAAGAAACTGAGGCTCAGAAAACTATGGCAATTTACCTGAGGTTACCCAGCAGTCAGAAGAAGTGAGAATTAAATGCCAGTTCTCTCTGGCTCCAGGGTTAAGGATTACACTGCGTAGGTAGGGACTTTAGCCAGGGTGGGGTGGGGGGGCATTGTGGAGTAGCCCCATTTGCCAGGGGAGGGGACACAATACCTGAGCTTACAAGGCTAGAAGAGGAGGGCAGAGCTTCCTACTGGGCACTTGGCTCACAGGGCTGACCCCAGGACACCCTGATCTCTGGGATGCTGCCCAGAGCACATGCCTTTGGGGCGCAAAGTCCTTAAGATCTGGATTTGGATCCAGCTTCACCTGCTCTACTCCTTGCTGTGTGATCTTAGAAAAGTGTCTCCCAGCCCAGCGTGGTGATGCACGCCTATCACCCCAGGGACTCGGGAGGCTGAGGCAGGAGGATCAGAGACTTCAAAGCCAGCCTCAGCAACTTAGCAAGTCACTTAGCAACTCAGCGAGACCCTGTCTCTAAATAGAATATGAAAAGTGGCTGGGGATGTGACTCAGTGGTTAAGTGCCCCTGGGTTCAATCCCCAGTACCAAAAAAAAAGAAAAAAAAGAAAAGGGTCTCTCCCTTTGAGCCTAAGTGTGCTCTCGTATGATGTAAAGAGCACAGGATCTGTTTCTGAAGTTGGATGTGAAGGTACAATAAGATAATCACAGCCACCTGGCCTGGATCAGGAATTTTTTTAAATTGTTGATGGACCTTTGTTTTATTTATTCATATGCGGAGCTGAGAATCGAACCCAGGGCCTCACACATGCCAGGCAAGCGCTCTGCCACTGAGGCCCAGCCCAGCCCCCTGGATTAGGAATTTATGAACAATGGTAATAAGTGACAGATAATTCATGTGTGCACAATCCTATGGTGATAAAATGACAATAAGAACGTGTGTGATTCATACCTCACATGACTCTCAGGCATGGGCCACGGGATTTAAGGGAGGAGAAGACATACCTAGGAAGTGAGCCCACCTGCTTGAGGGCACCACCTGGGACTAAGGGGACCAATGCTTGAAGCCAGGCAGGAGGGAGGAAAGTCACCAGCCACCTGCTCGTCCCTCCCAGGCCGGGCCCTACCTGTGCACCAGGAAACCCCACCACAGGAGCCCTGGTGGCCTGGTCAGCAGGAGGAGGCAGGAGGGAAGGCAGGAGGCCCAGGTGGACCCCTGGGAGGCCAGGAAGCCCCCACTCGTCAGGAAGCCCTCTGCTGAGCTCCAAGCTAGAACAAGATGTCACCTGGCCTGGGGGTAAGAGGAACAGGGAGGACAGGAGGGGGCAGCTCCCTCTTTCCCTCCAGGGCATCTGGAGGCCATCTGAGGGTAGATGACCCCTTGGGGAACCACGAGGCCCAGAGGACCACAGTGTGAGCCCCACGTCCGCACCTCGTGGCTCTGACCATGGACCTCCCCTTCCCGTGGGGTCTTCATTTCCTCCCGGGGACTAATGAGGCTTCACCTGTGGGTCTTAAAGGGGTCATGATGCAGATGGCTCAGGTCAGCGCCCAGCAGGCCACGGGGGCTCAGTAAGCTGGAACAAAGTGTCCCCTCCTGTTCTGTCCTCCCTCTCCTCCCCACCCCCGCCCCGTGTCAGGGGCAATATCCAGGGAAGCCACAATGGGACTCAGGGGGCAGTTGTCTCTGCATTTGTTGAGGTTCCCTGACCCCAGAGATCTCGAAACCCAAGCCCTCCCTCTGCTCCCAGCAGCTGAGAGGTTGTGAGCTTCCCTACCGTCCCCAGAAACCACCCAGGTCCAAGACCAGGGCTTAGAGAGAGAAGGACTGCCTCAGGGGAGCCCCAGCCCCACCCCCGGTGGCAGACAGTGACCTCCCCACCCCTCTCCCTTCCCAAGTCATGTCCCTGGGGGAAAAAAAAGGACAGATAGGGGCCAATTCCTGGCCTCCGTCCTCCACGGGCTCCCTGAAGAGTCCCCAGGCCCCTGGTTATCTGAATGTCCAACAGGTAGATAGCCACAGGGCGTAGGGGACTGAGGCCCTGGGAGAGGAGACAGCTTGCCCAGTGTCACGGTTTAGATGTCCTCAGAAGGCTGTGTGTGAGACGAGACCAGAGAGCGTAGAGGTGACATGGTGGGGTCAGGAGAGTCAGTGCGTGGGTCTTCCCGAAGGCACCCCCTGGTCCAGCTGCGGGCAGACCGGGCAGGGCTGGCGGAGGCCGGTGGCTGGGGTGTGCCTCTGGATATATTTTGTCCTGGTGAGTGGAGCTCTCTCTCTGCTCCCTGGCGGCCCTGTCCTGAGATGTTTTCCTCTGCCACACCCTCTGCCATGATGTTTGGCCTCATCTTGGGACCAGAGAAAGGAAGACGACCGTATTTGAACAGAGACCTCTGAAACCGTGAACCCAAATCAACCTTTACTCTCCCACGTGGTCCTTACCAGGTCTTTGGGTCACAGCAGTGACAACACTGACTCAAACTCCAAGGCCACCCTCTTCTGCACCCTCCTCCTCTCCTAATCCCCACCAAGTCTCAGGCCCAGAGACCCAGCAGGAGGTATCCTCCGTCCAGGTGGAGGAGTGTGGGGACCGAGGTGCCCCATGCTGACCGGGTTTGCCCGAGGACCCAGCCGGCACACGCTAGGACCTGCACCGGGCTCCCGATCCCAGGGAGGAGGTTAATGGTTAACCCGAGCTTCAGGTCCCAGCTGCTGGGTGAGCTCAGGCAGGTGACATAGTGCCCTCTACCTGGTTCCTCAACCACGGAAGGGCAGCGGTGAGGACTGACTGAGCCCTTGCTCCCCCGCGGCTCACGAGCTGGAGGGCCACAGCGCGGCTTCCCTGCGGGGTTCAGAGGAGCACATGGTCAGGGAGAGGAACGCCCACTCCCACCCCAGGTTCCCCCCAGCCCCACAGCTCCAGGGTCATGGCCATACCAGGAGCTGACCATCACGTGGAGGTCCCAGGAAATTCCACACCAGAGCCGGTGTGTGTCCTGGAGCGGAACCGACAGAGTGGGGAGAGGGGGGACCCAGGTGGGGTCCCTGCCCTGCATCTGCCCCCTCCAGACCCAAGCCCGGCACCACCGTTTTCCCCAGCGACGGGAGAATGCTCCTCTGTGGGATCTTAGCATGTCCTGACGACTTTGTCAATGTCATCTGCAAATTTACCCTGAGTGCCAGATCTCGAGCCCCCAAGTCTCACAGGGGCTGCTTGATGATAGAACCCGATATTTAGAGTCAGACGGGCCTGGGTTCAAATGACCTTCGGCAAGTCACCTAACCTCGCCCACTACGTGGTCCTCATCAACAAAACGGGGCCAGAGAGATTCAGTGGGATTACGTAGCTCAGTGCCGGCCACACTGCAGGTGACCCCACCCCCAGGTGCACCTGGCCAGCAGGGGTGACCGTGGCTGGTTCTGTGTTTTCAGGGGGAACTGGGGCTGGGCCTCCACGGGCGGCAGCAGCATCCTGGCCGAGTGTGGGTCTCTGCATCTCGAGTTCCTGCACCTCACCGAGCTTTCTGGCAACCAGATCTTCGCAGAAAAGGCAAGTTGCCCCTCTCCCCCCAAGACAGCACCCCCTCTTCTGCCCGCAGAGAGCAGAGGCCAGTGCCAGGAAGGAGCTGTGCCCCGACACATGCCGGCTTGGGGACAAATCTCTGAACTGTGAAATCTGGAGAAAGTACAGCGGGAACCCGGGCTCGGCCTCTCCTCGGCAGGAGCTGGCCACTGGCGCGCTGCCCCCTTTCCAGGGACGTTTAGCTTTTCCCAGTGCGATCCTCTGCTCTCCCCGCCAGACGCCCAGCTGGCTCTCACTGACAGCAGCTGGCAAGAGATTCCTGTCCCCAGCCGACGCCCACGGTGTCCCTCCTCACAGCTCTCAGCTCTCCAAGGCCACAGGGTATTGAGAGGTAGCATCCAGGCCAGCGTCCAATCCTGACAGTGACCCGCACCTGGCCCTTCAGGAGAGCCCTCAGGAGGGGTCCTTCTTCAGTGCTGCAGTCCCCACTGGAAGTGCCCCTGTAGGTCTGACCCTATACCCAAAGAAGAAAAGTGGGCACGTACACACACTCAGGTGGCACTCAGGCTGTGACAGCTCTGACCCCTTCTGAGTCCCCCTGGGAGATGGAAGCCCTGCCTGCCAGAGTCCTCCAAAGTCCTCAAGGATGGCCTTTTGGGGCCCCCCCCACTCCCCAAACCTCTAGAATGTCAGCCTAGTAGACTGGCGAGGGGATGGGAGGTGACAGAGTGGCACTTCTCCCTGGTGGCTTTCAGGGTGGAGTCACCAGCTGGCCTCAGAGCATCACCTGGCACCGGAGTCAGCATGGAAACCCACGCCCATGCGCTCCTGGATGCCAGGTTGGGGACCACTGCTGACTCAGCGTGTCCTGGAGGGGGGGGAGGGGAGCTTCTCAGCCCCTTGATGGCTGCCTGTGACGGGCGCTCACACCACCCTTAACCCACCTGCTGCCGTCAGAGACGCGCTCCTCCTGTTGAGCCCGTCTGCCAGGAGGGCCCTGGAGCGCTCCTGGGATGCACCCAATCCCATCCCGAGGCTCTGACTTCCAGATCCTTGTCCCACCTCGGGGCCTTGCTCCAGCCTCCCCGCTGTCAGTGCCCTTGAGCCAGGCTCCTCCAGGAAGATCTGACAGCTCGGGAGGAGCGGAGACAGGAGCTCACGCTGGTCGGGATCCTCTGGGGTAATTGCTCCAGTGCCTGAGCACCTGCTGTGTGCAGAGCAGCTGTGCCCCCTGGGAGGGAGATCTCTGCACTACCCCCATTTTACAGAGGAGGAAGCTGAGGCTCAGAGAGGCTCCGTAATGCACCCAGGGCCACCAGCTGGTGAGCAATGAAGCTGAGATACCAGCCCAGGACGGCAGGCTCTTTCTGCACCTGCTGAGTGCAGCAGGCTGTGGGCTCTTCCTCGGGGTCCATCTGTCTGTCTCTTCTCCCTACATTTGCATACTCTGGCTATTTTCATCCCCAGTCACACCCTCCCACAGAGGCAATTATTTGGCAGTCAACAAATTGGCCCAAATTCTAGAAGCGCCCATACCCTCCAGGGGAGCTAATTTAGCCTGTTTCTCTGCTCACCCCCAGGACAGTCAAGAATAACTCGGGTAGTGCACCTCCCTGTCCCCCATGATGGGCTCCATTAACATAAATGGACATGAAATCTGATGCGGCAAAGCCAAGTGCTGTCCCCCACCCCATCTCCCCCACACACACACTGGGGAAGAACCGTCTGCAGCTAAAAGGCTTCTCCTGCGGCTCCACACCGTCTGGATTAATCTATTAGCAGGTCCCAGTGTGGTCCCTGAGGGTCTTTCTCTCCCAGAGGATCTTGTGCTGGGTGGGACTTACAGCCCTGCCAGGGAGCAGCCACCCAGGAAGAAAGTCCTAAATTCCGCCTGTCACCCGTGCCCTGCACAGCCCCAAAGGCTGAGCCAGCCTCCGCCCCCTGCAGCTGGGGCAGCCTCGGCTGGGTGTGGCTGTGTAGTCACCATCCCCATCCATCTTGGACTCAGCCGCTGCTCCCTGGAGCACAAGGACGTACAGTCAGTGGGGACAGACAGACGGACTAGTGTCCTGGCTCAGCAACCTGAGACTCACTGGCCTTTGGCACATCACCGAACCTCTCTGAGACTCAGGTTTCTTGTCATTACACGGGGATAACGATATCTTGTAGGTGGCTCTGAGCGGGAGACGGTGTCCATAGTGGGTCAGTCTGTCTGTCTTAACGGAGTGGAGAAACAGATGCTGTTATTATTCTCGACACTGTTAAAACCCTCAACTGCCAGTTAGGGTGCAGGGGACTCAGGAGTCCAGGCCTTTCCCCGAAATGAGTCCTAAGGTATTAGATACACTCACTTGTTAGCTAAGCATTTTTTTTTTTTTTGCAATACTTATTAAGCCCAGCGATTCTCAACCACTGATTCTTAACCAGTGATTCTCAACCACTGAGCCACACCCCCAGCCCTTTTTAGTTTTTATTCTGAGACAGGGTTTCTCTAAGTTGCTCAGGCTGGCCTCAAACTTGAGTCTTTGGCATTACAGGTCTGTGCCACTGTGCCAGCTGTGTCCCTTTTTGTATATGTGTGGGGGCAGGGGATTAAACCCTGAGCACCCCTTAGCTCCAATCATATATATATATTTAAGTTGTTGATGGACTTTTATTTTATTCATTTATTTGTATGCAGTGCTGAGAATCGCACCCAGTGCCTCACACATGCTGAGCAGGGGCTCTACCACCGAGTCCCCACCCCAGCAACCCCCCGTCCTTTTGAATGGTTTGAATTTTGAGACAGTCTTGCAGAGCTGCCAAGGCTGGCTTCAAACTTGGACTCCTCCTGCCTCCGCCTTCCAAATGGCTGGGATCACAGGCGTGAGCCACCCCACCTGGCCCTTGACTTTCTTTTTTTTTTTTTTTTTAATACTTTTTAGTTGTAGATGGACACAATCTCTTTATTTTTTATTTGTTTATTTTTATGCGGTGCTGAGGCTCGAACCCAGGGCCTCATGAGTGCGAGGCAGGCGCTCTACCACTGAGCCCCAGCCCCGCCCTGGCCCTTGACTTTTTAAACTTCACCTGCGTATTATTCCTGGGGGGACAGTGAGGACTGAAAATGTACTCTCTTGGCGATTTACACAAACACGGCACACAGTTACTGAACAGCACTTGGACTCATTCCTCCTGTACGATTCCTATCCTCCGACCAGTGTCTCCACCGCCCACCTCCTGCCCACGGTCCCTGTGACGACTGTTGGATGCTACTTCCTCACTACAGCATGCAGCCGGGGAAGGGCAGGCGGTGGCCCGTGCCGTCCGGGGACAGGTGGTGGATCAGGCCCCCCATGGCCGTGTCCTGCCGTGGTCTGCCCCTGGGCACAGGTCCAAGCCGTGGCCACCTCTGGGCACCTCTCCTACCTGCCTCGCTGGAATGGTCTCCCCTGAGTCGGAAGCTGCCTCCCTTCCACGCTGGGCTGGGGGTCAGTCAGCTTCGGGAGGGTGAAGCGGTGCCGTGTCCATCCCTCGGCAGGTCAGGAAGATCCGCAGGGTCCTCAGGGAGATGAAGAAGCCCTACGGCCTCTACCCCAACTTCCTCAGCCCAGTGACCGGGAACTGGGAGCAACGTGAGTACAGAGACGCTGGGGCTCCCCCACCCACCTCCAGGGCCAGGACCCAGTGCGTGGCCACGAGAGGAATTCAGGGCGACCACGTCCCCAGCCGGGCATCTGCTCGGGGCCACCTACGGAAGCTGAGTGGGCTGGGGAGGACGCGGGGGCGAGTCTCCTAGGTCTGCGTGATGCGTCCCTTTGAGAAGCCTGGCTCTGGGAGGAGCAGGCCCCGGCCCCAGTGTGCCCTCTTGACCAAGGCCCTGTCCCATGGTCACCGTCTGCACGAATGGATGGCAGCAGGTTCCGTGGGCCCTGCCTCTGGGGCCTTCCCCAGACCTGCCCAGAGGCCCCACCTCCACTGTCTGCCCCACAGTGAACCCTCTCCATGTCCCCTGCCTCCAACCCTGGCTGTGTGGCAGGGGCTCAGGGGCAAAGCAGACCTGAGCCTCACAGCGTGTGGCCTGGGAGAGCGCATCTCCGCAGCGGAGCTGTGGAACAGGAGCGGGAGAAGGCTTCTGAGGGCCAGGAAGGGAGGAGGGCGGGAGGCCGGTTCCTGTTCAGCCCTCCAGAGGTGACTCAGGTTGTCCCCGAGCCAGTGATGCAGGCAGGGCCTGTGGGGACAGGGACAAGGACTCGCGGGAAAACACAGAGGCCTTTCCTTCCCACCCGAGCCTCTACCATCTGCAGGTCTGGGAGGCCCAGAAAATTCCACCCAAGAATTTCCCCCAGTGATGGCTTCACCCCAAGTGGACTCCCCCCGCCACACACACACAAAATACAGAAATGCAGAGTATTCTCACCCAGAATGCCCTGCCAAATCCCAAGGTGAGGAGAGGAGAGGGAGGCCTGAGTTACAGAGTGCGCCAAGAGACCACGGAGAACTGCGAACTGGCTGGGCCTGGGGAGGCTGAGGCAGGAGGATGGCAAGTGCGAGGCCAGCCTGGCTCGGCAGCCAGGTCCTGTCTCAAAACATAGAAAGGGCCGGGAATACAGCTCAGGGGTAGAGTGCTTCCGGGCCTGTGTGAGGCTCTGCTAAATAAATAAACAAAAAGAACCAAGAACCGCTTCTCCTTGCAAGGGTAGAGCCGGCCTCCCCAGGCAGGCAGCAAACCCCACGGGGAGAGGTGAGGCCGTGGCCTCCCTGCCTACCCTTTCCCTCTGCAAATTAGAGGGGACCCACACACACACCCCAGAGGGGCATGATTTTATTTTCTGCCTGTGCCAGGGGCCGCGGGGCGGGGCAAAGTCGCTCCCATATGGGAAATTGCTTCACATTAATAAAGTATGAGCCGGCGACGGCTGAAGAGCAGAGGGAAGGTCAACAGCCCTGCTGAGCCGGCGCCGGCCTCCTCCTCGCCCAGCCTCGGCGCCGGGATCATCTCAGGGCCTCTGGGGGTTTTGTGGGATTCTTCTGGGGCGTGTGTATTTCCCACAGATGATCACAGCCCCACCTCCATGAGGTGAATGCACTCTGCTAGTCCTCGGGTCAGCCCAGGCAGCAGGGTGAGAGCTGTGCATCCATCTGCAACCACAGAAATGGGGGGGGGGGGGTCAGGACTGCAGCGACCCAGCTGCCAACCCCCCCCCCAGGCTGCTCGCTGCCCCTGGTGACGGGGGAGGCCCAAGAGCCTCCTGCTAAGCCCCCATGAACCCTTGGCTCCCGGCAGCCCCAGGCCCAGACGAGACCAGGCTGAGACTCCTTAGAGCCCAGAGAACCGTAAGGAGAGGTCCGCAGCCCCTCAGCTGGGCCCCTGGCTGCTGAACCCCATGCTTCCTTGGGGGGGGTGGGGCCGCCCTGGGAGGCCCGGGCCCCGGAGTCTGAGTGCCTGTCGGCTCCGCCTGGCCGCTTCCCAGCTCCATGCTGCGGAGCCCTGGGCCTGTGGCCCTGCCTCCTGCCACCAGGTGTGATGAGAGTGTGACAAGGTCAGGAACCAGTGACGGACCTCCTGGTGAGAGCTGTCCACTCGGGCCAAGTCCACCTGCAAGGTGACTCTCACACTCCCCCGAGAGTCCTGTCTCCAACACCATGAGACCCGGTGGCCGGGCTCCCCTCTCCTGCAAACCCCAGATGGGAACCTGGACCTAGTGACACCCAAGCTGCACCGAGCAGGTGAGGGTGTCAGCCAGCACGGTGGAGAAGGATACCAAGGCCCAGGGAGAGCACCAGCCAAGGCCAGGGGCCCACCGGTGTGGCATGCGGCCTTCCCCACGTCTCCCCGGCACAGACCTGCCTGTCATGGGCTCGCTGGGCCTGCCCTCCACCCCACCCCACCCCCGTGCACCCCTGCCTGTCGGGCTGTACCCCCGCACTGGGATGACGGGCGGCACCGTCAAGGGCTCTTCCCTCCCCGCTGTAGCTAAGCCCCGAGGACCCCCCACACCTGCCCCAATCCTGTGCTGTCTCTCCATGTTCCGGTTCTCTCCAGGGCTGCTTCGGAGCCAGACCCTTTGCAGGGCCGGGATGTACTTGTGGACAGGGGCTGGCAAGGCCTGGGGGCTGCTCCTGTGTGACGGGCCTCCCCTCGACCCCCTTTCCCGTCCCACCCATCTCATCTCTCTGCCTTTGGGTCCCTCTCCTCACCTGTCCCCTCTTGATGCATCTTTCTCTTCACCCTTTGGCAGAAAGTGAGGCCTTGGTGAGGTGGCCTTGGACAGCTCCCTGGGTTCACTCTGGTCTTCCCATCTGGGAAATGGGCGCACAGTGCTCAGGCCCGCAGGGCTTTGGAAGGTTGAGCTATAAATAACACAGTTCAGCTCCTGGCCGGAGGCGGACACCCAGGAGATGGTAGCTGAAGACATACTGGGCCCCCACTCCCTCCCTCTCTCCCTCCTGTCCTCCAGAGGAGTCGAAGACATGTGCCCGTCCCCACCCTTCAGACCACCTCATGTCCCTCCCCATCTCTAAAGTGTGTCCCTCGCCAAGTCCACTGGGGGCCTCTCCGCCTCCCGCTGTTAGGTCTGGGAGCGCACGGGCCAAGCGCAGTCTTGCTCCTGTGGGCAGGTGGTCCTCGGCGGCCCATCTTCCTCCCGGGTGGACAGATCTCGACCAGCCCCGAGGCCCCGCTCCAGGGCAAGTCTGGCCTCTGTGTCCAGGGTCCAGCAAGCACAGGCCTCGGGCAGGGAGAGGTCTTCACCGGTTCTGCCCCCTGCTCCTTGGAGCTCAGTGTATCCCCACTTGCTGGAGTGGAGCTCTGTCTTTCTGGAGTGGCTCTGCGCCGGAGGCCACACGAGGGCTGGACTCTTCCTTCCGTGGCCTCTGTGAACCAGCCCCGGTTAATCACCACGGTTGTCACTGGGCAATAAAAACCCTGAACTTCCTGCCACCGGAACGTCTTTTAAAGAAACGCGACTCGTTTACAGTTAATAGGCAGGGGACCGGCCATCCTCCGCCAGTGCAGGCAGAGGGACCTTCCACCCTGGAGAGCCGGAGCCCTCGGGCACCCGACACCTCGCTCGAGACCCCTGCCTCTCTGTGTCACCGGCCGTGTCTTCTCTGCCCCGTTGGGGTTCCCTCCACCTGCACACAGCCCCCGGCGCCCAGGCCCACGGAGAGCTGTGCCCCCTCGTCACACCCCCACCGCCAGCGGCAGGTGGCGGTGACGTCCTTGTCCTCTTCCCCCTCACAGACCACGTCTCCATCGGAGGACTCGGGGACAGTTTTTATGAATATTTGATCAAATCCTGGCTGATGTCTGCCAAGACCGACACGGAGGCCAAAGTCATGTACTACGAGGCCCTGGAGGTAAGACGGCGCTGGGCTCTTCACGGGTGGGTGGTTATCAGTCCCCTGTCGCAGTCCCCTGAGTGCTCGGGCAGCAGGGGTCTGGGAGAGAAGGACAAGCAGTGTCCCCAGTGGCGCCTGGCAGTCTCGAGACTCCTCCCAAACACCCTGAAACAGGCTGCAGTAGCTTGTCCCCTCCCCTCACCCCCCCCACCTCCCCAGGAAACCCAAGCTCGCGAGGTGAAGTCTTTGTCCAAGGTCTCATAGGAAGTGACAGTCGGTCTGATTCAGAAACCACAGTTCAAAAACCCACGCCTCCTCCATGATGTCTGTGCTTCAGTGAACGTGCCAATGCCCAGGGGCAGCCAGACTGGGGCTGGGAGCTCCCAAGGCAGCTGCCAAAACGAGACCCTCAACTATCTTCCCACCAACCAGAGGTGACAGAGTTAGCATGTCCAAGTTGGGAGCAGCCTCCTGGATGTGTGGAGCCTTCAGTTCTGTGGCTGTTTATGTAGATGGAAACCAGGGCCCAGAGAAGGAAAGGCAATTGCTCAGGGCCACACAGCACAGAGTTGGCAGAGCTGGCACCACCGTGGGTCTGTCCCCAGGGTGGTGTGGATGAGAGGTGGCAGACTGAGATGAGTCCCTCCAAAGGGAGGCAGAGTGAGCCTGTAAGCCCAAGCTATTGGGAAGGGGGCTGGGGAACCACAGCCCATCAATAGATACCTTTGAGCCCAGTTGATGAGAAGACCCTGGACCGGCTCTGGGCCTCGAGTTAGCTGAGCACGTTGGGTCTGTTCTGTCCCCACCTTGATGTGAACGTCCACCTCACTCCCTCTAACCCGGGCTCCCTCTTCCCCGCTGCCCTGCTGAGTGGGTCCCCTGCACAGCCACCAGGAGGGCTGGAGAGGCAGGCCCCGTCCTCCCGCAGCCTGGGGTGGGCAGGCCCCTCCTCCGTCCCCGGGGGTCCCCCATCCCTGTGCTTCACCCCCCTCTGCCCCCACCCCTAGTCCCACAGGGGGTCCAGCCGTCTCCTCTCCTAGGACAGTGTTCAGTAGCCAGTCCCACTTGGGATCCACTGTCAACTGCTCCCGATGCGCCTTCCCAGCCTCTCTGCCATGAGCCGGGCTTCTGTCACTTGGGACGCATCTAGAACGTTCCCTGCACATCCCACCCAGCTCCCCAGACCCCGTGGGGGCTCCCTGAGAGTCCGCCCCTGGGCGAGCTGGCTCAGTCCTGAAGCAGAGCCTGGGCAGGGGGCACCCGAGAACTGGGATGGGCGCTGAGAGGGGAGCTGTGGTGGGAAGGACAGTGGGCAAGTGGATGGACAGACGGACCGTGGGTGGGTGTGAGGCAGATGGTGGGCGGTGGGGACGAGAGTCGATGCATTTGTGGGTGGATTGACGTGAGCGGTCAGTAGACAGGGCTGGGCGGTCCTCGGACGCCCTTTGCTTGCACGAATCTGGCCAGGGTCAGCGGTGCTTCGAGAAGCGCTGAAACGGCCTCCAAAGCCGAGCCCTTGGACCTCGAGCTCGGGATGTTTCCCCGCCCACTGCCCTGCACTGAGACCGGCCAGTCTTGGCCGGGAGCGGTCACTGGGACTCAGGCCCACCCTCTGTGCCCTGGGATTTGGTTGAGCTCAGACCCAGGCCCGTGGCTCCGGGAGGATGGACTTCAGCCTTCCCTGCAGGGTAAGCTGCCCGTCCAGGAACAGCCATCCCCTGCCCTCGAGGCACACTGCAGTGGAGGCTTATGTCACGAGTGGGAGCTTCCGACAGCACCTGCTTGAACAGCAGACAACTGGCCGCTCCCGCACCCCGTCCCCACCAGGGCTGGCCTCTGGCAAGTTTGGGCCTTTGAAGGAGTGTTCAACCTCGTTGGCTCGTGAGGTCACCTGGGGAACCATCGGATCCCTTGTCCAGCTGAACCCCTGACCAGTGGTCTCAGAACTTCTAGGGGGTAGGGCCCAGTGACAGCATTTGAAAGCTCCTAGGGGACTCCAGGGTGCAGTCAGGGTGACCGCCGGGAGGTCAGACCAGTGTCCAGCTGTGGCAGGCGTTGAAGGTACAGATGGGTCTAACTGGGTTGACCCCTTAGTGTCTCCTTAGCAGGCCTCAAGGGCTGGGAAAGCTGCACCTCGCAGCCTGCACTTACCAAAATGCAGGACAGCCAGGCCAGGGGGTCCCTGGAGAGCTCCCTGGGCGTCCCACACGAGGCACAGGAAGGAGTGTGGAGACCAGCAGCTACCGAGCCCTCGTGACCCTCCCGGGAACTAGTGTTCCCATTTTAGAGATGAGCAAAGTGAGTCTTCAGAAAAGTGAGATAATTTATCCAAAGTCATCCAACTTTTTTTTTTTTTTGGTACCAGGGATTGAACCCAGTGGTGCCTAACCACTGAGCCACATCCCCAGCCCTCTTTTGTTTGGAGATAGGGCCTCACTAAGTTGCTGAGGTTCTCCTCGAACTCCTCCTGCCTCAGCCTCCCGAGCCGCTGGGATTACAGGTGTGCACCACGGCGCCTGGTCCCCACCCGAGTCTTAAATCACAGAGCAGAGACTCAGGCCCACGCCTCATGCCCGCTCAGCCCTGCCGCACCTTGCAGGGATCAGACCTTCCCCGGCAGCTCAGCAGCCTGTGCCAGCCCATGTTTTCTCGGGGCCTTAGGAGGCCTTGTCCTTTTTTATCATCACATCGCTCATCTCAACTGCCTCTTCAAAGAGACCTGACCCGTCATTTCCTCTTCACCTCAGTCACTTAGCCCGGGCGGCCCCCCGGACAGAAATGACCTTGGGGAGGCATTCGGAAGGTCAGGCTCCAGCTCCAGCCCAGGCGCCCTGCATCCCCCCTCCCCCGAGGTTTGTGTTCCTACATCCAAAATGCTGACAGCTTGTGACTTCTCAGCCAGACTTGGGGGCCCTGGGCCACCCTGATTCCCTTTCCCTGCACAAGACGGAGCCTGGCACAGTGGCACTGCTTCCCAGCTCTGCCCAGGAGCTGGGCCCGGCCAGAGCAGATCGGCTGGCAGCCCTGTGGCTCTGCAGGTCCCCTCAGCAACACCCATGCAGAGCAGGTGCCCTGCATGTCACATCACCAGCCTGCCCCATCTGTCACTCAGCAAGGGCCCACAGCCAGGCGCCCGGTGGCAGGCCCCAGCAGCGGAGGGGAGCAAAACCCATCCAGGAGCAGACGCTGCTTGAGATCTGCGTCTGCCAGGCACTGGATGAGGGCCCCGGCCAGTGGCCCCCGCATCACAGTGCTCAGAGTCCTAGGGGGACAGACACAGAAACTACAGGTGGGGACAGCACCGGGTACAAAGGTCCCAGCAGGTGAGAGAGTAAGGGGTGCAGGGCCCAGTTAAGTCGGGCATCCCCCTGGGCAGGTGGCATTTGGGAGGAAGCCCCAAGGCTGAGTTGAGGTCAGCACCCCCAGGATCAGCATGTGAGAAGAGGAACAGCCAAGAGCTAGAGACCCCCGGCAAAGCAGGGCACCCGCATCCCCAGTCTCCTCCCGTTGGATTCATTCGAAGGCTGATGCCATTTTAACTCATGTGCACTTGGTTTCCCGGGGAGGCCTCTGCCCCTGGTGGGCGTCCCCGCCCGGACCAGCGCCATCCACGGTGTCACTGTTCCCACACCTGGCACAGCACTGACCCCAGGAAATACTCAGTGGTTCATGAACTATTTGAAGGGGAGAGGACATGAAAGAAGAGAGGCCCGTGTGGCCGGGGTGGGAAGGAGGGCAGGAGGCAGGTGGCAGAGGACACAGTGGCCCACGTTTATTGGGGGAGTCGGTGGCGGGAAGTAGCCCACTCTGCAGGCTTCCTGAGTTCTCGCCAGTCTGGGAGGGAGTGGGCTCTCCTACCCCGACTGGATACCGCGGAAACCGAGCCACAGAGAGAGCATCCAACCTGCCAGGGCCACCCAGCGTAGAACTGCTGGAGAAGAAATCCGAACCCACAGAGTCCGCACCCCGGAACTGTGCCCAGAGCAGGTTGGATCTCGGAGTCCGCTCATGGAGATGCTGCTGGACCTTTGTGTGTGGGCACTGGGAGCCCCTGAAGGTTCTGGCCAGTGACACGGGGTGACACAGTTCACTGTTAAGTGCAGACCCTGTCCCCAGAGTGGATTGGAGGCAAGAGTAGGGGCCGAGGCGAGGGCCCCAGGGGTCCCCTGTGGTGACCAGGCCCCAGGCCCATCAGGTCTGGCATCGAGGCTGTGTGAGCTGCCACCTGCGGTACCCCGGTCTCCTGGGCTCCTGGGACCGAGGGCAGGAGTGGGGGGCGGGATCACCTGCTATCTGCACCCCAGCATCCGGGCCCTTGCCCACCAAAGGAGCAGAGCCCTGGGGTCCTGGTTCTGGTGCGGCCGGGTGACCTGGGACAAGCCACTTCACCCTTGGTAGAGGGCGCCTGGCGGGGAAGGAAGAAGCCTGCAGGAGGGGACCCCAGGAGGGCAGCTCCAGTGCCTTTGGGGTCCTTTCTGATAATTGGATCAAGCACAGGGAACCTCTTCCCGGAGAAGGGAGATGGCGGAAGTGCTGACAGAGGACAGGGTCACCTTTAAAGATGTCTGAAATGTAAAAGATGTAAAGGCCGCACAGGGGACTCCCTGAGGCTGAGCGGCAGCCTGGCCTCCGCCTGCCTCCCCCAGGCCCCAGGCTCGGCTCCGGGTGCCAGGCCCTGCCAGGGACCACAGCTGGCCAGGGTCAGGGGCCTCTTTGCTGGGGTGGAGAGGCTGCAGCGCGGCCCCTGTGCTCACACGCCCTCTCCCCCTTCTCTTACCCACGCCCCTCCCCCCAACCCCCTTGCTCCCAGGCCATAGAGATGTACTTGCTGAATGTCTCTCCCGGGGGGCTGACCTACATCGCCGAGTGGCGAGGGGGGATTCTGGACCACAAGATGGGGCACCTGGCCTGCTTCTCGGGGGGCATGATCGCCCTCGGCGCTGAGGATGCCAAGGAAGAAAAGAGGGCCCACTACCAAGAGCTCGCAGCCCAGATCACCAGGACGTGCCACGAGTCATATGCCCGCTCAGGTAACCCTGCAAGGGGAGGGGGCAGCAGCAGAGACTGAGGCTAGACAGCAGGAAGAACTGGAAAGAGCAGCAGTGAGTGCAGGGAGTGGAAGTGAGGTGGCTTTTGAGTGAGGGCTGAGCAGTCCGGGCACTGGAGTTGAACATCAGGTGCTGTCTGGCACTTGATCCACAAGGTCACTGAACCTCACAACAAGGTGGGGAGACTCAGCCACCGTCCCAGGAGGCAGGGGGCAGAGTCCTCCAAACCCCGAGACAGAAACACAGGTGTCCTGTCCCAGGAAGTTCCCACCCTGAGTCCCCTCCTGGGAGCCTGCCTCTGCCCCCGCAGCACCTGCCGGCGGGCTCACCACCCCCTGGTACCCTCGTCACTTAGCCGAGATCACCAGAAAGCTCAAGGGCTCTGGTCAGCACCCACCCACACCTGGCCTCCAGACGCAGGGTCAGACGTCACGTGGGCAGCAGGAGCCCAACCCCCGATCTGCACATGGGGAAACTGAGTCAGCCCAGAGAGGGGAAGAGACTTGGCCAAAGCCACACTGCACACCAGCAGCCGAGCCTGGGTAGGGCCAGGTCTTCTGATGTCCAGCCTGCCCCCAGCACTGCCTCGCCACACGCCCCGCCCCCTGGCCCCAGGAGACGCCAGCCGCCTCCTGGTGGGAGCAGAGGTCCCCAGACCTGCAGTGCAGACCCCCGGCTCAGGGCCTGCTGCCTCAGCTGGGTGGCCCCTAGTCCCTTGTCTGTCTGGGGGGGGACAGTGGCATGGGTCTCCCAGAGTGTGGCAGGGCCTCCCCGGGCAGCAGGCCTCGGCCCTGGCGCAGGGGCTCCGAGCTCCAGGGGAGGCTGGCAGTGAGACCCAAAGCGGGTCTCCATTCTCCTGGAGGAGCTCAGCCAGGGCCGTCACCAACAGGTGGCCTGGGGTAATAGAGAGCGGCCTCTTTGTCTGGGACAGTCAGCCCGGTCATAGAGGACGGTCACTCAGCAGAGCCCAGTGCTCCCGCCAGCCTGGCTGCCCGCTGCCCTCAGCCTGTTAGCAACTTGGCACAACCACCGTGTTGTGGAGGCTCCAGCCGCGTCACCATCTGACAGGTGGGAGGGGCCGGGGCCTAGATCCCTGCTCTTCCAGGAAGCCCTCCAGGAGGGACGTCACACCCGAGCTCCAGCCTGGCTCCTGAGGAAGCGACCCACGTGGGGTTCCCAACCCAGATGGATGGGGGCGCTCAGCTGGCCTGGCAGGATGTGCAGGCAGCGGAGGGAGGAAGACCTGAGCCACACACCCTAAATTTTGGACCTAGAGAGTTAGATCCGAGGAAGGAGAGAGAGAGAGAGCACAGCCTGGGGGGACAAGGCATCAGACAGATCCTGGATCACACCCCAGCTCAGCCACCACTTGCTGTGTTGCCTTGGACAAATTACTTAGCCTCTCTGGTCCTCAGTTTCCACATGCATGAGGGGAGTGTTACAGCATCTATCTTAGCAAAAAAATAGCTTTCTTCAGATTGAGGTAGTGCACGTCAAGCACCCCGAACTGCCCTTGAAGTCACGGGTGGGAGCTGTGCTGGCCGTTAAAAGTATGGAAAAGAAAACAAAGACGGTAGAGCCCAGACCCCACAGGCCGGCCTCCTCTACTGCCCCTCTGTCAGTTGGGGGGCTTCCTTCCATCTCCCCCAGACCCAATCTAGGAGGTGTCAAGTGCAGCTTGCTAAGAAAGGGGATCTTTGACGTCAGGGTGTTGGAGCGCCCGAGAAGCCCGGTGCCCACCCACAGCACTGCCCCAAATGTGCCCCAGCTGAAGCCCTGTCCTGCCTGAGCTCTAGCCACAGCCCACGGACAGCTGGGGTCCCACAATCTGGGACAGAGCGTGGCCCCTTCAGAGTCCCACCTGATTCCTGAAGCTCTGGGGTCTTGCCGGGGCCCCCGAGGCCCAGGGAAGGGGTGCGTCTTCCCTCTTCCCAGTGCGGCTGGGTCACCCCGCGAGGTCACCCCTGGAGAGCCGGAGGTGCGGGTCCCAGTGGGTCCTCTGCTGCCCCCTCGCAGACACCAAGCTGGGGCCCGAGGCCTTCTGGTTCAACTCCAACAAGGAGGCGGAGGCCACGCACGAGGGCGAGAGCTACTACATCCTGCGGCCCGAGGTGGTGGAGAGCTACATGTACCTGTGGCGGCTCACGCACGACCCCATCTACCGGGAGTGGGGCTGGGAAGTGGTGACGGTGAGTGGCCCTGGGGACGGTCCGAGCCCCAGCCAGGGCCCGGGAGGAGGGCCAGGCGGGCTGCCCACCCGCTAGGGGTCCGCGCTGTGGTCCCCAGCAGACCTGGGCCGGGAGCGCGCGGGCCCCAGAGCACCCCCTGGCCGGACGGGTGTGGGGGAGCCCCCTCTGGCCCCGCCAGCCGCTCACCTCGTCCTCTTGCCACCGCCTGCCCGGCCCAGGTGGCCCGGCCACTCCTCGAGCCCGATGTTGGCCCAGCCCCCTCACCTGGCCACCTCGCTCGAAAACCAGACCTTCCCCAGGTGGCAGGTGTCCCCGGCAGGTGGGGTTCCAGAAGGTTCCCTGGTGCCTGCTGCGCCCCTGTCCTCCCCACCAGCCCCTGCCCACCCTCAGGCTGCGGCCACATAGCTCTGGCCCAGAGGAGCCCCGGGGGTGCTGAGTCCACTCCCCAGACCCAGGCGTGCTGGCTCCGTCCACTTGGCCTTCGCCCCCACGAAGGCAGGGGTCGGGCTGTCCCCAGGTCCGTCCCCTCCCGCTAAGCGGCGCCCCCCGCAGGCGCTGGAGCGGTACTGCCGGACCCAGGCGGGCTTCTCGGGGATCCACAACGTCTACAGCCCGGCCCCCCGCCACGACAACAAGCAGCAGAGCTTCTTCCTGGCCGAGACGCTCAAGTGAGTGGGCGATCGGGGCGGGCAGCCAGGCTCCCTGTCACCGGGGCTCCACGGGGGGGGGGAGGGGACGGCCCCAGAGCGGGGCCAGGGGGCGCTAGGGCCCGGCAGTCCCTCCCCTCAGTGAGACGGAGCCCAAGTCCAGCCCCAGAATCCACCCTGGACACTCGAGGCCATTTCAGCTCTCCACCGCTCCTGGTCCCCAGTTCTCTGAGACTCTGTCCTCCCTGTCAAACAGGACCCTGGTGACGTGCTCCGTGTCCCCAGGTGGGACGGTGCTCACGCGCCTTCCCTCCAGGCCTGCAGCCTCCCACCCTTGCTCCTTGGCTGGGAGTCGGCCACAGCAGACCCTGAGCCTTAAACCGCCCTGGTCGGCTCCTGCCGGTCGGTCGCAACCCCTGCCCTGCAGCTAGAGTCCTGGAGTCCCTGCTGTGCCCCCTGAGGTGCCCTGGTGTGCCCTGAGTGTGGAGGGGCCCAGGCAAGAGTTTGGACAGGTACAGGTGGGCCCAGTGGCACCCCCACCTGTCACCCCAGCAACTCAGGAGGCTGAGGCAGGAGGATCACAAGTTTGAGGCCAGCCTCAGCCACTTAGCAAAACACTAAGTTAAACAAAAAGGGCTGGGGATGTGGCTCAGTGGTAAAGCCACCCTGGGTTCAATCCCCCCTCCCAAAAAGAGAAAAGAAGGGTCCAGACAGCAGCACACTCCCGCCCCGTGTCAAGCTGTGAGCCAGCCTCAAGGGTCCTGACGGGGCCGGCACACAGGGCCAGGCAGGCCAAGCTGACTGGGGTCCAAGCCAGGTTTAAACCAGGTCCCTGGGATCCCAAACCGGGGGCTTTCCCCGGTGTCCAGTGTCCTTCCTGTGAGCGGTCCTAGGCCCTGACCTTCCTGCCCTCGGCCCCAGGCCCGTCCCCAGCCTGACCGGCTCTTCTCGCTCCCTGCCCTGGGCGCAGATACCTCTATCTCCTGTTCTCCGAGGACGACATGCTCTCCCTGGAAGACTGGGTGTTCAACACCGAGGCCCACCCGCTGCCCGTGAACCACTCGGACAGCTCCGGCAGCACCCAGCGCCCATACTGACCGTCCCCGCCGCTCTGGGCGCTCAGCGATGCCTGGCCTCTCGGGGACCCAGGGGACCCGGGACTGCTCCCCCAGGGACGGGGAACGCCGGCCCAGTCCCGGGCAGACCCTGGACAGACGACGAGTCAGACTGGCCACTACTTTTCCTCTGTGAGGACACAGGACCTGGAGTCTCAGCGATGTCACTAGGGCCGCGGTCACACCCATGTGACCGAGGCCAGACATTCCTTTCTACGGAGAATTTCTACGAAACCCACCCCCTCGCCATCGGGGCCAAGGACGGGCGTCGGCACTCTGACCCCGAGTGTCCATTCGCTTCCTTTAGTTTGGGGGTTTTCTTGCTTGATTTTTTTTTGTTTTGTTTTTGCTTAATTTGCTTTTTCTTGACACTCGAGCCTCTTACGATGATGAATATCATTTTCAAAAATCCCGTGCTTGCTCCACGGAGCCCTCCCGATCAGGGACGTGGTGGGCAGCCGCACGCGGTCCTGACCCTCCTCTCATTCCACCGCCTGCTGCCCAGCGCTCACCTGGTCAACCACGGGTCATTCACCTTAGGATTTTGTGGAGGGGCTCCCTTTGATTTGGGCCTAAGTGTTACAGATCACCTAGTGCTACTTCCGTTATTGTCATGGAAACCTGTGAACTAGAATAAAGGAGTTGATTGGATAAGAAATAAGACTGGGCTCATTGCACACCAGTGACGCTGGGGGAAGTGCCACCACGTTCTCATCAAAAAGAAGAACCAGCCAGCAGTGGATCCAAGGTCTGATTTAGTGAACGATTTCGACTCGTATTGCTTTCCCTTAAACGGGTCTGGATACATTCAGGAAGCGCAAGGCCCGCCCTGTAGTTAAAGCTGGGGATTTAGACTCAGGTTGAGGGTTGGAGGAAGCCCAGAGAGGAGCAGCAACTTGCCTGAGGTCACACAGCCCACTGAAAGGGCAGAGGTCGTTTCCTGGCCACCCTGGGCCTCTGTTCATGGACTGTCGTTCGGCAGATGCTGGCCTAGAGGACAGGGACACGGCCAAGAGCAGGACAGTCATAAGCTGGCGGTCAAGGAGGCGATCATAAAGGCAACCTTGAGCTGGGTGAGGGGCCTGCAGGTGTAGGCACAGGAGACGGGGTGGGCTGAGCCAGCCGTGGCCAGGACCACTCTTAGGAGCCTAGGAATCCCCTAGGACAGATGACTTTCAAACCAAGACCTCAAGATGAGTAGGTGCAGCCATAAGAGTATCCAGCACCAGCACCCTGCAAGCCCAGACCCCCTTCCCACCCTCCCGGTGCCCACCACTGCCCCCAGGAGGCCCTGAGACCATGGGCAGGACAAGGAGCTCGTCCCCACACTGAAGCGAGTCTCGCCCACAACCTGTCCCATGGCTGGAGCCACAGGATGATGCGGAGCCCCTCCCTGTGGCTCTGTTCTTTTCCTTTGTTCTGGGGACTCAGCCCCCCAGAATCCTCTTGAGCAGAGCTGTGGGGGCACAGTCCCCATGGCAGGAACCCCGGGGGCCTGGGGGAAATAAGCCGCTGCAGTCTCTCTAGGCCCACTGCAAAACAAGGAAACCCACTGCACAAACCCTGTAGAAAGGTCAGGATATAATGATAAGCAGGAAGCAAAAATCACTACTCTCCAGAATGAATACTGTTATATTTTCCTCTAGATCTTTTTCTACGAATATATAGAATATATATTTTGCAAACATGGTATCATCCTATGCATACTGTTTTCTTATAATCTGCTTTTGCACTTAAATATACAATGTGAACCTCTTTCCGTGTCAACAAATATACATTTATGTCATCACTGTGCCTGGTTGCGTAGTATTCCGTTGTGTGCCGTATCATACTTCGTTGGTCTAAGCCCTGTTGCTGAGCTTTTGGGTTTGTGTTAGTTTGGGGTCTTAGTTACAAATAATAGAAACCAATTCTCTCTAACTTTAAAAAAAAAAGTTATGTATTGAAATGCCGTGGGGTGACTCTTGGAATCTCAGGAAAGAGAAGAGCCAGACCTCAAGAAAGACCAGAAAGGTTTTAGTTGCCAGGAATCCTGCAAGAATGAGGGAGCGGCCTCCCCAGACACCATCAGGATGGATGAATCCAAAGTCTATAGGTCCTCCCGTGTCTCCTGTCCAGTTGGCCCCACCTGGGTCATGAGCCTGCCCCTAGCCAAGGGCAGGGCCAGCATCTTGATTGACAGATCCACCAAGATCCCGTGCAATGGGCAACGGACTGTTCCCTGGAGGGAAATCAGATTTGGTTACCAAAATAAGGGCCCCGCGTGCTGGAGAGGTGGGAGCAGGGGCCTGATGCAGGCTGTTTTGATTTTTCAGGGTAAAGGGAGCTTTGAAGAATGCGCAGACCTTCGCTCTGGCTACCCTTGACCGATTGTTTCCAGAGTGTCCTCTCCCACAGTGTCTCTCCTCTCCAAGCGGCTTTGCAGTGCCCCAGCCCCAGGCTCCCTGCTGGGCCCATGTCACTGTCTCCTCCACACTCCCCAGAATCCTGTTCTCTGCTTTATTGCTGAGAGCAACTTGTAACAATGAATATTTTAAAGTCCATCCTCCAGGAGGGCTCTTGCTGGGGGAGAAATAGCCGTTTGGCAATTTATCTTGGTTCCAGGGATGAAAATAAGGAAGACCAGGTGGACTGGGAAGGGGGGACGTGGGGGGGGTGAGTCAGCCTCCCTGGAGCTGGGGGCTCCTCCAGCCCAGCCTGACCCAGCCTTCCCCAGCAGCAACACCCTCTGCGGGGCCAGCAGGCGGCCAGTTCTAAGCCTCTTCTTGGCCCTGGCTAAAGCTGGAACTTCCTTTAGCACCTGTTTTCTTCATCCAGTGGGCTTGAGGCTGGTTCCTTCCCAGACCCTGAGCCCTGCAGAGTGTCACACCTCGGATGGGGTGGGGGATGCACAGCCCTGTTCCAGAAGCCTGTGTTTAAATGATCCTGTGTTTGATCGTCCAGCCAAATACCCTGGGAAGAAAAGCAAACTTGGAAAATCTGATTTAAAAGGCAGCATTCTGCCGGGCGTGGTGGCGCGCACCTGTAATCCCAGGACTGGGGAGGCTGAGGCAGGAGGATTGCAAGTTTGAGGCCAGCCTCAGCAGCTTCATCAGATCTTGTCTCAAAATAAGACCCAAGGGCCGGGGATGTGGCTCAGCACCCCTGGGTTCAATCCCCAGCACCTAAATAATTAAATAAAGGGAGCATCCCTGAGATCAGGATGTGATTCTGCTTCTTTGCTCCAGGGAGGTGACCCACTGTGACTCGAGAGAGGGCTGGAGGTGGAGAGTGGGCAGGTCTCCCAGCTCCCCCCCCCCCTGTCTGTCCTTGGAAGTCTGTAGTTGCCGTGTCACTGAGCTGTCCACCATCTGTGATGAATGCTGACTCATCTCGAATCTGAAAACATCTGTTTGGCTTCCTGTATTCGGAGCAGGATTTCGCTCCCGCTCAGCCTGTCTCTTCAGTCGGAGCTTCTCAAACTTGAATGTGCCCGTGAATCGCCTGGGACCTTGTTAAAGGGCAGCTTCCCCGTTCAGGGGGCCTGGCGCGGAGACGGAGCCGCTTCTCTAACAGGCTCCCAGGAGATGCCAGGGTCCTGGGGCCGCACGGAGCAGCGAGGCCTCGGGTAGTAGCCACTCGTTTGCCACCTACCTTTTATTTGTGTCCCTGGAGCTGAAACTGCTCCAGAGGCTCAAGCGTTGGGGTGGCATCTACAGGTACCTCGGCTGCAGAGGCTCCGACCTCAAACAGCTGTGCCCGTCACCTGTACCAGGGCCCCCTCCCCCAGGACAGTCAGGACGGGACAGGATCAGGCAGCTGGTGGCTGGGAACGATGCTTTCTGCGCACCCCGACATCTGCGTGGGCGGGTCCTGAGCATTTCAAATGTGGTCAGTGCACGTGAGGAGCTCAGTTTTTAAATTTTATTTCATTTTAATTAAATTTAAATAGCCATATGTGGTACTGGCTTAGAACTGGAATTTAGGAAGTCAGTACCCAGCTCATGCCCCACCGGACCCTCTGCCACCTGCATTTTACAAAATAATCTTACCACAAAACATACTGTTTGGAGACTCAAGGGTCCCCTGAAACATACCTGGGTATTTTTACACTCAGTTCCGAGTCTCTGTCTCCTGCACAAGCCCTGGTCGCTGTTTGGCTCTCTCACCCGTGGTTTATCTTCAGATGTCAGGTCAGCTGGGAGGCAGAGGAAAGAGGCCCCCCTGGGCTGGAACCAGGTGGAGCAGCATTCAACTCTGCTCTGACCTTTCCCTGGGCTGTGTGGCCTTGGGCAAGCTCCTTAACCCCTCTGAGCTCTGCCTTTCCAACTGTTTCCAAGGTTAATTGAGTCCCCGCGCCCGTGTGGGAACTCCATCCCTGGAAGCCTCCCCGTCTCGTGAACTTCTTTGTAAACTGTAAAACCTCGCTGTAAACGCGAGGCAAACACTGCTGTCAGAAAATCTCCTTTTTAAACAAAACGCTCGGAAACTACATCAAGCGGGCCCAGGAGACGGCCCCAGCTCTCAGAGCAATAAATCTGAGCGTGTTCGGCTTCTCGCACTGAGCAGGCCTGTTGTCGTGAGCCCTGCGTCTCCGGAAATTGGGAAACTGGGATGGAGATGGGTCCACCGTCCTGAGGCTTCGGGTGGCTGTGGGCGATGCCACGCAGGGCAGGGGCCAGGGCGGGAGGAAGGTGCCAGGACCTGGCCACGCAGCGGCCTAGAGGCGCTCTGCTGCGGGGGGCGGGGGTCCATTTCGTTTTCCCTCTTCATCCCGGGTCAGTGAGGCCCCAAACAGCTTGCTCTGATGGACAGCTGTCGGGCCTCTGGTGGCCTCCAGGGAAGTCCCCTGCCTCCTCCCTGCCACTGCCACACCCCTCGTCTCCCGACCCCGGCATAAATGAGCCCGAGTCCAGGTCCCCTCACCGCACTCCTGACATCGGCTGTTCCAAGTAAGAATTAAAAGTATTCAGTGTCCCTTGGCTTTAAAGGCTCCCTCGGGACAGCAGGCACGTGACCTCGTGACCTCGGTAACAGTGTCACTCAGGGTTCCTTCCAGAAGCCCCTGGTGCCCCGGGAACCCAGTCTGGGAAAGCTGGTAGACAGGTGGAGTCTTTCCTTCAGAAACCCAGCCCCAGGGTCCCCAAGGCGCCCACAGCCCCTGCCTGGACTCCCCACCCCCACTGTCACCTCCTCCAGGGGGCTTCCGCTGGCTCCCCCACCCTCCCTTGGCCCCAGCTTTTAAACACCCGCTGGCCTGGGCCGTGGCCAGGAGGGCTTGGCCTGAGCACAGGTTCCCAGGAGTCGCCCTCCGTGGACTGAGCGTCTCCTCGCCCTGGTGCCCCCGACTGGCTGGGGACTGGGGCCTCATCCTCCACCCGGCCTCCGCCCACGCTGAACGGTTGAGAATGGACACCAGGACCGGGCAGGGAGAAAGTGACCTACTTTATTGTGGGGTCTCTACAGAGGGCCCTGCTATGGGCCAAGGTCGGGGGTTCTCTCACTCATGAGCAGGAAGGTCCCAGGAAGATGGGGTGCTGGTCACGGGGCCCCGCGGCTAACGCAGTGAGGATGTCGGGGCTCAGCCCTCCCCCAGCACCTGAGCCTCCACCTCGTTCTGTGGAGACGCGGGGAAGACGGGCCAGCCTTGCAGTCACCAGGGCTGCGGCCATCGGCACGTGCAGACCATCCAGCCCTGGCTCAGGAGGCCCTGGGCAGCCACCGCTACGCCCGGGAGCTGCCTGGCCTGGGGTGGGAGCCAGCTCCCGTCCACGGAATGGCGCGATCACCAGATCAGTGGCTCTCGGCGTGCAGCCCGCAGCCCAGCGGCCCCTGGGAGCCTGCAGAGACCACTCTCTTGGGTCCCACCTGAGACCTGCTGAGTCGGCAGCTCTGGGGGAACCAGCCCTGGGTCACCCTCAGCCACCTCCTGCCCGCCCAGGGAAAGCCCTCACCAGGCCTGTCCCCAGCCCCTCACTCCAGCCTCCAGATCCCTGGGGAGCTCCTGGGTCGCCCGCACTGAACCAGGTAAGAAGAAAACCGCACCTGTGGACAGCGGGCACCCCTCCAGCCACACCGTCTGCCCCTCAAAAACCACTTCTCTTAATTCACAGTGAAACCTGCAATTGAAGTTAAAAAAAAAAAAACTAACAAACATCCAAAGTCTTCCTCACCACTTTTCCCTCACTCTTGGCCAGGGGGCTGCTACAGCCCTAGCTGCCTCCTGGGCTGTCCCCTCCCTCCTAGTATGTCCCTTTCACCTCCAGTGTCCAGTTAGCCTGGTCCCAGGCTTCCAGAGCAGCCTCGGGACGACTTGAAGAACCCGCGCCAGACCTGGGTCAGAAAGTGCAAACCCCTTCCCTCTGCGGCTGGTCCCAGCAAAACGACCCTCCAGAACCCCAAACCTGACCCACGATGCCCTCACCTGACCACCAAGGGGCTGGGTGGCCCTGACTGCCACCACCCACCACGGCTCTCTGGTGTCACCAACCCGGCTTCTGCAGGAAACCACACCCCTGCTCTCTGTGACCTTGCTTCTCCTCCTTAGGTCCCCTGGGCAGCTGGGTCCCTCCCCTGAGGGACACCTGAGCCTCCTCCTGACCTCTGGTGCTCGGGACACAGTGGGCCCTCCTCTTCCCTCCAGCTTGGCTTCCAGCGGCTCAGTGCTGCCCAGGAGGAAGCCCCCCTGCAGCTCCCTGAGCCTGAACATCTTGGTTCCACTTTCACTTTTCCATGGTTCTGGGGATTCAAGCCAGTCCTGTTTCTCCTTGAGTTTTTGGTTTGGTTTGTAGCACTCTGGGTAGAACCCGGCCCTGGAGGCCAGGCAAGCCCTCTACCCCTGAGCCACACCCGCTGCCCTCTGCTTGAGCTTTTAAGTGAACTTTAAAAAGTTTTTTTTTTTTTTAATTAAGGCAAATGGATACAGTAAGATAGAACATATACTCCCCTCAAATGTCCATCTCAAAGATGCTGGTAAGTGTCCAAGCCCATAGACCCACCGCCATGACCAAGTTCTAGAATGTTTTCAATACCCAGAAAGCTCCCTGCCAAGATCTGCCACCCCAGAGCAAGCCCTAGGGCACCTCTTCACCACTGATTAATTTCAGGCACAAAATTTCAAAATTCCCTTCTTGGGCCAGGCACAGTGGCACACACCTGTAATCTCAGTGACTCGGGAGGCTGAGGCAGGAGGATTACAAGTTTGAAGCCAGCCTCAACAATAGTGAGATGCTAAGCAACTCAGTGAGACCTTGTCTCTAAATAAAAGACAAAATAGGGCTGGGGATATGGCTCAGGGGTTGCGTGCCCCTGAGTCTAAATCCCAGTACAAAAAAAAATCCCTTCTTGGTATTTGAATTATAAAAATTCCACTGAATTGTGAGTGTGTGTGTGTGTGTATGTGTGTGTGTTGATATTATTCAGCCATTTAAAAAAAGAAAATTCTGTCCTTTACAGAAACAAGGATGGAACAGGAGGATGTTCTGTTAAATGAAATAAGTCGGGCACAGAAAGACAAATACCACATGTTCTCATCTGGGCGAGCATTACAGAGAATTAGAGCAGCTTTTCCTAACAGCAGCGACTCTCAGGCCTGCGGATGCCCACGGGGGACTGAAGGCAGGAGGAAGCCTGGCGTCTCTGCCCTCCTGTGGCCTCTGTCTCCCTTATGACCTTAACCTTGGGTCGGTGCCGCTCAGCACGGCCCAGGCATGTTAGTGACCTAAGAGTGGAATAGCAGGTACCAGCCCTGAACTCACCCAGCCCATCCCGTCCCCCTTCAAGACTGAGGACACTGAGATAAGAGTGACGAGGACATTTTCAAGATCTGCCGGGACAGTCAACTGCCAGACCCTTGGGGCAGTACGTCAAGGTCTCCAGTCGTCCCTGAACCTGCAGTGGCCCTGAACTCCAGGAAGAGCAGAGGGATCTCCCTGTGATGAGATCACCCCCTAAAGGGGAGCATGACCCCATGACAGGAACTGAGGCTGTCCCCGCCAGGCAGGAGTGATCCTCCCATGGGGACCAGATGGGGACATGGGGACATGGGGACATCTCCAGGGTCACCTTGCAGAGTCGGTCCTGAGCTAATGGCCAAGCAGATGGTGGCCTGACCAGGGTGACTTGTCCACCAGCAGCACCTTCGAAGCGCCCCCCCCCCCCCGAGTGTTCATCGGTTTTTCTTCCCTGTGACCAAAATACTGGCCAAGAACAACCCCAAGGGAGGGAAGTTTGATTTTGTCTCATGGTTTCAGTCCACGGCCAGTGGCTTCCCCGGCTCTGGGCTTGAGGTGAGGCAGGACATGAAGGTGGAAGGAGCCAGTCCACCCGTGACAGCCAGAAAGCAGAGAGAAAGGGGGGGAGGTGCCAGGAATAAGATAAAGTCCCCCAGGGCATGTCCCCAGGCACCTACTTCCTCCAGCTGGGTGCCACCCCCTCCTAAGAGTCCATTCAAATTATTAGTCCATCGAATGGAGTCATCCGCTGACCAGCTCGGAGCCCATCATTTCTTAGAAGCCCCTCCTCTGAACCCCGCTGCCCTGGGGACCAAGCCTTCAATGCATGAGCCTGTGGGGGACACTCCAGACCCAAGCCGTAACCCTTGCCTTTCTACAAAACCTCAAGGTTAAGCCGGGCGTGGTAGCGCACGTGGGTAATCCCAGCAGTTTGGAGGCTGAGGCAGGAGGATCAAAAGTGCACAGCCAGCCTCAACAGGAACTTAGCGAGGCCCTAAGCAGCTTAGGAAGACTCTGTCTTTAAATAAAATATAAAAAAAGGTTGGGGATGCAGCTCAGGGGTTAAGCACCCCTGGGTTCAATTCCTGTACAAAAAAAAAAAAAAAAAAACCTCAACGTTTTAGTCATTGAACCCCTATGTCTGTTCTCCCCACTGTGACTGCGCTGATTTAAGCTCCTCCCAACCTTCACCACAGCCTGTGCCTGTGGCATATTGGGATGGGTGGCTGAACCTGGTCTGTTGGGGACTATCAGGTTGGGGCCTTCACCCAAGGACTCCAGTGACAGAAGCTTCAAAGTTGACCTCATAGAAGCTGAGAGCAGAAGAGCGGTTCCCAGTAGTTCCCTGGGAGTGTGGGACGTGGAGGGAGGGTGGCCATGGGACAGGGGAGCAGTTGGACGTGAGGAATAAGTCTCAGTGTTTTGCAGCACAGGAGGAGAACGGTGCTTGACAACAATGAACCAAATATTTCAAAATAACCGATGCAGAGGGCACTGGGCATCTAGGGCAGCCTCTCTGCCCCCGAGCCGCGGTTGGCTCCTTCACACGTGGCCTGGGAGCAGGAGACGCAGGACGGGACTGCCTCCGTCCCCCTCCTGTGAGTTATTATTTTGATTCTTCAGCTACTTTTTTTTTTTTTTTTTTGGCTTGGTGAGGAACCTTGTCACCAAGCACGCTGGCTAGCCATGCTACCAACAAGCCGGAGCTCCCGGGGGTCATGGGGCATCTCAGACCTGTGGTCAAGAAATCTGGCACTGCGGCGACCCTCTCCAGGTAGACAGGACTGCAGCCTGCTCTGTGCACAAGGGCTCTGCTTCCCTGCAGGCCGGCTGCCGAGAACCAAAGCAGGCGCGGGATGGTCTGCACGGGGACATGCGGGTCAGCAGCCGCACACCCTTTGCCGTCCCCTCTGCCCCTCCTTTGACTTGGCCTGTGACAGTCAATGGCATGACCAGGACAGGATTCCCCGTGACCCGGAGCGTGTTCCCCTCCTCTACTAGGGCGAGGTGCCTTCTCACGGGGCGAGAGTGGCCTCGGTTCTAAGAGTGGACAGCGCGGGTCTTCTTCCAAGTCTGGAAAGTCAAAAGGAGACGACCGTCAACCACTGAGGAGGAGCTGACCCGGGTGAAAGGAGAAGTGGGTTCTCCATGGAAAAAAGGAACAGAGGAAACAGGCAGCTGGGACAAAGAGCCGAGGGGAAGACGGAGCCCAGGGCTGCCGATGGCTCTGCTGAGGAGGGGCCACCGATGATGAGACAGGAAGATGGGGACGACCAGCCAGAGCTGAGGGAGGGTGATGAAACAGAGGACGACAGAGGCCGTGCCAATGACGGGGACGACTCTTAAGCACATGGTGGGGTTTAGAAATCTTGTCCCCCTTTTTTTTTGGTATCTGGGATTGAACCCCGGCGCTTGCTAAGTTGGTTAGGGCCTCTCTGAATTGCTGAGGCTGACTATGAACTCATGATCCTCCTGCCTCAGCCTCCAGAGCTGCTGGGATTAAGGCACGTGCCACTGGCTTGTTCCACTTTTGCTTGACCTAGGCACTGGTCCAAGACCACAATTCCACAGACCCTCTCCCCTGCCCTCTGCAGCAAGGGTTATCCCATGCTGGTTCTCCCTCTCCTCGTCCCTCCTGCGTCACTGATTCACACACACACACACAAAAAAAAAAAAACAACCACAAGAAATGATTAGTGTCTGAAGTGACCCATATGCCAGTCACCTCTGTGATGGATACAATTGTATACATGTGTTAAAATGCCACATTGTACTCCTATAAATATATATAATTGCTACCTGTCAATTAAAATTTTTCTTAATGTTTTAAAAAAATTCCACTGAGTTTTCTGTCCTTACTAGTAAGAGATTGTTTATAACAATGTGTCTCCTGTGGAATGAGGAGCCTCAAGCTTTCCTGTGTGGACATCCTTCCCTCCCCATTCATGGTTAAAACTCCAGGGCACACAACCTAAATTAGCATTCATAAAATCAAGCATCTCAGATGCAGCCGGAGGCACAACTCCCTCATTCAGATGACCAGTGACCGGCTCAGCCCAGTTTGGACCTCCCAGCTTTCAGGACTGAGTGTCCTACATCCCAGCTCCCACCCATCAGTCCAGAAGAAGCAGGAGGACCCCTCACCCCAGCCCCGTTCTTGCCTTGGCCCTGGACACTGCTCAAAACAGACAGGTCACAGGGAGCAGAATCTGGGACAGGGAACCCAGTACCATCTGCTGGGCCCGACCTTGACCATGAGAAGGTCCCCAAATATCAACCTCGTTTTGGGTAGCGTGTGTGGAACTCTGCCGACTTTCCATTTTGAAGTCTCCCCACTCCCACTCCAGTCCTGGGCGAGCGACAGGATGGAGAAGAGGGTATTTTTACAAAAAGGAAAATTTCTTTTGGATTTAGGGATTCGATGTCCAGGACTCCAAAAATCTCACCCAAAAACATCTGGTGCTCGCTCCTGTCAGCTGCTTCTCATCCTTGAAGGAGGAGCCTGTGAAAATGTTCCTCATGTCCCCAACTAACCGGGGATGGGGCCTGGGCATTATTCTCCCTCAAAGACCCCAGGCAGCCGGTGGGCACCAGGCTAGCTAAGCCAGAGTCTCCGCTCCACAGCTGAGGTCCCAGCGTGGATTCCTCCCCCCGAATTAAACTATGTCCCCAGCCAGGGAGGATGGGGTCCCAGCCGACTTCCCTGACCCCGGGACACAGATCTCCCTCCTTGCTTGGACAGTACAGAGCCAAGCCTGTCTGGACCCCTCAACCTCGTCCGCCTTCCAGCTCATCAGTGCCTCGCTCCGAGCCCATGAAGCCAGACGTGGCCGTTCAACACAGTGGCCGAGCACACGGTCCAAAGGCTGCTGCTCCTCTCCCTCCTGGGGCCACTTCACTGCTCCTTGTGGCTCTAAATGTCATTTGTAACCGGTCAACTCCCAAATTGACAGACATGCCCCACCTTCCGCATACTTTATAGCTCCAGATGCACACGAAAGGCCTCCCACACCTCGATGCTCCCCACCCTCCCGCCGCCGAGAGCCGCGGGCTGGCAGATGGGCAGCAGCTTCCCGCAGCCCCAGCCCCTCCAGGCTCTAGCCATCTGAGTTCAAGGCCAAGGCTGGTGTTGGTTTCCCTCACCGTCCACCTCTAACCCACCAGCAAGCCCCAGCTCTGGCGCATTCCCAGCCTCTTGCAATGCCCGGCCCAGCAAGCCCAGGTCCTCTCCGCCTGGGGGACGTCACCAGCTTCCCATATCCCTCTCCCCTTTGGCTCCCTATGTTTACTCTCTGCCCAGACACCACAGGTGCCTTAGAAAAGCCACACAGGGGCTGGGGGTGAAGCTCAGTGGTAGAGCGCTTACCTATCTGGGTTTGATTCTTGGCACCACCTAAAAATAAATAAATAAAGTAAAGGTATTGTGTCCATCTACAACTCAAAAACAAGCCAAAAAAGGACCAAACCGGCTTCCTCAGGACATCATTTATATGCCAAAAAACTGCACCCGTTTGAAGTATGTAATTGATACAGTTTTATAAACATACCCATACCCTCAGCATTGGGCAGGCATCACCAGTATGGAATTTCAGAACATGTTATGGCCTCAGAAAGAAGCCTTGTACCCATCGGTAGTCTCTCCCCCCCCTCCCTCTGCCCGTCCCCCTCCAGCCCCTGGCAACCACTCTCGGCCTGGGCTGGGCACCTCACAGGGCCCAGTCTTATAGCCTGTGTCTTCGCGTTGGCTTCTTCCACTCAGCATAATGCCGTCGAGGTTTAACCGTGCCAACCGCAGGTGTGCCTCCTTCCTCTGAAATGCCAAATAAGACCCATTGTATAGATAGGTATGCCACATTTTGTTTATTATGCGCCAATGGAAACTTAGGGTGGTATTCTTTGGGGCTACTAGAGTTCTTAAAAAAAATGTGACACATTGCCTCCCCACACACCTGCTGCTTAAAACCCCACAAGGGTTTAGCATCACATGTAAAATGAAATTTGTCATCGTGCCTGCAAGATTCCGGATGCCCCAACCTCTGTCACTGAGTCTTTTCCCCGTTACTCTCCCACGGTTCATGCTGCCTTCTTCCAGCTTCCTGAACACACCACACCTTTGTCTGTCTCAGGGCCTTTGCACTTGCTGCTGCCTCTTCTCTCCATGGAGGATGCCCCTCCCTCCATTCTTCACATAGCTGGCTGGTTCTTTGCATTCAGGTTGCAATGAAAATGTCATCTCCTAGCCAAAGTTGTCCACCCCCCCCCCGTCTGTGTCCTTCTGAACCACAGTGCCCTTACTCCCTCACACTAACCAATATCTGAAGTTGTCTTGTTGGCATGCTTCTCACCTCCCTCCTCCTGACAGGACACTCAGCTCTAAGAGAGGAGCCTGTCTTCCCAACTTCATCCCTACTGTGTTCTTGGGGCCTAGAATAGCTCCTGGCACATAGTAGGCTCTCAGTTATTGTGAGGACCACCCAATCCAGGCATGCTAAAGCTATTTCTGCCACGGCCCCAGCAACCTCCCTTTCCCAGAGTGACACTTTGCTCCCAAATGCTGGTCTTTTTTTGTTTATTTGTTTGTTTTTGTTTTTGGTGGGGGTGGGTGGGAGGAACTAAGGATTGAACCCAGGGGCATTTATCCACTGAGCCACATTCTCAGCCATTTTTATGTTTTTTTTTTTAATATTTATTTTTTAGTTGTAGTTGGACACAATACCTTTGTTTTATTTATTTATTTTTATGTGGTACTGAGGATCGAACCCAGGGCCTCACACATGCAAGGCAAGTGTTTTACCACTGAGCCACAACCCCAGCCATTTTTTATGTTTTATTTTGAAACAGGGTCTCCCTAAGCCGCTTAGGGCCTCACTAGGTTGCTGAGGCTGGCCTTGGACTTTCAAGCCTCCTGTCTCAGCCTCCTGAGCTGCTAGGATTACAGACCTGCACCACCACAGCCGGATTCCAAGGCTGGTCTTATCATTAGGCACCAAGATGTTAGAGGTTGGGGTTAGGGGGAATCACCTGTCTCTCCAGAGACCCAAACTATAGAAGAGAAACAAAAAAAGAAAGTCAAAAGGCCCTCTTCGGGGTTCACTGACCCTGGGGGAGCTCAATTTCTCCTGCAGCAGCGCCCCCTGCAGGAGAAATGCTTATTCCTGCCTAGTGAGTCCCCCCAGGTAGCAAGAAAGTAGAAGGGTAGGGTAGGCAGGGTGTGTGTGTGTGTGTGTGTGTGTGTGTGTGTGTATGTGAGAGAGAGAGAGACAGACAGACAGACAGACAGACACAGAGAGAGCAGGCACTAGAGAGAGGCAGGACCCCACACCTCCTTAATACGGTACAGCCAGGTCAGGGCCTCCCTCTTCCCCGGGTGGGTGGAGTGGCCGGGAGTGTTCACTGCAGCAAGGAGTGTGGGGACCAGAACTTCCTCACCTCCAGGCAGAAGCAGGACAGTGGGAGGAGAGGCCACGCCCAGCAGTCTGCAGCACATCCCGTGGCTGAATGTCCCTCTCTTCTGGGGACTCTGCATTGTCTCCAGGATAAAGTCCAGACTTTTGTCAAGGTAGCCAGAGCCCAAGCCTGTCTCTCTGGGCTCTTCTCCCTTCAACTGCCCCAGGGCCCTCTGCTCGAATCCATGGCCCATGTCCTTGCAGCGCCATGGGCACTTCATGCCTGTGGACCTCCCTCTGCCTCTGCTCTTCCCACATGCTGTGACTGGCCACCTCTGGGTCTCCAGCCCGCTGGACCTCTGCTCTGTGCAGTCTCTTCTGAGTCAGTCAGGAGTCCCCACCTCTGCATGCCTCCCTCTCGGGGCACACGACAGGACAGGACAGGGGTCACAGTGCCCTCTGACATGTCTGGAGGGGCAGAGGCTGTTTTGTTCTCTGATGGAACCCTGATCCCAGAAGAGACTGGAGCAGACCCTTAATAAATATGTGTTGGTGGAAGATCGAATGAGTTCCACGGTAACCGCTCTCCTGCTCCAGTAAGGACCTGGACTCTGAGGCAAGCTCTGCTGGGAGGGTTTATGTGTGTGTGTGGGGGGGGGGAGGAGTGCGGCAGCAGGCCTTGCCCCACTGCCAGTGCCCAGAGCTGCTACCTCCCCAGAGTCAGCCAGAGATCCACCCTTTTCTCAAAGGCCCACTGACCTGAACCAAGTCTTAAACCCGTCCCCCTCTGTGCCTCCTGAACTTTGAGACAACACACACACACACACACACACACACACACACTCCTGCAAGCCCCAGAAACCCCTCCCTTCAGCTCCAGGCAGCAGAGATCAATGCGGGTATTTGTGTCTTTAACAAAAAGGAAATGTAAAATAAAACTTCCCTCATTTATTTTCCAGGGGAGTTAACTCATTGATCTCCCTCCCCCTCCTAACCTGTTTTGTGCTGTTCCTTTTTCTTCCTGATGAAATAGAATTTGGTTTTCTAACAGCATCTGCAATATGCAGGGTGTCCCCAAACATTAGTAATAAGGAGTTGGAAGTGGCATAGTTGGAATCCTTGGGAAGCCAACACCAGAAGCCAAGCTCTCAGAGGGCCCCTGTGAGGACATGGAGCCAGAACACAGGGAAGGACAGGTTAGGCTTGCAGCCCTGGAAGGTCCCTGGAAGCCACCCATCCCACAGACAGTGTGGAGTACCTGTCCTGTGCCAGGCCCTGTGGGGTAGGGGGGTGGGGGTGAGAGTGGGGGGTGAGGGTGAGAGTGGAGGGTGGGGGGCTGGGAACGCCGGGCCCTGCCTGCTTGACAGTCAGGACTGGTTATCACAGAAGGACAGAAGTAGCCATGGTTACTTCATGCCTGTGGACCTCCCTCTGCCTCTGCTCTTCCCACATGCGGTGACTGGCATGTCCATCGACCCCAGCTCAGTCATGTGGGCCATTCCCTGGGTTGCCTGGGAGGCAGGATGGCAAGAGATTTGGACTCAGGTGCAGTACATAGAAGGGGCTTGGAATCCATTAGAACCGTCTGGCTTCCCAGACCTGACAGGCTCACCGGGACTGGAATTCCTAGTGATCTCCAAGGCATGCTGTTCCCACCCCTGGCCTAGTGACTGAGCCACCCACTGCCTCCCGGGGCCTGAATATAATGGAACAGAGCCTGGCAGGAACCAGGGCTTCTGGGCATTGACAGCCAGGAAAATATTTCCTCCAACTCCCCTGGCCTCCTTTCCCAAGGCCCTCCTCCAAGCATGCCAAGCATTCTCCAGAAAAGTCACTCTGGGCCACCCAGGTCCCGCAGTGGAGAGGTGCCCGGTAACTCACAGGGTCACCACCCGCCCAGGGCTGCAGTCTGCACATCCACCAGCTGCGGGTCAACAGACCTGTCCTTCGCTGGCCTCCCTCCTGCCTGTCCGCAGAGATAAGGTCGACCGGAGGCCCTGGTGGTCCAACGGAGCTGCAGGACTCCTGGGATTCTCCCACCGGGTCCCAGCCCTTTCTCTGTCCCTGTACAAACCTAGGGGCAGCGCGGGCAAAACGGACCCCCCCCCCCCGCCGGCTCTGGGTTCGAGAGGGGGGGCGGGGCCGCAGGCAGGGGCGGGCGTTTAGCCCAGCCCCGCCCCTCCGGTCTAGGCCCCGCCCCTCCCCGACCGGGCCCCGCCCCCTCCGGTCTCGGCCCCGCCCCCGACCGGGCCCCGCCCGCGCGGCCCGTTAGAAGGCGCGGGGGCCGCCGCCAGCCGCCGCCATGGGCCGAGCCTGGCCGGGAGAGCGCGGGCCGCCCAGCCCCGGCCCCGCCGCGCCGCCGGAGCCGCCGCGTCGCCGCGCCCGCGCCCTGGCGCTGCTCGGAGCCCTGCTGGCCGCCGTCGTCGCCGCCGCCGCCGCACGGGCCTGCGCCCTCCTTGCCGAGGCCCAGGCGGCCACGCGCCAGGTCGGCCGGGGACGCGGGCGCTGCGCCCGGGGGGAGGGATGGGACCGGCGCGGGGATGGAGGGAGGGCGCGGGGATGGAGGGAGGGCGCGGGCAGGACGGCGGCCGTGGGCCGCGGAGGGACGGGAGGGACGGGAGGGACGGGGGTCCGGGCTCAGCCGACTTGGAAGGACTGTGGGGACATGGAGAGACTGGCCAGGGTGAGCCAGGGGTTGAGGCTGGAGCGGGCAGTGGAGAGGAGCGCCCTGGACAGTGACCACAGACAAAGGCAGAGTGGAGCTGCTACGGAAGAAACCTGGAAAGGGACTGGGGAGCACAGGGATGTGGGAAGGGGAGGCAGGAGAGGACTGTGGCAAGAACTGGGTGGAGCAGGACAGAACCAGATGGAGGGGGTCAGAAAGGTGGGATGGAGGCAGATGGAGAGGGGCTTGGTGGACAGCCGATAAAGGCACAGAGTGAAGCAGGGACCAGAGGATCTGGAAAGGGAGCAGGGGACTCTGGGCAGTTCAGAGGTGACATTTGAACAAATGGACTGGGAAGTATGGCCAGAACTCTGGAAGAGGTGGCTGGAGCTGCTGCATCAGGAAGCAGTTCCTGTTTGGGAGTAGGGAGATGGGACATCTAACTGGGGCTCAGCCCAGTGCCTTCCTCCCCAGCAGGAGTCAGCACTGAAAGCCCTGGGGACAGAAGGCCTCTTTCTCTTTTCCTCCCTGGACACTGACGGGGATATGTACATCAGCCCCGAGGAGTTCAAACCCATTGCTGAAAAGCTGACAGGTACCAGAGAGTCTGGGGACTGGGTGGAGGGCCACTCACGGTAGCAGCACCTGGAGCAGAAGAACATTGTGGTCTCTGGGGCTCTGGCACCCCTTAGCTCTGGCTCTGGCTGCTGTAGCACCCCAACCTGTTGTCCTCACATTTGTTAATAATAGTACTGATTAGCATTCGTTGACCGCCTCATCTGCCACTTGTCACTTTTGCACTTCCTGCGGTTTTCTTTTTAAACCTCACAATAGCCTGGAGAGTGGACGCTCATGACCCTGAAGTCTGTAGTTTGGGAGAGCACTAACGGTTCACCCACTTGCCCAAGCTAGAAGAGGGAAGAGCTGGGTTAGAACCAGGTCATCTGGCTCTGGGGTCCTGCACCACCGGCTCGCAGGTTTAATGATCAGAGATGTATGCCAAGTGACACTTATGCAGCAGTCGATAGACAGGAGCAATGACTACTGGCCTAACTCTCTGCCCTGGTGCTGTTAGAGCACCTTGCTATCCATCTTTGTCTAGACGCAATTAGTGGCTAATTTTTTAAAGATGAGGAGCTGAAACCCTTTTTATCCCCCAGTGGTGCTGAAGATGGAACCCAGGGCCTCGCATTCACTAGGCAAGTGCGCTACCACTGAGCTAGAGAGGCTAACACATTCTAATGAATTAAAAAATGTTTGTCTCACAGCTCCACCACTATCCCAAGCTCTGTGTGCATTTCCCTCCAAACTCTTGTGACATTTCTTGAACTTATGATCTTAAGCATCCAGTTGTTACCCAGTTGTTCTCATCTACTGAGAGCAGGACACAGATGCCAGCTGCTCTCAGGGGTAGGAGTACTAGAGCCTTATCATAGCTTGCTGTGTCTCAGGAATGAGTGGTGGGTGACCTGTGGTCACTGCTAGAGGAGGAAGGTCCGATGAAAATGCAAATTTGCTGTGATGGCTTTGTATGAGTGTCACTCAGGGGCAGGCAGTTCTGCCATGAATGTGGGCCAGCAGGTCAAAGGCCATCCTTTCTGACTCGGCCTTTACCTCTTAGTCTGCATGTGCTCCTCTGAGCCTCTGCATAGTCACCTGCTTGTCCCTTTTTACAGCCAGAGAGCCACAGTTCCCTTATAATGATATGTTAGCAAAGCTTTCTGGGCTTGGGGGCACTTTTTATTTTATTTTTCTGCATAAATTTCTATCAGTGGAAAAGAATCCCTTCATTGCCTCTAGGCTATGAGCGCAAAAATAGATGATGTTTTGGGAAATCAAAGAATAAATACATGAATAAACATTTGAACTCCAAGCAAGGAATAGAGGCAAACAGTTCTCTGTAGCTGGTAGACTTAAAAGTGTATGTAATTTTCTGCTTTATACCTTACAATTCTTATAAATTGTCCATAATGAGCAAGTGTTATAATTCAGGAAATAAAACTTTTTATTTAAAAGGGGGGGCTATAGGGCTGGGGATATGGCTCAAGCGGTAGCGCGCTCGCCTGGCATGCGTGCGGCCCGGGTTCGATCCTCAGCACCACATACCAACAAAGATGTTGTGTCCACCGAGAACTAAAAAATAAATATTAAATAAATAAATAAATAAAGGGGGGGGCTATAAAATGCTGAGGGTGTGGTGTTTTATTGCTGTGCTGGGGATTGAACCCAGAACCTTGTACAAGACTAGCATGCACTATACCACTAAGCTACACCCCAGACCTGTTTAGTTTTAAGAGATGGGATCTCGCTGTGTTGCCTAGGCTGGCCCCAAAGCCTGAACTCAAATGACCCTTCTGCCTCAGCCTTCTGAATACCCAGGACTGCACCACCATGTCCAGCTAACTTGAGTGTTATTCTTAGCCATTATTTGTAATACCTAAAATGATTGAGGGGCTGGGACTGTGGCTCAGTGGCAGCACACTTGCCTTGCATGTGTGAGGCACTGGGTTCGATTCTCAGCACCACATAAAAATAAATAAAGATCTATCAACAACTAAAAAAAAAAATTAAAAATGACTGAGAAAGGAAGGCAGGTGACGACCCTGCACTTTCTTACTGCTCTTTTCCTCTCAAGTTTCCAGACTTTTATTTAGAAAGTTTTACCGCATTGATTCACAAATACAGAAATGACAGTGATTCTCCCCCAGCCCCTCTGTCTCCAAGTGCCTAGCACCTCACTGCATCCCCAGCCCAATGACGGTGATTCTTTAGAACAGGGATTTGCATCTGGAGCAGCTGGAAGTGCTAATTAAGAGGGCAGTTTACTGACTCTAGCACCTTAAGGTTCTGACTCAGTAGGTCCAAGGTGAGTTCCAGGCACCTGCTTTGAAGAGGCTTCTGGGTGATTCTGATGGCCTCTGGTTGAGAGCTGCTTTTGATGCATCTATTCAGCCTGCCTGCAGGTCACAGAAGTCACCAAATGCCAGGCATCTTCTCTGTACCTTGAACCTACCCTAGGAGAGCAGCCAGGACAGCCCCACCCTGCTTCATGTCCCGGGCCAGTGACACCCCCTCCTGAAATCAGCCTCCTTTCTCCCTTAAGCCCTCGTCATCGCTGCCTCTGCACCAAAGGATGGCAAACTTGGCAGGTGTCTGAGCGGAAGATCTGAGGATCAAGCCCGGTCCCAGTCAGGCCAGCCCTCCTTATACAGAGGGCAACCAGTTCACCCAGACAAGCAGGGAGAAGAGTGTCTGCCCACTGTTTCCAGTGCTCTTGCCATGACACCAGCCACAGCCAGATTCAATTTCTTGCCTTTGTTCTTTACTCTGATTTTCTTGACTGAGTCCCTCACAGTCCCCCAAGACACAGAAGAGGGTCATGAGTAATCAATCACAGGTTGAGGGTAAAATAGACCTGGTTTGAATCCTGACTCCCCGGCCACCTTGGCTTTGCAATTCTGGGGAAGTGGTTTGGCCTCTCTGAGCCTCCACTTTCTCCTTTGTAAAATGGAGCTGGTAATCCGTGGTTCTCCGCCTCTGGTGGTGGTTAACTGTTATCCCTGCTCTGAGTCTTACTCCCCTTGCCACCAGCTGGGGGGCATCCTGAAAGAAGTGGGGCCCTGAAGCCTTAAGGGTAGGACCTCTCCAGCCATCTGTGTCTCACAGGGTCAACACCTGCCGCCAGCTACGAGGAGGAGGAGCTGATCCCTGACCCCACGGAGGAGACGCTCACCATAGAAGCCCGATTCCAGCCTCTGCTCCCGGAGACCATGACCAAGAGCAAAGATGGGTTCCTAGGGGTGAGTCGGGACACTGGTGGCCCACGAGTAGGATGACAGACAGCAGGACCACCTGTGCGGGCTCCCTCCTGAGGAACTCTGTCCTCCTTTCTTCTTCCTGTCAGCTCCCATTGTGCCAGGCCCCGAGGGTCCTGGAGTGTCACGTTGTCCCGGCACTCTGGTTGAGGAGTAGGAGAGAGAAGCGTGAGCCCCCACCCCAGGTGGGGGAGTCTGGGATGGCTCTCTGGGAGGAGTGACGCTGGGCAGAGGCGACCATGTGGGCAGGAGTGTTCATGGTCAGTGCAGAGGAGCCTTGGTGATGTAGCTGCCCGCTGACCATGGTGACCCTCTGCACAGCCATCTTTCCCCAGGTCTCTTAATGGGCATCAGGCCTGTTCTCTGTTGATCACCCATGAACTAGACCTGGGTTCAGTCCCTAGCAGGGCTGTAGGGAAAGGTGGGCCCCTGAGGAGGAGAAGGTAGGAGGTGGCAGATGCTAGCACATGGGCCAAAGCCACCGCCACCCTGCCTGCCTGCCCCCTCCTTCTCCCACCGGCTCCTCTCGCCATTCTGCAGTCTAGCATGCCCTCCCTCCCTCCCTCCCTGACTCCCTGACTCCCTCCCTCCCTGCCTCTTTCCCTCCCTCCCTCCCTCCCTCCTTCCAAATCGTGGCCTTTCTTTCAGCCGAGAGCCTTCTCACATGCAGTTCTCTCTGCCCAGGTTTTGCCTGCTTAGCTGAAATGTCATCTTAGCATGAACAGGAGTTGAAGGCAGAAAGTGCCAGGCCAATCAGCTGAGGCCAGAGGGCCCGAGTGGCTGGACCTGAGGCGCATGCAGGGCATCCCAGTCATGGTGCCCGGAGGGGCTGCCAAGGGCCTCGCTGCCTGCTTGGCCTTCACTCTGAGGAGCAGAACACCCAGCCCATCCTGGAATAGGAGAGCCCTCATCAAATTCACCTGTCCCAGCTGGGCACGTGGGTGGCACAGGGAGGGTCGAACAGCCCACTTCCTGGATGGGGAGAGCAAGGGCAGCCGGAGGACAGTGGGAAGGAAGAAAGGGCAGGGTGTGGCTTCTGATGAAGTATGAGGGGGAGGACTCGGTGACTCAGGCTGCTGGCTGGGGACCAGTGTGTGGTGGGCCACTTGCCCAGGCAAGAACTATCAGAGTGGAGATTTTGGACACATTGAAGTTGAGGTGCCCAGGGATGTCCTGAAAGTCCAGGAAGTGGCTGGAGATCAGGTTGGACCTTCCACGGGGGATCTGGGGTGGAGGTAGGACTGGCAGTCCGGCAGATAAGTTCCCCAGAGTGGTGACAATGGGGGACAGGCACCTGCTCTCACATGGAAAACAGAACAGAAGTGGCACTTCTAGCCCTGGCTCTTCCTAGCACAGCTCACAAACCCAGTGCCCGCTCTTTGGCATCTGCCCTCAGGGTTGGCCAGGCTGAGCGAGGCCAGCAGTGGGCACACTCAGCCCAGCCTTGCACAGCTGGCCCTGCTTTGGGAACCTTCTTATTAAATCCAGCTCTGGGAGCCCCGGGGCCTCTTCCCTCTGCCGCCCATGGAGCTGGCTTCTGGAGGGGACAGAGAGGAGACCCACTGCTCATCAGAGAGGCAGCTCCCCGGTGGCTGAGCTTCCCTGAGCATGTCAGCCACTCACTGTCCTGGTGGCTGAAGTCTCAGGGGACGTGATTCCTGTCTGTACCCCCTAAAGACAAGAGGAGCAAAGGACGGTGGAGCTTTTACCAGGTCCTGCTGCTCAGGGTCCTGCTTCTGAGCTGCGGGTGACCAGCAGGCAGCCCCGTGGCTCTTGACCCTACGTCCCTCCGCAACGAGCTCACCAGGTGGAGGAGCTGGGCTTAGGGCAGGCCTTTGCCCGGTCCCCAGCCAGGGTGGGGCAGGCCACCATTGAGGCAGGGCCCTCTCCGGGATGGCCTTCCTTCTTCATCCCCGTAGCCTCCTCCTGCTCTTGATTAGAGAGTTTATCAAAAGAGGGCCGCCTGCCTCCGTCATCACACTCAGCACCAAACCCAACTCTGACCTCATGAGTGGGACCCAGGCCGGGGGGCGGGGCTTGGGGATCAGGAGTGGAAAGGAAGGCCGGAGAGAGGGCAGGGCAACCTGGGTCGGTCTGCTGGCCCATGCAAAGGATGGGGACACCGCCTGCGTGAGGCCCTGAGCTCCGCCACTGGGTTCCAGGCCTGGGCAGCCCCCCACACTGCTCTGGCCTGGGCTGTCCCCCAGGTGGCTGCTGGGCACTGCTCCCCCTGTGGCCTGGGAGGTGAAATGAGCCTCTCTGGCAGGACAGGGCCAAGCTCATGCTCCGGGATCCAGGGAGACCTCCACCTGCACATGGGTCAGGGGGCCCTAGAGCCTCTGCTTCACCTGAAGGTCTTTACTCCAGGTCTCTCGCCTCGCCCTGTCCGGCCTCCGCAGCTGGACAGCCGCCTCGGTGCCCAGCGCAGTGTTCGCAGCCCGCCACTTCCAGCCCTTCCTGCCCCCTCGTGGCCAGGAGCTGGGGGAGCCCTGGTGGATCGTCCCCAGTGAGCTGAGCGTCTTCACTGGCTACCTGTCCAACAACCGCTTCTACCCGCCACCGCCCAAGGGCAAGGAGGTGAGGGCTGTGGTGAGACAGGCCCTGCCACCTGCACTCTGCACCCCCCCACTCCCCCAAGGTCCCTGGGCCTTCAGATCCAGGGTGTACTCTCACCCAACACTCCAGGCTAACAGGGCCCAGCAAGCCAGCTCAGGGTCTCCACTGCTGTCCCCCAGGTCATCATCCACCGGCTCCTGAGCATGTTCCACCCACGGCCCTTCGTGAAGACCCGCTTTGCCCCTCAGGGGGCTGTGGCCTGTCTGACTGCCATCAGTGATTCCTACTACACTGTGATGTTCCGGTGAGCATCCCTGCAGCTGGCCTGGGACTTGAGGCCATTGCACAAGGTATAGGGCCAGCAGGGGAGGGCCTAGCCTAGGTCCCCAACTCCACTACTTCATGCTTATGGTCTCAGGCTCTCTGAGCCTCAGTTTCCTCGCTGTGGGTCAGCATAGTAGTGGCTTCCTCATAGGGCACATGAGAATTTGGAGAGAAATGTCCAGAACTTGCTTAGCCTGGAACTGGTGGCTGTGATTGTGTTGTCCACACAGAGGTCAGGACATTGTCACCCATACCCTTGAAAATCCGTGGGAGCTCAGAGGAAGGTCAAGGTGCTTCTTTCTGAAATTGGGCCTTGGAGGATGGCAGTATCTTTAGGGCCTTGTCCTCCTCCTACCCCACGCACTCTCCTCCCCCTGTCCAGCCTTCTCTCCCACAGGAGTCTGGCCAAGGCTCCCAGGATTTGGGGGAGAAGATAGGGGAGCATTGGCTTAGCAGAGTCTGTTCCCCACAGGATCCATGCCGAGTTCCAGCTCAGCGAGCCTCCAGACTTCCCCTTCTGGTTCTCCCCAGGCCAGTTCACTGGCCACATCATCCTCTCGAAAGATGCCACCCATGTCCGTGACTTCCGGCTCTTCGTGCCCAATCACAGGTGGGAGCTGGGGCTGGCCCAGCCTCAGCACCTGGCTACAGTCTATCCTTCCCCAACTCCAGAAGCTCAAAAGCAAAACAGTCAGAGACATCCCTCACTCTCTGCCCCTTCCCTTGTTCCCCAGAGCCACCTCTCAGTGGCTGCTCAGGCCACCCAGGGGAAGGGCAGGGCCCCTGTTGGGGGTCCAAGGAGGCTTCCCAGAGGAAGTGACATCTAAGCAGAGACCTGGGGGAAGAGAGTCCAGACAGAGGGAACAGCACATGCAAGAGCCTGAGCCTCAGCCCTATTGCCGCAGAGCCTTGGAGGGTTCTGGGACAGCACTGGCTGAGCCAGCTGCCTGCCTGCCTCATCTGCCCAGGATCAGCCACCCATCAGCAGAACAGGGGACCTAGGAAGGCCTAGGCAAGACTTTCCTCCCTGATAAGTCCCAAGACTTAGCAGGCCTGAATGACCTCTTAGACAGGGTCAAGTCCCAGGCTGGGAGCCAGGAAGTCCCCTAGTTCAGCCTTAGCTATGGCAGCAGTGGGCTGTGTGGCTGGCCCTGGCCCTCTGTGAACCTGTTTCCTCATCTGCCAGATGGGAGGCTCACTCCTGGCCACTTGCACTCATGGGACAGGAACAAGGGGATGGTTGGGATAGCCTCCCTAGCAGTGGGAGGGGCTTCTTTCCCCCACCAGAGAGGTAGGGCAGGGACACACTGGGCCCTAGGGACAGGGAGGGGGATGAAGAGGAAACACAGCTGCCCCTCCCTCTCCCAGCAAGGAGCGCCAGCCCTCTGTGGTTCAGTTCGGCCAGGGAGGAGGCTGCCAGGCACCTCTGCCTCCAACCCCGGGTTGTTGGGGGTGGGGGGGTCCTGGACTGGATGAGACAGAAGAGGACAGACATCCAGCCCAGGGCCAGCTGCTCCTGTCCTTGTCTAAACTAGGCCACAAGAAGGCCAACCCCTCTGAGAGCACCCAGCTCACCTGTGGGCTTCACCTACTGCAGAAGTGCTTGGTTGTCAGCCTTGGGGCGCCCCCATGTGGCAGATCTGAAGATCACACTTATCAGACTGCCTGCTGCCTACTGAAGGGGCCCGTGGTGCCTGTTTTACACTCCTGACCCGCTCGGGCCTGCAGTGAGGCATTGGCCATCTTTCTGCCCTTAAAGGTCATGGGCAGTACATGAGGTGTGCTTCCCAGGGTGGGCCCCATGGCTGTGGTTGGGAAGGGGCAGCCTGGGGAGAGGAAAGGGCCCAGGCTCTTGGTCAGAATCCCAGTCTCTCTGAGACCCTGGATTCACCCTGTAAAGCCTGAGTGTCCTCATTTGCAAAGTGGGCAGCTCATGGTGAGCAGACGAAGTCTACTGTGTAGGTGATCTACATCTGAGATGCCGCTCTGCCTGGCCACCCCAGGTCTTTGAATGTGGACATGGAGTGGCTGTACGGGGCCAGCGAGGGCAGCAGCATGGAGGTGGACATTGGCTACGTACCCCAGGTGAGCCCAGGTGGCCCTCACCAGGTCATCCTGCGGGGCCTGCCTTCCCTGGGCCTCCATCTCCCTCCTCTATGATGAATTGAGTGTCCCTGAAGGTCTTTCAGGGCCCTGCTCTGAGCCATCCCTCATCACTGACCTCTGGTCCAGATGGAGCTTGAAGCCATGGGCCCCTCAGTGCCCTCGGTGATCCTGGATGAGGATGGCAACGTGATTGACAGCCGCCAGCCCTCAGGGGAGCCCCTCCAATTTGTGTTTGAGGAGATCAGGTGGCAGCAGGAGCTGAGCTGGGAGGAGGCCGCCCGGCATCTGGAGGTGGCCATGTACCCCTTCAAGAAGGTGAGGTTGGGCTAGGGTGAAGCCCAGGGCAGGCTGTGTGGCTGAGCTGGGAGTGTGGAGGGGGGACGTGTACAGGGCAAGCTGTTGAGGCTCTGTCACCCAGGGCCATGTGGCCCCCCCTGCCAGGAGGGGCATCCCACCCCAGCAGTACCCCTCCACACCCTCAGACACGTGAACCTGCACACATGCACGCACATAAACACTCATACACAAGCACGAACGCGTACCGGTACACACGCACACAGACCCTGTACACCCGGCCCCAGAACAGGCCCCCGACTAGCACAGCAGCTTCACTGTCTGGGTCTGACCGTAGGTCACCTACCTGCCGTTCACCGAGGCCTTTGACCGAGCCAAGGCTGAGAACAAGCTGGTGCACTCAATCCTTCTTTGGGGGGCCCTGGATGACCAGTCCTGCTGAGGTGAGGGAGCCCTGGGCAGCTCCAAGGGGAGAAGCAGGGGCCTCATACTTTGTGGGACAGGAAGCTGAGGCAACAGCTGTCCTGATGGAACCCTGCGGGAGTCGGGCTGCACACGGGGCGGGGGCTCTGGGTGAGCACTGGAGGGTTTCTGTGCTGAGCCCTGAGGCAGAGGAAGGGTCCCTGCACACTGGGTTCAGACTCAGTCATTTTCAGCGTGGTGACCTTGACTACGTAACTTTTCCTCCTGAGCCTCAGATTTCTCCACAGCAAAAGTGGGATAACGTACTCACCTCCCAGGGTTGTGAAAAGGGATGTGGAGGTGCCACATGCTGTAAAGTGACATCCACACTGAGGGACAGTGGTGCCCGAGGCTGGGCTGTGTTTTTCATTTAGGAAACTCACCTGAGACTTGCGGGAGTCAGTGGGTTCAAAGAGGAGTAACGTGCCCTGCCCACACCTGGTCACTCAGCGGACATCCTGGGCACCTGGTATACCAAGTGGCAGGCCAGGTGCTGGAGGCCTACAGTGTAGTGCAGGGGCAGATGTGGAATGAGGAAGCACAAGTATAGAGAGTGTTGTACCAGGCAGGGGCCATACTGGCACGAGAGCATGGGTGGAGGGGTCAAGGAAGAATTACTGGAGAAAGTGACATTAAGCTGAAACTTTGAAGGATGAGGAAGAGTTACAAAAGGAAGATTGTTACAAGAGGAAGAAGGTTCTGGGCAGAACAGTCTGTGCAAAGGCCCGGGGGCACATAGAGTTCTGTGAATTTAGGGAGGTGTCACTGTCTCTATCCCTGGGCCCAGTAGAACCTACCCCAAATCTCAGCCCAGGTGTCAGTGTTATTGACGTTAATCCCAACTACCACTTATTCAGTACTTACCTATTGAATCTGTTATTTCAAGTGGATGCAGAGACCATTCTGCAGTCTATGAGGCTTGCCCAAAGCAAGATCATTGCTGATGGAAAACCCCAGTAAGACCTGGGGGCTCCTCACCCTTCTGGCCTTGACCTCTATCTGAACAGGTTCAGGGCGGACTCTCCGGGAGACCGTCCTGGAAAGTTCGCCCATCCTTGCACTCCTCAATGAGAGCTTCATCAGCACCTGGTCCCTGGTGAAGGAGCTCGAAGACCTGCAGGTGAGTGGAGGGAATGGCCTACGGGACCCTGGGACAGTGCTGGAGGCCCAGATAGCAAGAGCCTGCGACTGTCCCCACCCACAGAGCAACCAGGAGAACCCGTCCCACAGGCAGCTGGCTGGACTGCACCTGGAGAAGTACAACTTCCCGGTGGAGATGATGATCTGCCTGCCCAACGGCACTGTGGTAGGTACCAGGGACCCGGGAGCAGTAGGCAGGGGACATGCCTGTGCAGGGTCCTCGTGTCTGCCACCACCTCAGGCCGCAAAGCCTCACACTGGTCTCTTAGCTAGTGTGAGCCCCACCATGCACAACCAGGAATCACAGTGCAGGTGCTTTGCAAGAGTGGGACCTCAGTAGCCCTTTGGGGACTGCATGGCAGTGAGCATAGTCCAGGAAGGGGGTCAGTACATCCCCAAATGAAACAGACCAGTTGAGTGGACAAAAGCATGTCCTGGAGGGAAGACGCTCCTCCTGCCACTATAGCCGGCCTGGGGTGGTGGGGTAGGAGGAGCAGGGCCCTGTGGCCAAGAGCACCAGGGAGGGCCCTGACCGAGCCAGGGTTCCAGACCCTACTTCTCCCTAAGGGCCCCTCATATGGCCTCACCCACGTCCTCGCTACACTTTGGAAATAGATGGTCGCCAGTATCCTGGTTGCTTTGCTTTCCAGGGCTGGGATTAAACCAGGGTCTTGAGCATGCGAGGCAAGTGCCCTTCCACCAGCTACATCTCAGCTGTTTTTTAAATTTTATTTTGAGACAAGGTCTCCTTAAGTGTTCCAGGCTGGCCTCAAACTTGTGATCCTCCTGTTTCAGCCTCCCGAGTCACTGGATTACAGGCGTGCGCCACGTGCTTTGCTTTCAATGCCTGTTTTACAGACAAGGAGAGTGAGGCTCAAACATTTCCAGAGGCTCAGAAATTTTCAGAGATTTGGCAAAAGTTGCAGACAGTTAGGAAGAGTAGTTGGTTTTGAAAGTAGGTTTACCTGTGAGCCTCTGAATCTCTAGCTCCCCTACTGGAAGCCACTTTTGTCCTCTAGTCCCAAGGCTGGCTGGCATGTGACTCTGCTTGCTGTAGGAGGGTGATCAGCTGCACCCAGATCCTGGGTTGGGGTAGTTCCAGGGCAGGGGCTGGTGTGGAGGAGGAGTCCGTGAGAGCCTGGCAAGAAGGACAGGGCAGTGGGCAGAAGGCTGAAGGTGTCAGGGGCCCAGGAGGAAAGGCCTAGGGACAGCCAGGCAGCCCACCCCTCCTGGCTTCCACCATGCGGAGCCTACTGTGGACCAGGTCCTGGGGTCACCAGGATGAGCAGACAGTGCGCTGCCTGGCATGCACTCGCTTACTCACCCACTGGCTGGTTGGTTGGCTGGTCGGTCAGTCGGTTGGTCAGTCAGTTGGTGGGTCCTCCTGCCCACTTGTTCATTCACTTTCTGGGCACCCGCTTGGACCAGGCACCTTGCAGAAAGGTAAAGAAACCGCCCTGCCCGCACTGTGCTCACTAGTTAGAGCAAGAGGCAGGTGGGAAGCAGTCCAGAGGATGCTGGGCATTTGGACAGAAAGGACTGTGGGGCTCAGGGGTAATAGGAGCAGAGGAAAGAGAGGCTATTTGGGGGCAGATGGCAGGGGGCTAATGGAAAAGATGACATGGGCAGGTGCCAGGAGTTGCCCTAGTGGACGGGGTGGGGAGGAGCACTGCCCTGGGGCCTAGGAGCCCGTGGCGGAGGCTGGAGAGCCGCTGCTTCTCCAGAGACACTCAGGCCAGCAGAGCCCGGGCCTCCCCAGCTCTCCTCACACGGTCCTTCTCCCAGGTCCACCACATCAATGCCAACTACTTCCTGGACATCACCTCCATGAAGCCTGAGGACGTGGAGAACAATGTCTTCAGCTTCTCCTCCACCTTTGAAGACCCGTCCACGGCCACCTACATGCAGTTCTTGAAGGAGGGACTCAGGCGCGGCCTGCCCCACCTCCATCCCTAGTTGCCTGCTGGGCTGGTGGGAAGCCAGGCTGGACGGGACCTGGTAAACAGGCCCCGCAGGCCCCTGGGCCAGAGTGGACCCTGGCCCACTTCAGACTTGAGACCCTCCCCACGCCCACTCCACTCCTAGGCTGCTTTGTGGCTTTGAAGTCAACTGAGGGCAGCCACCTAGCTTTGCCTCAATGACACGGGTAGATAAGAGGGGGCCCGAGCTGACAGGGTGAATGAGCTGTGATCTCTGGTACCACCATTAGCCCTTCCCTACCCACCTGGCTCCAGATGCCACCTGGGATCCCCCAACACTGGCCCAGGTGACCTACCTGGACCTCCCTCACCCAGTCACATAGTCCAGCGGGGCGAAGTGGGCCAGAAAGACGGGGACCTCCTCTCCTGCTTCTTGCCCTCCTCCCAAAGGAAGCACCCAGGACCGTGGCTGGGGACCAGGCTGCCTTGTAGCATTGCTGTCTGCAGAGCCTGCCTTCCTGCCACACCCCGGCTGCTCTCCTGTGTGTGATGTCCCCAGCTGGGGTCAGCCTCAGCTGGAAACAGCCTGCTGGAGCCTGTGTGCAGGGCCTCCTACTAAGGGAAGCCACCCTGTGGTGCTGCTGCTCCCCAGCCACACACAGACCTAACAATAGGTCTCCAGAACCTAATTAGGAAATTGGGGAATTTACTGTGAAGCAGGCTCCTGCTTTAGCAGGGGGCCCCTGAGGAGTCCCTGAGGCCCAGGGCAGGGCATTCCCACCACCTGCCTAGCACAGGGTCACAGCAGGACTGCTGGAGCCAGTCCCCATCACACTTCTTTCCCCACAGACCCTGACTCCATAGAAGATAGCCCAGCCAAAGAGCAGCCTGTCCCAGAGCCAGCGCTGTCCAGGCCACTAGGGGTACCTCAGACCAGCTCATCTACCACTGGGTGGCCACCAACTCTCCTTGGCCACTCTCGAGGCCTTGGTCCATTTCCTGAGCCACTGACTACAGCCAGTCTTTTTTATACATGCAGAAAAGTGTTTTTATGTGAACTTTCTCACATTTTATAGGTATTTTTTTATGACCCCTGTGCTGAGGAGGAAGAAGGGGGCAGTGGCCTCCCCCAGCAGCCGCCCCATGACGGCTGGATCTGAAATCCTAGATGGACCCAGCTTGATGTCTTTGCAGTTGCATGCATGGGAAGAAATATGCCTCCTCCTCCTCCTCCTCCAGCTTTTTAAAAACATCCTAGAGGATCAGAATACCCCACTCCACCCTGCCCTCCACCCAGGAGGCCCTGGGACTACCTTCATTAAGGCCTTGAAATCAGCCCATTCCCCATGCCCCATTCTCTTCCTGGTCCCCTCACCCCTCAGCTCATCCTGACAGAGGAAGCAGGGGGCAGACTTCCTCAGACACTCCCTGCCCTGCCTGCCTGCCCCGGGAGCACGCCCTGGGAGCCTCCATTTTGCACCAAGTATGACAACAGCAGCCATTGCCCAGAGCCTTCTCTCCGAGGCAGTATTTCCCACTTAGTCTTTACAACAAAAATGTGAAGTGGACAGCTATTTCCCATTTTGCAGATGAAGACGTTCAAGTCTCAGGGAAGTGAAGTGATCTGCCCCATGGTCACTCAGTGCTGGAACTGAGACAGCAAACCCATATATGACTCCAAATCCTGTGTCTTGATTTGGGGGTGCTTTGACATTGCACCCTGCTTCTCTCCCTGCCTGTTTCCTCTGAGTGGAAAAGAATGCCTTTTAAATCATGACTCATCCCCTCTGATCTTCAGACCAAACTCAGAATAAATAGCGGGAGCCGCTGAATGCAGCCAGGTTCTCTGTCCTTCCATGCCCCTCACAGGGGGAGGAGGCACCAGTGCCTCCACCATCTTGCCAGACCCATCCCGGAGCCTGCTGGCCTCAGCAGAGACCTGGCCTCCCCACCCAGCAAGCTCTTCCCCTCCTGCTGCTCCCAGAGGGCCCTCTCCACACAACAATCCTGGTCCCATCCAGGGGCTGATGGCTTCGGTTTCCTGAATCCTCATCGGCTGCCTTTGCCCATCCCCAGCTGGGGAGGGCCTTTGCCACCCTCTTGTTACCCCTTTGCCTCTTCCTTCCCGGGTCCCCACCATGTCCTGTAATAAAATAGGAGAGGCTAGGGTGGCTCCCCGTGTTTTTCCTTTGAGCAGGTTGTTCAGTTCTGTCCTGGCGAGGTCTGGCTGCTTCCCTGCTGGGATTGGCTTGGCAGATGGGTAAGGGAGCAGGCAGGAATGCCTTTTGGGACTATCTTGTCTGTCACCAGAGGGCCTGAGTGACTTGCCTAAAATAAGTTTGTGATAGATCACTGGTGGAACTTTCTATTTTGAGAATCTGGTGCTCTGTGTTGAGAAAGATTCTGACGTTAAACCCACTGTCTCAGAAGCAGAGCCTGAGACAGGAATTAGGTGGTTTGGGGGGAATTGCACTTTAGGAATGACCTGTAAAAGAAGGGTAGAAGCCAAACAGGGAAAGGATAAATTCTGAGCAGGGATCTGTTCAGATCAGCCTTGACCTGGCCCACAGAGAAGGGCTCTGGGACACAAACCACGCTGCAGAGTCACAACAACCTTTTTCACCTTGTATCAGTCAGTCATGGACTTGGGGAGGTGGCTAAGGAGGCTCCATGCTCCTCGCTGCCAGGGGAGCATCTATCCCCAGGACTGGGAGAGTGATTTACATGACGCGTGATTGCCTACGAGGGGGAAGTAATGATGAAAGCACAATTTACCATCCTTGGAAATCAGCCTTCATCATTTGAATATGGTCAGGATCAGGATGGGTGACCTGATCTTTAGGTCTCTGACCAAGACCATTTGTATAACTTGTGAGGACTCAGAGCAAAATGAAAGTGCGATGACATGACCCAGAAAATCAGGGTCAGGTGCTGCAAAATGATGTTTTGATCAATGATGGGCCACATATATGATGATGGTTCCCTAAGATTATAGTAGAGCTGAAAAATTGTTATCTAGTATTCTTATGTACGTTTTCTGTGGATATTTAGATGTATTAATTCTTACATTGTGATACAGTTGCCTACAGAATTCAGTATAGCGACATGCCGTACAGGTTTGTGACCTGAAGCAATAAGTTACGCCATATTGCCTAGGTGTGTAGTAGGCTATACCAACCAGGTTTGCGTAAGCATACTCTATGACAGTCACACAATGACGATATCACCTAATGACGCATTTCTTAAGAGTGTATCCCTGCTACTAATTGATGCACACCTACTTTCAAGAAGGCAACAGCAGAGCAATAACCCAAGTATGGCGTCTTTCTGGACATGGCCCATTGTGACTACACGCTGTTTGCTCACGGAGTCAGCCCTGTCCCTGGCAGATTGAGGTTGCAGGCTTTAGGACCAAGAAACTGTAGACTGGGAACTAGGCAAAGTCATGTGCTGATGGCAGAGGAGGAAATGTGTCCTAGGAACTGGGTGCCTTGGAGACCAGGACACTGAGGGTTTGTGTACAGAGAGGGAGTGGGCTCGCAGCTTGAGAGAACTATGGGTCTCTCTTCCAGTGCCTTCAATCTACCCATTTAATCAAACTGAATAAATACAGTGTGTGTGTGTGTGTGTGTGTGTGTGTGTGTGTGTGTGCGCGCGCGCGCGGTGAGGTGGGGAGGAGAATAAAACAGGAGATAGCTGCAGAGCATTGGAGGGCAGGAGTCAAAGGCCAAAAATACCGTTCTGCCCATTCTGCGGGAGAAAGACTGTAGAGGGCCCTGCCTGGGAAGCACGTAAAGTGAACAGGGTGAAACAGCAGACAGTAAGCACCCGACCCTGAGGCTGGAATGCCAGGCTTAGGATTCTGAAATTTGCAGTAGGGCTGTGCACAGCAGACCCTGCATGTCTTAGGATCTTAGCAGCAACACAGATCTCAGCTTCCCGAAGTCGGATGGAACTAAACGTGGAGAGCAGCAAGGAAAAGGACCAGCGGTGGGACGTGGCGAATCAAGTCTCAGGGGTCTCCAAGCGCAGCCAGCCCGCATTTCCCAGGCGCGGCGACCAGGGCCCGAGCCTGTCATCGAGAGAGGGCGTGTCTTCTCTCTGCCGCCCCGCCCCCCGAGTCTGGCTCGCCCCGCCCCGAGCCGGACCGGCCTCCCCAGGGCGCACGGGGCCGCCGTTCGGTGCGCAGCTGCAGAGGACAGCTTCCGGGAGGCGGGCCGGCGGAAGTGAGGGCGGTCGAGGCTGGGCCGGCTGCTGCGGTAGGAGGGGCCGTGAGGTGAGAGAGTCCTGTAGCCGGAGTCTGAGGTGAGAAATACCCCGGGGGCCGCCCGGGAGGCGGGGGCGCGGTCCTTCCGCCCCGCGGCAGGCAGGGCCCTGGTGCCGGGCGCCGAGCGCAGCCGGCGGCCGCTGTTCCCGCACGAGTTCTCGCGGGAGCCGCCGTTGTCCGCCTCCTGTGGCTGGGGAAACTGATTCTCCGAGGGGTGGTTGCTTTACGAGTCACCCCCAAACAGGGACCGAGCTGGACCTGAGGCTTCTGGTCCAGGCTGCGCTGCCCTGCCGCCTCCTCGCTCCCGCGCACTCCGGCCCCTGGCCTGCGGGTCCAACGGTCGCTGGGCAGGCGACGAGGACTTGGCCGACCTTGGCCCGGGTTGGGGACGCGTCCTGACGAGGTCCCTCGCGGGAACCGTGGGGGCTGTCCTCGCAGGTCTCCGCCCGCTGCTGCGCTGGGCAAAGTTTGCTGAGCGCCCCGCCGGGGCGCCGGGCCCAGTGCCGTCGAGACCAGGCCCCGCTCTGGAGCAGCTCCCAGCCTCCCGGGGGAGGCCGCGCAAACGTCCGGACGGCCGCCACGGAAACGGCCGTGGCAGCGCCGAGGTGCTCAGACCTACCGGGCTGGCGCTCGGGGCAGGAGCCTTCTCCAGCAGTGACACGTGGGCGGGGTTTCCAGCAAAGTTGGTATTGGCCTCCGCTGTCCCCTGAATTCCTGGAATGTTTAAGCGCTTTCTGGGGCCTGGCAGGCGGCGAGCTGCGCCCCGGGAGCTCCTGGCCTCCGGGCCAAGCGTTGGTTACAGTTTCTGTTTTGAGCGGCCTCCGAAGGAGGCAGGGCGCTGCGGGTTATCGGGAGAGGACCGAAGCCGTCGGGGTGGAGGGATGCTTGAGCAGAGCTCCCAGGAGGGACTAGGAATTTGGCCAGAGTGTTTCCAGCAGAGGCAGTAGTGTGACTCGGAGCTCAGAGGTGGCTGTTTGGAGTCTGGCAGCAGGACAGCGTGGCCAGAGGGCTGAAGGCAAGGGAGAAACAGGAGGTGTGGCTGTTAATGTCCAGCCAGACCAGACAGGCCTTGTCACCGGCAGGGAACTTGGCCTAGAGAGGGCCGGGGAAGATGGGGGTGGCTCTTACGGGGACCCTGCAGGCCATGAGAGGAGTCTAGTCCTGTTGGCTGTAGCAGGCCAGCTTTAAACACTGATTTGGAAAGATGCCTCCGGCTGGCAGTGAGGGTTAGGCCCAGCCAAATCTTGGAGGCAAGGTGGAGAGGGAGTGGCTGTAGTGACTGAAGTGGGAGATCTAGAGGCACTGCTAAATGAACTTGTGGGTTGCATTGACATTGAGTACAGAGCCTGGCACAGAGGCAGCAAAGCTTGAAAAGACTTAATGCACTTCCTACTGCATGACCACTGAGTGACCCTAGACAAGTCACTTCCTCTCTCCAGCTTCCTTTCTCCACGTATATCATAAAGTTGTTACACTGTCTCCTGAGATATGAGAGAAACTCTCTAAAGGAGTTCTCTCTGGAGAGAGCTGTTGTCACTCCATTCTGTCCCATTCAGAATTGGCCCAGGGCTCCCCCCCCCCCCCATGACTTCTCACCCCTCCTAATTTGTACCCAGATACCTTTGCAGCTTTATGGTACTCTGCCCCCTCTTTACATATCCCTCCCCTTCCTGTGTGGAACTTGTTTTCCGTGTTTTCTTCCCTTTTCTACCCTCTCTGAATTCACCATGGGGCCTGGGGGCCAGGGCACAGAACTTGCCAGGTCATCTGCCTAGTGTGCCTGCCAAGTAATGATCCTCAGGCTTCCTTAGGGTAATGAGTTCAGGTCCTGTTTCTCTGCTGAACTGTGAGTGCCTTGGGATTACAATTGTGTCTTACTCCTTCCACAACCCCTACAGCTCAGGGCCTGGCACTAATGGGTATTAATGCATGTGCTCACTCTCCCCATCTGCTGCATGCATAGGTAGCTGTGGAGAGTGCAATCAGGAGTGACCCCACCTGTTTTGTTTTAAAGTTCACTAAGCACCTTAAAATTCCTTGCCCCCACCCCCACCCACCCACCAATTTCACTGATCTTTAAGGGCCTGGAGTGATAGCTTTTCTTATTTTAACAGATGGAGAAGCCAACATTCTGAAAGGTTAAATGACTTGCCTATAGCTGCAAAGCTAGGTAGGGAGATTTTGGGTCTTTGAACTAGTGGTACAGCTCAGTGGGAGACTAGTATTGTGCACAAGGCCCTGGGTTTGATTCTCCAGCAACCCCACCCCCCAACACACACCCCTTCTGCAAAAAAAAAAAAAAAAGTCTCTCTTCCCTGTAACTCAGTAGACTGAGACTGGCCTGAGCTGGCTGAGACATTTCTGCCAGCTGCTTTTGAGTCTCCTTTCCTGCCCCCTTGTGGGGGCCTGCAGTGCTTTTCCATGCTTTGCTTTTGCATCTCATCTTCAAGAATCAGTGCAGAGCTTCCATGGTATTTTCACTTAGACTCTTCTAGGAGCTTCATAGCTACCAGAGAATTCAATTAACATATTTTGAAGTTTTGCCTCAGGAAACGTTAGGGTCCAGGAAGTCTCCCTGGGTTAGCCAAGCTCACCCAGCAAATTTGAAACACAACCATTAAAACAGTATGGTTTTGGAGAAGCCAGTGTTAGCTGAGGGCAGCCTCTTAGGCTGGTTTTCTCCCTTGTGAAGCTTCAGAGGTCTTGGTTTTAGTCATGGCTCTGCAGGGCCTGGTATTGTGGGACTTTGGTGGTGTCCATTGAGTCCCCTCTGTGGGGGTTATTTCACAGGAAGGGAAATCTGTGGTTCCTTGAGATGGCCTGATATGAAGGAGTCACACGTCCTGCCTCCCCGAGCTGCCCTGTGGCTACCTTGTCCTTCAAGTGCAGGAGCTGGCTGAAATGTCGGGAATGGAAGCTAATGTGGTAAGGGGTGTTCCAGGGCATGGGTAAGGTGGGGAAACTTGAGCCCTGGACCTGCTGAGGTACTGAGGCCCTGAGACTCTAATTCATTCTTCCTTTCCCCTGGATGCTTAGAACTGGAGCAAGACTGCCCTCCTCCCTCCTCCCCCAGGGAAGAACCTATTATAATCTTGGGGACACTTCAGGAGTCAATATGTTTCTGCCTTTCTGTGAAGAGGGAAGGGAGGGAAACCTAGATGGTCCCTACACCCAGCTATTCCTAGCCCCTTCCCTGGGACCTCCCAACTTTCTTAGCAGCAGCAGGTGTCCCTTTGAATGCTGGCCAAAGTGAAGGCTGGCAATTGGAGAACCTGCACTCACTCATAATTGAACTTGACTTTCTGCCAGAGGGTGCCCTGTCCCTTAGAGTTGGGAATTCAAGTCTCCCTGCTAAAGAGGAGAGGGCAGAGACAATAGGTGGATTTGTTGTTTCTGAGGTCATAGCTGCTTGTCTCTCTGCTCTAGACTATTCCAATCTGGCAAAACAAGCCACATGGGGCTGCTCGAAGTGTAGTGAGAAGAATTGGGACCAACCTACCCCTGAAACCATGTCCCCGGGCATCGTTTGAGGTGAGTGCTAGAAGGGCAAGGAAAGTAGAGGCTCAGACCTCGTGGGAGGTTGGTGCCACTTGGTTTCCTGGTCCCTTTTTCAGTTGTTCAGGAAATATTTACTAAGTGCTTATAGTAGATCCTGGTCACTATGATTGGACACAAATCTGTTACCACAATGCTCAAGACTTTACATTTGCTCATAAATTAATAATCTTTTGGGGCTGGGGATGTGGCTCAGGCGGTAGCGCGCTCACCTGGCATGCATGCGGCCCGGGTTCGATCCTCAGCAGCACATACCAACAAAGATGTTGTGTCCGCTGAGAACTAAAAAACAAATATTAAAAAAATTCTCTCTCTCTCCTCTCTCACTCTCTTTAAAAAAAATAAATAAATAAAAATAAATTAATTAATTAATAATCTTTCACTGCATCTTTGTTGTCTCTGCTGACTTGGATTTCCAATAGTTCAGTTTTATCAGAGCAGGCCAAAGGCATTTGCTGAATCAAATCTCCAGACAGGTTATGTCTGTGCTCTGAGGTGTTTGCCCACAACCTGGCAAGTCCCCACATGGGACAGAGTGCTGTCTTTGGAACTCTGCTTTTCTCATGAGCCCTGGGTTGGCTACTCGGGCACTATTTTTAGTAGTTCTCTGAGGCTGTTGTCCCCATCCTCTTTCTGGCCAAATGTGACCACTTTTTTACTGGGCTCCTTCAGTCTTACCTCTGTGTCTAGGGAGCTGTTAACACCCGCTCTTTAGCAGAGGTTCCTACCTGGCCCAGGTCTCTGAGACCCCCTTCTGCAGTCCAACGCTACATAGTATTAGCCTTAGCGGTCTTCCTCTAGGAACTCATGATTAGGGACTAGCTCAGGGCTACGTGGTTAAGGTGTGTGAGTTTGGGAAGCTGGGACATAAAAGTAGTACTGCTTTCTGCCCACACAGAAGAGACAGAAATATATACATGAAAGAATGTGAGCCCAGGCAGAACAAAAATGATGCTAACTGTGTAGGAACTAGTTCTAGAGTTAGAAGTGATGTCTATTTGAGCCAGGAATGGGGTTGGAAATATGTGTGGATGAGGGGTTGTCCCATGACCCATATTACCAGCTATTCAGAATTACCTAAAGGATGTGGGCAGGACGTAGTTCTGGCTGCCTTAGAAGTATCAGAAACAGGGAATACACCTAGGGAGTGTTACTGACTCCATGATTTGTCTCCACACTTGACTGTACATTCCAGTCCATTGGCCAAATGCTACTGGGCAGAGACAATCAAGGACATAGGCTTTCTCAGTGCAGGAGTATATGTGAACAGTATTAGTAATACTAGCTGACATTTACTGGGCACATCCTTTGTGTCAGACACTGTGCAAAGTACTTAACTGTGTTAATTGATTTAGTTGTCAAGAACAATGGAACATTCAGAGCTAATCCAGGAAAGCAAATGGACGCCTTCCTGAAGTGGCCCATCTTAGCAGTAGCTCCTGGGTCAGTGAAAGTCCTGCTTTGACCCTGGGGTATCACTTAACTCCTGTGAATGCCAGGTTCCTTATCTAAAAACAGAAGCTATCAGCTCCTGATCCACCTACCAAACAAAGTGTAGCAGAAATATTTGCATTTAATTCACATATAGGTATGTGCTATTATTTTATTATCTTAGGTGTGTTACAATTTACTAAGGTTGGCTTCAAATTTGTGATCCTCTTACCTCAGCTTCCCAAGTTGCCGGGATTATAGTTGTATACCACCACACCCAGATTTTGTTTTAATCATAGTCAGCATGAGATTGATTCCTGTTTTTTCATTTAACACATTACCATTTACTCAGCCACTCTTTTCCTTGGTGATTGTTCATTTGGGTTGAGGGGTTAAGAAATCCCCTTATGGGGTTGGGGTTGGGCTCAGTGTAGAGCACTTGCCTAGCTAGCACATGTAAGGGCCTGGATTCAGTCCTCAGCACCACATAAAAGTAAGTAAATACAAAAAGGTATCGTGTCCATCTATAATATTAAAAAAAAGATTTTAAAAATTCCTTTATGGTTGCTTTTGTACAGTTAATTTTTTTTAATTTAAATATTCAGTTATCAGGTTTGCTTAAAACAGTGGTAGGGCTGGGGCTCACTGATAGAGCACTTGCCTCGCATACATGACGCTCTGGGTTACATCTCCAGCACCACAAAAAAACTAAAAACAGGGGCTGGGATTGTGGCTCTGCGGTAGAGCGCTTGCCTAGCACGGGCGGGACCCAGGTTCAATCCTCAGCACCACATAAAAATAAAGGCAAACTAAAAACAAACCAATGCCATAATAATGTAGATCCCAACTGACTATAGATTCACCTAGCATCAAAGAAAACCACAACCATCACACATAAAAAATAAACTAAATTAGCTATAAGGTATACAGAGCTAACCAGGGGAAATCTACCATCAATATAACAAGTTGATGAATTTACATCAGTATTCTTTTCTTTGGGGGGGTTGAGGTACGGGGAATTGAACTCAGGGGCACTGGACCATTGAGCCACATCCCCAGCCCTATTTTGTATTTTATTTAGAGACAGAGTATCACTGAGTTGCTTAACGCCTCGTTTTTGCTGAGGCTGGCTTTGAACTCTTGATCCTCCTGCCTCAGCCTCCTAAACCACTGGGATTAAAGGCATGTGCCACCATGCCCAGCTCTAGTATTCTTTTTTTTTTCTTTTAAATACCTTTATTTATTTAGTTTTATGTGATTCTGGGGATCAGACCCATGCCTCCCATGTGCTAGGCAAGTTCTCTACCACTGAGCCACAACCCAAGTCCTACATCAGTATTATTAAACCTATAGGGCAATATAATTTTAAACAGTAGCCACCTCTACTAAAAGCTAATTCAGGCCTAATCCCAGTGGCTCTGGAGACTGAGGCAGAAGGATCACAAACTCCAAGGCAGCCTGGGCAACTTGCAAGACCCTGTATTAAAAAATAAAAGAACTGGGCTTGTAACTTAGTGATAAAGTACCCTAGGTTTCAATCCCCCAGTACCAAAAACAGAAAGAAAAAATAACTGAGACTAGTCCCAATGAAGACCCTAAAGAAACTTGCTTCTGAACTCCTTACTCAAGCTGTTTGCAACCAAGAACCCCCTTCCACCACCCTAGGAAGTCTTCCCGACACTTAATTCTGGCTTAGATGCCTCCCATCCTACCCTGTGCATTTTGCCATCTCTGATTGGCTCATCATGGTGTCAGTAAATGTTGGTGAATTTTGCTTCCCCACAGACCCTGCCCAACATCTCTGACCTGTGCATGAGAGATGTGCCCCCAGTCCCTACTCTGGCAGACGTTGCCTGGATTGCTGCAGATGAAGAGGAGACATATGCCCGGGTCAGGTAGCTAAGGCAGCAGCTAGGAGTGGGGAGCTTCTTCCCAAAAGTGGCAAAAAGCAAGGAGGGGCTTGTAAGAGGCTGGGGGTTGGGAGGCAACAGGAATGAGAGCTGTGGGCTCAGAGGGGAGCAGAACTTAGGAGATGAAGGAATTTTAGAAGGGATGCAGTGGCCATCTGTCTGTGATGGACATATTTTATCTTTCTCTGGTCCAGGAGTGATACACGGCCCCTGAGGCATACCTGGAAGCCCAGTCCTCTGATTGTCATGCAGCGCAATGCCTCTGTGCCCAACCTGCGTGGGTCTGAGGAGAGGCTCCTGGCCCTGAAGAAACCAGCCCTGCCAGCCCTAAGCCGCACCACTGAGCTGCAGGATGAGCTGAGCCACCTGCGCAGCCAGATTGCCAAGATAGTAGCAGCTGATGCAGGTAGGAGCCCCTGATTCAGAGCTATAATATAATAGGCTGTCCTTTTCCCCCTGGCTTTGGGCAGGAAAATGGTGGCTTAAGCCAAAGGCCCTGGGGTTGTCCTGAGGCCTAACTAGTCTGTTGGCCTTTGGTTGATTTCCACCAGTCACTTTGGGATAAATGGTTTGGTTAGGAACAAAACTTTTGTTCATCCTATGACCTCAGGCAGATTTCCTCCCTTAGCCACAAAAATCAGTGCCCTCTTCCAGATGTCTTTAAGATCACACACTCTGCTTTTCAATATAGTAAGCATTCACCACCACCACAAGATGTATCCCCTTTAAGCACCTATCCTCTTTCCTTGTCCTTTCTACCAGAGGTCACCTCTCCAGCTTTCTGTCTGTAGTTAAGGCAGAACAAATGGAAATGGGTGGGAGCCAGCCTTGAGCAGAGGCATGGACAAGCAACAGGTGGATCTCGCCCAGGATTCTTAATGACTCAGTCATAGGTGCTAAACTTTATCAGTTATGACTGCACTTAAATTTCCCATTTCTATTTCATGGCTGTTTTTGGTTTTGTTTTTTGGTCATCCAAGATAAGCAGAACTAGCTTATGAAAAAAAATCAGAGAATATTTCTTAGAAACTGAGGAAATTCTGTCTATTAAGATTTAGAAAGGCTGGGATTGTGGCTCAGCGGCAAAGTGCTCGCCTAGCACGAGCGGGACCCAGGTTCGATCCTCAGCACCACATAAAAAAATAAAAGCATTGTGTTGTGTCCATCTACACCTAAATAAATAAATAAATAAATATTAAAAAAAGAAAAAAAGATTTGGGAAACTAGAAGGCCCTCACCATTCTAGTTTTTGCCCAGAATAGTTTTAGTTCACAGATAATAAGATTCAAAGGCACAGAATCAAAAGCAGTGTCCCGGTGAGAGAAATAACAAATATGGGACTTGCCTCTGTCACTGTTGCATAAATTTAAGCCAGGGCTGTCACCCTGTAGCCCACCATGAAACTGAGGCTTTTATGGGATAGATTTTTCTGCCCTTCTGGAACACTGAAGAGCCCCATGCTTCCCCATTTTTCTGAACCCCTAAGTGGGAAGGATAGTGAGGGACCCATCACTAGCTATATATACCATCCTGTACTCTCCCAGAATGCCATAGTGTCAGCCCAAGAAATAAATAGGTTCTATAGGCAGTGCTTGTGGGGAGAAGAGATCACTGCTGTGTTGTAGCCCCAATGTCCATCCATGCCTGTTGTTTTCTCTTTCAGCTTCGGCTTCATTAACGCCAGATTTCTTATCTCCAGGAAGTTCAAATGTCTCTTCTCCCTTACCTTGTTTTGGATCCTCATTCCACTCTACAACTTCCTTTGTCATTAGTGACATCACCGAGGAGACTGAGGTAGAGGTCCCTGAGCTTCCATCAGTCCCCCTGCTTTGTTCTGCCAGCCCTGAATGTTGTAAACCAGAACACAAAGCTACCTGCAGCTCGTCTGAAGAGGATGACTGCATCTCTCTGTCCAAGGCCAGCAGCTTTGCAGACATGATGGGTATCCTGAAGGACTTTCACCGGATAAAACAGAGCCAAGATCTGTAAGTAGTTGACAGGGAGACCTAGTTTCCTATTTAAGTCGCCTGTGGTGATTGGATGCAGCACACTTACACAAGTCCTCGGTAGTAGCCATTATGTCACTGGTTCATAAAGCCTGCTAACTACATGGTTGCTAGTGCTGGGACCCCAGTTTGAGGAAGGAGCAACACTTCACATTTTGGGTTAAGTTGCCCCCAACCAAATGTTAGACTAGTGAGAATTTTACAGAGAAGCTCATCTAATCCAACTTCTGTCTCTAGGTGGCCTCATCATTTAGTTTTCATATTGCTAAGTAGCAGTGTTTCCGGGTCTCAACATCAGACTTAGGGGTTATATGACACAGTAAAACTATAGACATCTTGGTGCAAGGAGAATTTCTAAAAGTCAAGGATTTCTGCTTTAAAAGACAGTGGTCCATAATGCAAAAGCCCTTGCAAGTACAAGGCTTTTGAGATTCACAGGTAGTTTCTAAACCTGTAATTGCTCAGGTTTGTTAAAAATACACCATAAATTTACCAAAGCAGAATCTCCAAGGAGTGGAGCTCTTGTTTCTGTGGGAATATGCTGGAGTCTGGGGAGGCCACCTCCAGCCCCCTTGAAAAAAAGCCCTTCCAGTGTCTCCAGGTATGGTCTGAGCTGCTTGGAGCACACCGGATCCTTATTGCCAAGTCCCTCCTCCCACTTATGTCCTGGGATTTTTTTCTCCTTGTAATAGAAGAAGCTAGATTGATGACTAAGAATGAGAAAGAAAGTAGCCCTGACCACAAGAGTTCAGAATTATGATAAACCAGTCATTTACTTTTAAGGTTTAATGGTGAATTTTGCCCCTTCTATATATTGCCTAAAGACCAGTAGAACACCTTCATGAGAATGTATGGGTGAGGCTGGGGTTGTGGTTCAGTGGTAGAATGCTCACCTAGCATGCGTGAGGCACTTGGTTCAAACCTCAGCACCACATAAAAATGAAATAAAGATATTGTGTCCACCTACAACTAAAACAAAATAATAAATATTTTTTTAAAAAATATATGGGCATCACTACATGATATAGCAGGTAATTTGAGTCTATCTTAGTCTGGTGCCAAGAGTTCCTTATGAAATGTGAATTTTTTTCTATGATTCTGAATCTCATAAAAGTCTCTCTCTCAGCTCCCCTGGGGGGAGCACAAGGTAGTAGGCAATCTTTTTTTTTTTTTAAAGAGAAAGAGAATTTTAATATTTATTTTTTAGTTTTTGGTGGACACAACATCTTTGTATGTGGTGCTGAGGATCGAACCCAGGCCGCACACATGCCAGGCAAGCGCGCTACCGCTTGAGCCACATCCCCAGCCCTAATAGGCAATCTTCAACACAACTTTTCCTCAGAACTAAAAAGTCAGAATGGCCAAGAGTCATCAGTTCCTTCCCCAGTAGACTCTTGGGACAAGCTACTAAGGAAAGATAGGGGTCATATAGTGGAAGCCGAAGTGTAGCTACCAGAGGCCAGTGGTCCTTTGTTTTGCCTATACCTTATGTATAGGTATTTCCAGAAGTAGTACAGCCTTCTAATTAAGTGAGATTGGGAACTAGCAAGGTTGGTTTTAAAGTGTGGATTCATCACTTGTTTAATGACTACCAATGACTGTAGACAAACAGCATGCCCTTCTGTGCTTCATTTTCCCATCAGTTGAGGGGACTTGTAATGGCAGCTGCTTCACAAGATTGTTCTGAGGATTCAGTGAGATATTGTGTGCAGACACAGAGCAAGTTCACCCTAAATACAAGCTATTGTTGTGTCTCTAGGACCCGGAGTTTAATGAAGGAGGAAGACCCTGCTGTGCTTATCTCTGAGGTCCTAAGGAGGAAGTTTGCTTTGAAGGAAGAAGATATCAGTAGAAAAGGAAACTGATGGCACTCCACTCTGCAAACTCAGTCTCATGCTCCTGGAATTCCTTCAATAGCTGCCTTCCTCACCGCAGATGTTTCTGCCTCTCAATACAGTCTTGCTGACAAGCTAGATCTTGGGCTGAAAGAGAAGAGCTGGATTATATGTTTTCCATTTGAGCTGAGACACTTGTTTCAGGTAGTTGTATATGGTGGAGTCTCAGCTTAAGGGGAATGAAAGAAGTTTGTTTTTCCTTGTCCCTGTGTGAAAATAGGACCTAAATGAATGACTGACTTCACTGCATTAGACCCCATAACTGGTCTCACCAGACACTTTGTGCCAGCTGTCACTTACTCTCAGCAGCTTTCTTGCAGCAGAGCAGGGCTGAGGGGAAGGGGCTACAAGTGTTTATGTACATGTTCACAGGGCATATCTTATGCTGCTCCATCATAAACCTACACCAATGCCCAGCAGTCACACCTTCCCTGTCTAGATGTAGAGTTCAGGCCACTGGACCAGCCAAGACTTGGGCTGCTATTGGGAGGCCTAGGCTATTTTTTCTTAAACATGTTTTATAATACTGTACAACCAAATCTACCCTCCAAGGCCCTGAGGCCTCATCACTTCCACCGACTGAAAACTTTTCTTCCACGGACTCTAATAAGTCCAGTAGGTAAGAGAAATGGGGAGGGGAAAGAGCATACCATCCTTTCAGGCCCTTGGCTGAGTATTCCATTGAATTGGGCCAAGGTACATACTTAACTGCATCATGCATGCATGACTCAGATGCCCTCAGGGCCCTTTCTCTAGGTATGTATACTGTGTGTGTTTGGGTTGAAACACTAGCTGATATTAAATGAAGGATTTGGAGAAATAGTACATTTTCTTTGTCCATCTCTTGAGTTGTGATTATCCAGCATCCTTTAAGGGTAGAGGATTTCTATTAATTTTAAGGTACATGAACTTTCTTAAACAGGCTCCTGGCTTACTCTTTTTTCTTATAAGGTCCTGCACTTTAGTAAAAGTAAACTTCCCTAGGAAGTTTCTTTCCCCTTTATGAAGAGATTTTGCCCTAAACTCTTAAAAGCAGTTCCATCTTATACTTACAGGTTTGCCCCTAGAGGTTGTTTAAGCCTCAGGTACTCTACCTGCAACATGAGAAACTGCCACCTTGTGGACTATGGGTAAGAAAGGGCCAAATAAGACCTGTTCAGGGCAATGACAGAATATATTAAAAAGTTTCTTTTTCAAAAAAAAATTTGGTAATGTCTTAATTACCACTTGTTTTACACCTTGTGAAAGAAGAGTGACAACAGCTACATCTAGGTTATATACATCACACTTTTTTTTAGAGGGACTATTTAAACAAAGTACAGAACTTGAATATGCTGTATAACCACCACAAAAATAAAATAACAAAAAAGACTACCCGCATCCGGTTGGGGAGATTTGCCTTTTCTCAAAATAGTATCAGGAATGGACTAGGAACAGAGCTCAGTGGCAAAGCACTTGTCTAACGTGTGTGCAGTCCTGGGTTTGATCCCCAGCACTGCACACAAAAAACACACACCCAGTCAATCAACCAATAAAAAGATATCAGGAATAATGGTTCCAAGCCTAGGTTGAATGGGTACGATTACAGCCAGAAATGAAAAGAACACGTACCCTTAAGAAAGGACCCAATCGAGCATGGGAAAGGGCAGAGATGGTTCCATACAGGTTGACTAACAGGCTCTTTAATGGAGGGATGAGTTCCTCCCGTGCCGCCTCAGTGCTCATCACACTCAGGAAACTCTAGTCTACCTTCCTGAGGGAAAAGCATGATACCAGTCTATACTGTCTCAACCCGCTTTATTTACAAAGAAATTACTCAACACTAATAGTTTAAGTAATCCCATGATACTTTCCCACCTAAATCCACACTCCCCTCATCCACATTTATATTTTTCTACAACACTGCCATTTCAAGGTGCTTTTAGAACCAAACCCTCATAAACATTTAGAATTGGTGCCTGATAACTTGATTCCCTTCAGAATCCTGGGTAAAGAGCAAGTCAGGCTCCAGATTGAACTGAATGGTCCCATCCTGGCACTGAGCTGGAGAGCTGGTGGGAAACTGCCCTGGGCCCCGATTCCAGGCACTGGTTAAATCTTGGAAAGGCACTCTAGTGTCATGGGCAATGACTCGCTGTCCCTGAGAATCTTCAGTGAAAAGCTGACTCAAGGAATCCTTATCAATCTTCTCACTCTCCCAGGAAAACCCAGAAAGGAGACAAGGGCTTTGTTTCACTGATTCTGTTTTTTCTCTACTCCAGGACTCCCTGGAAGTTTGAAGACACACAGGGGCCTGCCTGTTTTCTTTGGCAGACATCTTCCTTTCCAATTTAGCTTTGTCCAAGAGCTGATGGCATTTGCCCCCAGGTACTTTGATGTCTCTCTCCAGGTCCTGATAGTTCTTAGATCCAAGAAGCCATTTCCTTTTCCTGAGAGAATCCCTCTTTCCTTCCTTTGGGTCCAGCAAACAAGAACTTTCCAAGTCCTGGGTGAAGGAAAAAGCCAGTGAAGCATCATTCTCACCAGCAGAGACAAGGGTGGCAGGTTGGGGCAAAGGCAACAGAGTTAAAAATGGGGTTCCCAAACTGTGGTGGCCAGAAGTCTGCAAGGATAGAGGAGAAAGTGCAGTTTCCTGGATATCTGCAGGGGTTGAAGTGGCCAAAGGAGGTGTAATGTCATTATCCCTCAAGTCCTGGATCAAATGGTCTGGCTGGGTTGTATCTGTCTTGGACTCGGACTCTTTGTTGATGTGACTTTCTATGTGAGATGAAACATTCCTCTGGTTGCCACCATCTGTCATTCCTAGTAAAACAGGAGTGGACAGATATTATAATGCAGGAAAACTGCTTTGAGCAGGATTTAATTGGCTTTTTCTGCAATCAGTACCAGGCACTATTACCTAGTGCAGGGATCTTACTTAGACTCTTCAGATAACTTTGTGGCTGCTTTTTTTTTTTTTTTTTAACAGAGAAGATTTATTTATTTTTTTGAGAGAGAGAGAGAATCTTTAATATTTATTTTTTAGTTTTTGGCAGACACAACATCTTTCTTTGTATGTGGTGCTAAGGATCGAACCTGGGCCGCACGCATGCTAGGCGAGCGCGCTACTGCTTGAGCCACATCCCCAGGCCTGTGGCTGCTTTTAATCTCGCTGTTCTTTCCTGAACAATCTAAACCACAGATTTTATATTCCCCTACTGAAATATATGGATGTTCCCCCATGACCTATACGTACATATATATACATCAGACCACAGCCTATTTTTCTAGCTCAGTTTTTGTTCATATGGTGTGCTTAATATAGGGCATATTAGAATCCCAGCAGCTTGGGAGGCTGACGGAGGAGGATTGCAAGTTCAAAGCCAACCTCAGCAACTTAGTGAGGCCATAGTCAACTTAGGTAGCACATGCCCTTTGACGGTTTATACAAAGCAATCCTGAATCAGAGAAGATTCCTCCCAGTGCCCTCCAACTGGTAGGAACCCCTGCTCTATAAGCAACCTGCTCCAAGATGGCTCTCAAGTACATCTTTCCCCACTGTTGTGTCAGTGAATGCAAATATTTGTATTAAACTGAAAACAGAATCAGAAAAAATATATTTGTAAAAACATGCATATACTGCTTTTCAAAAGGCAATCATTTCTTATTTTATAACACAATAAGTCAGCTAAGTTTAACCTGATACTTTGGTTTCACATCTCATAAATGCTGCAACATGGAGCAATGAACATCTTCCTTTGTGCTCCCTGGATAATGAAGTGTTGCCATATGGGTCATCATACCTGGCTGCGAGGTAAAGAAGGAAGCAATGCTGGTCTGCCGAACCTCTACAGATGGACTTTTTCTTTGAGTAAAGGAAATACTAGGCTTTCTCTCTCCAGGAAAGAGTGTTAGCATTTTGGTGCCTGGTTTGATTAAATGTGTCTGAGAAGGGAAAGAAAAAGAAAAACATAACCTATTAAAAGAGCTGTCTGACAAGCTCTTTTAAAGAGAACCAAGAAACATCAGTGACAATACTGGACCCCAAAACATTTCCAAATTTGATGGAAACTATAAACAACTATAACAGATTATCTTCTTCAAAGACAGCCTACACAAGATCTCCCATTTCACATGTTCTTCAATGTGACCATTACACTCTACACTCTTCCCATCAAGTTCAGTAGTCTCGATTCCCTCACCTTGAACTTGGGAGAAACTTTGTGATTAACCAATAAAATATTAAAGAAGTAACACTACATGATTTTCAAAACTAGGTCATAAAAATACCATGACTTCTCCCTTGCTCTCTCGAGAAGCTCACACTTGGAACCATCCAACATGTTAGGAAGACCAAGCTGGCACACGCTGTTTAAATTTTATGAGAATCACATTCTAGATACATAAAATAATGTGAAAAATACACAAGCCCTTATATGCTAAATATTGGGAAGATAGTAAACAAAACAGATAGTTTCTTCCCTAGTAAAGTTTATAGTTAAAAATAGTTTGTTTTTTTAAAGAGAGAGGGAGAGAGAGAGAGAATCTTTTTTTTTAATATTTATTTTTTAGTTCTCGGCGGACACAACATCTTTGTATGTGGTGCTGAGGATGGAACCCCGGCCGCACGCACGCCAGGCGAGTGCGCTACAGCTTGAGCCACATCCCCAGCCCTAAAAATAGTCTTAAAATATTTAAATTACTATACATATGCTAAGTCGCATTAGGAAACTTCAGAAAACTACAGGTAATCAGAAAACAGTAAGACCTCAATCACCAAAGAATCTAAAAATAAATCTTTTTAACCAAGTTGGCCATGCTTAGCAGGAGCTAAAGGAAGTCCCTGCCTTTTTCTCCGGTACTGAAAACCCTTCATGCATCCTGTAAGAGCTATGTGGCAGTCCCTACTAATGGCCTCCACCGTCCTCCTTCTGTGCCTCAGAGAAGGGCCTTTTTCACACCTAACCCTGCAATATTTCCACTAACCCCCAAACATTCCTAATTCCCACAGCCATATGCAATCTCTTCCTCTTCTGAACACATCACTTATACCCTAACAAAATCTTAGAATTAACATTTGATTCACACACTTTTTTATCCTATTCTCATGACTTAACATTGCTTAATATACATAATGAGATGCAGTAAATATTTTAGGAACAAGGTAGATATACAAGAAGGATAGGTTCCAGTTTCCATTTTATATACACCTACTTGCTACATTTTTCAGTGCATCAACAAAGCTGTCAGGAAATGCTAAGGCTTTTCTCATACTGTGAACAAAGTTAAGATGAGCTCCTGTCACAGTAATTGATATAATGCATAAGGTCCAGAACAAAGATGGGATGGGAGGTACACCTACTGAAAATTGTGAATGTTTTCATTACAAGTAATCTAACAAGAGAAAATTATAACACTTCTTCTCTAGAACCACCTGGCACTGGTTTTCTCATCTAAACCTAATGAAAATTCAAAGGAGAGAAAAGCAAATTTCTTCTAACTATATCATAACTCCTAAATTGGAGATGTGATATCTATGCCTACTACCATTACTTTAAGTCTCATAAAAGACTGCTCCCTGCAATAAAATTTTCCTCACTTAAAGGGTGTCATGGGTCAGGCTGGGGCTGGGGCTGTGGCTCAGTGGTAGAGCACTTGTATAGCACATATGAGGCACTGGGTTTGATCCTCAGCACCACATAAAAATAAATAAATAAAGGTGTTAAAAAAATGATGATGTCATGGGTCCCTGTAGTACAATGGATATACACTGAGTACAACTGTAGTACAAGGATGTCAGAGGTCACTGAAGCACAATATTTTACCACAGCTACCATCAGTTTGGCCCTAATAAGCACTACTTATTGAAGATCTGTTTAATCCTCCTCTTATTGTAACTACTTCCAATGCAGCAATGGCCACAAGTGGTCTTCTCAGTAACAAAGAAGAAAAATTAATAAGCCAATGAATAAATAAGAACTATGGTCATTTAGAAGGAAAAGAAGGTGTCTCAACTGAAATGCACTGGAGGAGGAACCCCCGCCACTCTGGAACAATTTCCTGAATACTCCCTGGAAGAGGTCACATTGTTACTAGAAATATTACTGTATCTACATACAGTCAGCCCACATTATCCCTGTTCTCCCAGTTCCCAAGTATTTATTTCAAGTCACTTTGTTTGTTTTTTGGTACTGGGAATTGAACCAGAGGTGCTTGACCACTGAGCTACATCCCCAGTTCTTATTATTTTTTATTTTAAGACGGGATCTCACTAAGTTGCCCAGGCTGGCCCTGAATTTGTGATTCTTCTACCCCAGTCTCCCAAGACACTGAGATTACAGGTGTATGGCACTGTGCCCGGCTTGTTACATTTTTAACTTTTATTTTTCTCTATGACCAATCTCAGTACCAACTTCTGGATCACAAATCAGATCTGAAGAGGAAAGAATCTTTAAACGGGCGCAATGGTGCACACCTGTAATTTCAGCTATGGAAGGCTGAGGCAGGAGGATTACAAATTCAAGGCCAGCCCAAGCAAGTTAGAAAGACCATGTCTGAAATAAATAAATACAAAAAGAACAAACAAATAAATAAAGAGCTGAAGACGTAGCTCAGTGGTAAAGCATCCCTGTGTCAAATCCCCAGTATTTAAAAAAAAAAAAAAATGGAGTGGGGAGAGACACACAGATAACTGTATCAAAGCCATAGCTTAATTAAGGGCTGGGGTCGTGGCTCAGTGGTAGAGTGCTTGCCTAGCATGTGAGAGGCACTGGGTTTGATTCTCAGCACCACATATCAATAAATAAAATAAAAATCCATCAACAACTAAAAAAAAATTTAAAAACTGGAGGGATGTGCTTTTATCTGTCAGCTCTGACAAGTAAACTCTCGTGTGTATCTCTGGGGGGGAGGGGGGGGGGGAACGAGTCAGGTACGATGGCACCCAGCTGCTTGGGAGGCTGAGGCAGGAGGATCATGAGTTCAAAACCAGCCTCAGGGAGCTGTGGTTGTAGCTCGTGGTAGGGTACTTGCCTAGCTTGTGTGAGGCACTGAGCCTCAACACCACATAAAAATAAATAAACTAAATAAAGGTACTGTGTCCATCTACAACTAAAAATTAAAAAAAAAAAAACCAGCCCCAGCAACTTGCTGAGGCCCTAAGCAACTTAGTGAGACCCTGTCTCAAAATAAAATATAAAAAACCTATTTGGGTCCTTGAGGATACATACATTTTTAGATTTATAATTATACAGACTGGTAATCTACTAAAGATTAGTAATTTTTACTAGTCTGAATTAAGCCCTTGTAATTTCTTGCCTCAACTTCAGCAACATTCTCCAAATTCTTCTAAACAACATTTCAGGGTACCACATATCTTATATAACTACCACTGGATTAATTTCCTTAGAAACAGCTCTCATGTCAAATGGCTTCCATGAATTTCCAACAATATGGCACAACTTTAGCCTCCTGATCTAACCTTCAACTCCCCTACAAATAAATAACCCACACTCAGACAAACTGAATCACTCCCTATGTAGTAAATCTTACCTACAGAGAGAACTGGCTCCTGAGAGGTAATTTCCAAATCCTTGGAATGTATAAAATCATGAGAGGATAGATAGATAGATAGATAGATAGATAGATAGATAGATAGATAGGATAGATAGATAAGATAGATAGATATAGATATCCTTTTTAAATTTAATCCTGGGTACGCAGAATCAGTTTTACCTCCACAGGGGCTAGAAACTAAGGTCAGCCATGCAAGTAGGTCAACCACACTTATATGTCCAAGCCACAGTAAAAACTTCAAAAACACAAAAGCTCAGATGAGCTTCCATAGATAGCAGGACTCTGTGGACTGTCACAAATTATTGCTGAGAGCACTGTCAGCTGTCCAGTGCTTGGCTGTGGAGAACAAGTAGTGCTAGGGATTGGAAGCTTCAGGCTTGGAAATTCTCCTAGACTCTGTCCTATGTGCCCCGGACATTGGCTGATTTTCATCTGTATCACTTTAATGATCAACTATAACCATAACAGTTTTCAGTATATTCTGTGAGTCCTTCTAGAAAATTATCAAACCTGAGAGTAGCTTGAGAACCTGCAAACCTTTTTGGTGTCAGAAATGAGGGTGGTCTTTGAGACTCCCTTTGATTTTCCTTCACAAACATCCCTTGTATCTCGTGCCTCTCTGGCACAATTCATACTCTCCCAGGAATGTCCACCCTCCCACACTGTTTTCGAACAATACCTGAACTTTGCTTAAAGGTCTCTTTTAAATAATTTTATTGAGATATAGTTAATATGCTATAAAATTCACTCACGTAAGTATTTAGTTAAGTAAGCCAAGTACAGTAGCACACATCTATAATACCAGCAACTTGGGGGACTGAGGCAAAAGGATCAAAAATTAGAATCCAGCCTCAGCAACTTAGCAAAGACCTGTGTAACTTGGCAATACCCTGTCTCAAAATGAAAAATAAAAAGGGCCAGGGATGTAGCTCAGTGGCAAAGCACCCTGGGGTCAATCCCCAGCATCAAATAAAAATAAGTAAATAGGTGTGTGTGTGTGTGTATTTATATTTATATATTTATTTAAGTTTTTTAGTATATTTACCAAGTTGTGTAAACATCACCTAATCTAATTTTAGAAAATTTTTCATTACTTTCATAAAGAAATCCTGTAGCCTTTAGCAGTCATTCCTCATTCCCATCCTGCCTCAGGCCAGGAAACCACTGACTTACTTTTTTTGTTTCTACAGATTTGTCTCCATTGACCTTTACTTTATCCTACAATATCTCATATTTTTGTAACTTCCTCTGTCACTGAATCTAATGGAGGTCCATCTATATTGTAGCATTTTTCAATAATCCCTTTTTATTGCCAAAAAAACTATGATGAACATGTTTCAGCTAACGGACACTTGGCTTATTTCCACTTGGCTATTAAGAGAAATGCTACTCTAGCAATTACAGAAATACAAATGAAAACCACTCTAAGATTTCATCTCACTCCAGTCAGAATGGCAGTTATTAAGAATACAAGCAACAATGGAGCTGGGAATATAGCTCAGTTGGTAGAATGCTTGCCTCACATGCACAAGGCCCTAGGTTCAATCCCTAGCACTACCAAAAAAAAATAGTGAAGTCAAGAATACAAGCAACAATAAGTATTGGCGAGGATGTGGGGGAAAAGGCACACTCAGACATTGCTGGTGGGACTGCAAATTGGTGCAGCCAATCTGGAAAGCAGTATGGAGATTCCTTAGAAAACCTGGAATGGACCCAGCTATCCCACTCCTTGGTCTATACCCAAAGGACTTAAAAACAGCATACTAGGGGCTGGGGATGTGGCTCAAGCAGTAACGCGCTGGCCTGGCATGCGCGGGGCGCTGGGTTCGATCCTTAGCACCACATAAAATAAAATAAAGATGTTGTGTCCACCGAAAACTAAACAATAAATATTTTAAAAATTCTCTCTCTCTCTCTCTTAAAAAAAAAAAAAAAAAAAAAACAGCATTCTACAGGGTCACAGCCACATCAATGTTTATAGCAGCTCAATTCACAACAGCTAAACTGTGGAACCAACCTAAATGCCCTTCAATAGATGAATGGATAAAGAAACTGTGGCACACATACACAATGGAATATTACTCAGCATTAAAAGAGAATAAAATCATAGCATTTGCAGGTAAGTGGATGGAGTTGGAGAATATCATGCCAAGTGAATAAGCTAAACTCAAAAATACAAAGGTCGAATGTTTTCTCTGATAAGTGGCTGCTGATCCATAATGGGGGTGGGGGAAGAGCATGGGAGGATGGAGGAAATTTAGATATGGCAAAGGGGAGGAAGGGGAAGGAAGAAGGTAGGGGGATAGGAAAGATGGTGGAATGAGATGGACATCATTACCCTAGGGACATGTATGAAGACACGAATGGTGTGACTCTACTTGTGTACAACTAGATAAATGAAAAATTGTGCTCCATTTGTGTACTATGAATAGAAATACATTCTGCTGTTATTTATAACAAATCAGAACAAATTATTTTTTAAAAAAAGAAATGTTGCTAAGAACCTTCTTTTTTAAAAAAACATTTATTTTTTAGTAGGTGGACACACTATCTTTTTTAAAAAAAATAAAAACACGGGGCTGGGGATGTGGCTCAAGCGGTAGCGCGCTTGCCTGGCATGCGTGCGGCCGGGGTTCGATCCTCAGCACCACATACCAACAAAGATGTTGTGTCCGCGGAGAACTAAAAATAAATAAATAAATATTAAAAATTCTAAAAAAAAACAAAAAAAAAAAAAAACATTTATTTTTTAGTTGTACACAATACCTTTATTTTATTTATTTATTTTTATGTGGTTCTGAGGATCGAACCCAGGGTCTCCCACGTGCTAGGTAAGCACACTACCACTAAGCCACAACCCCAGCCCCCCAACTAAGAACATTCTTGTACAAGCTTTTGTGGAAACATATTTTCCTATCTCTAGGAGAACTGTTGGGTCATGTGGTTAAGAATGTTTAACTTTCGTGAGTGGTGGGGGTACTGGGTATTAAACCCAAGGACACTTTACCACTGAGCTGCATCCAAAGTCTTTTTTTTTTTTTTTTTAATATTTATTATTTTTTAGTTCTCGGCGGACACAACATCTTTGTTTGTATGTGGTGCTGAGGATCGAACCCGAGCCGCACGCATGCCAGGCGAGCGTGCTACCGCTTGAGCCACATCCCCAGCCCCATCCAAAGTCTTTTACTTTCTATTTTGAGGCAGAGGCTGGCCTAGAATTTTCAATCCTCCTGCCTCAGACTCCTGAATCACTGGGAATACAGGCAATGCCACCACGCACCAGCAACAATATATAACATTTTGAGGAACTGCCAAACTGTTTACCAAAGTATCTGTGCCATTTTATGTATGCACCAGGTTCCAATTTCCCCACATATCTGCTAACATTTGTTATTATATCTTTTTTAATAAAGTCATACAAGTGGGTATAAAGTGGCATCGCATTATGGTTTTCATTTGCATGTTCCTAACAATATGATGAGGATCTTTTCATGTATTTTGTATCTTTCTTCTTTTTTTTTTTTTTTTTTTTTTTTGGGGGGGGTGTCTTTTCATGTCTTTTGTATCTTTCTTCTTTTTTGGGGGGTGGGGTGGATACCAGGGATTGAACTCAGGGACACTCAACCACTGAGCCACCTCCCCACCCCTTTTCCTCCTCCCTCAGCCTCCCCCAAGCTGCTGGGATTTTCATCTTTTTTTCATATCTTTTCGTCTTCTTTGAGTGTCTTTTCATATCTTTTCCATCTTTTATCTTTCACTGGCCATTTGTACGTATTCCTTGGAAACTATCCAAATTCCTTGTTCCCTCTTTAACTGGGCTGTCAATTTTAATGAATTCCAATCTGTTTTCTTTGTTGGTTATATTTCTGGTGTCATAGCTAATAAACCACTGCCTAATTAAAGGTCATAAATATCTACCCCCATTTTTTCTACCAAGCTTTGCAGTTTTAGATCTTACATTTAGGTCTATGATCCATTGTGGGTTGATTTGTGTGTATGGTGTGAGGCAGGGTTCAAAATCATTCTTTTGCATGAGGATGCCTAATTGGCCCTGCACTAGTTATTTATTTTGCATACTGGGAATGGAAACCAGGGGTACAATATCACTGAGCTACATTCCCAGTCCCTTTATATTTTTTATTTTGAGATAGGGTCTCACAAGTTTGCCCAGGCTGGCCTCAAACTTGTGATCCTCCTGACTGAGCCTCCTGAATAGCTAGAATTACAGACTTACACTACCATACCCAGATAGTCAAATGCTTTCTATGTGCCCATGATGATTACATGGTTTTATCTTTTATGCTATTAATATGGTGATTGTAATAGTTGATCTTCAAATTTAAATAAACCTTGTAGTCCTGGGATAAATTTCTCTTGCTCATGATGTATAATCCTCATGTGTTGCTAGATTTGGTTTGCTAGTATTTTGTTGAGTACTTTTTTCTGTGTTCATAAGGATGCTGGGCCACAGTTTTATTTTCTTGTGATGTTGTGATCTGGTTTTGGTACCAGGGTTAATATAAGACTCAGAATGAATGATGAAATATTCTCCTCTGTTCTCTTTTTGGGAAGAGTCTATGAAGGATTAGTATTTGTTATGTTTTGGATCTTAAATGTATTCCCAAAGGACATGTGCTAAAGACTTGGTCCCCAAATGATGCTGCTATTGGGATGTAGCAGAAACATTAGAAGGCAGGCCTCGCTGGAGGAAGGAGGTCATTGAGCACATATCCTTGAAGAGTATACTGGGACGCAGCTCCTTGCTCTGTTTCCTGGCTACCATGAAGTGGGGAGTTTTGCACCACCACATATTCTTTGCCATGACGTTCCACCGTACCCCAAGCCCACAGGGATGGGGCCCCAGTGACTATGGCATGAAACCTCTGAAACTGAGTCGAAATAAATCTTTCCTCCATTAAGTTGATTTTCTCAGGTATTTTTTTCACAGTGATGAAAAGTTGATTGACACAATATTAACTTTTTAAATATCTGGTGAAATTCACCAGTGAAGCCATTTGAACCTAGACTTTTCACTGCAGGAAGTTTTCAAATTACCATTTTTTAAATTTGTCTATTCAGATTATCCATTTCTTCCTAATTTTAGTAGTTTATGGCTTTCTAGGAATTTTCCCATTTCATCTAAGACATTAATTTGTTACAATACCATTGTTTACAATATTCCCTTATAAGTAAGGTCAATAATGATGTCCCAGCTTTCATTACTGATTTTAGCAAACTGTATTGCTAAAAGTGATCTTCCTGCCTCAGCCTCCTGAGCCAATGGGACTACAGGCGTGCACCACAGTGCCCGGCTCTATCTCAACATACTCTTTAATTTTCCTTCTGATTTCTTCTTTGACTCTCCTGGTTATTTAGAAAAGTGCTGTTTAATTTCAACATACTTGTAAAGTTTCCACTTTTCCTGTTACTGTTATCTAGCTTCATTACATTGGGGAGAATACACTTTATAATTTCAAACTAAATTTACTGAGATTTGTTTTATAGATAGCATTCATGGAGAATGTTCCATGTTTAACTAAGAAGACTGTGTATTCTCTTGTCAAGTAGACTGTTCTGTTCAAGTCTATTACGTCTATTTGGTTTATAGTGGTCTTCTATTTCCTTGTTGATCTCTGCATAATTGATCTTCTCACTACCAAAAGTAGGTATTAAAATCTCCAACTATTATTCATGCAGCCTTTCTTTTTCCTTTTCTTTTTTCCTGTTCATGAAGCCTTTCTTAACATCTAAATTAGTTATCTAGTGCTGGGTAATAAATTACCGCAAAACTTAACAGTTTAGCCAGGCGTGGTGGCGCACACCTATAATCCCAGCAATTTGATAGGCTGAGGCAAGAGGATCACAAGTTTGAGGTCAACCTCAGCAACTTAGCAAGACCTTGTCTCAAAATTTTAAAAAAGGGATGGGGATGTAGCTCAGTGGCAGAGTGCTCAGGGTTTAATTCTCAGTACTGCAAAATAGATAGATAGATAGATAAACAGACAGACAAACAAGGAGATAAGAAGTCACAGCTTATCCTAAGAAAATTATTTATGTTCTTGCCATGCAAAATATACTCACTCCTTAAAAGACAGTGAGAAGGGGAAAAAAACCTTAAAATAAATTTTAAAAAGCCTAAGTAAATAAATTAAATATACTCACTCCTTTAAGATGGCAAGCACCCCTCCAATGATTAGGAGGCATAAAGTGGAGAAAAATGTTTTATCCCTTACATCCCTGTGGCATGTCTGGAGACACACACAGATCAGTGAGCACAGGGTGGGACCTGTGGTCCAAAGCCTTTACAGTACTGGGTCCAGGGTGTTACCCAAATAAGTGTCCTTAAGGTAATTTTAATTGGTAGTTTAAAGCAAGTGGGCCAAGCATTAGTGTCAAGAGCCGTCCATGGGCTATGTGTGGACTGTTGCACATAGCAGCCTCCTGAGGGGAAAAGTCTGGCACTTGGAACTTCAAGCTCTGCCAAAGATCCCACACAGCACCTGAGATGGGTGTGACCTGTCAAGATGTCATTCAACCTGCTGACTGCAAGACATCAGGAAGTAAGATTCTGCCCTTATCTTTGTCTTTGATGTACCCTCTTAAATAAACCACTGGAGCCCTTTTGTCTTTTGTCTAGTTCCAGAACCCATGTGGACTACATCTATCCAGAACTTCACGTTCTGTAAATATTTCTGAGTATTTATGCTTTGTTTCTTAATAATCATCTGAGATTAAGGTGGTTTGGATTATCCTGGAGAATGGCAGTTAATGTGTGTACTTAACTACAACCTCCTCCTTTTCTGATCTTACTGAAATGATTTTTAAAAAATAGAGAAGAAATCCCAGCAACTTGGGAGCTGAGGCAGGAGGACTGCAAGTTCAAGGCCAGCCTCAGCAAGGACCCCTTAATGAGACGCTGGCTGTTGTCCCCCCACCATACATTAGGTCACACAATGATTGAGAAGAGGTCATCATATGTGTACAGTCCACATAGGGTATGAAGGTTGGCAGAATCAGTCAAGCAGGCTACATGTAGCTGTCCCACAAGGTAGTGGCCACCAGTGAACAGAAGTATAAGGCAGCAGTGTGGACTGACCACACTGAGGAAGCGAGGGAAAGGAAGATTAGAGTACAGAACTAGACACTGTTATCAAGGTCACTGAGCTTTTTGGCATGAGAAAGTCCAACTTATAATTAAAATGAGTAAAAAAACATAAAATTATAGGAATTCACTACAAAACTGATAAATATTTAATTTACATTTATAGTCCTTAGCAGTCTTACAATACTGACCTTAACAGTGCTGCTGATACCTTGGACTTCAATACTTTTATTGATCCTTTTCAGTTTTAGTAAAACTGTTTTTTTTTCTTTTTGCAGTATTGGGCATTGAACCCAAGGTGTTCTACCAGTAAGCTACATCCCAGCCCTTTTTATTTTTTGAGACAGAGTCTCACTAAATTGCTGAGGCTGGCCTTGAACTTGTAATCCTCCTGCCTCAGCTCCTGAGTTGCTAGAATTTCTTCTCTATTTTTTAAAAATCACTTCAGTAAGATCAGAAAAGGGGGAGGTTGTTAAGTACACACTTTAACTGACATTTTTCCTGGAGATCCCTAATTCATGTTTTCACTAAAAAGCTCAGTCTTCCCACTTCTCCTCTCACCAGAGTGAGATACAAAATAAGAAGCAATTACTATCCTATGTAACAGAGAAAGCAAAGCCCAGATGGATTGGTTCATTCATTCATTTACTCATTCAATAAATATTTATTGAGTATCAAGATACTGTTTGAGGGCTGGGGTTGGGGCTCAGAGGTAGAGCGCTCACCTAGCAAGTGTAGGGCCCAGGGTTTGATCCTCAGCACCACATAAAAATAAATAAATAAAAGGTATTGTGTCCAACCACAACTAAAAAATAAAAATAAATAAATAAAAAGATACTGTTTGAAGGACTGCCGGATGGAACTTTTCATTCTAGGAGGATAAAAAATACAATAAATGAACACCTGAATATATAGCATTTTGGATGTCTGAGGGGGAAAAGTGCTATGGTGAAAGACAAAGCAAGAATAAGGTTGTGAGGGAGTATGGTAGGTAGAAATAAGGAAAAGATTGCTATTTTGTGGTTAAGGGAGAACTCACTGATAAGTTATCATTTGAAAAACTGATGAAGAGCCATGTGATTAGCTAACCCCTATGCTTTTTTTTTTTTTTTTTTTTGAGAGAGAGAGAGAATCTTTTTTTTTTTTTTTTTGGTAGATGGACAGAACACAATGCCTTTATTTTTATGTGGTGCTGAGAATCGAACCCGGTCCCGCCCGTGCTAGGTGAGCACTCCACCGCTGAGCCACATTCCAGCCCCGCCCCTATACATTTTAAGCAGAGATATATAAAGATGCCAAACTGAGGTATACTTGGCTTGAAGAACAGCAAAGAGGTCAGTGTGACTAGAACAGAGTAAAGCAGAGCTAAGCGAACTAGATGGGTCTAAGAGAACATGCATGGCCAGATGGTACTCACAGATCTTCAAAAAGATTCTGGTTTTTATGGGATGATGGACTTAAATTCAACAAAGCAATTTAGCAAAAGGTCATTCTAGCTCAGGTAGCAGTGGTAGAAGTGGTGAGAAATGATAAGATTCTGAACACATTTGAAGACAGGGTCCAAAGAATCTCTGATGAATTGAATGTTAGTAATATCAGGTAGCATTCAATGTTCCATGAAAGCTGCTCCAGATACCACTGAAGACTCATCCAAGATTTCAAGTATCTTCCTGCTTCTATATTTCTTTTCATTTCTTCCTTTTGTTTTCTTTGATTCTGGAGATTAACCCAGGGGGGACTATATCCCCAGCCCTTTTTGTTTCTTTTTAACTTTTGAGACAGGGTCTCACCAAGTTGATTATGGCCTCACAAAATTGCTGAGGCTGGCCTTAAACTTGCAATCCTCCTGTCTCAGTCTCCTAAACCACTGCGATTACAGGCATATACAACCACGCCTGGTTATTTTTCTTAGTTACATCCATTTTTCCTTCTCTGCTACTTAGTTCAAGAACAAAAAACTAAATTGTATTATAGGTGGAATACAAAAATTATTTTTAAATTAAATATAATGACCTTGAAATATACAACTAAAAACAGCAAATAACAAATCATATTCTAAATAATTTTATCTTTACTGTGTAGAAAAACTTCTGTTAGAACTACTTTTCAATGTTTTAACGTAGAGGAAGAATAGTTAAAATACAAAATTTAAAAATTGCATAAATTGAAATAGCATTTATAATCTCATACTAAAACTTTTGTCAGGCTGGGGTTGTAGCTCAGTGGAAGAGTTCTTGCCCAGCATATGAAAGGCCCTGGGTTCAATCCCCAGCACCACAAAAATACATACTTACATACATATCTGTATTTCTCATAAGGAAGTTTTCCAGCATATATTTGGTAAAATAGTAGCAGCAGAACAAAACGTCTGATATAATGTGTAAAGGAAACATATATGTATATATAATAGTCCTCTTTTATTCAAGTTCTTGTTTTCTGCTGTTTCAGCTACCCATAGTCAACCAAGGTCCAAAGATATTAATGAAAATTCCAAAAATAAATAATTCTTAAGTTTTAAATTGTCATTGAGTGGGATGATGAAATTCTACACCATCCTGCTTTAGCAGAATGTGAGTCATTTCGTTGTCCAGCACATTCATGTTGCATATACTACCCTCCCTATGGCCTCTGAAAAACATTCCCATGCTTCATTACAACTGTTTTTATAATTGTTCTATTTTATTATTAATTATTGTTGTTAAACTCTTACTGTGCTTAATTTACAAACTAAGACTTTATATATATGTATATACTTTATTTTATATATATGTGTGTGTGTGTGTGTGTGTGTGTATATATATATATATATATATATATATATATATATGAAAAAAACATAACATATATAAGAGTTAATACTATCCAAGGTTTCAGGCAACCACGGGGATCTTGGAATGTATCCACCATAGTAAAGAGGGGACTAGTGTACTTATATAAATACATAAAAGGCCCTGAAAAAAAAAGACCCTAAATTGTAAACATTAATAACCACCAGTGAGGCCTTTTATTCAATACAATTCTACACTATTTGATTTTTTTATTCTTTACAAACTTGTATTATGATCTTTTTTTTTTTTTAGTTATACATGGGGGCACAATATCTTCATTTTGCTTATTTACTTAGGATTTTTTTTTTTAATATTTATTTTTTAGTTTTTCAGCGGACACAACATCTTTGTTTGTATGTGGTGCTTAGGATGGAACCCGGGCCACACGCATGCCAGGCGAGCGCGCTACCACTGAAGCCATATCCCCAGCCCTTGCTTATTTATTTTTATGTGGTGCTGAGGATGGAACCCAGGGTCTCACACATGAGAGGCGAGTGCTCTACCGCTGAGCCCCAACCCCAGCCCTGTATTATGTTCTTAATTAGAAGGAAGGAAGGAAGGAAGGAAGGAAGGAAGGAAGGAAGGAAGGAAGGAAGGAAAAGAGCTGGGGTTATGGCTCAGTGGTAGAGCTCTTGTCTAGCATGTGTGAGGCACTGGGTTCCATCCTCAGCACCCTATAAAATAAATAAATAAAACAAAGGTATTGGGAGGAGGGAGGGGGAGGGGAGGAGGAGGAAAAACATCCAGTATCCTTCATACTAAGGCCTAAGTGATAAGGTGAATGTTGTCATGCCTATGAGTTGTAAGATCAGGAGAGAAGCAAACTCACTCCAAATGTAGGCCTCTACAGTCTTCTAGTCAAACTACAAAGCACCCCTATTTTCCCCAAAATAGCAAACAGTTCTGTTCAGGGATCAAGTGGGAAGAGGCAGGTTTTTCAAAACACTGTCCACTAACTACTGCCCTAAATGCCTTAGACACTCTAAGAAGAGGTTTCTACATTCTGTGAAAGGGACATTTTAGTGCTCTTTTCTGGCGCTTGTAAAAATGGGGAAGAGTAAAAGTGGGGAAGACTCTCACACATGACTGACGCCAGGGTCCGATGAAGTAGCACAAGCCTTAATTCCAGTGGGTAGGGAGGCTGAGGCAGGAGGATTCTGTGTTCAAAGCCAGCCTCAGCAACCTTGAAGCACTAAGCAAGTCAGTGAGACCCTGTCTCTTAAAAAGAAGAAAAAAATATATATCTGACACCTGATGCTTGGTTTTGTTTTCTTTTCTTTCTTTCTTTCTTTTTTTCCCCTCCTACCCACCTAGCAAGCAATGCTGCTGCAGCAGACACTAGTTGGGAATCCTCTAATCCAATTCAAGTTGTCTTTACAATGACTAAAGACATCTGGCTGGGCGTGATGTTGAGCCTCTCCTGGGTTAGTTACACAGCTTGTGTCCTCATTCCCAGGGAGAGTAATGATACATACCACGCACATTAAGTACTTAATACAGTATCTGGCGCACGGCTGGTGTGCAATAAATGGTTAGACCAGTTCCCCCTCCAGAATCTTCTGTTCGCCCCCGCCCCCGAAGTTACTGGTTCCTGGCAGATGGATGTCCTGCGACCTGGCAAGCTCGGTAGAAACAGACCGTCAAGCTGACATTTTCCAAATGTGCATAGGTGTCACCCGGTACTTCAGCCTCTAGTAGGTACCGTCTCGCAGGAGGACCGCCCCGGCGGGGTCTGCTCAGCCCAACTCCTCCCCGCAAGCTCTGGCGCCGCCCTCTCCCCTCCTCCAAACTTCGCAGCCCCGGGGTCTTCAAAGCCCTCCAAGGCCAGCTGCTTCCTTCCTCCCTCTCCAGGGCCCATTTTCAGCCTTCTTCGAACTCAACCCCTCTGGCCTGTGAATCCCCGAAGCTGCTCCTTGCCAGGTCCCGGACTTTACCTCCACGGCTTCCAGGGCCTACCCGCTCCCCAACACGCCCTCATCCCACCTGCACTTTCCGCCTCTTCAGCGCCGCCGCGTCGAGCCACACGCCGCACGCCTCCTTCTCCTCCGGGCCTTTCCGCTTCATGACAGCTGAGGAGACCCAGCCAACTGGAACCCGGGAACCCGCGCCGGACGCCTCTGGAGACCGCCGAGGCCGCCTCCGCCAACGTTCGGAACTCGCGCCAACGCGGGGGGCGGAGCTACGCGAGGCGGAGCCACACCGCGGCCGTCTGGACTCAAGCCCCGCCCCGGAAGAGCCTGTCGCCGTGAAGCCCCGCCCCCCGAAGCTCCGCCCGCTGCGTTAACGGCATCAGCTGCACATCCTTGGGCGAGTTCGGCGCCTGGGCTGGCGATTCTTTCTGATCCTCTTCTCAGGAGTATTCCAGAAGCCCTGCTGTGTGAATGGGTTCGCGACGGCGGGCCGGGAACGCGCATTTGGGCGTTGCCGAATTGCGCTTTTTACTGTGACTGTAATACCCCGGGGCTCGGGGGCCTTCCTGTGTCATTCGTCCCTGAGGAAGCAGCAGGTCTCGACTCCAAAGCTAGTATCAGAGGAGCTTGTGACTTTCGTAATTAAAACAGAAATCTAAACATCACTACCAAATCCCATAGAAGAGGATTTTGAAAACGTGAAGTAAAAAAATTGGAGTCAAGAGCTAGTTGCGGGGAGCTGGTGACGTATGTGGCTCAATGGTAAACTCTTGCGACCCTGGGTTAATCCCCACATAGCAAAAACAAAACAAAAAAACCCCAGCTTTTCAGCTGGGCACACCTATAATCCGTCTACTCAGGGGGTTGAAGATCCTCAAAAGTTGGAGGGTAGGGGCTGGGAATATAGCTTAGGTGGTAGAGTGCTTTCCTCGCATGCCCAAGGCCCTGGGTTCAATCCCCAGCACCGCAAAAAAAAAAAAAAAAAAAAAAATGTTGGAGGCCAGCCTGGGCAACTTATCAAGACCTTCCTCTTAAAGGGGAAAATAAAAAAGCTTTTAGTGTGTAGCAATTTACAGAGGAACAAGGGAGGTAACATTTGTGAAAGTACTTTTTAATTCTGAAAGCCCTTCACAAATGCAAAATGCTTCCTATGCCAGACTATAATCTTCAGAGTGTGTGTGTGTGTGTGTGTGTAAAATGCATGTTTCATACATTATATATATATTTTTTTAAATAGATTTTTTTTAAAGAGAGAGAATTTTTAATATTTATTTTTAGTTTTCGGCAGACACAACATCTTTGTTTGTATGTGGTGCTGAGGATGGAACCCCAGGCCCTACGCATGCCAGCCGAGCACTCTACGGCTTGAGCCACATCCCCAGCCCAACATTATATATTTTAATATATCAAAATATTCATCAATATATTACATTTACGTATACATATAGTCCCCCATAATATTTTAGCAGTGGTATATTTCTTATTCATTTGGGGGTTTTCTTCTAATTTTTCTTGATTATATACATATTGCTCATGTACTATGAGAAAAGCAGTATTATGAAAGTTAACGTATAATCCTTGATTGAAGGAAAAAAACAAAAATTAAAAACTTGGTCATATATAAGTGGGACTATATATATTTTATACACATTCTTTTAAGTAATCCTCAAACTTAATAATGAAACTCTCCCTACTCCCTTGCCAAATTAAGTCATATGTATGTACATGTGTGTGTCTGTCTATTACATATACCACTCTGTGTAAAATAAGACCCCAACCTGCGGGGCAAAGATAAAACAGGAATTCCTCCCCTCTACCCTCAGGGGCTCCAACTTTAACCAGGGAAAACCTCCCCAAATATCATGAGCAGAGCTCCCTCCCTAGAATAGGAAACAAAAAGCAAAGCTGCAGCTGTTATCACAGTCACTTTATTTATATCCAGGACATAGCAAAAGTCCAAAGCAGCCCTGGCTCCAGACCCACTGAGCTCCTCCTGTAGATCTGGACCTTTGCTCAGGTTTCCCCCTCTGCCTGGAATGCCCTATTCTGTCTGCTAACTCCTATTCGCTCTTCCCAGCCAAGACCCTGGGTACCCTGGGGAACACTTATTCTCTTCTCCCTTCTTCCTTGACAGTTCATTCTGGTATTAAATCCTCTGTGATCCTGCATTGACCACAGGGCTTGGTGGGTGGCCTGCCTCCGAGAAGAGGCCAAGGACACACTGGATAGATTACTGAATCATAAGAGATCTGGGAACTGCTGTGTGGGACACAGGCCAGAGCTAGGAGGCTTGGGGCTCATTGTCTGGGGCAGTGACTTGGATCTCCTTGAGCCTGGCACAGTCTTCTACCTTTTGGGGCTCCCCGGAGCTCTGATCCAGGCTAGGGCTCAAGGGACAGTAAGGTCCTGCACATGTTTGAGCCCGTCCCTTTCCTCTCTACTGATAAAAAGTGGGTAGAGGTGGGTTACTGAAGCCTCCCCTGCCTCTCAACTCAAATGTAACTCTGGTCTAAGTTTTACCATCCACCCAGACAATCCACAAGCCCCAATCCAGGGTCTCAACCCCAGCAGAGTCCCACCTTCACCCCTAGTGGGAGGCAGTGGAGAGAAAGCCAGGGTGGCCCACACCTTCATCTTTTGCCCTGTCCCAGGCAGGGAACTGGGCAGATCCAGAATTGACCCAGCAGCAACTGGCCAATCCCCAAGTCTAAAGGTTGGCCAGTGCCATCCTTGACAGTGGGGTGTGTGCAGGGAGTCACCGCGGGCCAGACACAAACAACTTTACCAGGCCTTGTTCCTATCTGGGGCCAAGCCCAAACCCCTGTCCCCCACCATACCCCTCCCTACCGGCTGCCCCTCCCTTCACTTGGTCTTCTCGTTGAGTTTTCGCCGTACCAGCTGGCTGAGAAGAAACGCAGTGAGGACACTGCTGCCCACAGTGAGCAAGAAGAGGGCGGAGAAGTTGTGGGGACAGCGTGTGTGTAGAGGCTCATAGATGGGTCGACGGGCCTCGTAGTCCAGCGTCACTGCCTCCAGCTGAGCCAGGGTGCACAACACCAAGAAGACATGGAAAACCTGGTGGCCCTGCCCAAAGACATGGCAGCTGCCTGGGAACCAGCGCTCGGGCACGAAGGTAGAAAAGAAAGAGGCAGCCAGCAGAAAAAACACCACCTGGCACTTGTGGTAGAGAAGAGCTGGGTCGTCTGTGTCAGAGTGAGGGGACACCAAGATTCGGTGCACCACCGGGCTGATGTCCAACGCATAGGCCAGGGCCGAGGGCACCTCCTGGCAAGTGCGGCCCAGCAGGCCTGGCTTCTGGATGTACTTGTTGTAGCAGGAGCCCATGCAGGAGAGCCAGGCCAGAAAGGCAGCCACAGGCAGGAAGATGGCCTGCACCTTGGCATGCCAGGCGGGCTCAATGGCATAGTAGAAGTGCGCCAGGGCACTGCCAAACTGGTACACGGCCACACCCACATAGTCCAAGAAGAAGAAGCTGTAATGCCAGAACTCAGACTTGGCCTGCAGGAGGTGGGCCAGGGCGCTGAAGGACAGGTAGGTGAAGGAGGCCAGGACGATGATGAAGAGTGGCAGGGCGTGCGGGTCTCCCAGCAAGTCCACGGTCCCCACAAAGATGGCCAGCCGCAGGAGCAGCGCCAGGGCCGCCAGCAGGTGGGTCCACACGTTCACGGCCTCATTGTGCTGCTGGAACAGCGTGCGGAAGTAAAAGCGCCAGGTCTGGTGCAGGGGCCGGTAGCCAGCGTAGATGTAGGGCTTCCAGAAGAGGGGCGGCACCTCCGCTCGGTCTACCGTGAAGACCGGCTCCGGCTGCAGAGGCTCCTGGCCGATGTGCCACAGGCTGGACAGGAGGTGGCTGAACTTCTGGGCTACCGCCATGGCCATGGCTGGGGGCCTGGACAGGGAGCTGCGAGAGAGGCCAGAGCAGAGTCAAGGGCCTGGTGTGCAGCTCGCCCCGCCAGCAGCAGCCCCACTCTGACGCCCAGGTTCTCCTCCCTCTTCCCACAGCCCTGTTCCTGTGCTGGGTTTGAGGAGGGAGCCATCCTGAGGAGAGTCAGATCCGACCTCCAGATGCCAGAGAACTGCTTTGTTCCCCCAGAGCCTGAAACAGCCTCTGACGCACACACGGTCAATGTCAGCCCCACAGCAGCCCAGGTGTCTGCCCTCCTCCAGTCCAGACCCACCACGCAGAACACTCCAGAAGGGGCAGGCGCTCTCAGCCCAAGTTTGTGCCCCCATCAGTGTTCACCTGGTGGGACAGTGACCCGTTAACAGACCTGTTGCCTCTAAAGCCCTTCAGAGTTGCCAGGGGCTCCCGCTAATCTTCCATTTCCCTATCTGACCGGTGCCTTCTTCCTTCTCAGCCTTGCTGCTCAACCACAGCGCACTTCAGTCCCAGGCACAGCCTCTCCTAGGGCTGCTGCTTCACAGGCCTACAGCTTTGCACAGGCCATTCCCGAGACATTTTCCCATCTAGCCTACTTGGCAAACTCCTATTCATCCCTCAAAACCTATTTATTCTGTCCTTCAGACTATCCTGCGGCTGTTACGACACTTCTCACAGACACTGAAATTGTTGCCCAGCGCTCAATGAAGGCAGACAGTTTGTTTGATTATTTTGGGCACCCCTGGCATTTCGCAAGAGATTGATACTCAGTATTTGCTGAATAAAAGGACAACATGGTAGCATTCTGATAACACTTCATGCCCTTCAAGGTCCAACTCCAAAAGCTACTTTTTATCCTGAAAGTCCCCAGCGAACAACCAATCCTATAAAAACAGCCCTTCCCCTCAGCCCCACCTCCACTCTCCAGTTGCTCCTCTGCCAGTTTTCCCACTGTGCACATTTCTGATTCCAAATAAATCAAACTAACCCTTCATCCTGGCACTCCAGGCCCTATGAACTGCTCCAACCCTCACTTCCCACCTAACCCCAATGTCACACTGACTACCTTTCCCTGAGTTGAAATCCTCTAAGGCCAGTACAAGTTACCCCTCTGGGGCCTCCTTAATGCCCTCCCTGCTTTCCCTCTGACCCACAAGAGGTGACACAATCGATTCATTCATTCGCCTATCAGATCCTGAGCCTGCTGTGCCTCAGATGGGTGATGGACCCTGGACAGGGCACAGTGGAAAAGGATCCAACCCCTGCTCTTGGGAATCCCATGACCTGGGAGAGGCTACAGAAAGGAAAATAGCAAAAGCAAATGCTTACACAGCACCAGCCAGGAGCCAGACAGCATTCAGTAATGATTGACCCTGTGGGGGAGACGCTGTCTTTATTCCCATGTTCCAGAACAGGAAATCCAGGCACAGGTATGAAGTACCTTGCCCACCCAGTCAGCCAGGAAGTGCAGAGGCACATGTCAAAGTCAGTCTGGACCCTTAACCACCATGCCAACCTGGCCTTTGCAAGATGAGGTGGCAAGTGCCATTAGTCACTTCACAACTGTACTGTTTTGCCTGGTATCCCTTGCTCAATTCAGGTTTGTCAACATTTATTAACTATTTATTGAAAATCCTTGTGTCCGTCGAGAACTAAAAATAAATATTAAAAATTTAAAAAAAAAAAAAAAAAGGGGGGCTGGGGATGTGGCTCAAGCGGTAGCGCGATCTCCTGGCATGCGTGCGGCCCGGGTTCGATTCTCAGCACCACATACAAACAAAGATGTGTCCGTCGAGAACTAAAAATAAATATTAAAAATTAAAAAAAAAAAAAAATCCTGCCCAATTATTCCCCACCATGCCCTGCCACCAACTGCATCCCCTCCAACAAGCTTTTTGGACTCTTTTGGACTCATTGTTCATCAGACTTCAACTGCAACCACCTTTGCACCAGCCACTGTGCCTGCAGGGTAAAGCATTTTGTTCCCTGTCCCTAGCAGCAAGGTAATCACTTCCAAGGCCACCAGTAATTCACACAGTCCAAGGTAACGCAGGGCGCTAGCTACCCAGAGGCAGTGTACCAGCCCTGCCCTCACTTCCACTGCAGCCTGACCCCAACCCTAAGCTCTCCCCCACACATACTGGATTCTGGAGTTGGCCCTGGCACCTGGCTTTTCCTAGACCAGCAGGAGGCAGAAGTTAATAAGTCCTTCACCACCGCACAGCGCCAGCTATCGAAGCTATGTCTTCTTGGTGTTGTGCCAGCTAAGGCAGCTACCTACCGCAGTGCCAGCTATCGCACTATCCCAGAGAGCCTGGCACAGGGCACGTTGTGCTGATGGCTAATGCGTGGGTCCACTTCCACCCAGAGTATGAGAACATCCCTGCGAACTGGGAGTCCAGTGCAGGACCTTTTCCTCCCCTAAGAGACTGGGCTTTAGCTGCAACCATTTGACCTCACCTTGCACCCTTGTCCACAATCATGGCTTCCTAACTCAGGAGCTCAGGGGCCAGAAAAGGCCTCCAGAGGCATCTCATGCAGCTTCCTTGCATCACACGAGGAAACCAGAGCCTGGAGACAGGAGGGCCTTCCCAGAGTTACCATCCCAGCAAGGTTTCCACTCTGCCATGGGGAAAGGACCAGGGAATGACACTGCCCTAGTTACTGGGTCCTTATAATCTGCTATGTCCAGTCCTAAATTCCATATCCCATTCTTGGAACTTCCCCAGGCATAACAGCACATTAAAGGCTCTGAGAAGTCCCACAGCAAAGATATCTGTCTACTTAGCTTGTTGAACCTACATGTTCTCAGCTTATGTACCAAGGACTCCTTTCCCAGTAATTGCATTATAAATCAGCGCAAATGTCACGTGTTCACTATATGCTCACCTCTACAGCCCTGCTGCAATTAATTCTCCCTGTGAGATGGGTATTAATAAGCCCATTTCGCTTGCTCACAAACCCCATGTCCCCAGATGTGGTATGCCCTAAAGACAGAACCCAGAGGCACCATGTTAGGGTGACAAAGTTCCTGCTGCCCTATTTTCTTTAGGCCTCAGCCAGAGGCCCTGCCCCATCTCAACAGATCTGTTTTCAGAATTAATTCCCATCCCCTGAATCCGGGGGAAGAGGGGGAGCAGAGGAAGGAGCCAAGCCTGAGCCAGAGGAAGGGAGCAGGTGTCTGGAGGGACCAGCAGGGCATCGTGTGCGCAGTCTGCCCTCAGCAGCCAGGCCCTGCCTGGAACAGGCCCTCCAGCCCAGCCCTGCACACCCCCTCATGCCCTGCCAGGCCCTCCAATTGCATTGGGTACCTGAGATGTTTCTCTCAAACCTGGTGGCTGATGACGTCGGCTGTGGGACTGGGAAAAGTTGCCAGATGCCAAGCACTAGGGGGCACTTCCACAGGTAAGGGGCACTGGGGCGGGGCTTCCAGGGACTGAAGGTGTCTTATGTGATGTCACCAGAGGGTGGGGCTAAGGACAACTTCCCCACCTCTCCCCTCCTTTCACAGCTCCCACACTGGTGAAATCCAAGCTGCAGCGTGGGACCACCTAGCCTGGCGTCAGCTGCAGGAGGCAGCTCACCATTAACCTCTGTGTGAGATGCAGAAAAGCCGAGGGCTGAAAAGTTGTGACTTAACCCAAGGCCACACAGTAAGGGAAGGGCAAAGCTGGGTTGGAGCCAGGTGTCTAGGACCTGGTTGATGGATTCCAGGCAAACTTGGCTGGTTCCTGTCCTCTGCTCAGAGGGAATCAAAATGAAGGATACCAGAAATAAAGGAGAAAGCAAACATTCTAAAGGTTTGGGAAGGAGATAGACTTCTGATTTGGACAACCAGGTTTAGCACCTGATTCTATGGCATTCTAGCTGTGTGACCTTAGACAAGTGACTCACCTTCCCTGAACCTTAACTCTCTCATGGGAATGACAATATTATCTACCTCTTCAACATCTCTAGAAATTAGAGAAATGCAAATCAAAACTACTCTAAGATTTCATCTCACTCCATTCAGAATGGCAGCTATTAAGAATACAAACAATAAGTGTTGACGAGGATATGGGGAAAAGGGCCCTCATACAATGCCAGTGGGACTACAAATTGGTGCATCCAATATGGAAAGCAGTATGGAGATTCTTTGGAAAACTTGGAATGGAACCACCATTTGACCCAGCTATCCCATGCCTTGATCTGTACCCAAAGGATTTAAAAACAGCATACTACTGGGACACAGCCACATCAATGTTTATAGCAGCACAATTCACAATAGCTAAATTGTGGAACCAACCTAGATGCCCTTCAGTAGATGAATGGATACAGAAAATATGGTACGAATACACAATGGAATATTACTCAGCATTAAAAGAGAATAAAATCATGGCATTTGCAGGTAAGTGGATGGAGTTGGAGAGAAGTTAGCCAATCCAAAAAACCAAACGCCGAATGTTTCTCTGATTTAAGGATGCAGATTCATAATGTGGTGGGGGCGGGGGCGGGGGGCATGGGAGGATTAGACGAACTCTAGATAGGGCAAAGGGGAGGGAGGTGAAGGGAGGTAAGAAAAATGTTGAAATGAGATGGACATCATTAGCCTAAGTACATGTATGAAGACACAAATGGTGTGACTCTACTTTATGTACAACCAGAGATATGAAAAATTGTGCTCTTTATGTATAATATGAATTGTAATGCATTCTGCTGTCATATGTAACAAATTAAAATTTAAAAAAAAATTTAAGTATTATCTACTTCATAGATTGCTGCAAAGATTAAATTTACTAGAACTAAATTTTAGCATATGCTAAGTTTTAGCATAATATAGCATATGACTGCTATATTATTATTATGAATAAGAGTAATAGTATTTGAAATATCCCCCACTTAAGAAATGTGTTCTAGGTTCTCTTAAGAAAAAAAAAAAAAAGTCAGTCCTCTTTAAGCCTTCAATAGCTTGTACCACTAATCTGGGGTCAGAGAGTTCCCTGTGTCTCCTTAAGCAACTCCCTTATCCTTGAAGGTATATTTAGGGATCAGGAAAATTTGGTTGGAGTTCAGACTTGTGAAGATAGTGACCTTCTTTCTCATTAAATTGTTCTCAGCAAAGACCATTCAGAGTAACCCACTGGATCCACAGAGCCCTAAAAACTGGCATTCACTGCCAGGCCCACTCCAGGTGGCTTGGAAGTGACATCCACAGGGCAAAGGGCCTCAATTTCAGCAGTTCCAACAGTCCTAGCCCAGGGCAGGACACTCAAGGTAAAGTGCTTGAGGAGACAATTCTAGAGGCACGTGTCCTGGCCTGGCCAGGTCTTGCAGAATATCTGGAAGGCTTCCAGGCTGGATACACCTCAGGGCTCATCCCCAGAGTCCCAGTGGGAATCCTCTGTCAGTCTGAGAGACAATTCACATTGCCCTTTCCTAAGCTCAAGGTACCCTCCTCACCTCCCTCCTCAGCCAAGACTTGCCCCAGATATTTCTTCCAGGACTCCATCCCAAGGTCAAAGTTTCACATAAGAGCCCTGGAGCAAAACGGAAGGACAGGCTGTGGGGGTGCTACAGAAAACCAGCTTTAGGGCCCAGTGCACTAGCACATGCCTGTAATCCCAGGACTGGGGAGGCTGAGGCAGGAGGATCTCAAGTTCAAAGCCAGCCTCAGCAACTTAGACCCTGTCTCAAAATTTTAAAAATATTTTTAAAGTTGGGGGGCTGGGGATGTAGTTCAGCTGGGGATGTAGTTAAGGTGCCCCTGGATTAAATCCCTAGTATAAATAAATACATAAGTAAATAAATAAATCTCCTGTACAAAAACAACAAACAAAGAAAAAGAAATCAGGCTTTGGAGAAGGAGAGCTCAGAGTTAGTCCCATTCCCAGATTTCACTCAATGCTCATTACATGCCAGCCTCCGCCCTGCTGCTACCAGGATACTGTTCAGCTGGCGACCCAGAGAGCTGGAGAGGGCCACTGCCCCAAGGGTGGGCGACCACCACTCACCTCTGACAGTTTCAGGAGAAACCAGGATCCTCAGGTTTTATGTGCAGATGGGATTTCAGGCCTGGAACTTACTGGTGACTTTCCTTCTGAGCTTCTTTCCTTAGTTACAATCAGCTAACCCTTGGGCCCTTGTGAAAGCCTACTTTATAAATAACATCTCTTATCAGTATGATTTGGTTATAATTCTACTTCTTTGCCTCCTTCCTGGCATGCAAAATATTCATTGTTGCTTTTGAGCCCTGATTATTCAGCATTTTTTATTAAAGACAACTTTATCTTGCCATGGAAGGCAAAGTCTAACCTCATTAGATAAAAATAATAAGGCCATTTTTTTTTCATGTTGAAAATTTTTAGTTTTTTTATTTGTTCTTTTTAGTGATACATGACAGCAGGATGTATTCTGACATATACATACATGGAGTGTAACTTCCCATTCTTGTGGTTGTACATGATGATGTGGGGTTACACTAGTCGTATATTCAATAAATGAACACAGGAAAGTTATGTCTGATTCATTCCACCGTCTTTCCTATTCTCATCTTCCCTCCCTTCCCTTCTTTCTCCTTTGTCTAATCCAGTGGACTTCTAATTTTTCACACCACTGGGTGTTACATCTGCATATCAGAAAGAACATTTGGCCTTTGGTTTTGGGGGATTAAGGCTATGGCTTTTACACATTACACATGTAATCATTTATCAACATTTTTCATAACACTCAGCTAATATGCACAATTTTTTGTTTTAGGCAACATTTAAAAAGTAAATTTTTAAATAATAATAATAATAATAAGGCCAGGCACTTATTGGAAGGCTGAAATGGGATGATTGCTTGAGTCTGGGAGTTTGAGATCAGCCTGAGCAACACAGACAACAAAATCCCATCTCAAAAAAAAAGATAAATAGCTGGCACAGTGGCACACACCTGTAATCCCAGCATTGGGGATGCTGAGACAGGAGGATTTCAAGTTCAAGGCCAGCAACTTAGCAAGGCCCTAAGCAACTTAATGAGACCCAGTCTCAAAATGAAAAATAAAAAGGACTAGGGATGTAGCTCAATGGTTAAGCAACCCTGGGCTTAATTCCCCAGTAAATAAATAAACAAACAGAACAATAAGAAGGACAGGCCAGTGTTAATACTGGGTCCCTCAGAGGCAAACCCTCTGCAGGGATCCTAAAGAGGAGGGCACATTATGACAGAGCCTGAACTATTAGTATTTGGTCTAACATTAATAAAGTTATAAGTGCTTTGCGGTTTAGCAAGACCTTCCACACACACCTCCTCTCTCTCACAACTCTGAGCCTGAGGCTAACCTGTCATCACCGTCAAGGAGGCAGGATGGTTAAGCACCTATATTTCTTTCTTTCTTTTTTTTTTTTTAAAGTGAGAGGGGGAGAGAGAGAGAGAGAGAGAGAGAGAGAGAACTTTTAATATTTATTTTTTAGTTTTGGGCGGACACAACATCTTTGTTGTTATGTGGTGCTGAGGATCGAACCCGGGCTGCACGCATGCCAGGCGAGCACGCTACAGCTTGAGCCACATCCCCAGCCCAAGCACCTATATTTCAAAGCCAGGACTCTTGTCCTTCCTCCACCATAGTCAGCTCCCTGGTGCCTAGTAGAGGGACACAGATTGGATGTTCCCCTCTCTCGGTGTGCTCCAAATTTCTCAGCAACTGGGTCACCTCCCTCACTGCAAACCAATTCCCCAACTCAGTCCAATGTGCTTAAAGAAAAAGCCCCGCCAAGGCTTCCAAGCCTGCACAAAAACCGCTTTTGTTTGTAACATACTTTGATTTGAGCCTCCCTCTGTACTCAGAAACATGATCAGAATGAAATAAGCAAATTAGGGTGGGGGGCTGGTACTGGGGATTGAGCCCAGGGGCACTCCGTCCCGGGCCCCTTTTAAATTTTATTTTGAGACAGGGTCTCACTGAGTTGCTGAGTTGCTCAGGCAGACTTCGAACTTGCAATCTTCCTCCCTCAGTCTCCCAATTTGCTGGGATTACATGCCTGTGCCATAGCGTCTGGCTTGAAATAAGTAATTCTTGAAGAAATTCTTTCGTGGAATTCATTCATATTCACCACTGCTCTGAAGAGGGGACCCCGGGGCAGGGCGGCAGCCCAGAAAGGTTGGCCACAGCCAGCCAGCACGGAGCCTAGGAATGGCACCTGAATTGCACTGCTGACCGGCAAGAGCCCTCTGGGAGCAGGAGTGGGACCACAGAAGAGCAGCCTCTCACCAAGGGAGCCCAGGGGCATATAAGCCCAGCCCCACTGTGGGAGACCGGGTCCCTACTCAGATAGGAGCTCCAACTTGAGGTCCTACCTGTCCAGCAAGTGCAGTCAGGCTCTGAGAATCCATCAAACTCCCAGGCCTTGGCTTGAAACAGCTGCACAGGCCTCGGGGAACTCCCCCAGGGAAATCTCTGGGTTCCTCAAGCCTGCAGGTGGGAGGTCATTGCTGCGAGGAGGCGGGTGGAGCGTGTTCCTTCACCTTGGGGAAATCTTGCCCTCCGGATCCCTGGGAGGGCAGGGGCCTTGGGAGCAAGAGCATCTCCTGGGCCCCAGCACTGCTACCCCCCCCCAGTTCTGGTTCCCCACAGGGACCACCCACACACCTTTCTGCCCCATTATCACGTCGATTCCTCCTCCAGGAGGGGGGCGGGCGGTGGGAGGCCCTGCAGGGTGGGGCCGGCTCCCCGCCTAAGGTCTTCCAGGTCCTCCTCATTCCCAGGCCAGCCCCGCCCACTCCCGGGACCCTGCCACCGCTTCACGGTCCTTCTGCTGTCCCTCCCTCACTCTCCCCCCAAGAGCTCCCAGCCCAGGCCTCCCGCGTGCTCCCGGATTCGGAGACATGTCACGTGCGGGCGCGTCCTCCCCTCCCCGCCCAGGGGCTCCCCGTGCTGCCTCCCACCCTCCCGCAGGAGCGTCCGGGCTCTGCGCCTCCTTCCCGCCCCTCCCTTGGGGGCTCCTTTAGCGAGCGCCCCCACCCTGCACCCCGACCGCGCCCGCTCCCTCCCGTCGGCCCCACCGCGCAGAGCCCGGAGCCCCTCGGCCGCGCCCGCGGGCCAGCCTCACCTGCGGCGGGCAGAGCTGGGAGCCGGCGGCGCGGGCCCGCGGAGGGCGGCAGATAAAGGGGCGACGGGAGGCGGCCCCGCCCGGAGGAGGCCCGGGAGCCCAGGAGGGCGGCGCTGCGGGCACCGGGGCCGGCCGCCTCCCCCGCGCCCGCGCGGCCGGACTTGGCCTTGCGCAAGCACGTGTCGCCCCCGCAGGCGGAAGGGTCGCTCCCACCCGCCACAGCACGTCCCGGGACTTGTTGAGCTGGTGGTAGAAACGCGCAAAAGCGGATCCCGAGAGCAGAAGTCGTTGTCAACTTCCTGGGTACGGCAGAGTGGCTCCAGAGGTCCTGGGCCCGGCCAACTTGGGGAGGGCCAGGGGTAGTTGTAGCAAGAAAATGTTGGATTGTCCTCGCTGGAGCCCCTGGCCCAGCACACATCCCCTCCTAGGGTGCTGGGATCCAGCGGTGACCTTCATTTCTCTGCTGGGGGCGCTGCATCCCCTCCTCGGGCGCCTCTCTCATTCAAGGTGTCACCCAGAGCCCTCTCCTTGAGCAGCTTCCTGGATCTGCCCAGGCAGTGCTGTTGTCTGGACCTGTATAAAAACATCCACCCGGAATGAACCCCAGGGTTTAATGCCCAGCTACAAATCCAAAGGAAAACAACCCGCAGTGTCACATCTCCCACCAGGAGTCCGGGCACCTGAAGGTTGAGGAATCCCTGTACTAGTGGACTTTCAATAAATATTGGATCATAAGGCCACTGATTGCAAAGACCTGGGCCAGGCAGAACGGGGAGACACCCTCATTCACCCTGTCTGGAGGTCGAGGTCGGGGCGTGGTAGACAGGCCTTCCAGGAGACATTGCCCGGCCCTGGAGGAGCTCTGAGTCCACTCTGGGAGGACGCAGTGGTTTGCGGGTACATGGCAGCCCCAGGCTGGCACTACCCCAGCTCACCTTGTACCTTAGACAAGTCTTGCTCTCTCTGGGCCTCAGTTTTAAAATTTGTACAATTGAAACCAAAACCACCGAACTCAGGCACATTAGGATTAAATAATACAATGGACATGAAGGTTCTTTGTCCACTGCAAAATACTAGGGGAATGTAAACTTCACTCTATATTACAACAAAACTTATATAATCATAATGCAATAGCATGAAACCCATCTCTCCTTCAACAAGTTCAGACAAACCAAAAAGCAATAACTAAATCTGCCAGGGATAATGGTACACACCTGCAGCCCCAGATACTGAGAGGCTGAGGTAGGAGGACTGCTGGCACTCAGGAGTTACAGCAAAACAGCAAGACCTGTTTGAAAAAGAAAAGAAAAAAAGGAGGAGAGATGAGAGACCTAAATAATTACTTAACTCTTTCTTCATTTTTCCATGTGGATAGAAGAAGTAGCATAGAGAGCCAAGCCTGTGGAATATGCCTGTAATCCAATGACTTGGGAGGCTGAGGTGGGAGGATGGCAAGTTCAAGGCCAGCCTGAACAACTTGGAGAGACCCTGTCTCAAAATGAAAGAGGGATGGGGATGTGGCTAAGTGGTAAAATCACCCCTGGGTTCAATACCCAGTACCAAAAAAAAAAAAAAAAAGAAAAGAAAAAGAAAGAGTAACTGTGTGAGTCCAGCTCCAACAGGGTGTCTCAGGAGATGATGAGGAGTCGGCGAAAGGGGGTGGAGAAACAACACAGACACAAAAGTGAAGGTGCTAAATCCCCATCTTTACTTGTGAAGTTAATCATATTTACTTTTCATTTTGGCAGGCTCACAGTACTTTGTGGTTACAAAACAGGAATCATTATTCAAAGAAACAAAATATTACGTAGCTACAATTAGATAAGAAGAATGTATCGTGGCTTATGCATAAGCAAGCATTTTTACTTTCGGTTCACGTTTTGCTTTGAGCTGTTTCTGCTTAGTTAGCTTTTAATAATAGTTAGAAATGTCCCAGACTATTGGCCTATACCTTGACTATTTTTTCTTGACTTACTGACTAGAATCGGCGCCACGATTATGGCAAGTGGTTAACTTGAAAAGAGAGGCTACTAATTTTAATCAAACAAGAATAAGAGCACCAAACCATTGTGCACAGGAACAAGAACAAGTTGCCCAGTACTAAGCACTAATCTGTCTTCTTTTTTTTTTTTTTTAAGAGAGAGTGAGAGAGGAGAGAGAGAATTTTTAATATTTATTTTTTAGTTCTCGGTGGACACAACATCTTTGTTGGTATGTGATGCTGAGGATCGAACCCGGGCCGCACGCATGCGAGGCGAGCACGCTACCGCTTGAGCCACATCCCCAGCCCTCTGTCTTCTTAACATTAATTATTCTTCTCTAGAATTTAATTTAATTTCTCAAAAACTTCCTTGACTGTTTTTCCTACAGGGGGTTTTTCATTAAACATTAACAATTTACATTCCACAGCTGAATCATTGCATTTAGAGCAAACAGATGTATTCTTTAGAAGTAAGTAGTTGCATTAATTGGGAAAGTCATGTTTTTTTCCTTCATACTTAATGGTCATATAATAAGTCGCAACTATACTTATTAAAGGAATACAAAACCAAACCAGCCCATTCCCAGAAACATACTGCGCTCCTCCAGAGGATGGACGCCTTGTGCCATCCACCTCAGTGGGGCCTTGCCTTTGCCTGAGTCAGGGGAGGGGCGCAGCAAGTAGCATAGAAAATCCTTATTTAGAACAGATATGTACAGGATATGAAAATAATGACATAATGGAGAAAATATTCTATATAATGGAATATAGTGTATCCTAGTGAATAAAAATTAAAGTCTCAGAAGATGGCTTGGACTCAGCTTTCGTTTTGAGAACATCTGCTCTGTGCTGGGCTCATTTTTAAAGCAACAGTTTAGGAAGCTCTTGCCATGTAACAAGCAGTATTCCAAACACCAGTGTGCCTCTTCTGATCCAGCCAACCCTATGAGCAAGCACTATAATTAACCTATTTTGCAAATTAGGAAACTGAATCTTAGAAGGGTGATTTTTACACTAACTTAAGCCTCATGCATCCCTTTGAGGCAAGAGTGATGACACCCATTTTATGGACAGAAAAACTGAGGCCCAGAGGGGAGAAATCATATATCTCAGGTCACACAGCTCCAGAGCTAGTGGAGCTCTGAGAAGTGGGCCAGGAGGTGCGCGGGCATGAGAGGTCATTTACCCATGAAATGTGGCTGTGGTTACTTGAAAGTTAAATAATTAATAAAAGTGAGGGTACAGTAGGAGGATCCCTTGAGTCCAGAAGTTCAGACCAGCCTGGGCAACACAGCAAGACCTCGTCTCAAAAAAAAAAAAAAAAAAAAAAAAGGAGTTAAAAAATAAAAAAGTGAGGACAGTAACGAGTTATGGAGTACTTGCTCCCTGCCGGGCCCGATGCAAAGCCCTCAGACGGCCTGAAGGTTTTCAAGGATGCTCTGCACTCTTGGATGGGGAAACAGGCTCAGGAGGATGCTGCCCACTCAAAGCCACTCCCTTAGCTAGTGGGGGGCCTGCACCCAAGCCCACTCTTATCTGCTGCTCAGGACTGGAATCAAGGAGTCCTCCTTTGCCCTCCTCTGCTCCAACCCAGGGAGTGTGAGAACGGTCCCTGGGCAGCAGTAGGCACCTCCCTTCACTTCCCGGCCACTCCTGAGCTCAGTCTGGGCACCTACAGCTGATAATCTAGACACCCCAACCCCTGAAATCCTTTGAGCCTGGGACCCAGCTGGCTGCTGCACCTGGGCCCAGGCTCGGCCTCTGGGGAAGCAAGGTCTTCAGCCTGGATTTCTGGGGACCAAAGTCAAGTATCTGACAAAATCAACAGATCTCAAAAGCCAGCTCTGAGCTGTGGGGACCATCAGGAGGGACTTCAGTAGACTCAGGGTAGGAGGGGGTGTATGTGTGGTGCCTGAACTGTCCCCAGAACTACCTTCTCGTTCCCCCAACACAAGCTCATCTATTCATTGTGGGCAGCAAAGCAGTGAGGCTGGGTGGGGTGGGGGTGGGGGGTCCTGCCTGGGTTCACACCTTAGCTCAGTTGTGCTTCCTCGGGCAAGTCACCTGTCTCTCTGAACATCACTCTCCTCCATTCAAACATAGGGTCATGCTGGGCACCATGGCACATGGCTATAATCCCAGTGGCTCGGGAGGCTGAGACAGGAGATTCCTAAGTTCAAAGCCAGCCTCAGCAACAGCCAGGCGCTAAGCAACTCAGTAAGACCCCGTCTCTAAATAAAATACACAATAGGGCTGGGGATGTGGCTCAGTCGTCGAGGGCCCCTGAGCTCAATCCCTGGTACAAAAAAATAATAATAGGGTCACAGTAACCCAATTCTAGGGTTGGCAGGAGGAGCAAAGGAGGGGGTGCCTGTGAAGCGCCCCCAGCGCCTGGCATACAGCGACTGCTTCCTAAAAATGCTGAGAATTATTTCATTCCTCACTCCCCTCACTTCTGCAACAAGCAAAAAAATAAAGAAAGGGACGAAGGAAGGAAAGTTGGTGGTAGCCCAGAACTCTGAGGTCATTGTTAGGCAGCACTATTCTTGCCCGTATTCACCGCAAAGCCAGGGTTCAACCCCAGGGCGTCTGGCGCCAGCCCAAAACTCTCAGCCGTGCCTGGAGGGACAGGGGCACAGGGCAGCCAACGTGGATTTCATGGCCTTAAGATCTGCTGATGAGGGCTGGGGCTCAAGCGGTAGCGCGCTCGCCTGGCATGCGTGCGGCCCGGGTTCGAGCCTCAGCACCACATACCAACAAAGATGTTGTGTCCACCGAGAACTGAAAAATAAATATTAAAAAAAAAAAAAAAAAAAAAAAAGATCTGCTGATGAGTCTTGGGATGAGTTCACCAAGCCCACAGCAAGGGACCCAGCATGTCCCATGCAGAAGTGTGAGGCGGGTAAGTCTAGGCGTGAGCATGTGTTGTGGGGCTAAGGCCCAGGCACTGGTGGTGGCAGAGGATATTAAAGGTAGTGGTAGGGCTTTGTGCTGAGGGCAGTGTGGGGACGGGAGTCAGGGCTTAGACAGAAGGTTCTCTCTGGAGGGGGTGGGGTCGGAGGGGGAGTTTCAAGAACTTTGAACTTCATGGCTTGTGTCTGAGGCTTGCCTGAGAATCCCAAAGAGGAAGGACTCTCTGTAGCCCCCTGAGGCCACAGGGTAGAGGGCTGTGGTGGGAGGGGCCGCCTGGGCATGGAGTGGCTGCCTGGCCATGCAGGCACCGTGGGTGTGGGCCTCCCCCAGCCCAGGACTGGGCTAACAGGACTGGGCCAACCTGGAGTGGCCTTAGATGTAGCCCAGGAAGGTCCCCTCAGGCACCCTGGGGCCTCTGCCTGGAGGGATCCCAGGATGTCCGGGGATCAGGGAGTCATCACAAATAAGTGGCTAGTGGTGACTCCCTGCAGTGTGACAGACATGACAGTGCCCAGGTCACACCTCCTGAATCCACCCTGGATTTTAGCCTCAGCAGTGGTGGCCTCCAGCCTCACCCCAGATGGCCTGCAGTCATCATCCTCTTTCCTGTCTCTGGGCTCTCTTCCAAGTGACCGGAGCAGCTAGCCCTGCTGGCTTGGTACAGACTAGAAGTGAAGGCAGTTAACCCCCTGGGGCAGTGCTGCGTGAGCACTCTTGGCTCTTGGCAAGCCCCAGGCTCCTATCTAAAAGATAAATCACGGGCTGGGGTGGTAACTCAGTGGTAGAGCACCTGCTAGTATGTGTGAGGCTCTGGGTTCACTCCCAGCACCACACACACACAAACAGATAGACAATGACTCACCCAGTCTGCATGTGAGGTTTCCTGGTATCCAGCTCTGGAGAACACATCCAGACTGTCCCTGACTCTGGAACCTCACCCCTTCCTTCCTGTGTGAGCCCTGGAGAAGCCAGAGCCACAGTGGGCAGTAGGAGAAGGAGGGGGAGAGCAAAGGGAAAAAACAGAAGCCAACTATGGCTGGGTCCAGGCTCAGAGAGGCCAACACCTGCCCACTCACCTCAGAACCTTTGCACAGGACCTTTCTTCTGCCTAGAACTCACTTTGCCCCAGAGAATACTGACTACCTCTTTTACACAATAAAAATGCAAACCCTAGTTCAAAAATTAAGAATTTCAAGATAATGATAGCAGAACATTGAAGCCAGATTTAAAGTTAGGTAGTCAGTGTAGTTAGGTAAATCGGGTCTAATATCAAGTGAAATCTAAAATGGAGGCCATGCTGGGAATGACTCAGGGAAAACACAGGACAACTCATGGAATGTTAATGAAGTCCTTGAAAAGGCCCTAGGCCAAAGTCCACCTCAAAGAAACAGCCCCCAACAGATTTGGAGATAGCCCATCCCAGAGAAGTGATAAGCCCATCCCAAAAGTCCTTCCTGCCCGTTTGGCCCACCTGTGTCCTAACCCTTCCCACCTACATTCCATCACCAAAACTACAAAAAGGGGAGACAACTGCACTTCCACGGATTCCACCTCTTGGGTCCCCTTCTTCCTCCGGGAGAAGTCGTTTCTGCTGTCCTTTAATAAACTTCTAATTTCTACTCTGACCTTGCCTCGGCGTGCTTCTTTGGTGTTATTCTTCAACATCGGGAAGCAAGGACTCGTCACCGGTCAACAGCGGTATCATATTGGAGGTCCCATACCGAGATTCTACACCGAGGTAAGCGCCTCTCTACGCACCCCATGTCTGTTTGAGGTGCATCTTTCTCTCTCTTTCTTTCTGGAGGTAAGGTGGGCACCCGACGGCTACTTAAACGCAATTAGTGCAGCCGCCACTCTTCAAGACTCGGGTGAGAGGTTTCCCGGCCTAAGCAGCTCTCAATCACCTGTTCGGTACAGAGCAGGCATGTTGGGTTCTGCGGAAGCCGCTTCCAACTTTTCTGTCTGGGCCCGGAGAGCAATTGGCGTGAGTACACAGTGTCCCGAATCCCGATCTGCCTCGGATGCGTGGAGGTGGAGGAAGGAGTTTGGAACAACTGCGGAATTCCGGTCTGGGCTACTCTCAGAGGATTCTTAAGGTTCCTTTCTCTTGAGCCCCCTTCCGACAGCCCTCAGGGGTATCTAGGGTGATCAGTAGATGAATGGCACTGAGGGAAAGCCCCAATCACATTTGCCTCCGTATGGGCCATGCAACACTCCCAACCCCGCATCCAATCCCTCCTGGATGTTCCCCTTCCTTCGCCGGTCAGAAACGTTAGCAATTCAGGCTGTAGGACTGAGAAAAAGGCATGGGATAATTAGCAAGATCTGCCCAGGTTCCCTAAGGTGCATAGGTAACTTTCAATAGTCTGTTTTACCGCCCAATGTTTAAAATGTGCTGTGTTCCTTAAGCTGCTAAGAGAAGCATTTTTAGAATCAACTCCTCCCGTAATCTGCTAGTCTACAGAGCAAAGGCAACAAAAAGTGCACGATTTTCTTTTTCAATGGGTTTTAGTGGCCGGGAGGATAAGCAGTAAGGCCCTTAAGTCTGAATCCGCCCAGGGTCTCTGGCACAGGGCAAACTAAGACCCTAGCACTTTGCTAAAGGGGACCAGAAACCCCTTGGCAAAAGCAAGGTGAGAGACGGGTTTTCTGGACCGTTTAGGAAGCTCAAACTTAGGGAGACGTCCCTAATGAGAACAGTTTTCTCTGGCGCAGCGTGGGCGCCTGAGTCCTGTTTTCTTCTCACTCAGAAGGGAGCTTCTCTCTCTCCAATACGCCAGGTGGACCACTAGACTGCGTATTGAAAAATTGGGATAAATTTGAACCTCAGATGCTCAAGAAAAAGCACCTCATTTTCTTGGCCTGGCCTCAATACAAACCTGGCCACCAGAGGAAATATCAATTTTAATACAATTTTACAGTTTGATAAAATTGACAAAAAAGGAAATGGTGTGAGGTGCCATATGTTCAGATTTTCTTTGCTCTAAGGGAAAATCCTAAATTATGCCAACAGTGTAAAGTAGACTTAGCTATGATATCTGCCATGAAGAGAGAAAATCTTGGACTCCCTGAGGAAAAAGAATCAAGAGAAAAATTTGGGCCGATCAAAGTACATACCCCTTTCCCCCTTCAAGACCTAAGGCAGATAAAAACTGACTCTACTGGAAAGATAGGAGATATGCCAGATTGCCTAGGATTGGATCTATCCAAAGGAGCTAATCTTGCAAGTGAAAGGGAAACTGAGGAATTCCCAGCAGCTGCCAGAGCCATTTTCGCTTTGGGGAAATTTCCTCATAATTTCCCTGCACTTAAGGATTACTCCACCTAAATGCAGTAAAGTCAGTCACACTGAGACCCTTGATTTTACACCTATAGTTGCCCTTATGTGAGAACATCTGGTCCACTCATGGGAAATCTAAGGTGCCACTGATAGGAGTCATAATTAAATGGAAGTTCAAAACCTGGAGAGATTTTTTTCTTATCTGGTCTGTTTTAAAGGTTATTATAGATTGTTTCTTGGGGATAATCTAGGCTAAATGTGTGTCTAAAAGATGTTTCATTGTAACATCTGGTATCTAAATGAGTTTGAAGCATTGTGTAATCTTGCAGTTAAAAGTTAGGGTTAGGTAATTGATTAGTTTGATTTCAGATAATTCATGCCAGAAAATTAAATACTTAGGATAGAAAATTAAAAGAACTCTACTTCCAAGTTGGCAAGTAACTCCCAATCATTCAGTTTTATCTTTTCATCAATTTTTGAACTGGGTAGCCTAAGGAGATTTCACTAGGTCTACAGTGCATTGATTTGGGCAAGGATAGTAAATTATGATTTGGTATCTGTTTCTCTCAGTGTGTAAGATTTAGGAAAAAAGTGTTGAATTAAAACGTTGGTCTGGCTTATTGAAATGACATTAATTAGCAACAGTCTTGGGAATTTTCAAAGCTTAATTTTAGATATACATGGTAGTGTGTGGATTTTTTCCAGGTGATTTAATGTAACTTAATACTACTTTAGGAACTTCAGAACAAAGAAAGTAGCTTAATGATCCTGAAGGAACTTCTTCTGATGGTGGCTTTTATATTATCAAGAAAGATCCTATTTTCAGTTTTGTGTGAGCAAGTTTTTCTAGTGTAGGAAGATATAAAGATGAAATTTTGTAAATTGTATCTTAAACTTTTACCATATTTTCAACTTCCAAACCTGAAAATTGTGACTTATGGTTAAAATGCCTTAGGCATGAAGTTTCTGCTCAAAATTCCAGTTTTCCCAGTTCCTTCCAGACCTCAGCCAGGACTTAAATTGATATGCAAATAGAAGAAGCCTGGAGCACTCAGTAGGAGACAGATCTGAGGCCCAAGGAAAAAAAAAAGTAAAGGTGTCTTTTACCTGAACTCAAACTAGATTAAACCAAAGAATAAATTGTATGGCATTTAAACATTGCAATGAGATTTCACCTGAGAAGGCTGCAAGGCCTTTTGTGTTATGTGTTACACTTGTGTTGCATGTTGTATGTCGGTATGTCTGTGTGTGTGTATGTCCATATATCATGCAGTGATATGACAATTGACAGATGAGGAGCGCTCATGAAAAATTAAAAATGGATCCAAATATCTTTGATTCACGTGATTCAAATGGCTCAATTTAAATTGGGTAAACAGATGAAAGTAAAGATGTCTTTAAAATTAAGCTTATAAGTTTTTCTAGGTGTTCAAAAAGGCCTTAATAAAATGTTAAATCTGCTTAAATTCAAAAATTTACAAGTATTGTTCCAAAATGTGAAGAGAAGGAGGTTAACAGATAAAAAGAGAAACTAAAAGGTTCTAGATTTCTGGATAAGAGTCTATATGATTAAGTAATTAAGAGGGTTTAAGTAAATGATATAAAGAAGGTCTCTGTAAGTTTTTGAGCAAGTAATCTTAAAGACATTAAACAGCTGGTTAAACAAGTGCTGTCGTTTTAGAGAATTGTGCTATGTTATTTCTTTAAAAGCTAAACTTGGTTAATATAAAAACATCAATGTAATTGGTGTTCATATCTTCCAGGTGTACAAGTCTGTAAGGTAGAAGCTTTAGAAAGAGCATTATATCAAGCTGGTGTTCTAAAGTTATATGGTAATTTTAGGCTTAAAAGAAAAACATGTTGGAAATTTATTTATATCACTTGTGTTCTATAACTGTACTTATTATCAATAAGTTATGTAAAGTTCCATGTTACTTTTTAACACTGAGATACAATTTAAATGTATTTTTAAGTTAATGAGAGCCTAATCTATGTAAAGGTTTTATTGCAAAACACAAAAGTACTTTGCTACTTTTCTACAAAAGGTTAAAAGCTTTCAGCCTTTCTTTAATTCTTGTTTTAGATGTGATATTATGTTGTGTTAGCTAATATTCATGTGAACTTGAGCAACAATTTATGTAGGCTTTGTAAAATGATGTTTAAAAAAAGCAAAAGATCAGCTTCAGAACTATAGTATTTAAGATTTATGAAGAGCCCCACCTTACTTGAGATAAGGCTCTATGTCCCATCTCATGTGAAAGTGACTATGAAAGAAGTAGGCTAGATTTCAGTACACTTAAAGTTGTGTCCAAAAGTTGGTTTTTGTCACGATTGCCAGGATCTCAAACAGGGGATTATAATGTATAACTCTGCCAGAATTCAAGGTAGCTATTACATAAACTGAATATGTTTTTACCCTAGTTAGTTTTGTTTTGTAGTTTGCTTTTAGATGGTCTAAAGATTGCCTGTTAATGTTTTGCAGAGGTACTGATTTAAGAACACACAACCTGGGTTAATTTAAGACAAGAAATTATCACCTACAGGATAGAGAGATAGACATTAAAGCCCAGTACCCTTAATATAAGGCTGTTAACTTATTTTGCTGGATGTTTAAGATTAAGTTTTAAAATTAAAAATTTGGCTCTTGCCCTCTGAGTCAGTCTGAATCAGGGAATAGGGGACTTCTCCAAAGAGCTTTGCAACTCTAGGCCACATAACCTCCTGATCAGGGAGATTAATGAGACCAGTGGAGGACAGGAAGCCAGTCAGTGCATTTGCTGTGAAGAGGAGGGTCATCAGAAAAGGGAGACATCCCTGATGCTTCCGAGGGAAGCCACATGGTCAAGCAAGGCCTGGACCCATCCTAGTGCAAATGGCACTAGCAGAACTGAGAAGCTGCTGTGAAGTTCCCGAGGACTCCCATAACTCAGCTGACTGTTAACAATAGATTGAAACAAGTCAGTTTGACTTGCTTCATCTTAAACACTTAGCAAAGACAGTCAAAGCCAAAACACAGCTATTCCTGGACATTTTAATAATAATAATAGTTAAATGAAACTTCCATAAATAAGTAAACTGGAGGCTACAAAAGAGATTCTCAGACAGGAATGCCTGATAACTATCAAAAGAAACTGCCAGAGTAGTTTTTAGTTTAAGGCCCACAGATATTCCTAACCTACACAGGTAGGCTTAATGTTTGCTAGTGAAAGGGTAAAGTTTCTAAGCTGGAAAACTTGAATTAAAATGTAAAAGATTAGGTATTATTAAGTTCCTCTGTTACACCCAGATTCCTGAGATAGTTAAGACAACGCCCTACTGGCCATTCAGCCTAGGGCCCTGTGCAGTTTGTCACAGGGCCCGAACCAATCAGTTTGAATGTGTACCCAGTTTAGAAGTGATCAATCACCCCTGCCCAGCCTGTTCCCGCCAATGAATGGACTAATCATGTATCAGAGTTGTTGTTCAATTTTCCCGTGCCTCATGATGATTTGTTCTGATGTATGCAAAGCCCCCCACCCTCTCCAAAAAGTGTACTTAAGCTCTGCTTGACCTCTGCTCTGGGCTCTGGGCTGCTCTCCCTTCTTGAGTGAGCACGGAGCCCCAGCGCGCTGGAACGGATCCCTAATAAATCCCCCTTGCCATTGCATGGAGCTAGTCTCGTGTGGTCTCTCCTTCTCCGACGTTTCGCTGGACCCTTACACTAGTATGAGTATCCAGCCCTAGGTAACAGAATTAAAGATTTCTATTAGACACAGGTCATACTAGTAAAAGGATTTTGCAAGATCAGATGATATTAAATTAAACTATATCTTAAGGGAAGGACAACTGTAACCCTAAAAGTTAAATGTTGTGTTCACATCCCTGACATTTCTGGCAATGTGACAAATATCCTTAAAGATTTACATGCTCAGATAGAAGCCATGTCCTCAGCAACTTTGTCATGGAGACAATATCTTAGCTCCTGGTTCTCCGGTACTTCCTGGTGGAAAACATTGTTAGTCTCTGTCTTTGGTATCATACTTATTGGCATATTCCTGTGCTGTGGTATTTATTGCTGCATCAATATGGTTCCAATATTAATGAATTCTTGTTTCTCTTATAGACCGCCCATCGCCCAAATGGCCCTCCAGCCTATTACTTCTCAATTGGACTTCTATCATGGACCACTCGATAGACCTGATTTTTAAAGGGGGACTCCAAACTGCTTGCCCCAACATCGCCCCTTTTGTCAGCCTGAAGAAGCCAGAAAGATCTTCTTCGCCCCCTTTCCTTACAGCAGTAAGGAGTTCCCAAATTAGAGGGGGGAATGAAGCCAGATTTAAAGTTAGGTAGTCAGTGTAGTTAGGTAAATCGGTTTGGCCCACCTGTGTCCTAACCCTTCCCACCTACATTCCATCACCAAAACTACAAAAAGGGGAAACAACCGCACTTCCATGGATTCCACCTCTTGGGTCCCCTTCTTCCTCCGGGAGAAGTCTTTTCTGCTGTCCTTTAATAAACTTCTAATTTCTACTCTGACCTTGCCTCGGCGTGCAAGGACTCGTCACCGGTCAACAGCGGTAACAACATGGCAAAGCCTGGGACCCTTCTAAGCACAGGACTATGTGCAGCCGACCAAGCAGTCACACGGCCATGAAGCTAGACCTGGCTCCAAACATCTCCATGCCTGGCCTCCTACTCCCCTCAGATCTCTATTTAAATGTCACTTTATGGGCTGGGGATGTGGCTCAAGCGGGTAGCGCGCTCGCCTGGCATGTGTCCAGCCCAGGTTCGATCCTCAGCACCACATACCAACAAAGATGTTGTGTCCGCCGAGAACTAAAAAATAAATACTAATAAATAAATAAATGTCACTTTATCAGAGAGGCTTTCCCTTGGCTCCCATCTAAACAAGCACTTGTCCCCTCCCCCACTCTACCAGCCTCCCTTGAAGAGCCTTTCCCAGTCTCCTCTCCTGTCAGGGCATTCAGTACCCCAGGATGGATTCTGCCATTGTCACACCTAGGTCATTGCTGTATCTCAGGACCAGAACATTGATGACACCCAGTAGGTGCTCAGTGGAGATCGATGGAAAGAAGGGAGGGAGAAAGCTCTCTTCCAGCCTAGAGCAGGCCCAGGCTGGAGAGGAATTTTTTTTTTTCTTGCGATGCTGGGGATGGAAGCAGAGCCCCAGCTAGGCAAGTGCTCCAACACTGAGCCACGTCCCCAGTCCCGGAGGAAATTTGACTAAATAGTCCAAAATCGTGACTGTAGCTCTCTCGAACTACTGAAATAAAATATTTTATAACAAAGTGATTGGAATTTTGTTTTTCCTAATCTGAGAGTGTATCAAATCAAACTGCTCGTGGTTGTTGACTAGGGCCCAGAAAACCAGGCCACAGAAAGTGTCTCAACAGCTGGGCACAGTGGCATACACCTGTCATAGCAACTCAGGAGGCTGAGGCAGAAGGATCAGGAGTTCAAAGCCAGCCTCAGCAACTTAGTGAGGCCCTAAACAACTTAGTGAGACAGGGTCTATAAATAAAAAACATTTTTAAAAAGAGCTAGGGATGTGGTTTAGTGGCTAAGTGCCCTAGGTTTAATCCCCCCACCAAAAAAAAAAAAAAAAAAAAAAGAGTGTCTCAACAGGCCCTGGGGCCATAGGCAACTGTTCCCTTTGGTACCTGGAGTCCCACTGTGTTTGAGGTACAGCTCCCAAAGCCTATGTACTGCTCCCTCCCTTTGTTCCTTTTTCTCCTAACATTGTAGGAGATCATCCCTTGCGTGTATACAAATGTTCCCCAGCTCCTGTTTACCGCTGAATAGCTGCCACTGTATGTATAGATCACAATTTACTTAACTAATCTCCTATTTATGGACAGTTGTTTCCAGTCTTTTGCTTATAAACAAGACTGCAGTGAACAACCTTTCACCTACATCATTTTGCTTGTGAACAGAAAATGTATAAGATAAAGTCCTATTAGCATATCTGTTGAGTCAAAGGGGATTTTAAAAGGTTGCAACATAAGCCAGCCGTGGTGGCAGAAAGTGTCTCAACAGCTGGTGGCGCACACCTGTAATCCAGGCTTGGGAGGCTGAGGCAGGAGGATCAGAAATTCAAAGGCAGCCTCAGCAATTTAGCAAGGCCCTAAGTAACTCAGTGAGACCCTGTCTCTAAACAAAATATTAAAAAAGAGTTGGGTGTGTGGCTCAGTGGTTAAGTGCCCCTGGGTTCAATCACAATTTTTGTTGTGTTCTGTCCTCAGCTGGGGATTGAACCCAGGGGTGCTCTACCGCTGAGCTGAGTGGACTGTTGGGAGGTGGTGGCAACCAAGAGGTGAGACCTAGTTGAAGGGAGGAGGTCCTTGGAGGTGCGTCCTTGGGAACTACTTCTTGTCCCCGCTACCCACCCCCTTCCTGAGCAGCTGTCCTCCACCCACCCTTCCACCATGATGCTCTGCCTCACCTCAGGCCCAGAGCAATGGGTCAGCCACCCATGGACCAAAACCTCCAAAACCGTGAGCCAAGGTAAATCTTTCCTCTGTTTTATTCAGCAGTTTTTTCACAGTGACAGAACGCAGACTAATGCACGTGCATTTGAGGGAAGTCCTCTCCCTGCCCTTGAGGAAGAGGAGTAAGAACAGATAAAGGGGCCTGGACCTGAGCTTGCGTTAAAAGCTTTTCACTTCACTTAGGTCACGTTGCTCAGCAAAGGGGGGGGGGGACATGTATGTGGGTGTCCTTCTTTGAGCTCCAACAATGTAAGTTTCTCACTGGCTCTTTTTTTTAATTAATTAATTTATCTTAATTAGGTATATATGATAGCAGAATGCATTTGTTTTGTTGTACACAGTTGCAGCACAACTTTTCGTTTCTCTGTTGTCCATCCCACTGGCTCTTTTTTTTTTTTATTTTTTTTTTTAAAGAGAGTGAGAGAGGAGGGGGAGAGAGAGAGAGAGAATTTTTAATATTTATTTTTTAGTTCTCGGCGGACACAACATCTTTGTTGGTATGTGGTGCTGAGGATCAAACCCGGGCCGCACACATGCCAGGCGAGGGTGCTACCGCTTGAGCCACATCCCCAGCCCCCCCACTGGCTCTTAAAGCTTTTGCTCAGGAGCAATAACGTCCACCACATCCATTCACAGGCCATTGGTTCACGTCAGTCATGTGGCCACCTGGACTTCAAGAGCTGGAAGGAAGTGCACAGAGGAGGGGCAAACACTGGGCAGCTAGTCCTGGTGGCTGCCACTCAGGCCTCCCGATCTTGCCAGGCTCCTACTCCATCCTGGAAAGAGGCCACTGAGCTACAAGGCCCCTCAGGCCCCTCAGTGGTCACTCTGAATCACTCCAGAATATCCCATCAGAATACACCCTAATTGGCACAGTCTCTTCCCAAATGTTGCAGAGTCAGGATATTATTCTTTTTTTTGTTTAGTATTAAATGCTATAACTCATAATAACTATTATTTCTTTCAATAATGAGTGTGATTGCCAGGCGTGGTGGTGCACGCCTGTAATCCCAGGTACTTGGGAGGCTGAGGCAGGGGGATTGAAAGTTTGGCCAGCCTGGGCAACTTAGTGAAACTGTCTCAAAATAAAAGTTACAAAAGGGCTGGAGATGTGGCTCAGTGGTAGAGCACCCCTGCGCTCAATCTCCCGTACTGAAAAAAAAAAAAAATTAGGTGTGATTGTACAAAATCATATCAAAAAGAAGTAAATACTAAGGAATACATTTAACAAAAGTAGTGCAAGATTTACACACAAAATCTACAAGGAATATCTATCTATCAATCTATATATATATTTTAATATTTTAGTTGTAGGTAGACACAATACCTTTATCTATTTACTTGTATGTGATGCTGAGGATCAAACCCAGTGCAAGCGTTCTGCCACTGAGCCACGACCCCAGCCCTATAGATCTATATATTCAACTCAATCCCTATTAAACTCCTAACAGACTTATTTTTTTATAGAACTTGACAAGCTGATTCTACAATTTACATCAAAATGCAAAAGAACCAAATGGCTAAAACAATTCTGCTTCTCAAAAGGTTAAACAGAGGGGCTGCAGTTGTAGCTCAGTGGTAGAGCATTTGCCTAGCATGTGCGAGGCACTGGGTTTGATCCTGGCAACATAAATAGATAGATAGATAGATAGATAGATAGATAGATAGATAGATAGATAGATAAAACAAAGGTATTGTGTCAATTTACAACTTAAAAAAAAAAAGTTAAACAGAGCTGGGAGCAGTGGCACACTCCAAGTGACTCAGGAGTCTGTGGCAAGAGGATTGAAAGTTTGAGGCCAGCCTCTGCAACTTAGTGAGGCCCTAAGCAATTTAGCAAGACTCTGTCTCAAATAAAAAATAAAAAGGGTAGAGGATGTGGTTCAGTGGTGAAATGCCCCTGAGTTCAATCCCCAGTACCCCCACCCCAAGAAAAAGAGTTAAACAGTGTTGTCATACAACCCACAATTCCACTTCCAGTAAGCTATTGGAGAGTACTGAAAACAAATATCCATGCAAAGACTTGTTCACAAGTTTGCATAAGAGCCTTAATCCAAATAGCCCAAAAGTAGAAACAACCTAAATGTCCATCAACCGAGAAATGAATAAGCAAATACAGCATGCACAGAGAATAGAAAGGTGTTTGGTCATAAAAAGGAACGAAGGACTGATACATGCTACAACATGAATGAACCTCAGAAACACGCCTAGTGAAAATAATCCAGATGCAAAAAGAGCACACATTGTACGCCTTTGTTTATATGAACTGTTTAGAAAAGGCAAGTCTAGAAGACAGAAAGTAAATCAGTGCTTGCCTCCAGCTGAGGGTGGGAACAATTTGAGGGATTTTTTTTTTCCAGTAATGGGTTGAGCCCAGGAGCACTCTACCATTGAGCTACATCCCCAGCCCCCCTTCATCCCTTTTTTATTTGACAGGGCCTTGCTAAATTGCTGAAGCTGACCTTGAACTTGAGAGCCCTCCTGCCTCAGCCTCACAAGCTGCTGCAGTGACCGGTGTGCTCCACCATCCCCTGCTAAAATCAACTTCCTTAAACAACAATTTTTGGGTGTGAGTGGTACTCAGGGCCTTCCTTGTGGGTGCTAGGCAAGCGCTCTACCACTGAGCTACACCCACCCACCCCTAAATCACAAGTTTTAGAATATTTATTTTCCTATTGCGTGGAGAAGATGGAAAATCATTTTTCAGTCTTGCAGCCTGGCTTCCTGAGGCCTCCCAGAGTTTGTTTCAGATGCTGGGCTGTTTGATTTTCTAGCTTAGAACTGAGGGTCCCTTGATCTTTCTGCAGACTGGCAAGGTCTGGAAGGGCCCTTTACACAGAGACATTTCTTTTTTTTTTTTTTTTTGGTACCAGGGATTGAACCCCAGGGTGCTTAACCACTGAGCCACATCCCTAGCCCTTTTTATATTTTATTTAGAGACAAGGTCTTGCTGAGTTGCTTAGGGTCTTGCTAGGTTGTGAGGCTGGCTTTGAACTTGCGATCCTCCTGCCTCAGCCTCCCAAGCCACTGGATTACAGGCGTGCACCATGGCTGCCTGCCACAGGAGCATTTCACAGCTAAAGGAGCCAGGCCTGGGACATAAAGGACCTTGGCAGGCTGCACAGGCATTTGGCAGCAATTCCACGGATGCCGGCACAGACTGGCTTCCTAGGCCACTACCTGGGAAGCAGTTGTTGAACCATGGCGCTGGGCAGGGCCCTGGCAGCGTCAGCATCTTTCTCACCAGGACCCTGCAACTCCTCTGGAGGCCCCTTTCGCCCCTTGGGTGCACAAGCACAGACCCATCTTCTCGGTGCCAATAAGTCTGCCATCAGAGTTGTCCTCTCCCAGTCAGTCTAAAGCCTCACCGGCTTGCTCTGGGATTCCTGGGGGCAGGGGGACGGTGGTCACTTTCTTCATTACCACCTCCATTTTTCTCTCCAGGCTGAAAGCAGGGCCTGAGGGAGAGGGAAGCAGTGGGAAAGGCTGGCCGGCTTGCATCCAGGCTTTGCTGACTTGGGATATGGCAGGTCTCCAAGGGCTGATGTGGTCCCCTGGGGCACTTCTCTGGATTTCTGGGAATCTTTCCCAACAGGGACCTCCTGGAGCATTCCCAGACAGGAAGTGGCCCTCCTTGGTGGATCTCTCCTGACTTCCGCGCCTCAGCTTCTGCACCGCCATTCACCTGCTCTGGGAGCACCCCCTCGGGAAGCGCCCTTTTCAGACGGCTCTGGATCCACCTTCCTTCAGAAGGTTCTGCTACCAGCACCACGGAGCTGGAGACAGAGAAGGGGCAAGGGGAGCGGATGGCGACAACTCGAGGTTATGGCCACTCGCAGGAGTCGGGGTCCTGTATCCTCCTCCAGGGTATTTATTGAGCACCTGCCTGCTCTGCGTGAGGCCCCACTCTAGGTGTCAGGGATGCTGTTGCCAAGAGGATGGACACAAACTCTGCCCTCCTGAAGGACAACATCTAAGGGGGGAAGAACCCACCTAAATACTGTGAATAGAAGTGAGACAAGGAGCCAGGTGCAAGGCACATGCCTGAGACCCCAGCCACTCGGTGGGGCAGGAGGATTGCAAGCTCCAGGCCAGGAATTCTGTGAGACACCAGTTTAAAATAACAAACCAGAGAGAGGAGAAGGGAGGGGACAAGGGGGTAGGAATGAGGGTGGGATGAGTTAGACATCATTACCCTAAGTACTCGCATGAAGATATGAATGGTGTGAAAATACTTTGTGTGCAATCCGTGACTTGAAACATTGTGCTTTATATGTGTAATATGATGGCATTCTGCCATCCTGTGAAACAAATTAGAATAGATAAATAATAAAAAAATTCAAACAAATAGGGCAGGGGATATAACTCCACCCTTTTCTTATTCCGCCTCCAGGATTCCCTTGACCACACCGTTCATAGGTCATTGCCATCATCAACAGTAAATATTTGTTAAGGCTGAGAGACCCTGTCACAAAACAAAAAAAAATAAAATAAAAAAGACTGGGATGTAGTTCACCCTGGGTAAAGCACCTCTGGGTTCAATCCCTAGAACCTCAAAAAGGAGAGGAAAAAAAGAGGTAAATATTTGTTAACTACCTGGCAATGGTGATACAGGTCAGACGAGGCAATCGATGCAGAGGACGAGGCCCAGACTGGGCAAAGGGCAGGAGCAGGAGGGAGAGGGGAGAGCTTAGTCAAGGTCTGTGCTGGGGCTCCAGTCCAGGAGTCCAGAAAGTAAATCTAGGGGTGAAAAACCCCGCCAGGTCACCTGCAGCCCTGGGACTGAGGGACAGGAGATGGCAGAACCCTTCATCAAGGCTAAAGCTGGTTCCAAACCTGCTACAAATGAAACCCTCACAGGATCCTGAGGAAATGCCCTGCCTGGCCACGCCTGGACATTCTGATCTATTTGGAATAGGGAGTGACCTGGGCACTGTTTTGTGTTTTGTTTTGTTTTGTTTGTTTTAATGTATAGCAACATTGGTGGCAGCAGCAGGAGTGTGGGGGCAGGGCAGGCAACTGCAGGGCTCAGAGGAGGAGGAGGAGGCAAGGCAGGGCTGGGGATGTGGCTCAAGCGGTAGGTAGCACGCTCGCCTGGCATGCGTGCGGCCCAGGTTCAATCCTCAGCACCACATACCAACAAAGATGTTGTGTCCGCTGAGAACTAAAAAATAAATATTAAAAATTCTCCCCCTCTCTCTCTCTCTCTCTCTCTCTCTCTCTCTCTCTCTCTCTCCCCCCCTCTCTCACTCTCTCTTTAAAAAAAAAAAAAAAAAAAAAGGAGGCAAGGCAGCCTCGGGAGCTGAGGTTCTAAGGCATAGAGCTCAGGGTGCTGGGCTGGCCCCAGAACCCCAGACCCAGGCAGTGCCGTGAGTTCCAGTTTATTCCCTGTGTGACCTTGGTCAAATTGCTTCCCCTCTCGGGGCCTCAGTTATTCCATCTGAAAAAAGGAGCAGATGGAACCTGTTGATGGCCACAGATCCTTCTGCCTCCTCCTTTGGCTCTAGGACACCTCAGGCCCCTGTAGGGGGAAGCTTAATGTGAGCCAAGCTCTGATAGAGTACCCTATCTGCAGATGGGCAACCACGCTGCACTCCAAGTCTGGCAGAGGGGGCAGGCACAGATGTCCATGAGGCACCCTGACCCTCCCGGGACTCCTCAGCCACTCCATTCATGACGCCAGACAGAGTTTGTGGCTGTGGAAATTTCCTCTCAGTCCCTCTAGCCCAGCCCAGGGAACGTGGTTGTCCTTCCTGCTTCCAAGTGGAATTTTCCACTCTGTCCCTGAGAGCTGGTGGGAGATTCAGAACCAATGAGCTGACCCAGACGGAGATCTTGCCAATAGGAGAGGAAGGGGGACAGCTCTGGTTAGAGCCACACAGGGCAGTCAGGGGTCCAGGCATCTCTTTCCATGGGTGTTCACTGACACCTTCGCCCTGTGCCTGGGGCCCTATTCCCAGTGCCAGGGATGCAGCTGCTAGTAGGATAAACACTGTCCCCACTCTCCCTGAAGCACATTGTCTAGCAAGGGGGAAAGAATCCACATAAACACTGTCAAGAAAAATCAAGCAGGGTAAGAAATGGCGCTGGGGCAGGAGGCGGCTATTTTAGCTAAGGTCCTCAGAGAAGGCACTGCCGCTGCTAAGGTAACATTTATGTGAAAATCAGTGGAAAAGCAGGGACAGAGGCCCTGAGGTGGGGCCCTGGCCTCAGGCTTAGCTGAGAGTGGCAGGGAAAAAGTAGAAGGTGGAGAGATCACAGAGGCCCAGTGGCCCTGGGGCCTGATGGCACTGTCAGGATGATTTCCAAGCCAGCACAGAGGCAATGGCTCAAGCCCAAATCCCAGCAGCTCAGGAGGCTAAGGCAGGGGGATTGTGGGTTCAAAGCCAGCCTCAGCAAAGGTGAGTTGCTAAGCAACTCAGTGAGACCCTGTCTCTAAATAAGACACAAAATAGGGCTGGGGATGTGGCTCAGTGGTTAAGTGCCCCTGGGTTCAATCCCCAGTACCCTCTTCAAATTATCTTAAGATGACTTCCTTTGGTGCTATGGGGAGCCTAGGGGAGGGTTTTTAGTGGAAGTGGGACATGATCTGCTTTCCATTTCATTTATTTACTTATTTATTTTACAATCCAATGAGAATAACCTTTATGTCAGCTACAGGCATCCCAAAGGCCTGTTCCCATTTCATGAGGCCACCGTGACTGTAATATTTTGTTAGGGAAAATTGATGCTTCAGAATAAACTCATTTCACAGAGGCTATGAGCCACATGGCTTAGGGGCCTTTGTGGGGTCAGTGAGCGGCCCTCCTCTGGCTCCCCCTGCCGCTGAAGGGGAGAGAGCAGCGGCCTGGATGCTGCCAACCCAGCGTTCTCGGTGTTGGAGACGACCTTGGTCTCCACCGCACAGGGGCCTGGGCTCTGGTGGCTCCCTGCCTTCTGTCGCCAACTCCAGGGCACAGGGTGGGACCCTGACGATGCTCTGTCAGCCTGCAGACGGCAATATCCCACATCAGGACAGCGTGGGGCATGGTTTCAGGACGGGACACAGGGGTTGGAGCCCAGGGAGGTGGGCTGGGGGGTGTCCGGAGGCCTGCTCTGCTCACCGCCAGGTGCTCCTCGCTGCGGGAATGAAGGTGGAAGTGTGTCAGGGTCCGCGTGAGGGCGTCTCTCAAGTCTCAGCCACGTCCAGGGGCTGGTGCAGGGCAGGCCCTGACCCCCGTGAGCGGCACTGGTGGGGGGTGCCACCCAGGAGCACTCCGTGAGGCTGGCAGGGTGGGCAGAGGCCTGGAGGACGTCACCTCTGCTCAGCACAGGCAGGGGCTCTGAAGTCAAGGTGACGGAGGAAGTGGCCATCAAGGTCCCTCTGACTGCTGTGGGGACCACACTGTGTGAGGCAAGGGCAGAGCCACGAGTTAGGGTGGAGACTGCTGGGAAGACCTTGCCAGCCCTGGGGGCGGCCCGGCTGGTAGGGGGAGTTGGCCACTGTGAGATCACTGAGCCGCCCACCCCCTGCCCAGCAGGACGTGGGAGGAGCCCGCAGTTTTCCTTCCTTCTCTCAGGCATTCGCTTTACCATCTGGGTTCATGGAGCGAGGGACAAACCCACCCAGGTGCCACCCGGCTCCCCTTCATTGGTGGCTCCTCAGGGCCGACCTACCCCATCCATGACCTCCCAGGCTCCTGTCTCCCTGCCCGGCTCCATCACAGCCCAGCTGCCTCCCACCACAGGCATCTCACCTCTAGCCCTCCACAGCCCTCCACCGGTCGCTCCCCATGTCAAAACCCCCACTGCTGGGCTGGGCTGGGCCAGGGCTCAGTGGCAGAGCTTGTGCGAGGCACTGGGTTCGGTTCTCAGCACCATAAATAAATAAAATGAAGGTTAAAAAAAACAACAACAACAAAACACTGCTGCCTTTTTTTTTTTTAAAGAGAGAGTGAGAGACAGAGAGAGAGAGAGAGAGAGAGAGAATTTTTAATATTTATTTTTTAGTTCTCGGCGGACACAACATCTTTGTTTGTATGTGGTGCTGAGGATCGAACCCGGGCTGGACACATGCCAGGCGAGCGTGCTACCGCTTGAGCCACATCCCCAGCCCCCACTGCTGCCTTTTTAATCAACCTAACTCCTGCTTCTCCTTTGGGGCTCAGATCAGGTGTCACTCCTCCAGGAAGCCCTCCCTGACTGGTCCCAGTCTGACTTGGGTGTCCTTTTCTGTACATATATTGGCCCTTCCAATGACCCCACCCATAGCACTGTGACACCTATTAACTGCCTGTTCCCTTCCTGGGCTGTGTGTCTGGATCAGTGACTTGTCCTATGTTCCTACCACTCAGCACTGAGAGAACGTCTCAAAGAGTTGAATGAATGAATGAATGAATGAATGAATGAAGGGTGCCTGACTATGGTGACAAACAAGGGACAGGCCCACTGCAAAGCCAGGGGACAGGGGAAATCAGAAAGTGGTTTGTCAACTAAGAATGGATGTTCAGGAAAGAGGGCCAAGAGGTAGCCAGGAAGTGCAGGTGTCAGGGTTGCCAGTAGAGTTTGTGGGGTCAGAAAGCCCTAGGTTCAAATCCAGCACAGCCACTCATTAGCCCTGTGACTGTGGGCTCAGCTTCTCAGGAAATGAGGGCAACACCTCCCTCAGAGAGAATGCAGCCCGTGTTTGGCTCACGGAAAACACTGGAGAAACATGCTGACCATTCTGATTTGCTAACATAAAGGCGGATCAGAAAGTTCTATGAGGACATGCCACACCCCACCCACTCCCTCTGCCCTACTTCAAACCTGCCACCTTTGAAACCAAATGAATGCAAAAGCCCAGAAGGAAGGACTGGCATCTACATTACACCAGAGGACAAACTCCTTGGGGCTAAATCTTAGCCTCTAGGATAGTGTCTGGTACAGAGTAGGTCCTCTGTAAATATTTGATTTTCTTCTTGTTGCTGGGGACTGGACCCAGGGCCTGACACATGCTAAGCACGTGCTCTTCCACTGAGCTACAGCCCGAATTGAGTATTCCATGAATGAATGAATGAATAACTGTCTGTTGCCCAAGTCCAGTGCGAGCTACTGACCGAGGTCACTTGGGTGAATTTGAGGTGACGCAAAATGACCATGCAGATACGGAATACCTTTTCCTGGGTGTCAGGACAGCTTCCCCAGCTCCCAGCCTCAGGCTCCCACAAAGGGGCAAGAGAAAAGCAAGAGGCTGGTGGAGGGGGGGCACATTCTGAGGCTTGGCTTTTTTTAAAAGAAAGAGAGAGAGAGAGAGAGAGAGAGAGAGAATTTTTTAATATTTATTTTTTAGTTTTTGGCAGACATAACATCTTTCTTTGTATGTGGTGCTGAGGATCGAACCCGGGCATGCGTGCACGCTACAGCTTGAGCCACATCCCCAGCCCTGAGGCTCGGCTTTTTTTTCTGGGGGAGCGAATCCATGGAACATTCTATCCAAAAAAGGGCAAAAGGGTAGGATTAAACAAACAGGTGGGGTAATCCACCTCCATGGGGTGACGCCCACTTGCAGAGCCGCTTTCTTGGGAGCTGAGGTGAAGACCACCTGCACCGCAGGGTGCACGGCCAGTCCAGCACCTCTTTGCTCAGGACTTCAAGGTGTGTACAGAGAGCTCCTGTCCAGGGCGGCCCCCGACAAACTGGGTTCTGGTTTGGTTAACTTGATGTATGCAGGTGACCCCTCCCCTTGCTTAGGCCCAGGTTGGACCTCCAAAATCTCCAGCTGAGCATGATCCATCAGCAAGGCGTACACAGCCACAAACAAGTGAAAGGATGACTCTGCCTCTGGCCACAGAAGCTGGGGTAGGCACCCCAAGCTGTGTGTGAGCTCAGTGATGCCATCAAGGACCCAGGCTCCGTCCGTCCCCTGCTCCAGCCATCTTGTCATGTGATTTTTACTCTCGAGATCCCAAGGTAGCTGCTGGACTTCTAGCTATGGTCTCTCCATTCCAGAAAGGAAACGATGGGAAAGGGGAAAAGGTCTAAGAAAGGGCCAGACAGGTCAGGACTTCAGGAAAACACGTTCAGGCATTTTGTCACAAAAAAGCAGGAGAGAATGAATCCCAGGAGGGCACAGCAAGGGCTGCCATGGTGGCCACATGGACCATTGCCTCTCTCCGCCTCACCCCTGCGCTAGTTCCTTCTCCTGGCTCGTTCATTTGCCTAGACTGCACCGCCACTCACTTGGCTGCCCAGGGGTAAAGCCCAGGAGTCATCCCCATCCCGAGGCCCACCTCTAGCGCACTGGCACCCCACTGTCCAGGTCGCCAGCATCTCTCTTCTGCACTCCTGCTCCCCTGAGCACACTGCCCTTCCTTCTACAATGGCTGCAGGATGGGGGAAAGGGTTACCTGCGTACACCAAGTTAGCAAACCAGAACCACTCATCTGTTCATCCAGTGCCTGTTCATTCAATGTCTTACACACATCACTCCGTCTTAGAAGTGCCCCCAAAGCTCCCCATCACGCACAGACTATACCACAAACCCCTCACCCTGGCCCACAGGTTGCAGGGCTGGCCCCTGACCATGCCCCTCCCTGCAGGGATGTGCTGGCTCACCTACCCAGTCACGTGGGGCGGGCACTGGGAATCAAACCCGCAGGCACTCTACCACTGAGCTACATCCCCAGCCCTGTTTATTCATTAATTTACTTATTTTTATTTTGAGACAGGCTTAAGTTGTTCCGTGATCCTCCTGTCTCAGCCTCCTGAGTAACTGGCATTACAGGTGTGCACCACCACACACCGTTCAGAGGGGCTTTGTGTGCTCTTTCCTCACACTTACCAGCTCCTGCCTTTGGGCCTTTGCAATGGTTATCACCTCTGCCAGGAACACACCGGCCCTGCCCACTCATCTGTAGAGTCCCACCCCTGTCAGTGACCACCTATTACATCACTCCTTTTCTTCTTGCCCATAACAGTCACCGTCTTTTTTTTTTTTTTTTAAATTACTGGAGACTGAACCCAGGGATCCAGACCATTTTATTTTTTAAGACAGTCCTCCTATCTCAACCTCCCGAGTTGCAGGGATGACAGGTGTGCAGCACTGTGTGACAGGTGTGTAGCACCGTGCCTGGCCACCACATCTATCTTCTCTACAGAATGTAAACTCATGAAGGAGGGCAGAGGGCTTGCCTGCCTCATCCACAGCTATATCACCAGGACCTAATACTGTGCCTGGCATGTAAGAGGGCTCCATGTTTTTGTTCAATGAATGTTTGTATGCAGGGACCTATTTTGGGTAGTCTCTTAAGATATCTTTTAGCTCATTTAAAGAGAAAGGCAATGGGGGCAAGAGATATGCATATTAAAAACCAGAACCAGTAGGTGGAACCAGCTATCATTCCAAACCCTAACTGCCCAGGTGATGCTGCTAGTGGGAGCATCTCTGAGGGCTGAGTCATTAATCATTTAGAAACTCAGGCAGTATGGGCTGGGGATATAGCTCAGTTGGTAGAATGCTTGCCTCTCATGCATAAGGCCCTGGGTTCAATCACAGCATCTCTCTCTTACACACACACACACAAAAAAAAAAAAAAAAAAAAATCAGGAAAGAAGAAGTGAACACAGGCACCTGCCATATTTTTTAAAAATTTTTTTTCCTTAAAAAGAGAGAGAGAGAGAGAGAGAGAGAGAGAGAATTTTTTTTTTTTTTTTTTTTTTTTTTTAGTTTTTGGCAGACACAACATCTTTGTTTTTGTTTGTATGTGGTGCTGAGGATCAAACCCGGGCCGCATGCATGCCAGGTGAGTGCGCTACCACTTGAGCCACATCCCCAGCCCAGCACCTGCCATATTTGACCCCCTGAATTTAGGCCAGAAAAGGATCTGGCCCTCTGGGAAATGGCCTGGAGAGAGCAGACTACTGGTTCTGCCACAATCTGTCTATGGGTATGTGACCTAGTTCTCTTGATTCCTCATCTATAAATGAGATATTCATTTAAGGGTTCAACAAAATAAAATATTTAAAATGCTTATATAATATATGGAAAATGGTGGAGCTCAAAAATCCTTAGTCATAAGAAAGAAAAAGAGAAGATAGATGTGGTGTGAGCAAACACAGGGAGGTGACACCAAAGCAGGCAGCCTCCTCATCCAGGGGCAGCCAGGTCAGCCGTGCTGGGAGTTTGGCCCTCTCAGAAAAGACACAGAAATTGAGATCCTCCAAATGTCAGCATTTCCTCCCCAAAAGGGACTTTGTAGTTCTTCTGGCGCAATCCTGACATTTTACAAATACTTTTCATCCCAGAAAGAACAAAGACAGCCAGAGAGCTGGCAGAATAGTATGGAGAGAAGTCCACTTGGGAGGAGAGATGCTCAGGGACTGTGTCCTATGTTCCTCTGTCGGCCACTCCCAAGGTGGGGAAATAGCAGGCTGAGAAGCCCATGGAACCCAGGGAGGGATCACTGGGAGGGAGGGGCCAGGCCCTGGTGGTGCTTCATTCCACCCAGCACCAGCCTGTCGGGATTGTCCCCAGGTTACAGAGGATGCCCTCAGCCCCTACAGAGCCACGAGAGCCAGGACTGAATCCCATTCTCTGTGATTCCAAAAACTGCTGCCCTGCTTCTGCCTGGGAATTGAAATCATCACTTAACTGACCCTGATGTTGGCCAAATCTCTTCTCTGACCTCAGGTACCTCCTCTAAATAGAAGGGTGGGATCTACCAAGCCCTATGGGCTGGTGCAGACTTTCTTGAAATTCAAAACAAACAGGCCTCCCAGCTGAGTCAGCAGACAGGCCTGCGGGCCTCTGGACAGACACCCTCGAAGCCTCTCATGAAGGCTTTGGGCCCAGGCGCCCAGAACAGCCCTCACAGGGGAGCCCCTGAGTCCTGCCCCAGCCCCAAACTGAGCAATGCCTAACAGGTCTCCTCCAAGGGTGTTGCTCTTCTGTCTACTCCTGTGGCCTTCAGCCCACTCCATTCTCTGGGGACAACCTCCATGCAGCAGTTTGAGGAAATGAAGTCAAGCAATGCAATCAAACCCTTCAATTAGGGCTGTCTCCTAAATATTTGAGGTTTTGGAAAACCCCAGGTCAAGTGTTTTTCAAACTGAATTAAAACAATGTGTTTTTTTTTTTTTAAATATTATTGTAGTGGTAGCTGGACACAATATTTTATTTATTTATTTATTTTTTTAAAGAGAGAGTGAGAGAGAGAGAGAATTTTTAATATTTATTTTTTAGTTCTCGGCGGACACAACATCTTTGTTGGTATGTGGTGCTGAGGATGGAACCCGGGCCACACGCATGCCAGGCGAGCGCACTACCGCTTGAGCCACATCCCCAGCCCACTACAGAAGTTTTTAAATGCTCATTATCAATGTCTCATTGTGGACCCATAACAGATTCTGCACTGGCATCCTGGACTGCACTTGGACAGCACTGACTTGGGCACTGAGAGAAGGACTCCAGCTATGCAGAGCCTCTCAGGAGACTTTCAGAGGCACGAGGCTCTCACACCCCCATTCCCTACTGTGGGTACTTCTGGATACCTGGTCAGTCAGCTCCAAAAGCCCAGGCCAGACATATTGGTCTAACTTATTGCTGACCCTTCCCCTCCCACTGCAGTCTCCAGGGCCTTCATTTTTTTTTTTAAAGTTTCAATAGTAAGTAAGTGAATTTTTTTTAAAGAGAGAGAGAGAGTTTTTTAATATTTATTTTTTAGTTCTCAGCGGACACAACATCCTTGTTTGTATGCAGTGCTGAGGATCGAACCCGGGCCACATGCATGCCAGGCAAGCGCGCTACCGCTTGAGCCACATCCCCAGCCCTCCAGGGCCTTCTTGATTTTTTTTTTTTTATCAGTGTGATTTCTCCTTGTATTTAATTTTCTCCATATTTCATTGGTGCATTACAGTTGTACATAATGGTGGGATTCATTGCTACATATTTGTATAGGCACTCGTGTACATGGCTTTTCAAGTGTCCTCCGGCCAGGTGTGGTGGTGCATGCCTGTAATTCCAGCTACTGGAAAGACTCAAACAGGAGGATAGCAAGTTCCAGGCCAGCAACTTAAGGTAGACCCTGTCAAGAACTGGGGATATAGCTCAGCACCCCTGGGTTCAATCCCCAGTACCAAAAAATTAAAAAAAAAAAAAGTGTCCCTGGTGTGGCCAGAAGGGTGGTACCTGATAACCACAGGGAACCCTGAGGCAGGGAATGGGTAAGTCGAACTGAGAGGGAAGCACGGAGTAGAGATGCACCTTCTTTTGTTTCTAATTCCACATAAAGTTGGCCAAACATTACTTCCTACTGGAAGTCATCCTGGGCCTGCACTTGCCAAGAAGTCCTTGTCTGTGCCTCCATTGTGGCACAGGCCTCCCTATATTTGTTTGGATAGGTTTTTTTTAATATTTTTTAGCTGTTGTTGGACACAATATTTTTATTTATTTTTTTGTGGTGCTGAGGATCGAACCCAGGGCCTCGCACGTGCTAGGCGAGCGGCTGTACCGCTGAGCCACAACCCCAGCCCCTATTTGGTAGGATAGTTGACCTAGTAAGTTAGAAAGTGGTGCCTCTTCCTGGGGGGTCGGAGGCAGGTGTGAGGATGTGGCATGTGCCTCTGCTCTCAGGTCTGGCCGAATTTCAGGCCCTGCATTCCCCTCTGGATGCTCCTGTTCAGGGTACCATCTGCACACCAGGAGTCCTGGCATTAGCGCATGGAGCTCCAAATTCATCTCTGCCAGGCTGTGGGGAACTGGAGAGTGGCAACTGAACTGAGACCATCATATCATGAATAGAGGTGTCTCTACCTTGCTGAGCAAGAGAAAATACTCTGAGCCTTTAAAACTCTGGGCTTCAATTTTAGAAATTCTGCCTCCAAAGCCCTGATGAGGGTCCTGAGTCTCTGTATTTTGAAAATACACCATGTTATCCTGATGCCCAGCTAGGATCTGGTCAATAAGTGCCAATTAGTGGTGACTATGCTTGTAGACTGACAATGTGTCTGTGGAAGGTGATACAGGGAGGACAACTGGGGGACCTCAGAGGGAAGAGTCACTTTTTCTTGTACATCTTCATACTGATTGGACTTTTTTTTTAGTACTGTGGATTGAGCCCTGGGATGCTCTACTGCTGTTACACCCCCTTTTTACTTTTTGATATAGGATCTCACTAAATTGCCTAGGCTGGCCTCAAATTTGTGATCCTCCTGCCTCAGCTGCTGGGATTACAGGCGGGCGCCACCGTGTGGACTCTGATTGGATTTTTACTTAAAAAAAAGAAAAGAAAAAATCTGGAGGATTGATGATCTGCAAACCCTAGGCCTCCCACTAGGTGGGGCAGGGAGGGGCAGTGAAATGCAGTGTGTGGACCAGAGGAAGAAAGAACTGCAGAGCACAAATCCTGCCTCCAGAGGGCAGCAGCCTCCCAGAGCCCACTGATGGCACCTGGGTGAGACTGTACCCAGGGCTGCCAGATGTAATGGTTTTTCAAGAGAAGCCTGAAGTCATATTTTCACATTAAATCATCAAATGATTTAATAAATGAAAAAGCATGGGAGAAATGCAATTTGCCTTTGGACCAAAATTGGTTGCAGGCCACCAGCTTGTGCCTTTGGAACTAGGATTCCATTAAGAATTGGGCATCTCCAAGGACAGTCTGCAAACCAAGGCAGAGTCATCCTTTGTTTAGAAAACGGAGTTGACTCCCATGGGTCCACACAAGACAAAGACAAAGTAGGTGGCCTCAGGTGGACCAGGGAGTCACCACTCAATTATTTGACACATATAATAACCTTCACCCATAAGCCAGGTTCAGAGTGGGAGATTTAATGAATGTGTCAGGCAATCCCTTGCTCTTGAGGACCCTGCATCTAGCTGGAGACACACACCTGAAACAATTAATTGCATAATTAGTGAATCAGATTTGTGATACGTAAGCAGCTGCTGTATAGCAAGGAGGTTAAAAACCTGTGTCTGATTTGAATTCACCACTTTGAGCAAACAACTAATCTGACCCAGTTACCTCATTTCTCACCCTGTGAAATGGGCATGATAATCTCAGTGGGTTGTTTAGGGAATTCAATTAGATCATGAAAATAATTAGAGCTTCAGCCCTTAAGTACAGAGCTGTACAGCAGAAAAGAGAAGCTAGGCTTAGCATGGAGAGTCCTCACCAACGCCCTATCTCAGTCAGTACTGGGGCTTTTGCCAGTGAGGGAAAACAGGGGCCACAGAGGTTGGAAGCCCTATACCTATAGAGGGGCCCAGTCTTCCTCTCACTTGTTATCTGCTGAGATGGCAGTCATAGGACAGTTGGACCACTCCTGCTTATTTCTTTTTCTTTTTTTAAATATTTATTCTTAAGTTTTAGGTGAATACAATATATTTTACATTTGTGTGGTGCTGAGGATCGAACCCAGTGCCTCGTGCATGCTCGGCAAGCAGTCTACCACTGAGCCATAGCCCCAGCCGCTCCTGTTTGTTTCTTCTTCTCTTGGATCCAACTCACTTGTCTCAGTAGGATTTGGTGGCCAAGGCCAGGGAAGGTAGGACTCCTGGCCATGCTGGAAGGCGGCTAGGTCTTTTCAGTTATGAGCAAAAGCTTCTCCACTGGGCTGGGAATGTGGCTCAGGTGGTAGCGCGCTTGCCTGGCCTGCGTGCGGCCCGGGTTCGATCCTCTCAGCACCACATACAAACAAAGATGTTGTGTCCGCCGAGAACTAAGAAATAAATATTAAAAATTCTCTCTCTCTCTCTCTCTCCTCTCTCATTAAAAAAAAAAAAAGCTTCTCCACTGCCGTTGCTGAGTTTTGGACCCATCAAATCCTATGAAGACGTTTTTACAATCTAGGTGCTTTCATACACAAAATCAGTCAGAAAACCTTTCCTGTGCCCCTCAAATGAAGAATACCAACTTCTACTGGCAGAGACAGGGACAGCCACAGGGACTCTTGGGACCTTCTATTTCACCTGGGCAGAGGCAGGTGTCAAGAGACTTTGCTCACCAGTGATGTTTCTGGACCCTGGTGGCTCAGCTCAGCACAATCCTCAGCATGTGACATGGCCCCTACCACAGAGGGTCTGCAATCTGACTAGGTAGAGAAGCTGGGTGCAGTAGCATGTGCCTGTAATCGAAGTCACTATGGAGGCTGAGATTGGAGAATCACGAATTCAAGGCTATCCTGGGCAACAAGTGAGACCCCATCTCAAAATAACGAAATATCCGGGTAGAGAACCCACACAGTCTTGATTTTGGAAGGAAACTTCTAGGGTACCTTCTCTAGCCTCTGCCCAAAGGGGGAATCACTTCTATAAGCCTGTCCTTTATCACTTACTTCTAAATGAATCACATTTAACAGTGATTCAAAAACTGAATTTGCAGTAAGGTAAAACCCTCATCTGAAATGACAGATTTACCTGGGAAGAACAAACATCGCTGAAAATCAAAACTCTCCTTTGGAAAATAATAGAGCTGGGCATGGGAGCCACACCCATAATCCTATACTCCAGAGGCTGAGGCAGGAAGATGCCAAGTTTGAGGCCAACCTCAGCAACTTAGCGAGACTGTCTCAAAATGAAAAACAAAAAGGGATAGGAATGTAGCTCGGTGGTTGAGAACCCCTGGGTTCAATCTCAAGTACCAAAAATGAAAATATATAAAAAAAATAAAAAGTGCTAGGGATGGAGACAGGACTTCTCTTCAAGGTGTGCCAAAATAATGAGATGGTCTTCAACTGCCTTCTTGAGGAGGTGGTACTGGCAGTTTGGGGCTTTATATTGATGACTGAGTCTGGTGTGCAGGTCTGGGGTAGTCAGGAATTATTCGGGGATACAGAGGGTGCCAAGCTGCCTGATCTCCCCCTCCATCAGCACCCCTTCCTGTTTAGGGCCTGGAGTAAGACTGGCTGGCTCAGACTCCCTTACTAGCTTTGGATGGTGGGCAAGCTGCAGAACCTGTTTACATCTCTGAACGGTGAAGACCATTTATGTAACACCACCTGCTCAATAAACAGTAGCTCTGATGCTGGCACTGTCTTTCCCAGTCAGCTGTGAGTGGCTTATTTCTCCTCCTCTGAATTCTGGTGCTCAGCAGCTTACGTCCAAGCTCCTCAATATACTGTCAGTCACATCTGTCCCTCCAGAGGATTGGGAATGTAGCTCAGTGACAGAGTACTTGTCTAGCATGACCAGAGGTGCCTTCCTACCCAGACCCTCGTGCCTCAGCAGTGCTGCAACAGCTTCCCACCGCGTAGAGAGCATCTGCTCTTATCCATTTACCTGCCTACCTTAAAATGCTTATTGCCCCTGTGTTCTGAAATCTTCAAAGGGCCTCCACAGCTTAGGACAAAGGCATGGAAGAGAGCCTGCCATGAGCCATTAACTGTGCTGGCTCTCTATGCATGCTGCACTGGTGTGCTTCCTAAGTGTTTAAGAGTTAAGTACAGGGCTGGGGATGTGGCTCAAGTGGTAGCGCGCTCGCCTGGCATGCGTGCGGCCCGGGTTCGATCCTCAGCACCACATACCAACAAAGATGTTGTGTCCACCGAAAACTAAAAAATAATTAAAAATTCTCTCTCTCTTTTAAAAAAAAAAAAAAATGTTAAGTGCTTTCTTGGGATTTGAATTTTCAAGGGTCTAGCTCAAACCCCTTTTCTTCTGAGCTTCCCAGACTGCCCAAGGCCCCTGTGCTTACTGCTTTTACTGAGCACTTGTGGTTAAGCCATGAATATGGTCCACATCACTCTCAGGTGTTTTGCAATTTTCCTCACCTTCACCTGTAAGCACCAGATATGCCAGAATCCACCTCATCTTCCCAACCCTAGCATATGGCCCAAGGTAAAGCATTGAGGTCTTGTTAAATGCTGATTCAAGGACCTTTTTCACATCTCTCAAACCTCTCTTCCATGGAGCCTATGCAATCACAAAGCTCAAGTACTTCAAATTCCTCCTTTGGGCCCTCTTTATCCTATATTCCCATTTGCTCAGAACTGCCTTATTACAGGCATGCACCTGCAATCTTAGCAACGCAGGAGGCTGAGGCAGGAGGATTGCAAGTTCAAGGCTTCTTACCAATCTGATGAGGCTGTGTCTCAAAAAATAAAAAGGGCCAGGGATTTAGCTCAGCAATATATAGTGCCCCTGCGTTCAATCCCCAGATTGAGGAATAAAATAGTCCTAGTACGAAAATATCAGGAAAGGACAAGCATCGTTTTCCGCTCAAGATGAAAGGAATGGAGTCTGCTCCACGGTGACAGGCCGAGGTTGTAGTCAATCTATACTGGCCTCATAAGGGCAGTCTGAGATAAGTGCTGTCACAAGGCTGGCGTGCCCACGTACAGGCAGACTCCTGAGGATGAGAGCAAGGGCACTCAGGCCTGGGAGAAGACATGACATTCCCAGGGCATTGGGAGTTCACCAGCTCAGTGACAAGCACTCACATAGTATATAAGGCTCCAGGTTAGAGTCCCAGTACCTGAAAAAACAAAAACAACAAGACTCCAGAGTTCATGGGTAGCCATTACTCGCCTCCCCCTAAGTCAAATGTGAAGAATCTCACAGTGCAGCATAAGGAACCTAACCCAGCCTTCTTTTCTGACCCAAAGGAAACGGAAAACTGCTCAAGACTAAGTACTAAGGTTAGGGGTGAAATAAAAAGGCCAGGGGTAGGCTACATCCCTTTCTGTTCCCTGTGACATCACTGTCATGAGGTTGAAGCTTAGAACTGCCTTCTGACAGTAAGCCAGGGCACCATGGGCTTGGCTGTAACTAGCTGAAGGACTGTCCTTCAGGCCCATTTTGATGGGGTTTTGCTTTCTTCTATGTTCTCTTCCCTGAATATCCTATTGCCATTTGTATGACACCTGATATTATTATTCCAAATTCCTGCTGTCTTTCGACTCTATTCCCATCTGTTCAGAACTAATGCCTTATGCAGATCCTGTAGGCTCGATTCACCCATGTGAACCTTGAGAATCAATCCTATGTGCCAGAGACAGGATCCAAAGATGAACAGTACCAAGGCCCTGCACACCAGCCTCACCTTTGCCTTGTCTTCCTTATTACTGCTCAAAACCTATTGTTACACATTAAAAATACACTTGATCTTGTTTCTGTTCTAGATGGCCTACCTCTTTTTTAAAAACTTTTTGTTTTACCTTTAGGTGGATACAATATTTTTATTTTTATATGGGGCTATGGATTGAACCCAGTACCTCATGCATGCTAGGCAAACACCTCTACCACTGAGCCACAACCCCAGCCCCGCCCCACCATAACTCTCTATATATTAACTTCCTATTATCATTTTAGTCTCAAAGTCAAGGCACACAAAAATTACATAATCATTTCCAATTCAAAAGTATAAACTGAGATCATTTATTAGCCTCTGGATGAAAATAGTAATTGCTATTTATAATAAGCCTAACTATATACTCAACAGTTCTAAGTGTGTTCTTTCTGTATACACATACCACATTCATTCAATTCTAACACGGGAGGTAGGCCATTATTATTCTCACAAATAAGTTTGGTGAAACCCAAATCAAAATCAAGCCAGAGCTACAGGAGCACAGAGTAGTACATCTCAGTAGTCTTCCTGGAAACATTTTTTTGCTGTAGATATAAGAAGCAAATATTCATTTGCAATTAAGGCTATTTCCCAAATAGGAACCTAAGACAGCAGCCAGAGGCTTTCCCTGAATTGAGAGGCAGTATGCTAACAATGGTATTTATGGCCTCTGAGTAGAAGATGAATTATCTTCCAACCTCAACCATGTCATATACTACTCCAGAATATAATTAATGTTCCCTTAATCATTTCACAAGAGTTGTTCCAGCAGCACAAAAAGTGTCATTAGTATCCTGTCAATTTATCACTCTATGGAAGGAAAGTATTACATTGCACCCCCAACTAATACTGAGCAAACCAACCATCAAATATCCTAAGATCTTAAGATCCCCTCTAAACTATTCTCTAGAAACACCATTTGTACCTTTAAATTGCCTTTTTAACAGGGATAGAGAAACAAAAAACTGTTTGTTTGCAAATAAACATCTGAAAGAATATAGTCACAGCTGATCTGGGCTGAGGCAGCAACACAAAGTGATGATTGTAGAAGAAGACAATGCAAACTGCCTCCCAAGCAAGAAACCCAGGGCAGAGCTTGCAGTGATAGACGTGCTGGGTGTTTCCACCAGCCCAAAACCCCATCTGGAACAGTAAACTAGGAGGGTCTCTACAGCTTGATAATTACCTGAACAGAAAGAAGCAACAGCCACCAACAGCACTGTGCAGTTTTATTAACCATTCAAGTACAGTAGCATCTGGTAAGATTGGGACAGAATTGGGATTGAAAAGTGAACAGATATTCAGCATCTAACAATTTGAAAGAAGCCACTACATACTCTTCACAAACATTTCACAGAGCCAATACAGTACTAGCCATTAACCCAGTACACCAAGTGCACTGAAGTAGAAAAGATGCAACAATAAAAATAGCTACATTAAAAAGACCAACACTTTAGAAAAAGATTAAAACACTTTCAGTTTCTCCCCTTTATCCCCTAAAACAACATCTTACAGTCTGGATCTACCTATACAGTCCTACATTAGCTTCTAGAATATTTGTCAGGAGGGAAAAAATAAAATGACACTGGCCAGTACAGTCTTTGGATATTTAGGAAGGGGAAGGGGAGAAAGTCAGTTCTCAGAACAAATTAGTCAGCTTCAGTTTCATCAGCAGGGTCTTTGGATTCTTTGTTCTTCCGCACTTCTTCAACGTGCTTATCCTGTGAAGAAATTGCATAATCATCATCAGTTGAATGAAAAGTCCAGTTAAACTACAGCCCACCCCATAGGCTCAGTAAACATTACAGCCTGTGGAACTCAACAAATACGAGGTTCTAGGACATCATCTTAAATCTCTTGGGTCACGTGTGAAGCCTAATAGCTAAGCCTTCTACTGCTCTACCAAGGAATGTCCAATTATGCTGGAAATTTACTCAATGTCTTATCTTTTTATTCTTTTCTTTATATTACTGGGGATAGAACCCAGGGCCCTCACACGTGCTAGACAAACCCTCTATCACTGTGTGTGTGTGTGTATATAAAATATATTATATATCCCAGCCCCATCTAAGCACTTCTCTCATTTACTATGTTATGCTCCCAAATTCAGGACACAAAGGACACCTAACATTTTTTAGTCAAGACAATTAATTCATGCCAATTCTTTGGTGCCTCAAACTGCAAGCTCTTAACCACTCAACAAAGAAACCAACCTTCTCTCGCAAACGCTCCAGTTTGGCAGCCATTTGTGCCTCTCGGTTCTCTTTGTTAGCTTCCATTTTGTGGGTCAGTTTCTCTTCCGCCATTTTACTGAAGTTGTTGTTTTCTTCTATTGCTTTCTGAATCACTTCTTTCTCATGCTCTCGTTTCTCAGCAAGCTGCTTCAAGACCTCAGCTTCATGAGACTGGAAAAAAGTTTAACAGGCTAGACTCTCTGACATGTCTTTGGCATTAATTAAAATTATAAAAATTATGTCAGATAAGATTGAAGAGGCAGAAAATAGGGTCTCTTTTTAAACAATACTGAAGTTCTGACATGTTATCCTTATCATAAAAATCATGTGAAAATATTTTTTCCTGTAATTTTTTAACTGGTGCATTATAGTTGTACATTCATCTTCTTTTTCTAGTACTTCTATTTGTTTTAGAAAATTGCTCATACTTGTTCAGAAATTTCTTGTCCAATTATTTCTTGTTTCTTTTCTGGTAACTAGGGACTGAACTCAGGGGTGCTTTGCCACTGAGTCCCATCCCAAGCATCTCCTCACCTTTTGGAGACAGGACCTCACTAAGTTACCAAGGCTGGCTTTGAACTAGCTATCCTCCTGCCTCAGCCTCCAGAGTTGCTGGGATTATAGGCATGCATCACCACACCCTATCGCCATTGTAAGAAAATCCTGATTAAGATTTATTGCTTAATATTATCCAAATGACTTGAGTAATACCCTTAGGAATGGCACTTTATTGTAAAGGATTTTGATTAAACTTCAAAGGCTATCCAAAAGAACACTAGTTCATTTAGCCCTAACTGATACACATTCAGATGTGTTTGGAAACACTGCCTTGCAGGGCATAGCTACAGAGATATGCCACTGGTTCTGTTAATCTGCTTCTGCAATATCCTAATGATGATAGGAGTTTCACTACATTTAGGTGGTTATTGTATAAAGCACAAGCTAATGACCACAGGGTCTGGTGATTCTTAAAAATCTTCCCTTGGTCCAGCCTCCAGTCACACAGCTTCCTCCTACTCCATGAACTCCAACTACATAGAATAGCAGGCAGAAGATGATGCACCAATGTAAACATTGTCACTCTTCCTGGAGAACGGATTCCCAGCACTAATAGTGGGTCATTATCCACATAGAATGTGGCACTGAAAGTTAGTTACAAGGCACAGGCTCCACCTATTTAAAAAGGGTCATATATGTGTGTGTATGCATGCTTGATTTCGTATCACACTATCAGAGCTAGGCTAGGGTGGATTCCTACTTCACCTTTTTTTCCTTTGCAATGCCAGGGACTGAAGCTAGAGTCTTGAACATGCTAGGCAAATACTCTACCACTGGGTCACATTCCCAGTCACCTTCACCTTTTTGTACCTTTGATTCCCCCAACCTTAATAAAATTAAATCTACTTACCCCAATTAGTTATTGGGAAAGGAAAGACTAAATAACTAGAATAAATTAATAGAATAATTCTAATGAGAATACACCAAAATATTAACAGAGGTCACTTCTGAGTAATAGCATAACGAATACTTTTAATTTCCAAAATTGTTTCCTAATTTTTCTTACAACTATATTAGTATTTGATTTTTTCCGATTAGCTCTTTTAAAAGATGGCTACTTTATATGCTTACATAAGAGAAAAGCTTACCACAATACCAGATGAGCAACACATCCACATCACTAGCAATTTTAAATGTTTTTATACTGTATAGCTATAAAAAATAAAACTACAAAGAATCATCTGCCAACAAATGTTATATTTTTCAAAGAGGAAGCACAAGTAATATAAGCATCCTATAAAACAGAACTAAGCTAGAATTCTGGCCCCAACACTTCAAGAAAATGACTTAGCGTTCCTGAGGCTATTTTCTAATCTCCATTATCTGAGACAATACCTACCCTGTAGAGTCATTGTATTAAAGGGGAAAAACATAGAATCTGGCATATAATAAGAGCCCAATAAATGATGGCTGTTATTTTCCTCCACTATTGACATATATAATTTTCACAGTTAAAATTACAGTGCAGCTACAATTGTTTTCTTCCCGTTATGGAAACAAAACTGATTTGCCCCTCTCACATTAATAAACATCCTGTTTTCTGTGAGCTGTGATGTTTACCTTGCGTCTTTCTTCTGCAGCTTCTAATTTCTTCTGAATTTCCTCCAGGGAAAGATCCTTCTTCTTTGGAGGGGAAAGGGGGAAATCTGGGACCGATTCTTTTGACCGAGGGCTGAGAATCAGCTCAAAAGCCTGGCCTGAGGCACGCTTCTCCAGTTCTTTCACCTGAATATCTGGAGTTGATCATATTTATAATTCAGAAAAAAGGGATTCTCCTATTCTAATAAATGGTTCCATAATTTCTAAAAACCAAGCCAATTTAATGAATAGAATTAGGGCTGGCGAAGATGTGTTTGTAGGCAAGTAATTACTTAAATACCATCTCCCAGAAAAACAAAGCTCAACATCTTTGGATTAATAAACTCCATTTTGAGGAATTAGTATTTGACAATCATTTTAATGAACAAAAGAAAGACTTGCGCAAACTCCACAATTTTGCTTTGGACCAAGCCAAATCCTCTAATTATGAAACAATTATGAGCTCTCAGTACATTCAAGTGATAATCATTTTTTTAAATTATTCTCCTATTCAGAAAGTGGGTTTGTAATAAAACCAAAACAAGTGCCAGATTAAAATCTTTTAAGACCTAAGCTACCTCTTATTCTTTAATCATAAACCCATCAAAATTTCAGCTTTTCTGAATAGATTACCTACCAGAAGAAGCCATGATGAATAGAAGACAAGAGACTGGCAGTGTATTCTACACAATCCACTGGTAAGGAAAGCCCTGAAAATGATTTTCAAAAGCATGCAATCAATTTCTTTGCATTTCTGTATGTCATCAATACAAAGGGACCTTAAATCACATCTACATAAATTGATATCAGAAAAATCACTGTGTAATTATGTACATCATTAACCAAGAAAGAAAATTATCAGGGTTTCTGAAAATTACTGAAACATATTGGGAAAGCTGAATAAAACACTGGTTGCAAAAGATTAAGTTAGCTGACCTTGATTATTCAAAAAAATAAAAATAAGAAGGTAAGTTACAAGGTTGAAGGATCCCTCCCCACCCCCCCCAAAAAACTAAATTTTTTTCGCCCAAACCATGAGAAGATATTCCAGATTCAATTCAACAGTGAGATCGGAGCCATCTTAATACTGCCTACAACTCATTGTGCAAATGAAATACCCACCCCTGCTTTGTCTGGTCTGCCATAGTGGATAACATGACGCCCAAGCTAACGTTAACCAATTATGTTCAACTCCTATTGTTCTTAAGATTTAAGCTTCTTGCCCAACAGTGAGCAAAATTAAGTTTTGTGAACCTTTAGGTTTTAATATTTCTTGCCTATGTAAAAAAAAAAAAAATCCTACATGCATTTGTCGATTTTTTTTTTTTTTAAGATCACGATTCTTGGAGATCTCGGGCTAGTACTGAAAACCTAGGATTACAGATTCCCAACACACAGAAATTGAAATCTGCGACAGCAAAAACGTCTAGTTTCTACAGAGCTTTAGACAGCACCGGACCCGGGATGGGCGTGGCCCTGGCCAGGGCGAGCAGAGAGGGCAGGCTGCCCCCGGCCAATCAAAGCACGCCCTGAGCTCCGGCCCCTGGCCCCGCCCACTTCCTCCCCGCGCCTTTTCGAATCTCCGCGAACTCTCTACACTGCGGAGCCCGCGCGCGTGGGAAGGGGAGGGAGGGGCGGAGCCAACGGTCCTATCCGGGTAACTCCGCCCCTCCCGAACTCGCCCCGCGCGGACGCCCCCCCCTCAACTCCCGCCAAAAACACCGCCAAGCCGCCGCTGCAGCTTGGCGGGTGGGGCGGGCACAGGGAACTGGCCGCCGGGTAGCTCCGCCGTCCGCTGCCTATCTCCTCCGGTCACCTCAATACCCAAACAGCAGTATCCCAGAACTGTTCGCGGTCCCCTTCCGCGGGGATTGGCGAGCCACCCTGGGCGAGTCTCCCAACCATGGGAGAGGGCAACAGCGGGGAGGGGGCGCGGCCCCAGCCGCCTGCAGCCTGGACCTAGGGCTGCTGCTCTCCAGGGGCGCGCCCTACTCCCTCAGACAATAGGGACCCCACAAAAGACGCATACAGAAGGCGAGGGAAAGGGGAGGCAGACGAGGGCCCACGCCCCCTATTGTCTCCTCGACGGCACCCCGAGACTGACGACCAGAGTTCTCCCAGGTGGCCGCGCCCCTTCCCCACGACAGTCGCGCCCCCAGGGAGTGGGGACAATGCCGGGGCTCCGCCCGAGCCACACACAAAGCGGAGCGACCCCCGCCCGCCAGCCCCTCTCGGGGGCCCGCGGCCACGCCCGCCGCCATCCCCCGGGTTGCTGCCACAGCTTGACCGCTCCCGCCCGCGGCGTTTCTCAAAACTGCCCCCAACCCGCCACCACTGGCCCTATTGAGAACCCAACACCCACCTGCTCGGTCCGAGCCGCCTGGCCACACTGAGCACCAACAGACCTGGGCGCGCACAAAAGCGCCAAACAGCGGCACGTGACCTCCCCGCGGGGCTCCGCATTGGCTGAGCGCAGCGGCACGTGCCGACCCCTCCCCACTACCCGAGTGGGCTCCGCCCCCTCTGGACCCGGAGCACCTCGGGAAGTGTAGTCCAAGCCAACTGGGCACGAGGACAATGCGGAGGTGGGTGTGCTTGGGGGTCTCCCCAGGTGTGAGCCAGCGGCTAGGGCGCGGTCTCACCCCGAAAGAGGGCGTTGGCGCGGCGACCAGGACAAAGTCAGAGCTGGCTTTGCATCTATGGGGAAAGGGTAGGGTGGGGCGGGGCGGAGGTAAGGGGGTCCCGCCCTACCTCTTAAACCTTGGCTGCCTGGACTCTTCCTCGTTCGAGCCACTTACCCTGGTTCTTCCCGGTGCCAGCACCTAAACAGAGCAACGTCCCTTCTGGTGCCCCACCCCGCACCGTCGCCTAAGATGCCTGAGTCCTTGTGATAGGACAATGTCACTCCACTTCCCTGCATAGCCCCCTGCCCTTTAGCGTCCTACTTCTGGATACCCGCGTGCTACCTGTATTATGACATCATTATAGTCTCTAACCCACCCAGTGCTAACGGGTCACGCGCGGGCGTGGCTCTTCCCTCACTGTGTGCGTCCTCACTAGTGTCCTCAGCCTCTCGAGCTGGTGACCAGGGACTCCATGCAGGAAAGCGTGAGGCTCTGGAATTTGATCTCCTCTGGTCTAACAAAGCCACTGGGCTCAAATGCAGACTCCATCTGCTCTGCCAACCCTTCACCATGATAGGGAAGGAAGACCAGTAGCAGTTCTAGATACACAGCCTGCAGCTAAGTGTTGCTTTTGTTCTTGGAGCACGTGCTCGTCAGAGCAGTGCAGTGCTCTTTTTAAGAATGAAAACAAAAGGAACCTCAAGGTCACTGTTCCTCTGGCCTGGATAGATCAGAACCACAGCAGAGGCACAGAGGAAATTGGTTTGACCCTGACTATCTTAAAATGACTGACCTCCCCTTCCCCACAAAATGAGAAAAATAAATAAGTGAAATGCTCATGGTTCCAGATCTCCTCTCCCACTCCCCTGACCAAGACTCTAGTGATGGTGTATCAAGGCATATGCTTTGAGACCTGATGAAACAAAGGACACCTTCATTTTATTAATGGGCTTAATGTTCCCAAACCAAGAAACACATTTGACCAACTCTCTGGAAATAACAGTCTTAATTTAAAAAGGCTCCATAACTAGTTAGTCACTAGGGACGTGCCAGAGATAAAACAATTAATAGGTGTTGGGGACAATGAAAACTGAATCATACAGGCAGCAAATATCACACAAAGCAAACAATTAGCAACTCCCTATTGCCTGAAATATGCTGGTTGCAGCATTTTCTCCAACAATCGCCCTTGTGTGGGGTCTGCCTCCCCCCAGCTAGTCTAAGTGGCTTTTGCCCAGCATGCAAGCTCGGACCAGGAATGATTCATATTCTGAACCCAGAAAAGCTTCTTTCAGGAACTTAGCCTCAGAACGGCCAGGTGCTTCCATCTGTCAGAATCTTAAAAAAAAAAAAAAAAAAAGGAGCCAAGCTAAGACCTTGCTGAAAAATGACTTAGACACCACAAATGAGCAAGAGTTCCAATGCCAAGAGGTCTGTTACCCCCTGAACTAACCTTTTATCTTTCAAGATAAACTTGATCTGTAAGTTTGTATAGGAAAGTCACGCCCATTTGATGCATTTTTAAAAATATAAGAAATTGCCAGATGAAAATCTTACTTTTCTGACTACTAATGTTGTGACAGGAAAAAAATTAATCTTTCAAAACACTGATTATTTTAAAGCACTTACACCATTTCACCCCACCTTTTCTTTCTCCCTGGAGCAGATGTCTATTTCCATGGAAACCACAGCTAGGACTGTAGATGTTAGAACTCATATAGATTTTTAATTCTTTTTTGTTGTTGTTGTTCTTATTAATAATGCCACTTGGGGCTGGGGATGTGGCTCGGGCGGTGGCGCGCTCGCCTGGCATGCGTGCGGCCCGGGTTCGATCCTCAGCACCACATACCAACAAAGATGTTGTGTCCACCGAAAACTAAAAAAATAATGCCACTTGGCTTCTGGGTTTGTTGTTAGATACCTGGTCCTGCCAGTCTCTGTGAGGAGGATTTCCTGAAATCCTCATTGCTGCTTGGGATCAGAAGGGGATGGGTTAAAAATTCCTCTAGAATGATCTGGTGAATAGAAAAGTCTTTGTGAGCAGGGCGTGGTAGTGCACGCCTATAATCTCAGCTACTCTGAAGGCTGAGGCAGGAGGATCATAAATTCAAGACCAGCCTGGGAAATTTAGGGGGATCCTCTCTCAAAATAAAAAGGACTGGGATGTAGTTCTTTTGTGGGCTTTTATGAATTTTCATCTGCGTTCACTGGTATAGAAAGGGCTTTCAACTCTAAGGTGAGAAAAAATAGCGTTGAGACTTCACTTTGGAGAGGGGCAGAATCTCCCTTTTTGAAGACTTCCTAAAACTAACTTCAAGATCCCCTCCCTCTTGCAGAGGCAGCAAGGAGTTAACATTCCCGTCCTGAAACTGTCTGTCTTTGCCCATGAGAACTATTTTTGCTTCTGCTCAGATGGTTTGGTCGGATTGTTACGAAACTGGCTGTGACTATGGATTAGCACAAAGTGAAGTCGAGATATGGCAGCCATCCAGATTATTTGATCTGTGTAGACAGCCAAAGGAGGGCACTTCAGGCTTCAAAGTCCAGAAGGGATGTCTACACTGATGAAACAAGCGAGCAGGGCTGTTGTCACATCTTCTCTGTTCCCAGAGAGACGGCAGGCTTTGTTCTTTGTTGGTTCTGAGGCTGCCGGGGTTGGTCTCCCACATAGGCGCCGAGTTCTATTGCTGCTTATGGGGCCTGTCCTTGGCCTAGGGTGTTGTGGGAGAGGTTTTCTTATTGTCTCAGCCTCTTTCTTCCCTTTGTCCCTGGTCCTCAGGCTCCGTGCTCTCATGCTCACTTCCTGCCTTCTTTTTTCTAAACCTGTGAATCTGCAATTTCACACACCCCGCCCCTCACTAGACCATTAGGTCCTAGGGTGCAGGGACACTGTCTTTGCCTTGGTGTCCAGCACTGGGCCTGGCCCAGGATGGGGACTTGGATGTTCGCAGCCCTCTTATCCTCTGCTTGTCTCCCATGATAGTAGATCCCTCCAATATGGGGTGAGGGGTGTATAATGAGGGTTTGAGTTAATGTACCTGAAATTAAGACAGGAATTTGGGAATACAGAAAAAGAAAGGTGGCCACAAGCTTGAGCTATTGGAATGCCGGAAATTAATCTTTGAAATGCAAAACAAGCACCTTGGGCCACCCAGCCCATGACTTTAGTTGGAAGCCCCCCACCTTGACCTGTGCCCTTGACCTGTGCCCTTGACCTATGCCCTTGCCTATAAAAACTTGAGGGCAAAGTGCCAGCTCTAGAAAAACTGGTGTGAAAGTGTGTAATTCCACCCTGACTCCTCCTCTAGCCCAGCCCCTCGCCATTGTCCCTATGTTATTAACTCCCAACCGGCTATTGTTTCTTCCTCTGGAGAAGCTGTTTCCTTTTCTGCCTGTGTCTCTGACTGATGCTTACTGAAATTCTGTTCTGTCTCTTTGGCCAAGAACCTTGGTGACTTGTCCTGAGTCGAGGTCGCACTCTCTGGGAACTCCTCTGATAACAAAAGCACTGAGCATAACACCTGGCATCTTGTACCTGCTGTACCCTTAAACATCAATGATAGAGAACTTTCTTGTCTGCTAGAGATTATTGAATGAAGGAATGACTATTATACTTCCACCCTTTGGTAGGAGTGGTAGTTGCTAGGTAATTCTTTCCGTGAGGTGTTTTATTTTTAAAAATATTTTTTTACAGGGCTGTGGCTATAGCTCAGTGGTAGAGTGCTTGCCTAGCATGTGTGAGGTACTAGGTTCGATCCTCCACAACACATAAAAATAGATAAAATAAAGGTATTGTGTCCATCTACACACACACACACACACACACACACACACACACACATATTTTTTTCCCCACAGTGCTGAGGCTCGAATCCAGGACCTCATGAAGCAAGACTTCACCTCTGAGCTATAGTCCCAACCCTATTTTATATTTTGGTGCTGGGGATTGAACCTAGGGCCAGGAGCATGCTGAGAGCATGTTCTACCACTGAGCTACATCCCCAGCCTCCTTATGGGGTAGTTAGTTTAATCAATCAATGAACTAGTTAATTATTTCGCAGGCCTGAGGATCAAACCCAGGGCCTCTCACATGCCAAGAAATCGGACTACCACTGAGCTACATCTCCAGCCCCCCATGTGGTATTTTTAAAAACTCCATCAATTCAACATTTTGAATAGATAACCCATTTATATGGTTTAAAAGTAAAGTATAAAAATCCTCTTCCCTTCTCTATCCCTATCTGATAAGTTCTTTACCTATCTCTCTTTCACCAAAATCATTGTTACCAGTTTCTGGTGTACCCACATGTTTCTTCTTTTTTTAAATGGATCTTTTATTTATTTATATGCAGTGCTGAGGATCGAACCCAGGACCTCACCCATGCCAGGCAAGTGTTCTACCACTGAGCCACAACTCCAGCCCCACCATGTTTGTTAATGTGTAGATATGTACTCTTGCCCTCCACTCCTTCCATAAATAATGAATGCTAGCCTACTGTAACTGTTCCATGTTTAGCAGTTTTCACTTAACGGTACACGTCAGGGGTCTTTTCTCTGTCTTTCCCCAGTTCATGCCCTTGATCTGGTGTCCACAACATGAAACATTCCATGATCTTGTTAGCCAGAGCTCTGTCCGTCGCTCTTAGTTAATTCCCAACTGTTGGCTGTTTCAAACAATGCTATAATGAATGGCCTTATACACATGGCATGTCCCTCGTGAGTGAGTGTATCTGCAAGATTTATTCCTAGAAGTGGTATTTCAGGGTCAAAGGGCAGGCCCATTTGTAATTTGGATAGTACCAAATTGCCTTCCACAGAAGTGGTACCAACTGAACACTCAGCATGTGGCATTTCAATTCATTATCTCAATTCATTCAAAAATGGTTTGAAAGGCTTTGTCTCTAGAAATTTCAGGCATTAGGGAAAAGCAGGGGGAGGTCCGGAAATCCCAGGAAAGACGTGCCTGTCAATTCTGAGTGTATTAATAACTCCTATAAATACTTCACTAGCAGCAGCTGATTTCAGAACAGCTCTGGCTCCTGTACTGTGGAGATTGCTGTGGAGGGATCTGTGGGTGTGCCACCAGGAGGCAAGAAGCTTTTTGAAGGCAGGGTCTTTTCCCTCTCTGTATCCCATTCCTGCCCCCTGATGCCTGACACAATGCCTGGCATAATTTTGTGTGTGTGTGTGTGTGTGTGTGTGTGTGTGTGTGATGGGGATTGAACCCAGTAGTGCTTAACCATGGAGCCATATCCCCAGCCCCTTTTATTTTTTTATTTAGAGACAGGGTCTTGCTAAGTTGCTTAGGGCCTCACTAAATGGTTTAGGCTGGCTTTGAACTTGTGATCCCCTTGCCTCAGCCTCCCAAGCCATTGGGATTGCAGGCATGAACAACTGCACTTGACTGGCATAATTCTTAATTAATTCTAAGATTTATTTCTTTCCACATTTTTCTATTTTTGAAATCAGTTTGGCCTCATCATCAGTAAATAGCATATCTTAAGTATTGACAGCACTTTTCTTAGCAGGACATAAATTAATGGTATGACTTAAAATCAATGGCATTTTCAAATCAAATGAACTGTGGACAAGTGCACACTATAAATGTGTGAGTGGCATGGAGCCAACACTCCATGTTCTAACCCTCATCCCTCTAACGCAAGGCTGCGCCTTCTTTAACGATTCCTTTTATGGGATGATTCTCCATTTTCCTCTTGGGATCCTCCTCTCTGCTGAATGCTAAAACCACATTTTCAACTGCCTAAGGAATTTCTCCTCATGAGCACCCTGTAAGGCCCTCAAACCCCTTGTGATACTCAGTGAACTAACATCTTCCCAACAACCCACATCGGGGATTCCCAACCCAGCTAGATGGCTCCACTAGACTGTCACCCTCCAGGCTTAAACCTTCATGCAGATTCTAGTCTCCACTCTGTCATCTGAAGCCTCTGATGGTAGAATCTTAGCGTTTTCTAGCAGAACGGAACCTTTTAAATAATAATAGCTAACATACTTCTAGAATGTTTAGCACACAGCTAAACACTCCATGCATATGAATTCATATGATCCTCATGACAATCTTAGAAGATTGTAAAGATAAGGAAGCAAATGTGACCAACTGTCCTTGTTCCCCCAAGACTGAAGGGTTTTCCCAGGATGAGGGACTTTCAGTGCTAAAGTCTCAGGCAGTCCTGAATGAACTGATCACCCTAAAGAAACTGAATCACAGAGACTGTACCTTCTTGACACATTTCAAATGTAGTCCTTGCGTGAGGCTCTGTACTGTAGAAGGCTGCACCCTGAATTCCTCCAGTGTGCCCCCCACAAGTATATGGAGTTCCCTGGGGCCAAGGAGGTGAGCCCACTGGAACTTGGGCACCCTGTCCAGACCACCTGCTGGGTACCCAGGGCTCCAGAATTCCCTTGCCAAAATGGCCCAAGTCTATTTTCGGCATCTGCACTAGCGCTCTCCCTGGGCGCATCCTCCCAGGGCAAACTTCCTGCCTGTGCCCAGAGCTGGTGATTCACAGTGGGCCGGTGAGTGCCAGGGGAGCAGGAATGGGAAGACCAGGGAGCAGACAGCTCTACTCAAAACCTGGCGTTCTAGGCTATCATGAAGGAGAGAACATGCATTAAAAAAAAAAAAAAAAAAAAAAACAGTTTGTGACTCTGACACTTAGTAAGATGGTGTCAGGGCTTCCCTTATATACTCCTGCCCAGGTCTGCAGACATTAGCATCGGCTGGCTTGCAGAGATGAGATTGCTGGACAAGTGGGGGAGTGGCACAGCTTTGACAGTCTGGTTTCGACTCTGTGCTCTATTTATATTTATTATATTTATATTATATTTATGGTTTTTTCATTGGTGCTCTGTTTTCTTTGGCAGATGCAGGAGGAAGACTTGAGCACTTTAGACATTTGCCCAAGGTCCGGTGGCTACGGGCTACTACATGTCAGATCCTCCTGCCTCAGCCTTCCAAGTCACTGGAATTACAGGCTTGCTGGGATTACAGGTAGGTACCACCTGCTCTTGGCAACTCGTTCATTTTTTTTCCCCCTGCAGAACTGGGGCTCAAACCCAGGGCCCAGTGCATGCTAACAAATGCCTTACCACCGTGCTACATCCCTAGCCCCAAACGCTTTGATTCTTGATACATCTGAAGATCTGTCTTCTCAAAGAGGGATGGTGATAGGGAAGGACTAAAAGAACAGAAGTGCCAGGCATGATGGCTCATGCCTGTATTCCCAGCTATTGGGGAGGCCGAAGCAGGAGAATTGCAAATTCAAGGTGTCGGGGAAATTTAACAAGACCCTATCTCAAAATTTAAAAAATTAAAATGGGCTTGGGGTGTCACTCAGTGATGAAGCACTAGTATTCAATTCCTAAGTTCAATTCCTAGTACTACCAAAAAAAAAAAAAAAGATGAACAGAATAATGAAATCTGTCATTGTTGAACTTAGCAACGGAATAGATCTCTTTTGTTTTTTTACTTTTTTTATTAGTCCATTTATAGTTATATGTAATACTGGGGTCCACTTTTACATAATTATCCATGCATAGAATATAATTTGCTCCATTTCAGTTTCCAGTATTTCCTTCTTTCCTCCCCCTCCGCCATTCCCCTTCCCTGTTCTATTGGTCTTCCTTGTGTTTATTTATAGTTTTTTCATTGGTGCTTTATAGATGTACCTAAAGGTGAAATTCACTGTGGTATATTCATATATACACACAGCATGACTTGGTCAATCTCATCCTGTAGTTCCTCCCTTTTCCTGGCCCTCTTCCCTCCCTCTCTTATTCCTTTACTCCACTGATTTCTCTTCTATATTCATGGGATACCCTTCTTCTCCCCAACCCTCTTATTTTGCTCAAGCTTCTGCATATTAAGAGAAAATATTTGACCCTTAACTTTCTACGTCTGGTCTACATCCCTTAGCATGATGACCTCCATTTCCATCCGTTTATCAGCAAATGCCATAATTTTGTTCTTCTTTATGGCTGAGTAAAAACTCCATTGTGTATATAATACTATGTTTTCTTTACCTATTCATCTGTTGATGGGCACCTGGGCTGGATCTATAACTTGGCCATTGGGAATCATGCTGCTATAAACACTGATGTGCCTGTATCTCTGTAGTATGCTGATTTTAATTCTTTTGGATAAATACCAGTGAGTGGAATAACTGGGTCATCTGGTGGTTCCATTCCTAGTCTTTTGAGGAATCTCAGAGTAGATCTCATAATGCATGAGATTCTTGCTAGAAGAGGTGTTGAGACAAAAATTTGCCAGTGAGCCATCAGAAACATTGACCTAGATTCTTGGATTAGAAAGGAGATGGCTGAATTGACTTCCTTTCCTGCCTTAACATTCTTTTTCTTTTTGCAGCAGATAATAGGGATAAGCTGGGGGTTGGGTACTGGGGATTGAACCCAGGTGTGCTTTACCACTGAGCTGCCCCTTTTATTTTTCATTTGAGATGGTGTCTTGCTGAATTGCTCAAACTTGGGATCCTCCTACTTCAGCCTCCAGAGCTTCTGAGACTACAGGTATTTGCCATTCCAGTGCCGAGCCTTTTTCATTCATTAGTATTTTGCAGTGGTGGGGATGGAAGCCAGAGCAGGGCCTCGTGAATGCTAGGCCAGTGCTCTACCACTGAGCTAGATCATGGGTCCTAGGATTCTTTTTTTAATAAGATGGAGAAAGGTTGGGGCTGGGGATGTGGCTCAAGTGGTAGCGCGCTCGCCTGGCATGCGTGCGGCCCGGGGTTCGATCCTCAGCACCACATACAAAGATGTTGTGTTCGCCGAAAACTAAAAAATAAATATTAAAATTCTCTCTCTCTTTAAAAAAAAAATAAGATGGAGAAAGGTTTGTGATGCACTAAAAAAAAAACGAAGAAAGGACACCCAACTGTGTCCACTTATGAGTTCAACTAGGAACAAAATATAGTGGAGACAGTGCACCAAAATATTAGTTCTGGAGGGTAAAGAACAGTTGAATTTGATATTCTCCTTTGTACTATTCTGGATTTTCTCAACTCCTTAAAACGAGCATGTGTTACTTTTTTTTAATGTATTATTTTAACTAATGACAAACAAACAAAAAAACAAACTGCAGCTGAGCTGGGGATGTAGTTCAGTGGCAGACCACTTGCCTAGTATACCTGAGGCCCTGGGAGAGGATTAGATTTTCCAAAAAAAAAAAAAAAATTGCATTTTTCCCATTATGTCCCTACCCTCATTCTCGCTACCCCCAAACTCCTTGAGGTTTCAGCTTCCTCAAAGGCCACATACCTATATGTCCCAGTGTTTTGCCGACACCAACTGTCTTAGTTCAGGCTTCTGTAATAGAATACCACAGGCATGGGGCGGCTTAAACAATAAACATTATTTCTTACAGTCCTGGAGGCTGGGAAGTCCATCAAGGTAGGAGCAGCCCCAGTGTCTGGTGAGGGCATGCTTCCTGGTTTGCAAATGGCCATCTTCTCCTATCCTCTCACAGCTGAAAGGAGAAAGAGAGAGAGAGAGAGAGAGAGAGAGAGAGAACGAGCGCCCACTTCTCCTCCATTTTTTACATTTTTTATAAGTGCATTAACCCCATTCATTTTTTTATGTATCACTTTTACTAATGATTAAAAAAAAATACAGGGGCTGGGGATGTGGCTCAAGTGGTGGCGCGCTCGCCTGGCATGCGTGCGGCCCGGGTTCGATCCTCAGCACCACATACCAACAAAGATGTTGTGTCCGCCGAGAACTAAAAATAAATATTAAAAATTCTCTCTCTCTCTCTCTCTTGCCAATGTCTTGGCTTGGCACAGAATCACGAGCCACCACACACCTTGTAGATTCAAACAGGAATTCTTTATTCCCGAACTCACACCGGCCTCCACACATGCTCTGGGGCAATCCCAGTTCTCCTCCGCCCAATTCACCTACTCCACGAGGCTTTCTTTCCAATCTCCTTTGAATCTCACGAGAACTCAACGGGAACAAGCAGCAGGAACACCCTAATCCCGGCAGCAATAATCTTCAACCTCCAACTTCCCTAAAACCCATATTGTCTTAAACTGGGAACGCCTTAAATTTGTCTTAAACCGGGAACGCCCTAAACCCAAGGAGCGGGATACTTCCTCAAACTGCAGGATACACCCTAATCCTGGATCCACCCTCGTCCTTGAGCAGGGTCACCTTTCTCAAACACACATGCAATGTCAACAGCGAAATTCCAAGGCAAGTCCATTTAACATGGGGTACGCTGGCAAGGAAATTTCGATGCGTCATTCCTACTTGGCAATGGCCCTCAGCACTCTCTCCCCCTCTCTCACTCTCTCTTTAAAAAAAAAAAATACAAACTACAGCTGCACCCTCATGACCTCATTACCTTCCAAAGACCCTACCTCCATATACCATATACCTTAAAGATGAGTAGGCTTCAACATATGAATTTAGAAGGGACACAACATTCAGGCCATAGACCCAACCCTCAGCCTTGAGTCCCTGGGTTTCTGTCTACACCGAAATTCTTTCCTTGCCAGGTGAGGTGGCACACGTCAGTAGTCCCAGCGACTCAGGAAGCTGAGGCAGAAGGATCGTAATTTTAAGGCCAGCCTGGGCAATTAAATGAGACCCTGCATTAAAAAAAAAAAAGTGTGTTGGTGGCGGGGATGAAGCTCTGTGGTAGAGGGCCCCTAAGTTATTCTCCAGTACTATAAAAAGAAAAAAAATTCTCTCCAATTCAAGATCTTTTTTTTTTTTTTTTTTGGTAGTTGTAGATGAACAGAATGCCTTTATTTTATTTTATTTTTATGTGGTGCTGAGGATCAAACCCAGTGCCTCACACATGTGAGGCAAGTGCTCTGAGCTACCGCCCCAGCCCTGAAGATCTTGATTAATCTCTCTGACCCCCACGATTATGTGGTAGCGGTATTATAGTTATCTTTATAGGTGTCTGTCCCCCTCGCTGGAGAGTAAGCTCCTTGAGGGTAGGACTCTGTATGACTTGGTCTTGGTATGCCTACCACACCATGAACAGACACTCAGCAAATGTCAAATTGTTCCATTTTGGGCCACAAAATGACATTTAGGGCTTAAGGTGAGACAGCTCATCTGAGTGTATATTCTGAAGTCCAGTCTCTTGCAAATTCAAAAGTACTATTCCAGTGCTATTTATTCTTTAAAAAAAATGTGGTTTTATGGGGTTGGGGTTGTGGCTCTGTGGTAGAGCGCATACCTAGCACTGGTGAGGCACTGGGTTCACTCCTCAGCACCACATAGAGATGATTAAGTTAAATAAAGGTATTGTGTCCACTTTATTTTTTTTTTAAAGAGAGTGAGACAGGGGGAGAGAGAGAGAGAGAGAGAGAGAGAATTTTAATATTTATTTATTTATTTATTTTTTAGTTCTCGGCGGACACAACATCTTTGTTTGTATGTGGTGCTGAGGATCGAACCCGGGCCGCACGCATGCCAGGCGAGCGCGCTACCGCTTGAGCCACATCCCCAGCCCTTGTGTCCACTTTAAAAAAAAAAAAAAAGAAGAAGAAGAAAAAGAAGAAAGAAAGAAATGTGTTTTATTTGTTCTAAGCTTTAATTTTCAATCTCATTTCCAGAGAGTTGCCATGACAGTTCATGGAGTCCCCACACACCCTTTAGCCAGCTTTCTCTAATATTAACGCCTTACATAATCATGGTACGTTTATCTAAACTACAACATCAACATCGGTACCATGCTATTAACTAAATGGCTGACTTTAATAGGATCCCTCATTTTCCCCCTGGGGTCCTTTTGTGTTCCAGGAGCTAACCCAGGATACCAACTTGCACAGAGCATCTTGTCTTCTTAGCTGGTGACATTTCTTGTAATGAGGTAGCTGGGGTGATTGCTGCCTAGTGTCTTCTCCAACTAGCTTTTTCCAAATAATCAAAATGCAAGCAGCTGTGGGGTATAGCTATTGTCTTCTGCTGGACTTCTGGGGCTTCAGATGGGTCATTTCTTCCTCCTCCATGGAGCTAGGAGGATGATTTTCATAGTCTGTTTATTGAATGGGCTCTTGTGGACCTAAAAATGGGGGAATTACCAGTTTCTTTAGATTCGTTAAATTTCTGGGCCATTCTGCAGCACACGTTTCCACGGCCTGGCAGGAAAGCGTGTTCCCAGTCTCTTGCAAGGAAGGCTTCCAAGGGCCTGGCATTATCAACAATCTTAGCAATTCAGTGAGAAGAGAGGTTACAGCTGTCACAGGAAGTTTAAGGGGAGGCTGCTGAAATCGCACCCCTTCCAGGCGGGGTGAAAGTCTACACTGAATGAAATTCAAGCCAGGAACATGGGGTGGTTGTGATGTCAGGTGGGGGAGGATGGATGCCCCGCAAGAAGAAAGACAGGAGGGAAACAAACAGATGTGTCATTGGAACTCGGGGTTTATTTGGGGAGCTCGGGGTTTCTCTGGCTAATAGACAGCAAGAGCTGTGGCAACAGGGTCCTTGCACCCATCAGTAGGCAGCGTCCCCGCCCTCCACTGGATGACCACAGCAGCCTTCTCATTGGTCTTCAGGCCTCCCCTCCCTCCAGTCCGTCCCAGCCCTGGTACTTGCCAACTGGAATCCCTCAGGAGGACCCAGGGGAAGCCTTCGCCCTGGAGGAGACTGGGGCAAATGGTAGAGGAAAGCCCCCATCTAAGCTAGAGGAGGAAGATGAGTTACTTTTCTGGGTCTTTATTAGCAAAGTTGTCACAAACTGGGTGGCCTGAACAAATTCAGTGTCTCACTGCTCTGGGGCTGCAAGTCTGAGATGGTGGTGTCAGAGGCTGGCTCCTGAGAGCTGTGAGGGAGGGTCTATTCCATGCTTCTCTTTTGGCTTCAGGTAGCCCCAACCAGTCCTTGGCCTGGTCTTCCCTCTGGGTGCCTCTGTCTTTGGGCACACATTTCCCATTTTTATAAGGACACCATCTTACTGGATTAGTGCCCAACTCCATGAACTCATTTTGATCGATCATCTGCAAAGACTTAATTTGCACATAAGGTCACGCTCACAGGTGCAGGAGGGCTAGGATTTCAACAACTTTTTAGGGGACACAAGTCAGTCCATAACAGAGGGCTCTGTTCAGCTCTGGCTAATGGCTGACCTACAACAATATGACTACAGAAACTGGAATTTAGGACTTTTCATGTCATCTCCTGACTTTTAAATAAATTAACTTGTTTAATATCATGAGCTGAAAGCAAGTCAGACTTGGCTCTACTCATACCACGGGGGTCTCCCTAAGTTCTGAGCCTGATTTTGCACTTCACCCAGCACCTGTGGGGTTAAAGGACAACTTAGCATGGCACACAAGGCCTTCCACAGGCCAGTTCTTGCCCACCTCCCCAGAGTCTTTTCCCACTGCCCCTGCTGTGTCCCCACCAGGTACAACCCTGTGAAAAGTCCTGCCCTCCTCCCGTGGCCAGGTCACTGCACACTGTGTGCCTCTGTGCTTTGTGCTCCCCTCCCCTTCACACCTTCTTGGCTCTAGTCTCTAGGAACTCCTGGCCACCTCACAAGTGCCCTCTCCTTGCCACCCTTCTCTGAAGCCTTCCCTGACCACACCCCATCAGAGTTAACCTCTTCCTTCCCAGGCCTCTGAACACCCCACATTTCCCTAGGATGGCACTTAATCTATTTGCTCTTATTTGATTACCTCCTTTCTGGACCATGAGCTCCCTGAGGGCAGAGACTGTCAATCTGGAACACCTAGCACAGACCCTGACACACTCTACAGGGCAATGAATCATGTACCCTAGGGGCCCCAGGGAAGCATCCTGTGGAGTCCCTGTCCTCAAGGCCCTTACAATTCAGCTGGTTCATAGGTACACAGCAAAGAAAAGGTGAAAGATATTGGGGGAGGTGACAATAGGCAAAAGGAGCAAAGGAGCGGTCCCTGGGGCCTACAGTGTTCAATGCATCCTCATTTGGGAACGAAAAGATCCTGTTTGGTGGCCTGAGAGAGCCCTGCTTTTGTGCAAAGAAAGATCAAGATAACCTGGTAAGTCCTCCCAGAAACAGGGAGTCGGTGTACTGTCTGCTCACAGCGAGGTCCACTGGGTGCTCATTGTAAGATGAGAAAGTGGGGTGAGGAGAAGAGAGCAGAGGTGGAGGGAGAGGAGGAGGAGGGGCAGAAGTATGTGTACCTGTGGCACTTCCCCGTCATGCGCCAGTTTCCTGTCTACCAGGTCTTTCCCAGCAGCGTGCACCTGCGCTGCAACTCACTGTACCTTACAACCTCCGCGTCTCCTCCTCCCCTTCAGAGCCCCCATTTCTTCGCTGTCAGTTGTAAAAGAGCTCTCTGTCTCCGACTCCTCCCCGCCTTTCTCTTTAAACTCTCTTTGTACACTTGGGCTTGCCAAGTTCTGCAGACACAGCTTGTGTCAAGATCACCCATGAGATCTATCTTATTGACTCCAATGCCAATTTCAAGTTCTCATTGTCTTTGCCCCAGCTGACCTTGAACCACTATATTCAGCTGACTGCCAGGATGCCACACTCTTCCAGGTTCCCTCCTACTTCAATGGCTATTCCTTGTTAGTCCCCTCTGTCCCCTTTACCTCTAAGCACCACAGAACTCAACGTGGATTCATTACTCTCCTGGGGAACCTCAGCCAGTTCTGTGGTTTTGAATATCATCTGTGCTGACTTCTCTCTTTCTTTCTTTCTCCCTCCCTCCCTCCCTCCCTTTCTTTCTTTCTTTCTTTCTTTCTTTCTTTCTTTCTTTCTGTGTGGTGGTGTTGGAATGGAACTCAGAGCCTCACACATGCTTGGCATGTGCTCTTCCACAACTACATCCCCAGTCCTTTTAAAAACTTTTATTTTGAGATGGGGTCTTGTTAGGCTGCCCAGGCTGGCCTTGAACTTGCAATCCTTGTACTTCAGCCTCCCAAGTTGCTGGGATTAAATATGTGTGCTACTACATGCTCTGACTTCCAAATTTATATATCCTCCTAAGTTTATGCTCTGGATTTCAGACTTACTTATCAACTCCTATTCTGCATTTTCACGTGTTGTCTCCAAACTAAGTGTGTCCAAAGCTGAACTCCTGATCTTCCTCTACCTTCCAACCTGTTCCCCCCCCCCATTGCCCTGTATATTGCATCTTTCTTATCCCAAGGAAATAAGTTATTTATTTATTTTCTGTGTCTCCTCCACCCCAGCCCCTGAATTGAATGTAAGAGAATAGGGCTGTGTCCATTTTCTTCACTACTGAAGAACAGTTCCTGATACATAGAAGGCTTTCAGTACATATCTGGTGTATGAGTAAACTGAGTGCATTGGGAGCTAGGAGCATAAGGGTTAAGAATGTGGGCTCTGGTTCTGTTGCTTCTGTCTCTTACCTTGAACAAACAGAACTCAGAGTTTCTAGGATGAGCACCAGAGAACTCAGTCCAGAGAATTTATTGCTTTTGATCCAATAGGAGTTGTCAGGCCCAAAAGGCAAGTCCCTGGTCTAGAAGTGCACAGTAAATAGACCATCTGCTCTGAGCGCTGAGGGACCCTGAGGAGCAGCCCTAACCCAGGCAGGGGAGGCCTCCAAGAGAAAAGGACAGCTGATGAGGACTGAAGGAAATTTGCAAAGACAAAGTGGAATATGGTGCCAGTGAGAGGAGACGATAGAGTGCAGTTAAATCCCCAGGAGAGCCTGGTGCAGTGGCGCAGGCCTGTGGTCCCAGTGGTTCAGGAGGTGGGGGCAGGACGATCAGGAGTTCAAAACCAGCCTCAGCAAAAGCGATTTACTAAGCAACTCGGTGAGACCCTGTCTCTAAATAAAATACAAAATGGGGCTGGGGATGTGACTCAGTGGTCGAATGTCCCTTAGTTCAATCCCCAGTACCTCCCACCAAAAAAAAAAAATACCCAAAGCAGAAAGAGAGACAGACAGACAAATAGACACTAACTCAGTGAACCTGCAGGGAGCTTGCCCTGGCTGGAGCCCATAGGTTTCAAATGGAGGAGGGGTTAAGTTTAAACTTGAGGGGCTGGGGCTCAGTGGTAGGGTGCCTGCCTAGCAGTGTGAAGCACTGGGTTCGATTCTCAGTACCACATAAAAAAAAAATTGGGCTGGGGATGTGGCTCAAGCGGTAGCGCGCTCGCCTAGCATGCGAGCGGCCCAGGTTCGATCCTCAGGACCACATGCAAAACAAAGATGTTGTGTCTGCCAAGAACTAAAAATAAATAAATAAATAAATAAATAAATAAATAAATAAATGAAGTATTGTATGCCGCGTCTGGCTGGCCGTCAGGAGGCACTTGTAGGTTCAAACAGAAACTCCTTTATTGCCCGAACTCCTGCGACCGCCACCCATGAGGCCCTTCCAGGAACACCACACACCAACCGGAATTCCCTACCCCGGCACTTCACTAACCAGCTCGAACTCTCCAGGAATCCCCACGAGAGCTCAACCATAACTCAAACTCATCGGGAACTCCGAGAACTCAAAAGTATCGGTTGCCCGAGGCAGCAGGAGCCGCCCAATTGCTGGACAGCAGGGGTCCATATACAACACAGCCTGCCCCAATCCAGCATCATCCAGTCACAGCAATTATACACAGCTTAACTTAATTATCATCATCTTAATGGCTAGCTGGCATGGCTCTCAACTATTGTATCCATCTACAACCTAAAAAGAATTAAAAAAAAAAAAAAAGATTAAACTTAAGACTGAGGGAGGGGCTGGGTGGAGTATCACTATTCTTGTAAGCCTTCCTGGGTGGGGTGGGGTGGAGTGGGGTTGCTAGGACTTTAAGGGCAATTGTTTAGAATCACAAGATCACAGACTCTTCAAATTGAGGAAAGTCTTGACTTCTGTGTTTTGAAAAAGTAAAACTAGGGCTGAGGGTGTAGCTCACTGGTAGAGCATGTGCTTAATATGCACAAGGCTCTAGGTTTGATCCCCAGCACAAATACACACACACACACACACACACACACACACAGACAAAATACTAAAACAAAACCAAAAAAGTACAAGGAAGAAATAAAAAATTACTACCATTTCTTGGAATTAAGCACTGTTGACATTTGAACATATTTGTCTTCAGTGTTTTCTTTATGAATATACAATTTGCAATTCCTTATATGTGAATGAACTGCCTTTTGGAGGGGCGGGTAGTGGGGATGGAACCCAGGGCACAGTGCACACTAGGCAAGCACTGACCTACACCCCCAGCCCCTGAAAAAATTAGAATATTAGAGGGAAAACTGAAGATCCTTCTCACTTATACTTGCTATCTCATCTCCCTGCCCCTCTCCCCAGGGACAGCCACTCTCATGTGGTAGGAGTGTATCTTTTCTGTCCTTTCTTTTTCCTTGAATAGAAAATCCATGGTTCTCTTTAATGTGTTGCAAAACTTATATTATGCATTATTTTTGCAACTTTCTGCTTTTACTTATGTTTGAAGCTCTATTCGTCTGTGTTCCAGTGAATAGATGGAGTTTATTCCTTCCAACTGTGATATAATGACTCATTTGGTATGAGCTCTATTTTATTTACACGTTCCCAGTTGTGGGCCCTTGAGCCGTTTTTTGGAGGCTTGTTATTAGATCAGGTGGTAGCAAACAGCCTTCCTGAGAACAGTAGGTGTTGCAAGTATTTTCCTGACCCGTTAGGAGTATTTACAGATTGTGAGAACCATTTTCCCAGAACCCCGCCCACGCTGGTCCATTTTAACCCTTCCCTCCATTTTTGTAAATGAAAAGACTGAGGCCTAGAGCTGAGTTATGGAGGATCAGGGTCAGGATCAGTGACACCACCCTGCCCCCATCCTGCGGTCCGCGTCTCTTCTCCCTGGAAAATCAGTTAAGACCCTGGAGAAGAAAGGAAGGGGTGGGCGGGAAAGGAATGGCTAAAATTCTCCAACAAGGCGATTATACCACGAGTGGAGATGATCGCAAATCCGCTCAGAAAATGGCCTCGCCACGCCGCGCAGATGCGCTGTCACCCCACCTGCGGCGCGCACAGCTGCACACACGTGTCAGGATTGGCTCGGCCTGAGCCAAGGCAAGGGTGGGGACCGAAATGGCGTCTGGAGCAGCTGACTTTTCAGAGCAGCTGCTCGGTGCTGGAACGGGGGCGGCCCGGGCTCGCTGGACTGTCCGCGGGCGCGGAGCCCGCAAAGGCCCACCTGAACCCGGGCAGAAGGGCCAGCCCGATCGCAGCACCCAGCGCCCAGCACCAGACGCCGCGACACCCCCTTGTCCCTCGTGGAGCCCAGGTAGCGGGTGAGGTCCCTAGCCCCACCGGGGAGCGCGGGCTGAGAGAACCGCATTCGTCGCTCCTCGCCCCTGGCCAAGGAGCATGCGCACCTGACCGCGCCCACCTGCTCCGCGGAGAGGCGTGTGGCTCTGGGGACCCAGGCAACCACCGCCTGCGGGTCAGCTGGGAGGAAGAACTGAATTGAGTGAGCATCAACCAAGAAAGGGGTCCCTTCGCACTGCCTGTCTCGGATCGGCCGCGGGGGAGCCCCACAAGAAGGCTCTGCCCCCCCCCCCCGCGCTGGGTGGCGACCAAACTCTGCGGTGACTTTGCGAGAGGGCCCCGCCCCCGGCCCCCTAAGGGTCAGTCCTGGGCTCGGGTATTTTTCCCTAGCAGCTGGTGGACAGCATTCCGTTTTCCTCTTCAGGGCAGGAAAGACCAGTGCGAGAATTTGAGGGAAAGAACAAAGGCGCTGGCAACGCCCAAGCCTCCTTTGGAGCCTGAAAGCCTGACTTCCTCGGGACCGGGGGTGACATCCAGGGCAGGCTACCACCTCTTGATCCCTTGCCAGGTTCCAAGCACTTTACCCAGTGTCTAATCCTCGGAACAATTCTGAAACAGGTCAGAGGATGTCATGTGTCAAGGTCACAATGTTTACAGTGGCAAAGCTGGGATTAGGAAATTCTCCCAGATCCTGAGTTTCAATTAAAAAAAAAAAAAAAAAAAAGATTGGGACTGGGGTTATAGCTCAGTGGCAGAGTGCTTGCCTAGCATGTGAGACACTGGCTCCATCCTTAGCAGTGGCATTAAAAATAAACAAATAAATAAAGGTATTGTGTCCATCTAGGACTAAAACTTAACTAAAAATTTAAAAAAGATTTAAAAGTTAACCATTTGCTCACTTTCCCTAATCTTAAACATATCCTTTTGAAAAAATAACTATTGAGAACTAACACTGCAAACAAGACTTTACTGCCTTTTTTTCACTTGGGCACCATCAGTGGCAGAAGGGAAAATGCGGGTGAGAGTATAAACAGGTGACACTTTTCAGGAAAGCACTCTGGCCATTTTTATCAAGAACTTTAAACATTGTCCCCTGTTCTGGAGAAAGCAAGATAGCCATTCTCTGGGACCCACCAATTCCACTGACAAGAATCCATTGCACAAAGGAGAGCATATATGTACCACATGATGTATAGGTAAGGGCATTCATCACTACACTGTTGCAACAGAGAAAGAAGGAAAACAACCTACAAGTGCCTCAGTTGAATTTATTTATTTAATTACGCCACATTCATCTAAAATAATTTTTTGCAATATTTAGAGACTGGTGCAGTTCTGCGGGTGCAGTGTCGCACACCTGTAATCACAGCGACTCAGCAGGCTGAGGCAGGAGGATCATGAATTCAAAAGCCAGTCTCAGCAATTTAGCAAGAAGCTAAGCAACTTAGTGGGACCCAGTCTCTAAATAAAATCTGAAAAGGGCCTGGGGGGCCTGGGGCTGGAGCTCAGTGGTAAAGTGCTTGCCTAGCATGTGTGAAGCTCTGGGTTTGATTCTCAGCACCACATAAAAACAAATAAATAAATTAAAGATTAAATTTTAAAAAAGAGTGTGTACTGGGGATGTGGCTCAGTGGTTGACCGCTCCTGGGTTCATTCCCTAGTACCAAAAAAAAAAAAAAAAAAAAGAAAGAAAGAAAAGAAAAGAAGGAGGAAGGGGAGGGGGAGAAGGAGAAGAAAATAGTGCAGTTCTGTCTTTTTTTGCCATGCTGGGGTTTGAACCCAGGGGTGCTTTACCAGTGAGCGATATCCCAGCCTCCCCACTCTTTTTTTGAGACAGTGTCTCACTAAGTTGCCCAGGCTGGCCTTGGATTTAGTGCATCAGCCTCCTCAGTCCCTGGGATTACAGGCACGCACCACCACACCTGGCCAGTTCTCTCTTTCATATATAGAGCAATCATCAAGATATATTAAGTGAGGGCTAGGGATGTGGCTCCGGGCTAGGGATGTGGCTCAAGCGGTAGCGCGCTCGCCTGGCATGCGTGCGGCAGGGGTTCGATCCTCAGCACCACATACCAACAAAAATGTTGTGTCTGCCGAGAACTAAAAAATAAATATTAAAAAAAAAATTCTCTCTCTCTTAAAAAAAGATAAATATTAAGTGAAAAAAGATAAGTGCAAAAGCATCTATCTAATGTATTACTATTTCTTTCTCTTTTGGGGAGGTGGGTACAAGGGATTGAACTCAGGGGCACTCGACCACTGAGCCACATCCTTAGCCCTATTTTGTATTTTATTAAAGACAGGGTCTCACTGAGTTGCTTAGCACCTTGCTAAATTGCTGAGGTTGGCTTTGAACTTGCAATCCTCCTGCCACCGCCTCACAAACTGCTGGGATTACAGGCGTGTGCCACAGCATTCGGCCAAATGTGTTACTATTTCTATAGGAAAAAAAGGAACATACATTTAAGTTTTTTCCCCATAAGAAACATACAAGAAGAAAACAGTTAATTGTGTTGCTTTTAGGGAGGAACCAGGTAAGAGGAAGACCTTCTTTTCATTGTAAACCCTTCAATGCCTTTGGAATTTTGTACCTTGTGTACATATTAGCAATTCAGATTTTCAAAAAAATAAAATCCCTACCTCTAGATATAACACTTCTTTTGGAAATCTAGCTTAAGTAAATTATTGGATTTTTGTTTTGTTTTGTTTGTGGTGCTAGGGAATGAACTCAGGACCTCATGCATGGTAGGCAAGTGCTCATAAGCCCCAGCTCTAATTCAATTATTAGAGTTTGGACAAGGACTTATGAAAACAAGAACAAAAACAAACACCGAGGTGTCAGTGAAAAAAAAATGTAGTCAACTTGAAAGCCAAACAACAGAAAAATAAACTAAAAAAATCATGGTATGTGCAAAGAATACCTTTTATAAAATCATGAAAAGATGTTTACAAAAATATTTTAGTGACATAGAAATGCTTATAATGTTAAGAAAAGTGGGACAGAAAACTATCTATGCTGTATGATCTGATCCCTAACAATTGCAGACATAAAAAAGTAATTGGAAGAAAATATGACTAAAATTATGTAAACAGTTGTGGTTTCTGGGGGGAAAGACTGAGTGATTTTCCAAAGGTTTGTATATTTTTCAGTTTCTTTGCAATAGGAATCTACATTGGATAATTAAAACACAGAAACAAAGAAAGCTTTAAAATAAATCCCTGTGGTAACTTGGAAAATTAAAGCTATACAGACATGTTAACCCAGCAATTCTACTTCTAGAAATAAATCCTGTATTAGTAGCCATACAAAAGCTGAAAGCATTATTATTAATAAGACTGTGGTGGTGCATGCCTATAATCCCAGAGGCTCAAGAGGCGGAGGCAGGAGGATCAGGAGTTCAAAGCCAGCCCCAGCAACGTAGTGAGACCCTAAGCAACTTAATGAGACTCTGTCTCCAAAAAAAAAGGTGGGGGGAGCTGGGAAAAAGCACCCCTGGGTTCAATCCCTGGTACCCAAAAAAAAAAAAAGACTGTAAATAGCTTGTTTATTGGAGGAGATCAGATAAACAAGGACATCTGAAATGTAGACTATATGAAATAGGAGCTTTGCAGAATAGAGCAGGTTTACTGTCTTTTTTTCCTCCCATTTATTTACTTATTTTTAATTTTTTGTAGGTACCGGGGATCAAACCCAGGGCTTTAGCATGCTAGGGAAATGTTCTAGCACTGAGCTCTATCCCCAGACCGGATTTACTCTCTTGAAAAAGACTAAGAATTGCTCTTATGGTGGGAAAAGTAACTAGCAAAGCAAAATGGGTGTTACCATTGCCTTTATGCTAAAGAAAGAAAAACTAAAACTCTACTCATGGGTGCGAGGGCATTAAATTATTAACAGTAGCTTTTTGGTGAAGGGAATAAACAACAAAGGCAGGTTGCTTTTGACTCTAAGTTTATCTGCGGTGTTTGCATCGTTTATAAAAATGAGATCTTGTATTGTTGTGGAATTTAAATATAGCAATAATACGGCAGTGGGGCGGGGATAAAGCAAACAGATCTGAGAGGATGCACTAGAAAATTGCTAGTGGTTCCGGCTAGGGGAGAGAGGTACAGTTTGAAGTGTTGGGTTATTTTCTCAATTTTCTTTATAATCCTTGGCTTTGGCTTCTCCCTTTGATCACGCCCACACAGGAACCACCTCTGTAATTAAAACAGCAACATCAAAAGTCCAGGCTGGCCGGTTGCAGCCTCTGTTCTTCTCCTTCCTTTCCTTCCCTTCACACCCCGTCTCTGTTCCATTATGTAACGGCCCTGCTCACGTGGACAGCCCAAGAACTCAGAGCCCCAGATACCAGCCTTGGGTCTCCTTTTACTGAAGGGGTGAAACCAAGATGCTGAGATACCACCTCCGGGCAGCTCGGGCAGCTCTGCTGGGAAAGTGGACTCAGGTGACCTGGATCCGAGGCCCCCTCTTCTCCCACCTTCAATTTCCAGAGATAATGGGTGAGGGAGGAAGAGTGCCAAGGACTGTTTTCACCAGGCCAGGGAGGTCAGGGTTTGATGGGGCGGCCAGCTGGGCAACGTGGCCAATGAAGCCACAAATTAATGATATCAGTGTAGCCTCAAATGAAGGAAAAATAAACCCATCATTTGCTGAGTTTCCTCTGGGCTCAGAATCAAGCTCCCTTCTTAGACAATGGCTGGTCACAGACCCACACAGCCTCTGCCAGGTTTTCCAGAGAGACGGCGACAGAGCAATGGGCCAAATTGGCCTCCGGTGGCCAACATGCTGGGATTCACCTCTAATGACTTGCTCCCTCCAAGGAGGTGGCTCAGAAACCCTCCCAGGGCCCAGGGCTCAGTGCTGGAAGATCTGTTTGCTCCAAAAGCTAAGCAGGAGGCAACCATGGTATAGTGGGTAGGGTACTGGCCTAGAAGCAGGAAACCACTCCCTCTTGTTATTGTGACCCTGGCAACTCCTGAGCTCCTGTGAGCCTGGGATTTGGGGGACAGGCAGGGGCCTCTGCATCTGGGGGAGAAAGGGCGGTGTCCAGCCCCCTCCCCCACCACGGTTGTCTCAGAATTCTAGATGTCGGGGAGGCTGCAGTTTCTTCTTCCTGAGCAGCTGCTGCCTGTCTGTCTCCATGGCAACCAGGCCAAAAGACTAATTTGCCAGGGTCTGGGCTCTGGAGCTTACCTTGGAGCTGGGTTTTCAACTTGCCTTTCTGGAAGTCAGGTCACTGCCTTTCCCTGGGGCCCCTGGCAGCATCCCCCCAGCCCCCTACCCTCCCCCACCCAGCCCCATACACATAGTGAAGTGACAGTGTGGGAGCAGCAGGCACCAGGGCAGCCAAAAAAAGAAAAGAAAGAAATAAAGAAAGACTCTGCATCTCCCTTTCTCCCCTTCTTGGATACTGGGATTAAGCCTATGGGCGCTCCACCACTGAGCTACACACCCAACCCTATCTGTTTGGGTACCAGGGATTGAACCCAGGGCACTTTAACCACTCAGCCACATCCCCAACCCTTTTTTTTTTTTTTTTTTCAAAGCAGGATTGACTGTCTTTATCCCAACCCTTTTTATTGTTTATTTATTTTTTAATTTTTAGGTGGACACAATATCTTTATTTTTATTCGATGCTGAGGATCGAACCCACTGCCTCATGCAAGCTAAGTAAACACTCTACCACTGAGCCACAACCCCAGTCCCCTTTTTATTTTTTGAGACAGGATCTCAATAAGTTGCTTAGAAGACCTTGCTGAGTTGCTGAGGATTGCCTTGAACTCACCATCCTCCTGCCTCGTGCTGTTAGGATTACAGGCATGCACCACTGTGCCCTGCTTGTTTGTTTTTGAGACAGGGTCTCAATAAATTGCCCAGACTGGCCTTGACCTTGTGATTCTCCTGCTTCAGCCTTCCAAGTAACTTGGATTACAGATGTGCACCAGGCTCCATGAATCTGCTCTGGGCTGTGGAGTAGGGATGTGCAAGAGCAGATGGCTTAGGGGAGTGGTCACTTCAAGGAGGTCTACTCTCTCCCCTTTCCATCCTCTCAGCATCCTCTGCTGGCCAATGGCTGGGCCCAGAAGTTCTGCTGTGGCTTGCGTGGTTTTAGCAAGATTGAAACATAAAATATGTTGATGACCAACCGCCTTTCTAAGAAGGTCACCCAGTGTTCAGAGCTGTATGGATTTCTCCCTTAGACACAATATAACATGATTGACTACATTGGTTTTTTTTCCTGGGGCCATTTAAAATCAGACAGGTATCTTTTTCTATTTGTGTTATGATACCTTGGTTGTAAGCTTCTTAGAGGATTATATGGCCTGCCCATTTCCAGGATGTGGCCCACTGCCTCCTTGTACATAGTAGTGGGGTCCACGCATACTTATAAACATAGGGCACCTTTACGTACTGACCAAGAAATAGACTGTTGTTAGGAACCCTGATTCTAAGCCTGGACCTACAACTAATCTGCTGTATGATTTTTTAAAAATTATAACACTTTTTTAAAAAATGTTTATTTTTTAGTTTAGGTGGACACAATATCTTTATTTTATTTTTATGTGGTGCTGTGGTCCTTACTTAGCATCTGGATGGCCATCTTCAGTTACAGCCGCCATTTTAAGAAAACGTTTCACTTGCCCTTCCAAGGGCCTTTCTGAGAAAGGCTCACTGTTGGTAAAGATGGCGCCCAGAGTGCTTCTCTTCGGGGAGCTCAGTTCCATGACGCACGAACCATCACCTCCAATCCCTGTGATGGCGTGAACTTTGAATGGCGCACCTCCAACCCCTGAAGTGGAGCGAACTCTCAGCCAATGAAGAAGTAACAGCCCACTCGCCCTGCCCCTCCTCATCCTGTGTTAAGCCCATAAATATCAACATCCTGTTCGTGTACATTCTCTTACTCTCTCTCTCCTCCTCTCACCCTCTCTCTCTCCTCTCTTACTCTCCCCCTCCCCCCCTCTCTTACTCTTACTCTCTCTTACTCCCCCTCCTCCCTCTCCTCTCTCCTCTCTCTTCCCTCTCTTCCCCCCTCCTCTCTCTCCCCCCCTCCTCTCTCTCCCCTCCTCCTCTCTCTCCCCCCTCCTCTCTGGGGCGTGGTGACAAAGCTCCATCATGGAATCTCATTCACATGGCTTCTTTCTTTTAACTCAGCAAGACATACAGAATGCATACCTGGACCTGTCCCCAAAAATACAGTTTATTGCTTTGCTAGCAAAGAGAAACATGGGGAACTCCTGTTCAAAGGTTGTGATTCTGCCCATCAGCAAGAACAGGGGGCTTTTAAAGAGGTGACCCAGAGAAAATGAGATGAGGGAGAAGAGATCAGGAAGAATATCAGGGAAAATAAGATCAGGAAGAAGGATAGGGAAGGCTGGGGTTGTGGCTCAATGGTAGAGGGCTCACGAGGCACCACATTAAAAAAATAAAGATATTGACAACTACAACTAAAAAAATATTAAATATTAAAAAAGAAGAAGAAGGTTAGGGAAAAGAAGATCAGGGAGGAGAAGGTGGGGAAAAAGAAAAAAAACATGTAAATTTCAAAGCCACAAGGGGTATAGACAAAGCATCAAGTGAACCCTATTACTTTCCCCACCGTCAATTTCTTTTTCTTTTTTTTTTGAGAATTTTCATATTTATTTTTTAGTTATTGGCGGACACAACATCTTTGTTTGTATGTGGTGCTGAGGATCGAACCCGGGCCGCACGGATGCCAGGCGAGCGCGCTACCGCTTGAGCCACATCCCCAGCCCCCCACCGTCAATTTCTAGCTTCCATTTCTATGGACAATGGGCTATGACATCTCCAAGCTACTTCCTCCTTAAAGGGGGCAGAGTTGGGGGAAGTAACCCAAAGTCCTTGTTCTCTTTCAGGTGGGGATACAGTTAAGTGCATTCAGCATGAGCAGTCCAGAGGTCCACAGTGACAGATGGCAGGTGACTGGACAAGGCATTCATAGGGCAGGGATCATGCTAAGACAACAGTAAAGACAGCAAAGCATTACTTTGTTGTAAACAATTACACAAAACAATTAGTATTTCAGCCAGTCTCTGAAAACCACGAGGATAGTAATTCATAATCTTATCAGTGAAACACAGAAAGTTCACAAATGTGGGAGGTTAGGAAGATTTGTAGGTCTATGAAATCAGACTTGAATTAACTCAGGACAAATTTGTAACTCTTGTGGTCATTATCAAAGGCACTCTCATACAAGAACCCTTCCTTTATAGCCTCCAGCTTTATTCACATTTAGTAAGGCCGACACAAGTGTACATCTTAAGTTGCATTTTAAAAAACCATTGTTTTTCTTTTAAATGTCCACGCAGGACTGTGCTTTTAGGCTATACCTTCCTGCCAGGTGTTTAAGACCAAGTTGGTCAAAACTGACCTTGTTCCTATCTACTCTTAAGAGTCAGCTGATATTTCTCAGGGACATGTGCAAAGCCTCCTGGCTCCTTTAGCTTTCCTCTACCAGTGGTGCCACTTGCCAGGATGGGTCAGGGTCTGGCTGACCATATGTGACTTTTCGGGGCTGGGGATGTGGCTCAAGCGGTAGCGCGCTCGCCTGGCATGTGTGCAGCCCGGGTTCGATCCTCAGCACCACATACCAACAAAGATGTTGTGTCCGCCGAGAACTAAAAAATAAATATTAAAAAAATTCTATCTCTCTCTCTCATATCTCTCTCTCTCTCTCTCTCTCTCTCTCTCTCTCTCTCTCTCTCTCTCGCTCATCTCTCTCTCTCTCTCTCTCTCTCTCTTTAAAAAAAAATATTTATATGTGACTTTTCTTGGAAGCATCAGGGACATTTCCGTCTCCAATGATCCGCCTCCCAGTGGTAGAGCACTTCCCTAGGATGAGTGAGGCCATGGGTTCAATCGCCAGTACCACCCCCTAAAAAAGAATAGGCACAGGGCAAGTATTCCATCACGGTTTTTCCTGTGTTACAGGAATGGATGAAAGAAACGAGAGAAGTGCGCTCAGCGATCCTGATGTCACTGGCCTCATTTGCTTCTCCCATCCGCAAGAGGTAGACAGGGCACCGGTGTGATGCCTTGCAGCAGACAAGGGCCGCCATGCGCTGACAGGAACGGGAGCTGCTCCAGGTGGCAGGAGAGAGGGCAGCAGAGTGGTGAGAGCTGCGACCTCCCAGTCTGAGGCTGGGCTCACTCCACTCCTCCAGCTTCCGGGTGGCCCTAGGAACCTGCCCTATGAAAGGCAGGGCAGGGAAGGGAGCTTTGTCACCAAGGATCCTTTGGCTCTTTGGGGGAAACTCTCTTTCTTCACAAAGCCCAGGTCCCAGATTCATGGCCCCAGGAAAGGAAGCATCTGGAACCGCGGACTTGTGGACCCCGAGCCAGCAGAGCCGGGCTGTAGACTTGGGGATTTTTGCTTTTGAGCTACTTGATTGTAGCCACGTTGTCTACTTTCCGAGACTCATCTTCCTGAGAAGGGACGGATACCCACTTGACATCTCTGGGGACCAGGGGTTGTGGGGAGCCATTCTCACATGTGACTGGGCAACTCCCGGTTTGGGTCTGAGGCGCTCTGGCTAAACTGTGTCGGAGCTTTCCCGACCCTCTCCTGGTGCGAGAGCCTGTCCGTGTGGGGGTGTGACTGACCACTGACCCCGGGGGCCAATCACTGACCCTGACCTTGGAGTGCTGCCCCCCTCAACCTTCATTGGATGGAATTCTCCCCTGAATTTCTTGTTCCCCAATAAAAGGCTACTCCCTGGCGTTCTCTCTCTCTCTCTCTCTCTCTCTCTCTCTCTCTCTCTCTCTCTCTCTCTCTCTCTCTCTCCTGCTAGCCCTGAGTAATCCTTGCTGCCCTACCGGGTGGTTTGAGGTGGGAGCCAGAGGGGGAGCTGTCTCGGACCTGATCATAGAAAAAGGTAACTGAGTCTGTGTGTTTATTTCGATTTCACTAGTTAACTTTTATGCCAAGAACCTCATCAATGAAACCAGTGCGCTGGTCGCATGGTGGAAGGGGTGAAAAGAATTTATGCCCTGGGAAGCATCCTGGGCTGCCAGGGGTGAAGGCAAACATGACATGGCCTACATCGCAGGCTGGGCAAGGCCTGGGGCCCAGCCTGGACCATGATGTGCCCTAGATGGAGCTCTAAGGCCAAGATCCTGGGCACAGTGATGGGCAGATGGCCCTCTGTCACACCTTCCTGCCTGCCTCTGCTGCCCCCCCCTGATTTCCAGCTGAGGGAAGGAGGGGCAAAGGGTTTTCTTCCACCTAAATCTGCAAGAAGGCATTTTCCTAAACTCCTTGACCTCATAAAACACATTTGCTTACTAGCAGCTAACAGATCCACAGGCTCTGACCAGCACCCCCTTCCCCAATGCCCGGTGGCCATTTTGCTGTTTATTTTCCTGCCCTAAGGCAGGTGGGGGGACTCAAAGCACTGACTCTGCCAGCCTTAATCAGGGCAGGGAGCAGAGGAAGTGGTCAGTCAGTACATTCAGGACCTCAAGAACATCCAGGTCCCAGAAGAGCCACACTTAACCTCTCCAGTTACTCAGTAACAAATCTTACAAGGCCTGGAGGACAGAGTCTTATCCCGGGCTGCTGTGACATCTTACGCCTTCTCCCTGGAAAGGGCCAGTTGCTATGCTTCTATTATTTCTTTTATGTCCCCATTATCTCAGGTCAAAGCAGAGGACTGGACTGCTTCTTCCAGCCAGTGCCTCAGCCAACGGGCAGCATGGGAGACGCACGTGGAAGTGCCCGTCAGAGGGGAGCCAATAAACTCCAGGCTGAGGAACCTGCCCTATCCAGAGAAGGAAGCTGCCCCATCCATAGAAGTGTCTTCAATGTCTTGGCATATGGTGGGCATTGGACAATTTGTTTTGAGACATGGTCTTGCTAAGTTTTAGAGGCTGGTCTTGAATTCATCATCCTCCTGCCTCAGCCTCACAAGTTGCTGGGATGACACTACTGCTCATTACACTCTAGGCTAGGCACTTTCTATGTATCACCTCATTTGCTCCTTAGGACAACCCTGCAAAGTAGGTTTGTGTAATGTGTGTGGGTGTGGTACCTGGGATTGAACCCAGGTGGTTGCACATGCTAGGCAAGTCGAGCTGCAATCCCAGCCCCAGAGATATCATTCTTATTCTCCTGTTTTACAGATGAGGAAACTGGCACAGAAATGGAAATTAACCTGTCCACAGTAACCAGGCCAGTCAGTAGTAGACTGGGCATGGGACGGAGGCTGGCTAGCTTCAGAGCTTGCTTTTTTTTTTTTTTTTTTTTTTTGCCGTTTCCCATAGCTGGCTCACTGCCACCCCCCTCCGCTGCTGGAAGCCCAAACCCTTTGCTTCACGGGGCCATTTCTGAATGGCTGTGACTGAGAGGAAGAAGTCAGCCTGATTCTCTCTCCTGTGTGCCTGACTCTCTGGTGTGCTTGCCCTCTCTGTTTTCCCAGTTACCCTGGGTGTTCCCAGCCCTAGAATCAGGCCTTTGTTCTTCTTCCCTAATGCATTTCCCTATTCCTGATGTTTACAATGGTGGGTGGCAAGGATTTCTTATCACAAGGACACTAACTGAAAAGGAGAAACTTGTAATGATTAAAATAATGGGCAGGCTGTCCTCTGGGGAGCCACGCATTCTAATCTGGACCATGCCAACAAGGCCCCCTCAGCGGGGCTCACTTGATTGTCTGTGAAATGATGACAATATTGCTGGACCTTCTCAGGGGAAGGAGAAGGAGAGGAGATATGTGGGAGGAGGTAGGGCTCCAAGAGGAGAAGATTGGAGATGAAAAGCAGGAGTTTCAGGCTGGCTTTAGATTGTGACCATGTTCCTTTTAGGAGTAGAAAGCCTGTTTTTTTTTTTGTTGTTGTTGTTTGTTTGTTTGTTTGTTTAGGGAATTTTTGTTAGTTTGCTCTTGGGGATCAAGCCCAAGCCCAGGGCCTTGAACATGCTAAGCACACACTCTACCACTGAGCCACATCCCCAGCCCTTTTTTATTCATTTATTTATTTAGAGACATGGTCTTGCTAAATTTTAGAAGCTGGCCTTGAACTCATGATCCTCCTGCCTCAGCCTCCCAAAATGCTGAGATGATAGGCATGCACCACCAGACCTGGCTCCAAGAGCCTTTTTTAATGCATGTTCATGACACTGTCTCTGGAGCTCCTTTGATGTCCCCATTTTGCTAATTTTCTCTTTCCTAAAATGAGAGTCAATGAAGCAGAGACTGAAGTCCAGAGAATGCTTAGAGTCAAGCCTTTGCCAAGAGATGCTGCAGGTTAAAGTCCCACAGGCCTCCCACACCTCAGCAGGAATGAAGGATGGAGAGAAGGGAGAGAGAGATCCTGGCTGGCTCTGTGCACTGGAGACAAACGTGTCCTGGGAGGAAACTTGCTTGGGGTGGGGTCCTTGGCCGCCTGACTCTTCCTTCAGGCCCAGGCACTGACTGCCCAGCAGACCCTGCCATCCGAGCACTTGGAGGCTCTGCCAAGATAGAAACGGTATTTAGCACAGGAGAGAAAAATGAATTCAGCTCCCAGCTCAGTTATGATTTAGACGCAGCCGTGGGCAGAATAGCAATGAGCTCTTTATTTTAAGCAAGTGGTAGCGAGATGAAAATAGATCAAGTGTGTTGAAGCAATCCAGGTTTCTGCAATCAGTGAAGCAGATTTAAGACCACACCTTGATCAGGCGGGGAGAAGAGAGAAGGCACACAGGGAGCTTTTGTTAAAAATGAAGCCCCTCTTCAGAGAAGAGCTGTCCTTATGGCTGCAGTGAGGATTCCATCTAAATCAGCACTAGAGAAGGTTTAGGCTTCATCTTGGGGCTGGATTCTGGAGAGAAAGAGAGCTCCAGCCCTTCCCTTTGGGCTTCTATCTCCAAGTAAGGCCCTCCCAAAACAAGGACACTGTGGAGGATGGACCCTCAACATCACCTATGGGTTATGACAGTGTTTCCCATCTACATTTTTGTACCACTTTATATTTATTATTTGATTCTGACCTCACAGCACCTTCTATCTACCTTCTGTAAATGAGGAAATTAAAGTTCAAGGTCAGGGTCGAGCTCAAGGCCACACACTTAAAAGGACAGATCCAGGATTTGGACACAGGTCTGCCTGACCCCAATATGCACGTTTTGTGTATGTTACAAAGGCTTTTGTTCAATTGTCACTTTTTTTGTTTTTGTTTTTGTTTTTATTTTTTACTTTTTGGTACTGGGAATTGAACCCAGGGGCGCTTAACCACCGAGTCACATCCCCAGCCCTTTTAAAAATTTTATTTGGAGACAGGATCTCACTGAGTTGCTTAGGGCCTCACTGCTGAGGCTGGCTTTGAATTCACAATCCTCCTGCCTCAGGCTCCCAAGCTGCTGGGCCACCTCAATTGTCACTTCTTGGTGAGGCCTTCCCTGATGGTGGATTTAACCACTCAGTGCCCCATCCCTGGCCCTCTGTACGCCCTGCCCTTGTTTTGCTTATGTATATTTTCCTTGCTCATTTGTTCATTGTCTGTTTTCTTCCCCTAGGAACCAAGCTCCACGAGGGCAATATTTTAATGGCATCCCTAGTACCTGGTGGTGTCTGGAAAATTAATGAACACGCAGTAAAGAAAGGACTCTTAGGCTGGGCGAGGTGACGCATGTCTGCAATCCCAGCTGTTGGGGGGTGGGGCTGAGATAGGAGAATCATGAGTTCAAAGCCAGCCTAAGCAATGGCGAGGCACTAAGCAACTCAGTGAGACCCTGTCTCTAAATAAAATACAAAATAGGGCTGGGGATGTAGCTCGGTGGTCGAGTACCCTCAATTCAATCCCCAGTACCCCCCAAAAAAACCCAAAAAGTGACTGTTAATAACCTTTTGCCTGATTTTCTGTTGCATGCCACATTTGATTTAAAAAAAAGCAGCCCAGTGATCCTTTAGGAAACCTGCAGGTTTTAAGCCTCTGCTGAAGGAAAAGGGGCAGCGGACAGACAGTGGGTACTTTTGGTAAGAAAGGGCATTTACAGGAGCATCCGGGCATTCAGGCTGCCAAAGTGAGCAAGACGAGGACTCGGTGCCAGTCCACGGGTTAATCTGAGGGCACAGGGAGGCCTGTAGGTGAGAAAAGAGAACAGCTAACTGAAGTCCAGGACAGACAGCAGAGCTCAGCCACCGACAAAGCGTTCCACAGTGCCATGTGTCATGGGTCACCTCCTCGTGAATCATTCCTCATCCAGGAAGATAAAAGAGAAATGAGACTTCCCCGAGGCACAGACATTGACAGGGAAGAGGTTTACAAAGCCACTCCAAAGCAGCAGGTCTTCAGCTTGCCCAAGCTGATCACTTGGGACGAAATTCCTGGCCTCAGTGAGGATCAAATGGGATCCTGCCAGTAAAGCCCTCCTTCCTACAAACCCCAGGGGGCTCACTAGGTCACTGTTAAATCGGAATCCTTTTTTGAAGATCTGGTAAACATTACAAATTCTCTCTAAAATACTCATTTGACCAGACACTCACAGTTATGCAGACAATTTTAGGGAAATTAGAGCTTCCAGGGATCCACTGAACCAGGAATTATGGGCAAATGCTGGGAGACAGACGGACACCCAGGCCAATTGGATTTATCCATAACCCGCTAGGTATATTCACACACCTAAGGGAACAATAGACTGGTGGAATGGGGCTTAGTGAAACTTAGAAGCCCAGAGAGAGAGAGAGAGAGTTACAGAAGCAAATATAAGCTGACCCCATTCAAACACTGCAAAGGGAGGGGTACCTGGCCAAGAACCCACGTGTTTGTTCCTGGTGGTAATGGCTGGCTCTGCTGTGGAGTCCTGTACAGCAGGACTGGCCTCGTATCTTTCTTCTTTTCCTTTTTTTTTTTTTTTTTTTTTTTTAATATTTTTAACTTTTTTTCCTGGGCTGGGGATTTAACCTGCTATATTCTAGGTTAAATGTTCTACCAATGAGCTATGCCACCAGCTCCATGGGTCTGGATCATGTCACTTCATTCTCCTGGCTCCATCTCAACAATCAATCTTCCCATTACAACATGGCTCCCCGGTGTCGGGCCTACAGGAAGAGGAAGCTCTGGCTCCCGCACAGGGCCTGTGTCCTCCACTTACATTTCTCAGTGCAAATTGGTTTGTAAGAACAGTCTGTCAGTATGGTGAAACCCTCTTCCCCTGCAAGCACATGGGTAAGTTTTCTATGCCTGCAAGACTTCTTGGGTGATAGGCAGTAAACTCCAAAATGCTGAGATCGAGAGTTATTTCTTATTGAAAACTTTTTTTTTTTTTTTTTTTTTTTTATACTGGGGATTGAACCCAGGTGCTTTACCACTGACCTATATCCCCAACCCTTTTTATTTGGTGACAGGGCCTTCCTAAGTTGCCCAGGTGGGACTTGAACTTGCTGAGAGGCTTGCAATCCTCCTGCCTCAGCCTCCCAAATTGCTGGGATTACATGTTGTGCACCACTGCACCTAGCTTCTTAATAAATTTCGTGCACCTCTGCACCTAGCTTCTTACTCAATTTTCTTATGAGTAATTTCTCTCCTAGGAATCTAACCAAAGGAAAAAAATAGAAATTGAGAGGTACTTATGTACATAGAACAGATGTTCAGGATAGTGTTTTTAAAATACTTTTCATTTTTTTAAATTAATTTGTAGACAATAGCAAGAGATCCCATATACTCTTTAACATCTTGCATAATCACAAACCTGGGAATTGACCTTCATATGATTCACCCACCTTATTCAGATTCCACCACTTTATGAGGACTCCTTTGTGTGGTGTTTTTTTTTTTTTTGGGGGGGGTGGTATTGGGGATTGAACCCAAGGCCTTGTGCATGTGAGGCAAGTGCTCTGAGCTATACCTCCAGCCATGTTCCATGCAATTTCATCATTTGTAATTTCATGGGACTACCTCTATTCTATGGTCAAGACACTGAATAGTTCCATCACAAGGAATAATGTTAATTTTTATAGTAAAAATGTAAAAACAAGCTCAGCACCCAACATTAGATTGGTTACATAAATTATGATAAAGTTCGGGTATGAGTATTTTGTCTTTAAAATGATATATAAATATTATAAAATATTTATAAAGATGGGTTTATTGTGAGCCAGGTGCAGTGGTGCATGCCTGTAATCCCAGTGCCTCAGGAGGATCTTGAGTTCAAAGCCAGCCTCAGGAAAAGCAATTTGCTAAGCAACTCAGTGAGACACTGTCTCTAAATAAAATACAAAATAAGGCTAGGGATGTGGCTCAGTGGGCAAGTGCCTCTGAGTTCAATCCCTAGTACCCGCCCCCCCAAAAAAAGATTTTATTGTAGTAAAATGCTTATAAGAGGGGCAAGGGTTGTGGCTCAGCCATAGAGCACTCGCCTAGCACACTTGAGGCCTTGGGTTCAATCCTCAGCACCACATAAAAACAAATAAAGGGCTGGGGCCGTGGCTCAGTGGTAGAGTGCTTACCTAGCATGCATAAGGCGCTGGGTGTGATCCTCAGCACCACATAAATATAAAATAAAGATACTGTGTCCACCTAAAACTAAATATTTAAAAAAATAAATAAAGGTATTGTACCCAACTACAATTTAAAAAATAATAAATATTTTTAAAATACTTATAAGATATAAAGTTTTATATAAAAGTATACTTTTTTATCCCGTGGTGCTGGGGATCAAACCCCAGGCCTCATCTATACTAAATATATACTCTACCACCCACCTACATCCCCAGCCAAGGTCTCACTAAATTGCCCATGCCTTGCTCAAACTCCCGGACTCTAGTGATCCTTTTGCGTCAGCCTACTCAGTGCTAGGACTACAGGTCTGATTCAAAGTATGTATCTTAAGCCAGGCATGATGGTGCATAACCTGTAATCCCAGTGGCTGAGGCAGGAGGATTTTATGTTCAAAGCCAGCCTCAGCAAAAATGAGGTGCTAAGCCACTCAATGAGACCCTGTCTCACAATAAAAAAATAAAAATTTAAAAAAAGGGCTGGGGATGGGGATCAGTAATTGAGTACACCTGAGTTCAATCCCTATTACCCCCCCCAAATATATATATTTAATGTAATGGTATACTGCGGTACACACCTGTAATCCTAACAGCTTAGGAGGCTGAGGCAGGAGGATCACAAGTTCAAAGCCAGCCTTAGCAATTTAGAGAGGTCCTAACCAACTTAGTGAAATCCTATCTCCAGGAAAAAAAAAAAACCTGGGATGTACCCCTGGATTCAATCCCCAGAAATGAAAAACATTTGAAGAAAACAAGCTATAAGTTTCCAGTCCTATTTACCTTTAGATGGTAGGATATTTTGTGCTTTTCTTCAATTTTATGTTTTTTAATTTTTCAGAACTTTCTACAACAAGCACCTGTAATGACTGAGTATCCATGTTGTTCTCCTAAGACTCATACGTTGACCCTCTAATGTGATGGTATTCAGAGTCGGGGCCTTTGGAAAGATGGTTGGGTTTTAGCTCACGAGACGGGGTCCCCATGACAGCATGATGAGAAAGGGGCTGGGGTACAGCTTGTGGTAGACTGCTTGAAGAACAGGAAGAAAGACCAGATGTCCTTCCACCATGTGAGGAGATAGTAAAAGGTGGCCATCTGCAAGCTAAGAAGAGGGCAGTCCACCAGGAACTGACCGGCCAGCACATTGCCCTTGGACTTCCAGGCTTCCAGAACTGTAAGGAAGGCCTGTTGTTTCAGCCCCCAGGCTGTGGTGTCATGGTGTAGTGGCTAAATTGATTGAGACGGCCTCTGTTCCTCCAAGAATGAGGGGGTGTGGTGTAAAACACAAGTGGCGGGGGGGGGGGGGGGGGGGAATGAAACCAAATAAATTAAAACAAAACAAACAAGTAAAAATAGTGACTCAAGCTAAGATCCCAAAGGGAGAAAGGGCAGCTCCCTGGGGAGGTCACTGCCCTGTTAATACCAGGGATCCCATCCAGGGATGCAGGGACTGTGGCCTGCCACCCAAAGCAGCTTAGAGGAGGCTCAGAGTGCAACTCAAGATCCCTACTTTGGACACATCATTTGACACTAAAAACAAAACTTATAGATTTGCTGGGTGTGATGGTGCACACCTGTAATCCCAGCTATGAAAGAGGCTGAGGCAGGAGGATCCCTGTCTCTAAATTAAAAATAAAAAGGGCTGGGGATGCAGCTCAGTGGTAAAGTACCCCAGTATCATATATATATGTAAATTTAACCAGAGGTCACAGAGGGGAAAGCAAAAAGCAACCCCTCCCAGGAATGAAACACCTTAGAGTCCTTATGAGGGTCTGGGTGGTGTCAGAAAGTGCGGTCCCATGTGGTCTGGTAAGCAGTCACAGTGCTGTGCCTGGGTTATAGGCAGGTGTGGCACAAGCCTAGCTGCTCAGTACCTATCCTCATCCACAGTGCTTGGTCCTAGAGGTGTGTACATGGGCCAAGCAGGTCGGGCTTCCTTCCAGGGGTCCAATAATATGATCCCTGGGAGGGACCACTGCCAGGGTCCTCCCAGGGTGCTGGGAGTCTGGGCTTCTGGCCACCCCCAGGCCTCCATATGGGCACTCAGCAACCCCAATTCCAACTTCCTACACTGATAAATTCCCTTTTTGCTTAAACTGGATCAAGTCTGTTTTCTTTTTTTTTTTTTTAAAGAGAGAGGAAAGGGGGGGGGGAGAGAGAGAGAGAGAGAGAGAGAGAGAGAGAGAATTTATTTATTTTAGTTCTCGGCGGACACAACATCTTTGTTGGTATGTGGCCGCACGCATGCCAGGCGAGGGCGCTACCGCTTGAGCCACATCCCCAGCCCATCAAGTCTGTTTTCTATACGTTGCCACTAACAGGCCCCTAACCCGTTCATTGTTCCATTTCTTATTTTTGCACCTATGGGGATCCTAAGATGCTTTGAGAGGAGGCTGTTTGTTTTTTCTTTTTCTTTCTTTGTTTCTGGTACTGGAGAGGACAGGGAATTGAACTCAGCTACATCTGGTCCTTCTTATGTTTAACTTTGACACAGGGTCTCACTAAATTGCTGAGGCAGGCCTTGAACTTGCGATCTTTCTGCTTTAGCCTCCTCATTTGCTGGAATTGCAGCCGAGCCCCACCATGCCTGGCCAAGCAGCCTGCTTATCCACAGGTGCTGCTCACCTACCCAGAGCCCAGTCAGCCTTCCACTCGGGAAAGAGATCCTTTGTGTCAAGAAAAACTCACACGCTCTGAGGAAATCTGCACCAGCTGTCTTTCCATATTAACCAACCAAATCTTTTATTCATCAGTCTTCCCATCAAAGAGAGATGTCTATCTTAGGCACACATATTGGTGAAAAAGTGTGACCTTCAAAGATAAAGATCAGCCTTCGAAGTTTCCAGAAATAAAGAACCAAGACTCAGACTGGCATCAGATCTCGTACCAACAGACTGCATGCTGGAAAACAAAGAAGGGACGTCCCCCTGAACATATTGAGGGATAAAAATGAATTTATCCCTAGAACTCTCCACTCCGTACAGTCAAGCCATGTTGGTTGCATCCAGTTGGCCAGGGAGATGTATGTTTAGGAAATCCTTTGTTAGGGGAAGCAGGGTGCATTACAAGGGCCCAGAGAGGAGACACACAAAGGGAACTCGCAGGCAGGAGGGAGAGGAGCTCCCAGGCTGGCAGGGTGGGAGCAGTCTGCAGCCAGGCTGGAACCGAGGGGAGAAATGGAACCTGGGGAAGAGAAGACGTGAGGGACCTTTCAGAGTCTGTGGCCTGATCCAGAGCTTAAAAGCAAGAGAGAATGCTTAAGGCTTGGAGGGAGAGAAGATGGGTGTGTTTGGCAAAAGAACTTGCAAGCTGGAGAGTAATCAGGAAAAAAGGAATGGAACGACTACGTAAAAATTACTAAATCCACGTCTCAGTATCTTCATTCGTGAAATCAGTACCTTGATAAATTTTTGAGAAATCAACATGAAATAATCTCTAAGGTCCTTCGCTTACTACCTGGAACAAGTAAATTCATTAAGTGAATTAAGCTGAGACTGCACAGCGAGTAAAGGGGTGTCTAGGATGTGACAGATTCTCTGGCTCCTAAGTCCAGGCTCTTAACTGTTCCTGCTCTAGGGAACAATAGCCACCATATATTGAGCCCAGAGCTCCAGACTCCACATTAGTTATGTCATTTATCCAAGTAACCTCCCGGAGCTGGGAGCTGGGCACAGTCCTTTTTCACAAGGGAAAACTGAACATCACTCAGCTCGTTTGCCAGGTCCGCCTCCTGGCCCCAGGGCTCTCCTCCTAGCATCATCTGGAGTCAGGAGGCTGGACACATCTGCCACTGAGGGACCTGCATTGTGACCCTTGGAGTGCTCATATTTTCAAGAACAGGGTCAGGGTCAGAAAAGGATCTCTGTGGTTCATTTAAGTACCACTGTTCTAGAAGGGTGGATTCAATGGCAGAAGAAAGGACTTTGAACAGGATTGCATGACACTAACCCGTGGAGATCCAGAGGCGCCAAGAGATGAGTCCAGGTCTCCAAAGCATTAGTCATTGTCTGCTTCCATTTCCCAGGGGGACCTACGGGGACGCTGCTCCAATTATACTGGATTGATGAGGGACCTCTAGGATGATGAAAGGGCGGGAGGGGAGGTGTCAGAGGACACAGCGGGAGATCAGAATCACTCAGCCTCAAGGGGAGGAGGCAAGAAGGGCCCATCCTCCTGTCTCCAGTCACAACAGGGCCTGGGTGGCAGGGTGAGAACAACAAGAGGTCAGGCCTCAGGGTGTCTGGGACCTGGCCCCAGGCCTGGTCATCACTACAGTGTGATCTTTGTTTGACAGGTTATTTCTCTTCCCCATTCTTCAGTTGCCACATCTAAAACATCAAGAGGAGAGAAAAACCTACCAACCTATACAAAGAAATGTATGTTGTAGCTAAAAACTAGAAATGGCTCAAGTTACCTGGTAATGGGGAAAATGCAGCAGACTGGGGTAAGTCGACACAATAGAACGTCAACGTGCCATTTGGATTTATGGTGCTGGGTAATAGATAGCACTTATGGAGCCCTGACTGCACGTCAATTGTTAGGGAGAGAGAGGCTTTGGAGAATCTTCTGAAGTAGGTGTATCATTTTTTTTTTTTTTCAGATAAGTTCACTGAGGCCATGAGAAGTTAAGTCACCAGATTAGAAAGTAGTGGTATCAGGAGGTGGCTCAAATCCATAGGTGGCTCTGTGTCAGAAGCCTACACCCCTGACCTTATATACTCTGCTGTCTCAAACTGTGGGATAAGAATTCTCTGAGATCTGGGCGTGGTGGTGCCCGCCTGTAATCCCAGTGGTTTGGGAGGCTGAGGCAGGAGGATCAAGAGGTCAAAGCCAGCCTCAGCAAAAGCCAGGTTCTAAGCAATTCAGTGAGACCCTGTCTCTAAATAAAAATACAAAGCAGGGCTGGGGGTGTGGCTCAGTGATTGAGTACCCCTGAGTTCAATCTCCAGTACCTTGCCCCCCCTAAAAAAAGGGAACATTGTGAGAAAGAGAGAAGCACATACTATACAACAGTGTTCAGTGGGAAAAGACCTCAAGACTGACTAGGATAGGGTAGGAACGTAGGCATCAATGTTGGTTTGAAAGTTTGTAAATAAGAGGCAATTTAAGATGCTGGGGACTTACTTGGGGATGCTACAGCTTAGTTATTTCTGCTTCACTGTTAGTAGCAGAGATGCTGAAACTTATAATAGCTGAGTGAGGGGGTGAGCACAGATGCCAGGGACTTATGAGTTCTAATATGGAATTTTCTGGATGAGCAGAGAAAGAAGGTACAGCCACACTTTTCCATCACGGAGGAGACTGGAAATGGGATCACAGGGGTCTCCTGCTTCAAGGTTTTCAGCTACTTCATGTTGCCTATGGCACTGGCGGGCAACCTTGGCTGCAATTTGGAATCATCTGAGCAACTTTGAAAACTACTGGTGTGGGGGGCGCTCTCGGAGATTCTGACTTAATTGATGTGGGTATAGCTTTGGCATTGGAGGGAAAACTGCTGGCCTTCAGGATAAAGGCCTGACTCATGCACTTCGCACACATGGCCCTCCTTGTCTCCAGTGAACTCTTATGTCCTTTTTACCCATTTTTTCCCATACCGGTTACAACATCCCTAACACGTTACACCCTGCTATTCACAATCCTATGATTTTACCCGTTGTTATTCCTCTGCCTGCAGTGCATTTCTTCTCTCATCCAGCTAGAATAGCTTACTTATTTACAGCACGGTGGGCACAGCCTCCAAGATGGCCCCAGTGACCCCTGCCTCCTGTACTCAGGTTCCTGTGAGTCCCCTCCCAAACCAGATAGGACGGACCTATGTCCATACCATAGTGTGGAAATGATGATGGGGTTCCAAGGATGGGTCATAAAACAGGTTGTGGCTTCCATCTTACCCTCTCTTACTTGCTTTGGGAGAAACCAGTTGCCAAGTGTCGAGCAGCAGCAGTTCTATGGAGCCTTCATGTGGTGGGGACCTGGGGCCTTTCACCACTGACCACATGAGCGAGCCATCTTGGAAGTGGGTCCTCCAGCCAGTTGAGCCTCCCAGCTAACATCTTGACTGCAACTCTCTGGGAGACCTTCAACCAGAACCACCCAGCCATGCTGCTCTGCTGAAAGGGTTCCTGAGCCATTGAAAGGGAGCTGTTTGTTCTAAGCTATTAAATTTGGGGATAATTTTTTACTATTTATTTTTTAGTTTTCGGCGGACACAACATCTTTGTTTGTATGTGGTGCTGAGGATCGAACCCGGGTCGCATGCATGCCAGGCGAGCACACTACCGCTTGAGCCATATCCCCAGCCCAAATTTGGGGATAATTTAATAGGCAGCAATATATAATAAAAATATTAAGCTCAAGAACATGACACTCTGTGAAGCCTTCTTACTCCTTCTCCTTTGCTGATGTTGAACTGACCCTCCTGTGTCACTGATGAGTAACACACACATCCAACATCTGTCATGTGGAATGGCTGACTTGCCTTTGAGGTCCTCTAGATTTGGTCCCACGAGGACAGGGCCAGCCACAGTGCAGGCCACCCCTAACCTTATAGAAGGAGGGAGCACACATGGCAATGACCCTCTGGGTCTACGCTCACAGGCCTTCTAGGCCACGCCTCTTCCTTTCACAAAAACTCCCAGGTACGGTTGCTGGAAAGCATAGGTGTCACGGTGACTGGTGTTTTGTGAGGACAAAATCCTAGCATCCATGGATCTATTTAATTCACTAGACTGCAGGCAGGTACGGCGGCATACACCTTTAATCCCAGATGACTCAGGAGGCTGAGGCAGGAGGATCGTGAGTTCAAAGCCAGCCTCAGCAAAAGCAAGGCACTAAGCAACTTGGGACCCTGTCTCTAAATAAAATACAAAATAGGGCTGGCTCAGTGGTCGAGTGCCCCTGAGTTTAATCCCTGGTACCCCCAAAAAATAAATTTTAAAAAAGGAAGGTCTACATATGTAGTTTAGCAGTAAAGTATCCTTGGGTTCAATCCTCAGTACTCCCCCCACTACCTGAGAAAAAACACTAGACTGCAAATTTAAAACTTTGGGGAGCTTTTTTTTGCAGTATTGGTGATGAACCCAGGGCCCTGCCCATGCTTAGCAAGTGCTCTACCACCAAGCTACACCCCCAGCACTGGATTTTAATTCAAGTCTGCTAACTGTCCGCTCTGAACTCATCGTCAACCCTGTGGGCAGTCAGCCTCCAAGATGGCCCCAGTGATCCCTGCCTCCTGTATTCACATTCCTGTTCCTGGAATAATGGAATCATGTGCAAAAGTTCAGAGTTCTCAGAGCTCTGGTTTTCCCACAGACTAAATCATTTAATTGCTTTTTCAATTCTATAGTTGAAAGATTCTTTATTCCAACCAGCACTGACTCTTGTTCCTAAAAGAAAATAGGCTAAAAGGCCTAAATCCTAGTGAAGGCTCCCAAGCTTGGCTGCAGATCAGGCACACGCCTGGAGCTTACTGTACACAAAACTGGCCCACACTAAGCCTTCTGGAATCAGCATCTCTGGATCTCTGAGACGTGGCCAGGGCATCTGTATCTCTACATTGCTCCAAATGATCCCAATGTGCATCTAGAGCATGCTAATTAGTGATGTGGAATCACCAACCTACAACGTGTGTTAGAGATTTTTAAACATTTCTCTGCCAGCTGGTTGGCTCCCTGGTTTATAGGATAGAGCACCAATGGGTTTGTGTCCTGAATTGTTCACTTTACAGGAGATGCAGGCATGGATGGGTCTTCACTGTGAGCAAAGCACTTTATGGTCCAGACTCAGTCGGGCGGGTCTTCAATAAATGTAGCAGTTGACTCAATTGCTTAGTGCATTTAGCTAGAGAACAAAGTGTGGATTATTTTAGTCTATATAGGATCAAGGACGTGTGTGTATGTGTGTGTGTGTGTGGTGTGTTAGAGCAAGCAAGAGCAATACAGTAATGAACAGGGGTTAAAAGCACTGGCCTTGGAGCCCCACAATTTAGGCTCAAGTCCTAGCTTCATCACCTATGTGCTGCATGATGTGACTGGGCCAGCAAACCTTTCTGAACCTCACCTAGTTTGCAGAATGGAGATGAGGTTAGGATTAAATGAAACAATGCATGTAAAACACTTAGCACAGTATCTGGCACAGAGTAAGTGCTCATTAAGTAGTAGCACATTACCACAAAAACAAAATATGGCACTTTTTCTTATTAACAGCAAAGGAGATTTGTCTAGTGCTTTGCAGATTACAAAGTGCTATTATATTTTACATTGAGTCCACCCAATCCCACCAAAAACACCCTGAGATGGGCAAAGCAGACATTAGTGACGGCATTTTACAGAAGAAGAAACAAAAGTTCAGAAGGTATCACTGGCTGTAGATCAAGTAGCAAAAAAAAAAAAAAAAAGTGTCAGTGACTGAATTCAAACTTGGGTGTGATTCCATGAAGATGAATAATTATATATACACACTTGGCAGGCTGAGCATCTAGGGGCCATCTGGCTTAGCAGCCTGAGGGGGACTGTATTTCTAAGCAGCTTCTTTTTTTAGATGAAAGCAAGATGGGAAAAATAAGCCAGCAAACTGCTTCCCCTCATTTCCAACACGGTGTGATTTGGGCTCCGCTCTGCCCTGCTTTTAATTCCCAAATGCTACTTGTTCGTGTAACGCTGAAGGCTGAAGTTCGCTGAGCCGCCCTTGGCTGAACTCTCGCTGGCTCTGTGGCTCCACAGCTGGGATCTGGAGAAACCAAAAACAGGGCAGCAGGGGCAGCTGGAGACACCAGAGGGCTGGGCCAACCCCAGCGGGCCCCAAGCCTGGCTGGGGAACAAGAAATGGAGGGGGGCTGGGCGCAAGGCTCCCCTCTCCCCATGTCACTCAACAGGAGGCTGCTCTTTCCCAACCACAGATGGGACTGCTCCTGGAATAATGGAATCATGTTCGATGCTGAAGGTGGCACAGACTGTGGCTCTCCCGGGAAGCCGGGGGCCAGAGATCAAATGCTCGCTGAATTTAATCAGGACACTTTCTTAGAAGAGGTGGACTAGAAATGGGTCTGAGCGCTAGCAGTACTTGGTACAGAGAGGACGCTGGGGCTGGGGCTCAGTGGTGGAGTGCTTGCCTGGCATGTGTGAGGCGCCGGGTTCCATCCTCAGCACCACATAAAAATAAACAAACAAAATAAAGGTATTGTGTCCATCTACAACTCAAAAATATATATACATAAAAAATTTTCAGGAGTTTAAACAAAAATAAAAAAGAAAGGAGGCTGGGGAGATCTGAAAGTAAGCAAACGTGGTTGAGAAGGGGGGTGAATGTCTGCTGGGAAGATGGGAGGGCACAGGAAGGGGACCGTGGAAGAGAAGAGCACTTTTTCAGCAAGAAATAGGGGGCAGGAGAGGAAGGGCAAGACCAGGCAGAGTGAGGAAAAGAGCCCAATTCCTCAGGAAAGAAGCAGCCTGCAAATCAGAGCCACACCCCCAGCCCTTTTTTAGAGACAGGGTCTTCCTAAATTGCTGAGGCTGACCTTGAACTTGAAACCCTCCTCCTACCTCAGCCTCCCAAGCGCTGGGATTTCAGGCACACACCATGCCCTGGGCATCCTGCAGATCGGTTTTTTTTTTTTTTTTTTTTTTGAGAGAGAGAGAGAGAGAGAACTTTAATATTTTTTAGTTCTCGGCGGACACAGCATCTTTGTTGGTATGTGGTGCTGGGGATCGAACCCGGGCCCCACGCATGCCAGGTGAGCGCGCTACCACTTGAGCCACATCCCCAGCCCCCATCCTGCAGATCTTAAGACCCCAGTGACAGAAACCCGCCAGAGCTGAAAGGACTCACAGATCAGCCAGTTCAACAACGGCCACCTCACACTGACAGACAGGGAAGCTGAAGTCCAGGGTCACACACACACAGAGGGTCTCAGAGCAAGAGAAGGTGAAGTGACAAGGAATGAGGAAGGAGCTCACTCAGGGCTCAGGGCTCCAATGTGGCCCAGCACGCTGGGCTGGGACTCTACACAAGGGCGGTGTCCAGGCCGACCTGGCAGCAGAGCCTGTAAGGGTTAGTTCAGGGTCAGCTGCTGGACAACACCCAGGGGAGGGAACAGGACGGGGATGCTGCAGGGAGGGAGGGACTGTGCAGAGGCCCTTCTCTGGCTGGGGGGATGTCTCCCGAGGACACAAGGCACCTCCCCCCTGACCCCAGGCTTGAAGCGGACAGACAGAAATCAACACATGTGGCCTCTACTACCATCTTCCTGGCCAGGTCCTCCCCTTTGGCCACACTACACAGAGCCTCTCCCACTTCTCCCAGCTGACATTTCAGACCCTTCTGTGGGTACCTAGTGCATAAATGCACGTGGATGATTAGGTGTGACTTAAAACCCAGACCAGAACCTGAGTGTGGCGTGCCCCTGGTGACAGAGGACCTGCAGGGCTGGAACCAGGTATGGATTCTTTTTTTTTTTTGGTACCAGGGATTGAGCCCAGGGGCGCTTAACCACTGAGCCACATCCCCAGCCTTTTTTCTCTTCCTCAAGTTTCCTTTTGCTATGTGTTCTTTTTAGGTATATATGACAGTAGAGCGTATTTTGGCAAGTCGCAGTGGTTGAAAGGAAAGCAAGGAACTCAGAGACAGGCAAGCGAGAAATGAAAGACGGAGCCCAGGCAGAGATACAGGTGACAAATAAAGGCCATCTCTCCAAAGACAGAGAGGCAAGACAGGTTTGGGGTCCTGGACTTTTATGGGGCAGGCTCAGGGATTAGAGCCTGGTGGGTCCCAATGCGGGTGGTTAAGGGTGGGGTTGGTATGAGGGAAGTGGTGAGCCTTTCCCAGAAAGGCCCAAGAATGGAAAGCAAAATTTTTCTTAAAATGGAGGCTGTCACTTAAGATGGCCATCCAGATTCTAAGGGCCTTACACTGGTCATGCCCATCGCTTTTTATTTTTTAGACAACGTCTCACTAAGTTGCTTAGGGCCTCACTTGGTTGCTAAGGCTGGCTTTGAACTTGCGATCCTCCTGCCTCAGCCTCCCAAGACATTGGGATGACAGGTGTACACCACCACATCCGGCTGCAGATTTTTGGATGTCTAGAGCAAGGAAACCAGAACAAAGAGAATGGGAAACTGTCTCTCTTCATCTAGCTCCACCTGACAGGAGGACACAAGGGTAGCAACTGAGTGGCGGTTAGAAGGTTTCATGAAACTTTAGATACAGAATGAGAAATTAACCCAAGATCAGCTGGACCATTTAGAGCAAATTACACCTAACCTGTCAGGTCTGTAAGGAGGACCAAATGAAACCACAGTAGTAAGAGCGAATGTTTATTGAACCCTTAATACAGCCACTATGCTGAGTAATTATTATGCATTACTTGTTTAATGATCACATCATGATGAGATACTGTTATGATTTGCATTTTACAGCAGGTATTTCTAGCTACTCAGGAGGCTGAGGCAGGAGGATTGCAAGTTCAAGGCCAGCCTCTGCAAATTAGGAAGATCCTGTCTCAAATAAAAAGGGGCAGGAGATGTACCTCAGTGTAGAACACTCCTGGGTTCAGTCCCCAATACCACACACACACACACACACATACACACACACACAAAAAAAGAAAATACAAAGTCATGTAAGTTGATAAAGAAGCATTCAGTGACAGGCTAACAGTGTTAGAGTGGGCTGACTTTGAAGACCATGTTCCTTTGTTTTTTTTTGTTTTTTTTTTTTTTTTGTACAGGAGCTTTAACCCCAGGGGTTCTGAGCCACATCCCAGCCTGTTTTTTTTTTTTTTTTTAAAGAGAGAGAGAATGAGAGAGAGAGAGAGAGAGAGAGAGAGAGAGAGAGAGAGAGAGAGAGAGAGAGATTTTTAATATTTTTCAGTTCTCGGCGGACACAACATCTTTGTTTGTATGTGGTGCTGAGGACATGCCAGGCGAGCGCGCTACCGCTTGAGCCACATCCCCAGCCCCCAGCGTTTTGAGACAGGGTCTCACTAAGTTGCTTAGGGCCTCACCAAATTACTGAGGCTGGCTGTGAACCTGCAATCCTTCTGCCTCAGCCTCCTGAGTTACTGGGATTACAGGTGTGCACCACCACGCTTAGTTTGAAGACAACATTCTTTAAAAAAAATTTTTTTTTAGTTGTAGATGGACAAAATACCTTTATTTATACGTGGTGCTGAGGATTGAATCCAGTGTCTCACATGTACAAGGCAAGTGCTCTACCACTGAGCCGCAAGCCCAGCCCTGAAGCCCATATTCTTAATCCTGCATTCCAGGTTTATCAAACCAACAGGCCAGAAGATAGACTCTGACTTAGAGTTCTCATGAGGCTCAGTTCTCTCCCCAACCCCCTTTTCAGTAGCACTAAAGTTATCACTGAAATGCAATATGGGCCATAGACATCGCTGGAGATCCTGACATTTCAATCTATCGTGAAGTTTTATTGCCCATACTCTGACAGTCTGAAGAAACCAAAGCAAGTGCAAAACCAGGTATGTCTCTTAGGTACTATCACTATGACTCAGTGACAGGAAGCTTGGATTTTGATGCCAAGACCTACTTTTGCCAAATTGTTGCTCCGGTCATGAAATCTCCTTGTGCGTAAGATGAAGCTCATGCCCCTGACCTTGTGGGGTTACTGTGAGAAGTACAGATGCGTTCAGAGCACCGAGTGCAGTTCCTGCCACACAGCAGGGCCCGAGAAACACTGGCTGTGATTACTGTGATCATCACTGTCATTCTGCCACACAGCTATGGCCAGTGACACTTGGCCTTTGCATCTGGCTGTGATGGGACACAACTAACCCAAAAGCAGAACAAATGACAAAAGGCCTCGTGATATCCCTCCAGGACAGTCAGAGGGACCACAAAGCCCCTGAGCTACAGGAAACAGGCTTGGTTGTAGAAGGGTCCCTAAAGCCTCTGTGACTGTCCAGCTTTCCTTGATACACAGTTTCAAATAACGTGGCTGATTTCTCATTCCACTGGTCATCAGGAGTCACAAATTTGATGTGAAGAGGGAGGCTGCTAGTGGCTGGCATGTTAAAGGCTTGGAAGAGTGACAACTGGCAGCATGACCACAGGAGAGAAGGCAAACTCTGAAAAGCCATCAAGAGGACTAAAAGGACAGCTGCTGGGAGCTGGAGGGCAGGTGCAAATACACCCACCACCCAGAGACCAGAGGTCACCTCCGCTCTGACATGAGACCTGGTCCCTAATATCTGGGCTCTATTGGGATGGCAGGAGGTGCTATGAATGGCCAGATAATGGACTCTGACAACACATGAATGGACACTGTGTCACTTCTAGATAGAAGCTTTTGGAGCTGGTAGGTGCTTCATCCACCTGGGTCCCAGAATAAGGATAAAAATGACACTGAGCTGAGCCTACAGCTGACCCACAGAGGACAAGCAGCAAGGGCAAGAAACGAACTTTCATTGCTTTTGGGGGGCTGCTTGTTAGCACCATATCATCTAGTCTATCCTAACACAATCCTAAAAGATTAAATGGGTCAGTTCATTCTAAGAAGTGGTGTTCTCTTTGGTATGCCCATTCCTAAGAGTCAATATTACATGCTGTGGCTTAATGGGTAATTTTAACCTAAATGGAAAATCTACCTAATCCAATGAGTCATAGCTGAACAGAACGGAGAAGAGGGTCCCGTTTCTAACCATTCCTTTCTCTTGAGAGGTCCCAGACCTTCTGTTGAGGGCTTTGCAAAACATACCTGTATTATTTATGGGTCTCAGGTAGAAGCAGGGTCTCAAGTGCTACTGCATTTGGGTGGCAACTCCTCAGGGCCGGTCCAGGGATCATCTTGTGAGTGCTGAGGGACTCTGATCCCCACGTGGGGGCTGGAGGGCCCCACCATGTATCTGAATATGCTCTTGTGAAAGAAAATCCATGATGCGTTGTTGAGGAAGAGTGTGTCATGACATAAAGAATCCAGTCTTTTCAAGCACGGAATATTTACAAAACGCACCTCACACATGGCCAACAATCAAGTTTCAACAAATGCTGAAGGATGTAAACCATGTGGGTCATTTTCTCTGACCACAAAGCAATTGATTGAGAAAATAATACCTACAGCTAGAAAAACCCTCATGTGTTTGGAAAGTAGGAAACATAAATTTTAATAACCCAGGGGTTAAATATATCCCCTCACTTAATCCTTCCAACTCTTCATAGTGCAGACCCTCACTTTAGAAATGCAGGAACTGAGACTGGGAAGAGAACAAAATCTGCTCATTCACCCAGTTAGCAATGTTGGAGCCAAGACTCCAAACCAGGCTATATAGCTCCAGATCCCTGGGACTTAATGACATCCTCCTGATGCTCCTAGGGTGCCACAAAATTCACAGATCCTCCAGTGTGCTTTTTTGTTAGCAGGGATTGAACCCAAGGGCACTTGACCCCTGAGCCACATCCCCAGCCCTTTTTATTTTTTGAGATAGGGTCTTACTAAGTTGCTGAGGCTGGCTTTGAACTCGTGATCCTCTTGCCTCAGACTCCTGGACCATGGGACCACAGGCATGCACCACTGTGCCCAGCCTCCAGCTTGCTTGGTGACCCTGACCTTGGACTACTGTGTAGATGCCCTTCCCTTTTGCTCCTGCCTGTTCCGGGTCCCCTCCCAGGACTGAGGTTAGAAGCCTTGAAGGTGGAGGTGGAGTTTCAGGCTGATGAACTAGATGCCTTGGAGTCTTCCTTTCCTTACAAAGACTTGTACACAGGGCCCACGTGGTTAGTGAACAAAGAAAGACAGAAGGAAGAGTCACTTCCAGATGGCTCCCCCTCTTGATCTAAAGCAGATTAAAGAGAGAGAATATTCCAAATCTATCATTAGGCAAACGTGAGTATCGATATCATTCAAATTATAAATGGAACAGAAAAGAAATTTCATCTTTTTTCTTTTTTTTTGCCTCAGACCCTGAGGCAAAGAAGAAAAACCACTAAAGCGCCCTGCTTCTGAGCAGGTTGGCGGTTCAAGTTATCTGAGGTAACAGGCAAAACCGAGCTGATCCTAGACTTCTCTAGGAGTGGCATTGAGTCTGAGCTGACCAAACTACCTCGCTCTGTGGCAAGTCCTGTGCTAACGGTGACAGCACTACTCTCCTCTCTGCCCAAACCAACTTGCTCATTTGCTTCCTGGCAAAACCCTCAAACACCCAGAACTCTGAGGCACCCCTTTGTGCTGTAGAGACTCTCCCTGTCAGAACAATACCACCCGCCTCCTGTGGGCTGGAGGTATAACTGAGGCCCAGAACTAGGCTTCACGCAATGAGAAAAACTGAAAATAAATGGCAAATCTGGTGATGGCCCGTATCCTTGAAAATTACCTACAGTGCCTGTGTCACCAAGTGGCCCTGGGGAGGGAGAAGGTGGAGAGGCGGGAGAGGCAGTGCCAGGTAGGGCAGAAGCCCTGAAGGTCTCCCTCTGTGTTCTGGCGTCACTGTTGCCACAGAGGAAGCAGCACTGGCCCAAGGTGAGGCAGGAGGCTGGGTGGGGGGGGCTGAGTCTTCACCTCCCGGCTCCACAGGGCTCAGCCTAGGGCCCAGCTCTCCCTTCGCTCCCCCCACCCCCCCACTGCTTGTTCCCCACACCATCAGGGTCCCACAGAATCACTTTGTCCATCAGTTAATGATCCCTGTCACAACGTGAGTTTAAGATCAACAAGTCCAAGATCAAATAACCCAGCTATCCAATCAGCAGGGTGATTAATCCTCTCAGTCAGTGAAAGAGAGTCCTGTGGACCCCTCCCGACAGGCTATGGGTGGCCCCGGGAAGCTCAGCTCGAGTGACCTTTTACAAATGGCCAGTTGAGCCTACAGACTAGACAGATGGTGTGGAGCCCCCGGGATGAGGCATGGTCCAATGCCTTCCATGAGGTCGTTCCATTGATCATAGTTCTCTTTCAGGTCTGAAAGGGGAAAGAAGAGGAAGGTTAGGCAAATCATTGTAAAGTGAGGCCAAAGAGGAGCTCTCGGGGACTCGGGGGTCATCCCAGAGAGGAGCACCTGGGATACCAGACAGACTGGCTGGTGGTTGTGACGGCGGGAGCGGTAACGATCACTCTGTGCCTTTATAAATGACTGACTTAATCTGCGGCAACTCAGTAATGATGCAACAGCTGGCAATACACCCTGCAGCAGAACCATTCCAGGGGATGGTGTTTCACATAATTTTCACAATCACCCTGTGGGCTAAGTGCCACTGTTAGCCCTATTTTATAGTTGAGAAGCTAACCTGATTTGCCCAAGGTCAGCTGCAGCTGATAAGAGCTGGAGACAAAATTTACATCCAGGACAGGAAGGCAGAGAAAATGGAAAGTCGGCTTCCAGGCTCAGGGATGTTGCTAAACAAGACGAGATCCTAATACACGGCCACTGGGTGCAACTACCACGTCACCCCAGGCAGAAGCCACAGGGTAGCAATCCATAAAGCAGCATTAACACCAGGCGTAACTCCAGAGGAGGCCCTGGGATCACGTGCAGAAGGGCCTCACGTGGCAAGAACAGTCAGGAGGATCCCAAGTTCAAGGCCAGCCTCAGCAACTTAGTGAGAGCCTATCTCAAAAAAAATCCAAAGGGGTGGAGGTGTAGCTCAGTGGTAGTGCACACCTGGGTTCAATCCCCAGCACCAGAAAAAAAAGAAAGGGTCTGGGACTGGGGTTGGGGCTCAGTGGTAGATCACTTGCCTTGCATGCAAGTGAGGCACTGGGCTCAAATCTCAGCACCACACAAAAATACATAAAGATATTTGTCCATCTACAACTAAAAAAATATTTAAAAAAGAAAGGGTCTAAGCTCTTTAGCCAAGGGAGGAGGGTTCAGCTGAATGGGCAAATGGTGCCAGAACCCGGGACAAAGGGAGGGACCATTCTCATTTCTCTTTGGGTATCCAGTGCCTGGCATGGAATAATTGCTCAACACATCAGCGCTACATAGTCACTAACTCAAAAAATATTGAACACACCCACTGTGTGCCACCTTCTGTTCTTAGTGCTTAAAATACATCCAAGAGAAAAAGAGGCAGAAACCCTGTCTTTAGAGAGCTCATCTTCTAGTAGGCAGAGAGAGACTCAAACAAAATAAATTATGGAGGATGTAAAAAGGGAGTAAGTGTTGTATGTGGGGAGGGACAAGGCTGAGGGTGGAGGTGAAGGTGCTGTGATGTAAAAAGGGTAGTCAAGGTGGAGAGGATGAGATTTAAGCAAAGACTTAAAGGAGGTGGGAGTAAGCCATAAGACTATCTGGGAGAAATGTTTCAGGCAGAGGGAGCAGCAGTGCAAAGGCCCTGAGGCAGAAGTGTGCCTGACACTGAGGGTTTATGTGGTGAGAGTGAAGTAGGCTAAGGGAAGAACAGTAGGAGCAGAGGCCAGGAAGGACGGTCACATCAGATAGGCCCAGCAGGAATGAGAGACTCTCAGAGAAATGCCATTGTTAGATTGAGAGCAAAGGAGTGACAAGATCCGACTAACTTCCTAAAAAGACCACTCTGGCTGCCCTGTTAAGAAAAGATTCAATGGGGGGAAAGAGGGATAGGCTGGAGACTGGCAGTAACTGAGGTGAGAGGTGACAGACAGGATGGGGCTGTGGGACTGGTGACATATATTCCTTTTTGTTGGGGGGGGGGATGCTAGGGATTGAACCCAGGGCCTTAGATATACTAGGTTAAGTGTTCTACCACTGAACCACATCCCCAACCCATTTCTGAGGGACTGGATGGGAGATCTACTAGAAGTGACAATCTTTGACCTAAGAACTAACTGTAGGGATGGAGCTGGCACCATGCTCTTCAATCTCCAGAACTGTTAAATATACCTGCTAACTATAACTGCTAAATAGATCTCTTTTCTTTATAAAGTCTCAGCATCAGGCATTTTTTGAAAATAGATTAAGCCAAGGTCCAAGCACTGAGCCCTGGAAGTGGCAAGGCTGGCTGGGGGAAGCAAGAGAGGAGACAATCTATAACGCCAGAAGCAAAGATAGCAAGCCCTCCGCAGAGGAGGGCGTTATCAACCCTCCCTGAGCTGCTCAGAGTTGCAGTGAGATGAGGAACAGGAACTGGCTAAGGATTTGGCATTGTGAAGGTCACGAGGACCTTGACCCCAGCAGTTTTGATGAAGGAGTGCACTGCAGAAGCCTGAGAGGACTGTGCTTAAGATAGATGAGAATGAGAAGAAAGGAATTAGACAAATAAAGACAGATGTCATTCTGAGAGTTGGAGGGAACAGGGCATGGGTGATAACTGGAGGGGATACTGAAGTCGGGAGAATTTTCTTTTCTGCTTGTTTTGCAGTGTTGGGACTGAACCCAGGACTTCACACATGCTGGGCAGGTGCTCCACCACTGAGCCATAAGCCCAGCCCCAGAGTTTCTATTTTTTTTACTTCAACTTGTGGTCCTGAGGAATGAACCCAGGGATTTGCTACCCCTAGCCACATCCTCAGCCCGTCTTTATTTTTTATTTTGAGACAGGGTCTCATGTCTCCCAGGCTGGCCTCAAGCTGCAATCTGTCTCAGCACTCAAGTCACTAGAGTTACAGGCATATGTCACAGTAACTGGCAGTTTTTTTCCCCCCATTTCTTTAGTTTTTAAGGAAGAAACTTTGGCATGAAATAAACCAGTAGAGAAGATGATCTAAAGTAGAAGACAAGCTGCTGCTGTGACCACCCTGAGCAGACAGAAGAGCCGGCCCGGGGGAGGGGCTGCGGGGGTCTGAGGAAGTGCTAGTCGCCTCCAGTCGCCTTGAAGTGGGAGGCAAAGTTGCTGAGCTGAGAGACAGGCTGAGGCAAGAGGTGCCAGGGGTTTAGGGAGGAAGGAGAAGGTGTGAACAGTCCTCTAGGAGAGTGGGCGGAAGGCTGAGGAGCTGGAGACGGGAGCGCACAGTGAACACAGAGCAAGCAGCCATCTTCTTCCTGGAAGGTGACACCCTGGATCAGCAGAATGGTATTTTCAGGAGCTAGAGGTGCAGCTGAGCCACCTGCAGACTATTTTAGTTTCCATGTGACAACACACTGAGCAGCCACAAAAAAGCTTTTCTCTTTGCCAGGTGAACAGCCCAGGCCATGTCTCCCACCTTACCGGCTCCTTCCATTGGGCTCGCTGCCTCTCAACTCACCCCTGCCCTCCTGGCCTCCAGCAGGCAGACTATGTTAAAAGTCTAACTGTGACCTTCTCCTGCTTAGAACCACCGAGGGCTCCTCCTAGCCTGTGGGATAAACCCCGAACTAACTTCAGCAAACGCATGGGCTCTACATCTGCCCTCTGCCCGCTTCTCTACCTCTACATTTCAACAATTCATTATCCTGAGCTCCAGGTACACCAGAGAGCTTCTCAAAACTGACCAAGACCACTGCCCACGGGACTCTCGTCCCTTCCCTGCCTGGGAGCTCTCTTCTCCCGTCAAGATCAAGAGCAAGCGTCATTTTGTTTAGAAAATGCTTCAAACCTTAAGAGTCCAGCCGAGCCCAGCTCCCTTCTGATGGCAGGTGGTGGTGGCCTCCAATCAGACACCTGATTTGGGAACGCCAGGACTAGGTGGAACAGTGGCCAACAATGTGCCTTGGCAGGCAAAGATATGCTGATGCGATCAAACTGACTCTCTTGGGAATCTGGATGAAGACATTTGAAAAACATGGCGGAGAGCAGTGGGAGCCAACAAGGAAAGACCCAGGGGTAGGAGGAGCGGAATGAACGAGCGGACGCCGTCAGCACAAGGAAAAAACAGCAGGAAGAAAGAAAAAGGCATCCTGGATGAACAGACGTGGACATCACGAGAGGACAGGACAGAGAGGCTGAGCTGGCCAGACAGACGGGACAAGACGACAGTCCTGCAGGTGACACTGGCTCATGTAACTGCACCAGCCCCTTGGCCCGGGCGCCCTCTCTTACATGAATTTCACTTTTTTCTCAAGGTAAGATAGTGAACTTGTAGTCTTTCCAACCAAAAGACTAGAATCAACCCTTATAACCATTCACATTCCCAGTGGCGAAGAAGGCTTGATGGCGCCCTGGGGAAGACAGCCCCTCTGGTGGAGGAGACCAGAGCTCGTAAAGGCCTTGCCAATGAGCTGACAGTGACTTATGTCATGAGTCACAATCCTTCCGTGCTTGGTTTCTTTAAAGAACTTTCATACATTTAGCTCAGTTATCATAATCTCCCTCGCAATGCAGATAAATTAGTGATGATAAGCCTGGGTTAGGACAGTGGCGATGGAGTGCAGAGGTGAGTGCACTATTTGCAGTGAGGAACCAAGGCTCAGCGAGGCTGAATGACCAGTAAGAGCCAGACTCGGGGTCCCCCAACCTCCAGGCGCGTGCTTTTTCTTTAATGCTATGTAACTCCTTATCTTGGGGCTCAGCCATGTTCGTACTGATCACTGTGCTGCAGTGAATTCTAAGGGACCCCACATCTGCCCCCTGGGCCCCAGCTCTCCTCTTCTTTTTTTTTTTTTTAAAGAGAGAATGAGAGAGGAGAGAGAGAGAGAGAGAGAGAGAGAGAGAATTTTTAATATTTATTATTTTTTTTTTAGTTCTCGGCGGACACAACATCTTTGTTGGTATGTGGTGCTGAGGATCGAACCCGGGCAGCACGCATGCCAGGCGAGCGCGCTACCACTTGAGCCACATCCCCAGCCCCCCAGCTCTCTTCTTACCAAGATGCCTCTGCAGGAAGGCCAGCATGGCCCGCACCATAATCTCCTGACCTTGATAGGGGTCCAAGCTCCCACGGATTTGGGTGGATAAGAATTTCACAAGCAAGTTGCCCGTCACAAAAGCAAAGTCCGTTTGACTCCGATGAACAGAACCACTAGAGGAAAAGGAAAGCATTGGTAGGGTTGGAGGTGAGGCACACCAGTGGAGCACCTGTGTGTCTGAGAAGCTTCCATGCATCGTCATGCATAATTTCCATAGCAACTCTGTCTAGGAGGTATTTTCCCCTTCAACAGAATGTGAGAAGTGGTCTGCTCAAGGTGACACAGGGGACAGGGCACTGAGCTAGAATTTGAACTCAGGTGTTATCATCAGACCTCAATGCCAAACATTCACTGCACACATCAGCTCCCTGTCACAACTGTGTACTTTGCAGTGCAGGGGGGTGGAACCCAGGGCTTTGTGCAATCTCGGAAAGCCCTCTGCCACCGAGCTCCACCCCCAGCCCTCTAAATATGTTTAATTCACAGGTGAAATCCTTACTAGAAGGTTCATTTTAGGCTAAATTACTCATAACTAAATTCACTATTCAATTCAACGAGGGATGGAAAATTTAAATGCTACATTTCTGTGTGATATCATCCAAAAAAAATGATTTCTTAAAAATACATTACTTGGGCTGGGGGTGCAGTTCAGTGGTAGAGCGTGTGCCTGGCATGTGTGAGGCACTGGGTTTAATCCCAGCACTGGAAAAAAATGCATTATTTGAACTAGAGACCATCATGTTAAATAAGAGGAAAAAGAAAGACAGAATTGGGGGTGGATCTCCTGAAAACCCAAGGGAGATTGTAGAGAAAAGGGGCCAGGAAGTGGGAGGGAGGCAGGCAGAAAGGAGAAAATGCTGGGGAGTGAACTGGCCACACTATATTGCTATGTTGTGTTTGTGTGCAAATATGCAACAGCAAATCCCATCAATACGCACCAATAAAAATGTGAAAAAAGGGCTGGGGTTGTGGCTCAGTGGCTGGCAAAGCACTCACCTAACGCGTGCGAGGCCCTGGGTTCGATCCTCAGGATCATATAAAAATAAATAAAACAAAGGTATTGTGTCCAACTAAAAATAAATAATTTTTTAAATGTGAAAAAATGCATTATTTAAGGTAAGAGAACAAAAAAAATGAATAGAATAATATACTTGGGTATCCAGCACGCAGTTTAAGAAGTAACACCCGCCAGAAGTCCCCTTTGCACGCCCTGTCCCAACTTCCCTCCCCTCCTCTTCCCAGTGGTCACAAATGTTGGAGTCTGGCCTGGACAGACATTCCAGGAGTCCTGTCCCCTCCAACGCCATGAAACCAAAATGAAAGAGGAGGGGCTGGTCCTAGTGGAGAGCCTGGGCCAAGACAGGCCGGGGAGAAGCCACCGACCGTCAACAGACTGATGTTCAGGGGCTTGGAGTCAGGACATGCCAACCACCGAGTGACTCTGAAGGTCTGGGCACACAGCCACATCCCATTCCTGAAGTGGGAACTGGGACCCCTGATGTGTGTGCTGTTGGGCTCAGGCAGGACAGGATCAAGCCAGGGTGGTTTCAGTCCCGTCTCTGTAGGTCCTCGTCACCTCGGATACAGTGAATTGTCTTTAAGTCACCAGAAATTGTTTGCTTCCTGAAAAGTGGCTCCCAGGAGAAAACCAACTGATGGTGCTAGAGGTGAAGGCGAAGAGAAGGTGGTTTGGCCGGAATACAGAAGGTCACGGAAAAGAACACGTTAGAGTGACACCTGTGGATTCAAATGTTCATGCAAGTGCTAAGGAACTTCCAATGGATGGAGGTCAAAGGTCTCCCACAGACACTCTCCAAAAAACCCAACAAAACTCCAAGAAGGGTACAGAGATCTCTGGAACCCACCCAGACTCACACCCCTGCCTCTCTAACACGCAATCCCACAATGCTCTTCTACCAGAAAGCACCAGGTAAACCCTGTTGTAAAGTCTGATCAACTCCTGCAGAAATCCCTGTAGGTGGAGCTAAGTGGAGAAGAGGGACGGGAAGAAACTATAAAGGAATTAAGATTGTGGAATTCAGGAGCTATTTGGGTATTCTGTTAATTCCAGATACTACGAGACAATCCAGAAGAAATTAAGGGTGTCAATGGAGAGGACACAAGGTCCTGCCCACGGGGTTTACTCACAGGACAGTTATGATCCTGGACTGCTTGTGCTGGGTGCAAACCTTCTTCATCAAGTTGACGCTCTCCACTGTCTGGAATTTCTCGGCATTGATAAAGAACACAGGGCCCCGGGCCTTGGGGTAAAAGTCACGCTCCAGAGGAAACATCCAAGCATCCAAGGCCACAGCACATCTGGAAGAGGACCAGATATTTGGAGCTGCCACACAGAAACTCGGGCAAGAAGAGTCAGGGTGGTGGGGGAGGGTGGGGTGCTTCCCTCCAGTGGGCTAAAGGCTCAGGAAGCCAGGGAGGAGGTACCAGGGCCCAGGCCCCTCAGTTAGGATCCTGGATTTACCAGTTACCAAAGATCCTCTCCGACAGCAAGGTCCAGACCTCTGTCTCTGGACCTGCTCTCGGGGCACTGACTCCAGTCATGCACAATGGCACTTCAGTCAGCCACTCACCCTTTCAGTGCTCACTGAGCGCCTGCTGGGTGCTTAACCCTGTGCTCTGGACACAGAGTTCTGCTTGAGTCTCAGGAAGCTCCCAGGCTGGCAGGGAAGACTGACAGGCAAGGCAGCGGCCACTCAGCTCAGTGCCCCAGTTTGAAAGGTGCTGGGCGAGCCCAGAGCTGGCCTGGCAGGGGAGGTCAGGAAGACCTCCTCGGTGCCGAGGGCAGAACCACGGCCCTACGATTAGTTACCACCCCAACCTGGATCTTCTCCATCTCAAATGATGGTCACCCAAAGGAAAGTCTCCACTTCCCCTCCTTCACCTTACTTACACTCAACCCTGAAACTCTAAAGTGCACCCCGTGTTTCACTCACTTCTCTCATCCGGCTCCCTCCACCCTCACGCAAATCCTTCACCTCTCAGCTCACGGACAGTCGCCTCTGGCCTTGAGTCTGGTCCTGACACCATCCATCCTTCGCACAGTAGCTAGAGTAGCCACAGACTTTTTCAAAGTAAGATGCATTTTTTTTTTAAATCTTTCACTAGCCTCCCCTAGAACTTAGAATAAAATCTAAGCTTCCCTCCCCTGGCCCAAAGGCCCTGTCATCGGTGCCTGTCCCTCACTACGCTCCGCCTGCTCTGATACAGTCAGCATGCGTCCACCTCAGGGCCTTTGCTTAGTCGTTCCCACTAGTGGGGAGGACTTTCCTCCGGACCTTTGCACGGCTGGCCTCTTTGCCTTTCGTCTTGTTTATGTCTCTTTCTCAGAGAAGCCTGTTTCATGTCCAGCTCAACAGCCTGTTTCATGTTCTTCACTGCACTCAGGTGCTGGGCACCTCCCTATCTGCTAGCTTCTGCATCAGGCTGTCCCACGGTGACATAATTCCAGGAAGGCAGAGATCTGGTAACCACTGAATCTTCAGCCCCCCCACCCCAACACACCTAGAACATAGCACTCACTTCCTGATACACGAGCACAACAGTGAATGAATGAGCCGGAGCAACGGCATCGCTGGGAAACTCACCGAAACTGGGCTTCCTTGGCCAAAGCCAGAACAGCTGTGGCCCCTCCAAATGAATGTCCCATCACAGCCACGCGGCTCAAGTCAATGCTGCCCTGAGGGAAGCACAGAACTTAGCCAAGCCAGAAATTTGGGACTTTTTTTTTCCCCCTTAAGGAATTCCTCAACAGCAAGAGGAAGAACAACTGAGGGGATGAGGAGGCTTGACACAGAGGAGGCCACCAGAGCCACACTGGGCCTCCTGCCGGAGCAGGCGCAGTGTCACCCAGTGGTAGGGCACTCGCCTACTGTGGATGAGGCGCTGGTCCAATCCTAGCAGTACACCACCAGAAAAAAAAGACCCTCTTGCCTATGAGCGCAGGCAGGCAGACAGTGCTGGGCATGAACAGCCTGCTGCAGGCAGAAGTTCTGAGAACCATTTTTCATTTCACCTTTATTTCTGTAATCTTACCATCTACCAACCTACCAATATCCGGCCTCGGGTGGACATTCAAATACCCATGAATAGGGGTGGGGCTGCAGCTCAGACGTGTGAGGCACTGATCCTTAGCACCACATAAAAATAAAATAAATAAAGGCATGTTGTCCTTGTACAACTACAAAAAAAACCTATGAATAAGTGAATGGACACATGTTGTCAGGTTCCACACTGACTCGCCAGTTTAGAGCATGGCGAGAATAAGATCTCTCTCCGTCCTCCAGTGCCTTATGAACAGGTCCTGGGGATCTCCGGACCACACTGAGGGGAGGTTGGGGGTGTTCCTGTGGCACCTCCACTTTGCTCTGGAGCAAAGACTGTTTGTGCAGTCACTCACTCAGGTTCTACTTCCTCTTTGAGTATCTGTCCTGATTTTTATCCAAAGCCCAGAAGAAGAGAGAAAGAATCCGTTCATTCTAACATGATCTGGAAGTATCTATTTCTGGTTGTCCCCATGAGCCTTCAGGGCATGGTTATATAAAAAACCACTGCAGCTGCCTGCTGAGGAGGGCCAGACATTTCTCTGGCTTTGTGGCCCAGCCTCTGCCCTGAAGCCTGCTCCCTCACCCAAAGGCTTCCTGCTGGAATCCTCCCCCTTCACTCAGTACCTTCAGCTTGGCCACTGCGTTGGGTGGACTTTTCAGCTTTTTAAAAGATAGGTCAATACCTTCAGGTGCCTCCGAAAACCAGAAGTACTGAGAGGTCTCTCCCTTCCCCATGCCTTTTCCACAGGTTGCCCACTTCCTCCCACAGACAGCTAACATTTTCTGCACGCATAAGCAAACAGGAATACATTCGTCACCCTCTTTTTATACTAATGGTTCAGTATCAGGCTGTTTTGTGTAGCAATTCCAGCACAGAAAGAGCTTCCCCAACCTTTCTTACAGCTACATTTTATTTCCCCATGGAAGAGACAGCTGGCTAACCACCAAATCGGTTCCTGGACGCACAGCTAGACTATTTCCCAGCAGTCAGATGAGGCCTCACGACTGAGTTCTGGCCAACAGAACGTGAGCAGAAGTGCTATCTCCAAGCCCAAGGCTGGTCCACACCAACCCTCTCAGAGGGACCTCCTTGCCCTCTCCCATTCTGTTAGCTTAATGTACACAACAAACCTGGGATTTAACAAATGAGATGGTAGAATCCTAGGGTAAAAGGAGCCTCGATCCCTGATTCACCTCTTGCTCAGGGGTACCCCAAAGACTTTACACAGGAGAAAAATAAATTTCTTTTTTTTTTAATATTTATTTTTTTTTAGTTTTCGGTAGATACAACATCTTTATTTGTATGCGGTGCTGAGGATTGAACCCGGGCCGCAAGCATGCCAGGCGAGCGCCTACTGCTTGAGCTACATCTCCAGCCCCGAAAAATAAATTTCAATAGTATAAGCCACTGAGATACGGGGTTTATGTGCTGTAGCAGTGAGCATTATCCGAACAATACAGCCAGGTTGCAGAGCCTATCAACCATCTCTATCACTGGTAAACGTTTAAGCTACCGTCAATCTTTTGCTGTTACACTCTGTACAGGAAGAAATAACTTGCACATTAGCACACTTCATGAGGGCAGGTGTTACAGGTTGAAGTCCCAGAACTGGAGATGGGAGGATCAAAGCACACATGCATCTGTACTGCTGAGAACTACGCCTAATGGCTCTCCTCGGGGCAGTCCCTACTGTCTGTCACCAGCCGTTTAGGAGGATGACTACTTCTCCAGTGTGTCAACACAGGAAATAATCAAGTTTTACTTGGTCTGATGGTTGAAAATTACTTATGGTTTTTAATTCTGTGTTTCCAAAGGTTGCTTCTCAAATAACTGAACTGGGCCGTGGCTGCCCTTCCTCAGGTTCCCAGGCAGGTAGACCTGAACCTCCGCGCTCAGAGGCTGCTTCTCCAGAGGAGGGGACCACACACAGCAAGGCACCGGTAAAACCCTCCAGATTCTAGGTCCTGCCTCACTGCTGGCCATCCAGGAAGATGATTCTCCTTAGAGGACACTACCAGAGGCTTACGAGAGATTTTTTTTAAAGAGGTTTTGAGCCACACAACACAGTTTATGGGTCAAAAAATTCCAGTTTAAAGTTTGACTCTACCACTGAGCTGAGTACTCTTGGGTACACACTTAGCCTGTCTAATCTGTTTTCTTTTGATATGGAGAGGTTAACAATGCTGACTTCCTAAGTTGGTGTAAGGAGATCACCTAGGAAATAATGTAGGGGTGTGCCTACTCCTACAACGGAATATTGCATGGCCACTAAAAATCATGCCACCCCAAACCACTGACTAGCACAAAAAGACAGATTGTTTTGCTAAGTGTGTGTGGGGGCGGGGGAAGCCCACAGAACAACTTGTTTTAAATGATAACATTATTGTTTTAAAAAATATGTATGAGCTGGGTGTGGTGACACATGCCTGTAATCCCAGAGACTTGGGAGGCTGAGGCAGGAGGATGACAAGCTTGAAGCCAGCCTCAACAACTTAGCAAGGCCCAAAGCAACTTAACGAGACCTGTCTCAAAACAAAAAAGGGCTGGGGATGTAGCTCAGTGGTTATGTGTCCCTGGTTCAATTCCCTATATCAAAAATAAGTAAACAAAAATACGCATGTATGTATTAATGCATTTTAAAAATAACTGGAAGGACCAATGTCAAAATGTCCAAAAGAACTGTTCTTTTTTCTTCATGCTTTTATGAGATTTCTTGGTTCCATGAATAAAGCCTGAGCTATTGAGGAAATCAGGTGGGGGCGGTGAATGGCGGGGTCTGAAGGTGTCTTCCTAGGCACTCCAGTCTATGGCAGGGATGGTTGCATAACCTCCTGGAGGTTCCCGGGAGTCCCTCACAGGAAGGAGCCAGCCTGAAGTAGATCCTCCCTGAGGGAATGCACACGCCTCCTCTGTCCACACAGCCCTGGTGGGAACCAGCATCCTGCTGCTCAAGTCCCCACCCAGAAGCAGGCAGACAGAACACTCAGTGATTGGTCCAGAAGGGGCCTGTGACCCACAAAGGGCCACAGCCAGGAAACTCAGTCTCCTTTCTTTTCGATTCTGGTGCAGTGAGTTGAGATACAGGACTGGACTGCCAGCAACCATCTTTCTAGGCAAAAGCAGGGACTATGGTAAGAAAGACACCCACATACAGAAGGGAGAGAAGAGCTTTGAGGACAGTGTGACCCTGGACTGGCCTAAAGTTGACCTGGGGTCTTGCTAGATATGTGAACCAGTAAGTTCTCTTTGGTTTAAGATAGTGAGTTTGGTTTGCTCCATGTAACCAAGGGTCACACCAGCTGCTGCCATACCTTCAAGATCATCAGATCCAACCCTCCAGGCAAGATGTTGAGGACAGTCCTCCCAGCAGTGACTTCCTGCATGATCCTCAATACCCGCACACACTCTCCTACGCGCTGATGCACCTGCAACAGAGAGACTAGTGGGAACTGGAAATTCCACAACCATCCAACAAGAAATCTCATCTACAGAGCCAACCGAGGAAGAATGCAAGGAAGGTTTGCCCCCTACACTCAGCAAGGACAGGGGCCCTTGCAGCTCACATGAGCACCGCCCATCAGCACAAGGCAATCAGTCCTGTCGTTCTGATTCTGCCTGCCCACAGGGTTGTCAGGAGGATCCCATGAGATGATGAGGACCACCCCACCCCAAATCTAACTAGGCATTTCTGGTAGGAACTTTCATTTTGGCACTTCTCCGCAGGCTAGGACTCCTTCTCCCAGGATTTTTCAAACTCCAGCATGGCAAGATGTAGGGGACTAGGGAATAGCCCCCAAACAGCTGAACATATGCAAGCTCAGAGCTGCAGAGGGCTGTGGTTCAAACCTCAGGAAGTAAGCCAGTGTGCAGATGAGCCCAACGGCAGAGAGCCAGAGACAGTGAATTCCCTCTGAGAGCAAGAACTGATGGCGCCTGAAGGTGGTTCCAGTCTCGCTCTTCCTATAGTCTGCTTATATGAGCCAATCAGTTCCCTTTTTTGCTTAAACAAACTTAAGCTGGGTTTCTGATACTGGCAATTTTAAGAGTCCTGATTAATACCCCATTTATTCCCACTAAGATGGGAATAAAGATTTAGAAAGGTAAAAGAATTGTTTATTGAGAGCAACAGTCTGGGTGAGTATCCCCCAAATGTCTATGTATTCAAGATGGTCTCCAGAGGAGCACTTTGGGAGGGGTGAAATCTTTAGGAGGTGGGAACTTGCAGGACCCCAGTCTCTTCCTCACTTTTGCTTCCTGGCTCACGAGGTGGGTGGGTCTGCTCTCCCCCCGCATTGCCATCTAGCATCACTAAAGACCCAAAGCAATGGGTCCACCTGATCTTTGACTAGAACCTTCAGAACCATGAGCTAAATAAACCTTTTCTCTTACAAGTTAATTTTCCCAGGTATTTCACTGTAGTGACAGACAGCTGACAACACAGTGAAAGCAGGCTCAGTAACCCCCCTTCCCTGGTCGCACACGCCTACCTGGGGATTCCGAACATGGAATTCCTTCTCCCCTTCCTCAATTTGAAGGTAGGGGATCCACTCCTCCTCTAGTGACTCATTGGTGGGCTGATTCTCCTCTGGGACCTGCTTGCAGAAATAGGTAGCCGAAGCTGACTGGTCTCTGAAATACACCCGCCGTAGGGGAGAGGGCAGAAGACACCATGAATTCACTTCTCCCTTTGACCAGCTCCTCTCTCAGCCAAGTCACGTGGTCTCCCCTTTTGCTAGTAGGGAAGGGGTCTGAGGCATGCAAGGAAGAGTAGGAAAAAGACATATTTTTGGACAGACCAGGATTTGAGCACCAGCTCAGCTGTGTTACTTTTGGCCAAGTTATTTAACATTTTAGAACTTTGGTTTTCTGCTCTTTAAAATGGGCATAACGCCTGCCTTATATGATTGTTGGGAGGATTAGAAATAACACACAGGGGATACTGCTATATTAGAACACTTGCCTAGCATGTGCAAAACCCTGGGTTTGATCCCCAGCACTGCAAAGATCAAAACAAAAATCTAAAAACTTTTTTTTTTTTTTTTTGTATTGGAGGTTGAACCCAAGGGCACTTAACCACCCCAACCCTTTTTATTTTTTTGAGACAGAATCACACTGAGTTGCTGAGGCTAGCCTTGAACTTGCAAACCTCCTACCTCAGCCTCCTGAGTCACTGGGATTAGGTGTATGCTATCACATTTGGCTAAAAAAGAAAACACTGATAGAGGACTAGCCTATACCTCACTCATTGCAGGCACCCATTCCAGGAAAGTTCACGGTGACTGTCATCCCTCACCTGTGCTCTGGCACAGCAACCACAAAGCCACGGGAGGCCAGCTCCATACAGAAGGCTGAATACAACGTCCTAGAGATGAAGAAAGGAATAGGGAGAAGGGATCAAAAGAACGGCCCAGGGCTCACCCGACTCCACTGCACCCATTCCAGCCATGCTCTGCTAGTGACCACCCCAAAGGATTAAGCAGAGCAAGTGCCCCAGCGGGCAGCCCTCCTCCAGGTACTGTTCCCAAGCCCCACAGTTCTCATCCCACAAGGCTCCGCCTCCTCCTTCAGGCACTGTTTGCAAATCAACCCACAGGGCCTTGGACCCTCAGTGAGCCCAGCCTCGGGTCCCAAATACATTTTGACTACTTCAATAGCATTTTTATTGTCATACACTGTATGTCCCCCAAATTAGCTATTAAGCTCCTGGAAGACAGAAACTCTTTTTTTGGTACCAGGGATTGAACTCAGGGGTGCCTAACCACTGAACCACATCCCCAGCCCTTCTGAATTTTGAGACAGGGTCTCACTGAATTGCTTAGGGGCTTGCTAAATTGCTGAAGCTGGCTTTGAACTCACAATCCTCTTGCCTCAGCCTCCTGAGTGGCTGGGGTCATAGGCATGCACCACATTTCTTTTATATGCAATTTAAATACGACTTAACATGCAGATTTTTTTGTCTTCCACCTGCCCAGGAGAAGGAAAAAAAGGAATATGGCAGACCGACTGCCTACCCCAAACACCTATTTTCCCTTTCTCCTCAATAACAGAATCTGATTTTTGGCCAACGACCCTTTTATGCCATCAAAGTATTATATTTCCCAGCCTCCCTTACAGCTGTTAGTCTGTATAGTTAAAGGTCTAATGCAGCACAGTGCAACAGAAATTTAATGCTAAATCAATAAGTAATTTAAAATTTTCTCATAGACATGTTTCCAGAAATAAAAAGAAACATACTAACTTTAATTGCACATTTTATTTAATCTATAATAACCCATTATATTTTAATCGTATCTTATTTAATTATATTAAATATTAATTGTTTAATCATATTTAATCATTTTATTATGATTTATTAAATTATAACCTATTTAACCTATTATAATTACAACATATAATAAAAAATCTTTTAAGTTAATGAAACTTTTTATTACCTTTTTTTCATATTAAGTCTTTGAAACGGGCAAACATTTCATACTTGCAGCTTACCTGATTGGACCAGACACATTTCAAGGGTTCAATAGGCACACAGAGTTTGATGCTACCATAATTGGCAGAGCAGGACTAGTCAATGAGATGTAAACAAGTTGTGTTACATAGAACTTCCTATAAAATTTCCTTTATAAAGCTCCTTCCTCCTGCCTGGGATGCAGATTAATGGCTAGAACTAAAGCAGTCATCCTGGGTCATGAGAGGACTTTAGAAATGGAAGCCACAAGGGGCAGAGCAAGATTATACAATAAGTCTGATTCTCCAATAACTTCAAGGAACTACAATATCACCCTGTCTACCGCTAGCTTCCTTCTCTCTCAGAAGAGAAAAAAAAACAACAACTTTATTTTGTGTTAGTCTCTATTATTTGGGGTTTTCTGTTACACACAACTTGCCCAAATCCTCACTGACACAGCAAGATCAGTTTCCTGGATCTCTGTTCCCCTTCCCCGTTTCCCAGGGGAGGCAGGGAACTGCACCTCAGAGGCAGAGAGGTTTCTGTTGCCTTCCTAGTTTGAACTGTGTAGCGGTGGCAACGTTAGGCCAACCTGCCATCACAGCCCACCTGCTCAGTGTACAGAGCGTGTGTCCCTGGGCTGGGGGTGCAGCTGGGTGGTACGGTGCTTGCCTACTATGCATGGTTGAAAACCTGCACTGCAAAAACAAAACAAAAAAAAAACAAGCATGCGTCCCCGCCTGCCCACTTCAGAGGACTGCGTAGGGCCTGGTGACAGTGGCCTGCCTGTCCCACACCTCAGCGCACATGCTCCTCCCTGGGTGGGAAGCCACAGGTCTGTGACCCACAGAAAGGACCTCAGAGCCGAATAACCAGCAATGGAGAGGAAACAATGTCCCTGGCCGTCCCTGGCCGTCCCTGCCCTGCCTTGGAATTTCACTCTGGTTAATGAAGAGTGTTTATAACTGGCTCCACCTGGTCCCTGAGACGTGAAATCTGAATACAGATTCTTAGACCCCAAAGACCACTTTCCAAGTCAGGTGCTCACTACTCTCCCAGAGCAGGATAGTGGGCTCAGGCGGGAATGTTTCTTAGTTTCTTTTCCTGGCCCGACCACCGCTTCCCTGAGGGCAGAGACTCTCACTTACTACTCAATGCCCAACCCTGGCACAAGCTCTGGCACGAGGCAGGCTCTCAGTTTACCTGCTTGCCTTGCCAGCCTCACCTCTGCATCTATGCTCCACTTCCGCCCAGGCTAAGTCTCTATACCAGCTCTTCTTGGGGATTCAATCCCTGATTTAGGAAGAACCTTCCCCTCGTGCCACGGAGTTGGCACAGAGCAGGTGCCCACAGGTGTCTGCTGAATGAATGAGAACCCAGCAAAACAGCCCTTGCAGTCACGGGATGAGTATTTCTTTGGAGACTATCGTTTTCTAGGCACTGGGAATGACACAGACAAGGTCTCTGCCTTCACGGAGCCTGCAATCTAGAAATAGGGAAGACAGCCATTAAAGAATAATTAACACGGGGCTGGGGCTGGGGCTCAGCGGTAGAGCGCTCGCTTAGCACATATGAGGCCCTGGGTTCGATCCTCAGCACCACATAAAAATAAGTAAATAAATAAAGTAAAGATACTGTGTCCAACTACAACTAAAAAATAAATATTTAAAAAAAAAGAATGAATAACATAAATAAGTTCATCATAATTATGACAAGTACTGAGAAGTACACAGATAATGTGCGGGTCAGGAGGGGTGTCCTATGGAGCTGACCTCTAAACGAGGACCCTGAGGGTAACTGGGAATTAGCCAGGCAAAAGAAGGAGCAGGGAAAGAGGAACCTATGAACAGAACAGTGAGAAGATTCTAGGCAGAGGGAAAGGCCTCAAAATACACCAGACGAGGGCCCCCAGGCAGGAAATAACACTTTTTTAAGTAAGTGTTTTTTAACTAAGTGAAAGGCCAATTTGTTTGGAGAGCTGGAATGGGTAAATAGCAAGACATGAGGCTGCAAACTGCCTTGGACCTGCATCCAGGTAAGACCATGAAAAGAACTGAATTAAGTTCAAAGAGCTTTTAAAAATTCTAATTAGGGGCCAGGCATGGTGGCACATGCCAGTAATCCCAGCAACTGGGAAGGCTGAGTTCAAAGCCAGTCTCAGCAGATTAGCAAGGTACTTAGCAACTCAGTGAGACCCTGTCTCTAAATGAAATATAAAAAAAGGGTTGGGGACGTGGCTCAGTGGTTAAGTGCCTTGGGTTCAATCCCTAGTACCAAAAAAAAAAGTTCTAATGGGGGGGGGGGGGCATTCACTTACTCATTCAACAAATACTTATCGAGCATCTTCAACATACCAGGCACCATTCAAGGTGCTGAATAACAAGATAATTTCTGGTTTTAAAAGAGATCTCCCCAGCGGGATGAGGAGAGCCACGTCCGCAATCCATATCTGTTATTCCAGAGGCTGAGGCAGGATCCCAAGTTCAAATCAGTCTGGGCAACTGAGCAAGACACTGTCTTGAAACAAAAAATATTAAAGGGCTGTGCTAAAGACATGCAATGGAGAAAGGATAGCATCTTCAACAAATGATGCTGGGAGAACTGGAAATCCATATGCAACAAAATGAAATTAAATTCCTTTCTCTCACCATGCACAAAAGTCAACTCAAAATGGATCAAGGAGCTAGGAATCAGACCAGAGACTCTGTGGCTAATAGAAGATAAAGTTGGCCCTAACCTTCATCACGTGGGGGCAGGCCCCAAATTTCTTAATAAGACACCTATAACACAAGAGTTAAAACCAAGAATCAACAAATGGGACGAATTCAAACTAAAAAGTTTTTTTCTCAGCAAGAGAAATAATATGCGAGGTCAATAGGGAGCCTACATCCTGGGAACAAATTTTTACCCCTCAAACATCAGATAGAGCTCTAATCTCTAGAGTATACAAAGAACTCAAAAAGTTAAACAACAAAAAAGCAAATAACCCAATCAACAAATGGGCCAACGACTTGAACAGAAACTTCTCAGAAGAGGATATACAATCAATCAACAAATACATGAAAAAATGCTCACCATCTCTAGCAATCAGAAAAATGCAAATTAAAACTACTCTAAGATACCATCTCACTCCAATAAGAATGGCAGCCATTATGAAGACAAACAACAATAAGTGCTGGCGAGGATGGGGGAGGGGAGGTACACTCATACATTGCTGTTGGGACTGCAAATTGGTGCAGCCAATTTGGAAAGCAGTATGCAGATTCCTTGGAAAGCTGGGAATGGAACCACCCTTTGACCCAGCTATTCCCCTTCTCGGACTATACCCAAAAGACTTAAAAAGAGCATACTACAGGGACACAGCCACATCAATGTTTATAGCAGCACAATTCACAATAGCTAGAATGTGGAACCAACCTAGATGCCCTTCAATAGATGAATGGATTTAAAAAAGTGGCATTTATACACAATGGAATATTACTCAGCCCTAAAAAATAACAAGATCATGGCATTTGCAGGCAAATGGATGGCATTAGAGCAGATTATGCTAAGTGAAGTTAGCCAATCCCTACAAAACAAATGCCGAATGTCTTCTCTGATATAAGGGGGGTGACTCAAAATGGGATAGGGAGGAAGAGCATGAGAAGAAGACTACCGCTAAATATGGAAGAGAGGTGGGAGGGAAAAAGAGGGAGAAAGGGAGTTACACGGAAGATGGAAGGAGAACCCCATTGTTACAGAATACATATATGATGTTGTAATGAGAAAAAGAAAAAAAAGTGTGTCACATTAGATTGGATAGAGAGAAAGGACGGGAGAGGAGGGAAGGAGTAGGGGGACAGGAAGGGCAGCAGAATAGAATAGACAACATGATTGATGTATGTACATTCCATGTATGTATTATATGTCAAAATACATTCTGCTGTCATGTATGACTAAAAAAAATAAAATAAAATAAAAATTTTTTTTAAAGTATTAGAGTTAATATTATTGTAATAACTCATGCCTCTGCAAAATATTAGAAATAAAGTTACCTGGGATGGTTGAGGAAAAAAAAAAAAAAGGGCTGTGAATATAGTTCAGAGGTAGACAGACCCTGGGTTCCATCCCCAACACTGAAAAAACAAAACAAAAACAAAAACATCTCCTTAGCTAGAGCGCGGCCAAGGGTCTGGCGATGAGGAAACCTGCGAGATGCGTGAGGCTCTGGGACAGTTTTTTTGTTTTGTTTTGTTTTTAATATTTGTTTTTTAGTTCTCGGCGGACACAACATCTTTGTTGGTATGTGGTGCTGAGGATCGAACCCGGGCCGCACGCATGCCAGGCGAGCGCGCTACCGCTTGAGCCACATCCCCAGCCCCGGCTCTGGGACAGTTGATGATGAGCACAGAAAACATCACAGGCTCAGCTGGTCCCACCGTGGGGCGGAAGCAGAACCCGCAGGAACGATGCTCAGTGGGTATCATGTCTGAGAGTCTGGTGGAAGAGGTCGTGGAGTCTGCCACCCCATGTCCCTCCACACAGAGAAAAGAAAAGAAGTGACACCAGTGTGTACCTAGGAGGCACCCGTCCAACTGAGGCCTCAACGAGCCACCCGCTGGGAGTGGCATCCCCCTTTGGTAGCTGTGGAAATCTAGGCTCAGAGAGTTACCCAACTTTCCCAAGGTCACATGGGGCACAAGTGGCACGGCGGGGATTTGAGCTACGCTGTTAGCTGTGAGCACAGGGAGCAAGCCTGTCCCATTCCCCGACACCCAGTGCCACACACAGGGCAGGCGGTCAACACAGGTTGAGTGAATGGCTGTCCAGATATAAAGTTCTAGCACTTCTGGGCGGGAACAGAGGGTGAAAGCACACCTTTATGCAGATGTGGAACACGGACCTGAAGGATGTGGAGGCTGCACAAAGCAGTCCTGGGAAGGGTCCTCCAGAGGAGGTGGACCCGAAGCTACAGCACGGAGCAGACGGAGCTAAGACGGCTAGCAGATGGACATGTCTGTCATTCTGCCCTTTGAGAATAAGTTGAGACTCAGCAGCTGTCGCTGTCACTAGGCCAAGTCTCCCCAGACAGGGATATAAGCTCTTACCTGAAGGCTCCAAGGCCATGGGAAAATATGATCAAGGGGTATCCAGAGTCCTTCGTCTTAAAGGGGCCGTTCCAGCTAACAGGCAGGCGGCAAGATCCTAGCAGAGACACAGGCTATAGAATCCCTGGTGGCCCAGAGCTGTCACCAGGAGGGCAGCCCAGCATAGGCAGGGGTTCTCTCCCTCTGAGGAACCCGCCAACCACCCCTGAGCATCCCAGGACAATCATCACCTAGCCTATGCTTTCCACTTTTCTTCCCTAGGGAGAGGGAATACAAAAAAATGGGAGTGGACCTGTAATCCCAGGGGTTCAGGAGGCTGAGGCAGGAGGATTTTGAGTTCAAAGCCAGCCTCAGCAAAAGTGAGGCGCTAAGTAACTCAGTGAGACCCTGACTCTAAATAAAATACAAAAATAGGGCTGAGGATGTGGCTCAGTGGACAAGTGCCCTTGAGTTCAATCCCTTGTACCCCGTAAAATGGGGAGATATATCAAAGGCCTGGGGTTGGGGGTGTAGCTACATGGTGGAACACCCACTTGAGCAAGAAAGACCCTGGGCTCAACTACCAAGATGGCAAGAAAACAAAAATATCGGGGCTGGGGATGTGGCTCAAGCGGTAGTGCGCTCGCCTGGCATGCGTGCGGCCCGGGTTCGATCCTCAGCACCACATACAAACAAAGATGTTGTGTCTGCCGAAAACTAAAAAATAAATATTAAAAAAATTCTCTCTCTCTCTTAAAAAAAAAAAAATCATTCATGGGGACAATGCTAAGCAAGTCTTGGCAACCTTGAGATGCCAAGGAGTGGACAGAGGACCTTGGACAATCCTTGGGGGAAAGTGGATGATTTCGTGTGGCCCTGCCCAGAAGATGGGAGGCCTGGAGGGAGAACTGCAGGAGACCCTGCTCCCCGAGAGCGAAGCTTGGCCAACCTGCAGGATGGCTGGCAGTGAGCACCTGCTGGACAAACAGCCAGACCCGCCACCTAGGCAGGCATCCCGCATCCCAAGCACTGCATCAGAGGCTTTGACCCCACACCTCCCACACTGTGACCCCACAAAGGTAGATATTCAGACAGATCAGGGAACGTGCCCAAGCCCCACGACTAGTAAATCAGAGAGCCTGGATTCAGAGCCCAGGAGAGCGCTACTCAATGGCCAAGCTCTGCACACCCACCCACTGCAAAAGGGCTGGACTCTGCAAGCTTAAAGGTATTGTGTCTACCTGGGGACAGCCTAGGGACATAACCAAGCAGCTGGGAAAGCACGGGGCCAGCCTTACCCATAGCCAGGTTGAACAGCAACCCCACCCAGCGCTTATTCAACCTCAGGTAATCGGCCAGGCCAGCGCAGTACTCAGGGCGGGGGATCCACAGGGGCTGCTCCACAGTTTCCTCTGACTCTTGGCAGGGGTAGAAGAGTCGAAAGAAGCTCCCCTGCAGGAAAGAAGAGAGCAGCTGCTCAGAGCAAGAAGCCCAGGCACCTCTGGATCTCCCGTTAGGGCACCAGGCAGGCAGGGCATCCACACAGGGAACCTTAAGCTTCAATGACACACCTGAATTTTACATTTAGAAAAAAGGGAATTTAGCATACATGAAAAATGTTATTTCAAATAGCTTGTGGTATTCTGAATGACATGGGGGGGGTGCCAAAATACTTCGAGTGCTTAGGACATAAAAAGATTTAAATCTGGGGCTGCCATTGTGGCTCAGCGGTAGAGTGCTCGCCTAGCACGGGCGGGACCTGGTTCAATCCTCAGCACCACATAAAAATAAAGGCATTGTGTTGTGTCCATCTATACCTAAAAAATAATTTAAAAAAAAAAGATTTAAATCTGGTCCTGAGCCCAGGCCTGGAGGAGCCATGGGAGTGGAGATTTGCCCTTGTGCTGAATGAGGCACTAATAATGGGTCACACAGGCCCATGAGTAGTTAGTCCTCTAGGCTAACTCTCAGGACGAACTCATCTTACACAGGAGAAGGTGAGGGATTACTAAAAGTGGGTGCCTCTCACGAGGAAACCAGGAGCCAGCAGAGAAAAACCTAGAAACTGGCCACGTTTGGTGATACCTGCCTATAATCCCAGCCACTTGAGAGGCTGAGGCAGGAGGATCTCGAGTTCAAAGCAACTCAATGAGGCCCTCAGTAACTCAGTGAGGCCCTAAGCAACTCATTGAGACTCTGCCTCAAAATAAAAAGTAAAAAGGGCTGGGGATGTGTCTCAGGGGTAAATCACCCCTGGGCTCAATCCCCGATGCCAAAAAACAAACCAACAAACCTAGAAACTGGTAGAAGGAAAGTCCAGAAGGAGCAGATGGAGGCAGGAGAGATGGGGCCACCAAGTTCGCACCCAGGTTGGGGAGTCAAGGGCAATGGCACGTGGCTCACTCTTCTTCCTCTTACCAACTCCCATAAGGGTCAGGCATCTGCTCTCAAGACAGGAGGGAGGAGCTGGGAGCTGCCCCTTGAGCTAGGGCCCCGCCCCCCTTTCCTCCTGGCTGAAGAAAGAACACTTCATCTAGGTCAAATGGGAAGTGTCTGGTACTTGATAAGAGGAAGACAGCCCTGGGGGCTGATAACCAAATCCAGACCAGCGCTAGCTCAGCTTCCCCACCTGGAACTGCGCACTCTCACCAGTGACCATGAAGACCAAGCAACAGCTCCTCCTCTCAGTGGCCTGAGATGCTCTGTGAAAATGGTTCCCTACTCTCTTGACCCTGAAAACCCCACAAAATCAAGAGGTTCAGATCTTCATGTTCACTTTAAGAAGATTCATGAAACCACATAGGCCATCAAGGGTACATATCCGAAAAGCCACCAAGCCCGTGCAAGGCGTTACTTTAAAGAAGCGATGTGCGCCATTCCGGAGTTACAATGGTGGAATTGGGAGGAGTGTGCAGGCCAAACAGGGCTGGACACAGGGTCGGTGGCCCAAAAAGAATGCTGAATTTTTGTTGCACCTGCTAAAAAATGCAGAGAGTGACACTGAACTCAAGGGTTTAGATGTAGATTCTCGGTCTTTGAACATATCCATGGAACAGAGCACCCAAGGTGCACCACTGTCCTTACAGACGTCTGGATGAACCCACACCCGAGCTCCCTGCCCCATCCAGAGGATCCTCACTGAAAAGGAACAAACTGTTTCTAAACCAGAAGAGAAGGCTGCACAGAAAGTAAAGGCATCCCAGAAAAAACTGAAGAAGCAAAAACTATGGCACAGGAATAAACTCAGATAAGATAAATGCAAATAAAAGATAAAAAAAGGGGGGCTGGGATGTGGCTCAAGCGGTAGCGCGCTCGCCTGGCATGCGTGCGGCCCGGGTTCGATCCTCAGCACCACATACCAACAAAGATGTTGTGTCTGCCGAAAACTGAAAAATAAATATTAAAAATTAAAAAAAAAAAAGGGGCTGGGGTTGTGGCTCAGTGGTAGAGTGCTCACCTAGCATGCGCGAGGCACTGGGTTCGATCCTCAGCACCACATAAATGTAAAATAAAGATATGTATCCACCGAAAACTAAAAAATAAATATTAAAAAAAAAAAAGACCCAGCACAGACAGAAACAGGGGAGACGTGTAGGGGAGGAGCTGCAGACACCTACCTGGAGACTCTGACCCTCCATCACATCCCCACAGCCTACAAGGTGGGGTCCTGAGACAGGTGGGAAGCACACCGACTGGCTGGTCCCCATCTCAACGGCAACTGATCCTATGACTGGGGCGGTGCTGAACTTGACGGCTGGAGGGTGGAACACAGAACAGCCTCTTGCTGGTTTCCTCTTGGCTTTTTGTTGCTCATGAGTCATGTGCCACTGCAGCTCCGTCCCCTCACCCCTCACCTCCCCATCCTCCCTGCCAGTCACTCATTAAATCATTTGCTAAGGTAGAGGGGCTGCATTTCTTTCTGGGGAGGTGAGGAGATGGTGGTGAAGAGGAGAAAGAACTTCCATCTTCAAACCTGCCAAGAGCTGGGGATGCAGCACTTGCCTGGCGTGCACAGGCCCCGGGTTCCAACCCCAGCACTGGGAAAAGAAAGAAATAAAGTGGGAACTGAAGACTTCCAGTAAGTGTTTATGCAGCACCCACTGTATGCAAGTGCAGGGGTAACTGTGGCAGAGACCGCGACACAGACCTGCCCTCCACAGGCTACCGGCGTAGCAGTCACCCTGTGGGCACTGAGCTACGCTCCTCACATCCATGAGCTCCTTTCATTCTCTCAACAACTCTTGGAGGTGGGCAGTATTGAGATCCACTTTTATGGATGAGAAAACTGAGGCTTGAGAGGTTGAATAACTTTCCCAAGTTACCTCACTCAGGAGCACACACAGGTCTGCCAGAGCCAGGCACGGAGCTCTTAGCCACGACTGACCCTGCTCGTGGGGGACACTCAGACACACACAACACCACTGACCTAAAATATTAATGCTAGTTTGGTTTGATGGTTGAGGGGAGTAAAGTTCTTTGTTGTTTTGCACTAGTGTGAAATGTAGATGTCACAGGTCACCTGGCCTTGAACTGCTGTAGATACTTTGCCAATGAAGCTACCATGGTGGATAGCATTAGGCAGAACCTGACATAGCAACGCTATTTTGAAATATATCTTAGAATTTCTAAGAATCACCTTGTGGTCACTCTGACTCAGCCTGACCTTAAGCCCCAGACAAGGCTTCATTGTCGTACAAAAAAAGGACATGGTTATCTGGGACAGGAACCCTGAAAACACCTGCTTCGACATGGAACGGTGAGCACCTCACAGAATAGAGGTGACGTCCTTTGGGTCAATCTCCTAGCAATGGCACAACTGCAAAAATTCCCCCACTCCCTCTTGCCCCTGTGTCTGGCCCAGGCTGAGTAGAAGACAGGTGTCAGTCTCCACCGGGCCCCCTCCGCAGCTTTGTCATGAATAAACCTGTGTCACTGTTGTGCCACCTCGCCCCTCTATTTCCTCCATTCACAGATGGCAGAGCTGAGAAAACCACAGGGAAATGAGTCCCCGGATTAGACTATAACTGAAACCTGACCCATTCCTGGACTTTCTGATCACCCGGGTCAATACATTCCCAACAGCGCACACCAGGCCTTGAGTTTGGTCCCCAACACTGCAAAATAAACAACAACAACTAATAAACCAACAGAATTTAGATTCCTCTTGCTTGCAATCAAGAGCAGCTAAAGCATTCCACGTTATTAATTACTGTATTACTCTGCTTCCTGCAAGATGCTCTCAGAGGGTTCAGAGAGTTCAAGTCCAAGCACGCCTAGGCAAGAAAAGTCCTCAGAAATTGCTCCTGCCAATCCTCCCAAGATCATTTCCCTGTCCCTGGCCTGGTACATACATGCACTTTACTGAAGAAGCCAAGATCCTGAGAGATTAAGTGAGCTGCTCAAGGTCACAAGCAGAATCATTATTATTTTTTTTTTAAAGAGAGAGTGAGAGAGGAGGAGAGAGAGAGAGAGAGAGAGAGAGAGAGAGAGAGAGAGAGAGAGGGAGAGAGGGAGAGAGAGGGAGAGAGAGAATTTTTAATATTTATTTTTTAGTTCTCGGCGGACACAACATCTTTGTTTGTATGTGGTGCTGAGGATCGAACCCGGGCCGCACGCATGCCAGGCGAGCGCGCTACCGCTTGAGCCACATCCCCAGCCCCAGAATCATTATTAAACACACATCTCCTGCTCTCCAACTTCCAACTGCCTGGTCCAATGGACACCCCAAATAATCCTAATATCATTCTATTTAACAATTTTCTTTTCTTTTTTTACAGAGCTAGAGTTGGAACTTGGGGCCTTACACAGGCTAAGCAAGCGCTCTATCACTAAGATAGCTATGCTCTCAGTCTCATTTTATTTGTACCATAGACTTAACTCCATTTTGCTTCTCTGAAGCAAATCATAAAAGAATCCCACTCTGGCACGCTAAGATGGAAGGACCACTTGATTCCACAAGTTCAAGGTGAGCCTGGGCAACACTGGAAGACACCATCTTAAAAAATATTGAAAATCAACCCAATTCTCTTTAAAAGGATGCTAAGCTCCTGATGTAATCAGTGGTTGACCAGAGCTTCTTAGCCTCAGGCCCTGACCTTTGCCCTTGTTGCTGATGGACACACAGCACGGTTGGGTCATGAGAAGCATGCCACCCACATGACAGTGAAGCAACTGCCAAGTTCTGTCATAAGAGACAGATAGCAGGGGTTCTGAGGGGACAGAGTGCTCCCTGAGCTTGGGAGCAGGGGGAAACAGGAAAGGCTGATGTTCAAGTAGGAAAAATAGTGGGCAAAGGCAGTGTGCTGAGAATGAGAAACGGGGAGTGGCTAATGATGGACAGAGGGGAGAGGAGCAAGCTGAAGGGTAGCTAGGCTAAGGAGTGCCACTCTGCTCTGAAATGAGTTGGCAGATGTCCAAGGGCTGCTGCGCAAGAAACCACATCTGAAAGACCTGCTCTTGGGGTGCAGCTCCATTGTGGCCTAGCTTGCTTCCCCTGGACAAGTCATCTGACCTCTCGTAAGACTCATTTCCCATCCTCATAGGGACACTAGGAGATAAAGTGAAATAATGCACTGAAAACACCTGGCATTCTACCTGGTTCTTAGCAAGATTCCAGAAAATATCTGTTGATTGAAAAAACAACAGGTTTTGGAAAAGGCTGGGAGGGTAACTCAGCAGTAGAGCCCTTGGCTAGCACGTGTGGGGCCCTGGTTCATCCTCAGCACTGCCCAAGAAAAAATTCTTTATTGCAGGGAGGCTAAGGCAGGAGGATCGCAAATTCCAGGCCAGATTCAGCAACATAGCAAGACAGTGTGTCAAAGTAAAAAAATAAAAAGTGCTGGGGATGTAGCTCTGTCGTAGAGTCCTCTAGATTCAATGCCCAGTATACCACCCTCCTCCCCAAATGGACTTGGCAACTGTATGGGTTTGGAGAAATCAAGGGAGAAGGGAGAGCCAAAGACAGTCAGATTTCAGGATTCAGTGATCAGTAGCTTCTTATGGGAAGAGATTTTTCATCTCATCCTACACAGGCAGCAGCGCGTGGGACAGGCGGCAAGATAAGTGGATTTGGAAACAGCGGCCCAGAGGGGAGCAGGTGTTTCTGATATCCCTGGCAAACTTCTGAGAAGGTCATCAATTAAATTCTGATTGTAAATAAAGAAAAAAGAAAAAAGATTATTGGCCAGAGTGAGGCTTTCATGAAGAGATGAATCTGTATTCCCTACACTCACACTGACCGGTGCTCAGGTAGAATGAGATGGAAAACCCCAACCTGACCAATTTTACTGAAGACAATCCACCCAGAGCATCCAGAGTCCTTTCTAAAAACACTGTGGAATTTTCCAAGGAAATCGGTGCAGGTGTCTCTGCTTCTTTTGCTCCTCTTGTCTGAACAGTTCATGGTAGGCTTTTTCCTGTCCAGGAGCCTCTCCATCCATCCAGGCCCAGTGAGGTCACCATGTCCTCTGGGGATATTTCCCAAGTCTTTCCAACATTTCCTCCTCTAAATTTCTGAGCACAGTCCCCATCTCTTATCTAGAATCCAATCACAGGGCTGCTTTAGGCAGCTCTTCTAGCAGCTTTCAACAGTGACCTGCCTCCAACAGTGGTCCTTATGGAATGTAGCTCAGGTATTCCTTGGCCTAGATCCCATTCATACAGGCAACTTCAAAAATGTATATTCTAGACAGGCATGCTACACCTGTAATCCCAGTGATTTGGGAGGCTGAGGCAGGAGGACTGCAAGTCTGAGGCTAGGCTCAGGAATTTAGTGACTGTCTCAAAATAAAAGCAAATAAATAAAAAGGGCTCAGGATATGGTTCACTGGTTAAATGCCCCTGGATTCAATCCCTGGGTCCCTCCCCAAACCGTGGACAAAAAAGTATAATCTAGGGCCTCCATTCTCAGAGGTCAATATGGTTATGGTTTTTTTGAGGTGCTAGGAATAAAACCACAGCTCCATGCATGCTTGGCATGCACTCTGCCACTTAAGCTACACCCTAGCCCCCAATTAGTTTGGGTTTTTTTTTGGGGGGGGGGAGGGAGAAGGGTTTCACTGAGTTGCTTAGGGCCTTGAACTTGTGATCCTCCTGTCTCAGCCTCGAGTCACTGGGATTACAGACATTCACTACCATGCCCGTCCCCCAGTTAGTTTTTTAAAAGCTTCCTGGTATTTCTGATCACCTGGTCTAGATAGTGAGAGGTCTTTTTTCTGTTCAGACCTGTGTGCATGCAATGAACACTGACAGTACCCTGTATTCTAGTCCCCTGTTTTTCATGACTAAGTTTTCACCGGGTATAATCGCCAATGGCCACCCCAAAAGTAAGTTCCTACCAGTCACTAGGCTTAATGTAGTGCCCTTTTCACAGTTGGTCTCAATAATTAATTTATTCAATGAATGCTCTTTAAATTTTCCCACAGTTAAAACTTTTAGATATATTCCAGGGATAAAGACTGTGTTTTGGACTGGGGTTGTAGCTCAGTGGTAGAGCACTCACCTAGCACAGGCGACACCCTGAGTTCGATCCTCAGCACCACATAAAAATAAAATAAAGGTATCGTGTCCAACTATAACTAAAAAATTAAAAGAAAATTTAAAAAGACTGTTTTATACTTCTTTGTAGGCCAAACCATTTATCCATGTTTTCCCAGAATAGGGACTCAGTAAATGTTTCTTTCCTTGACTTTGACTTAAACCCTCAATTTTTTTTTAAATCCCTTTATTTATTTTTATTTTTCTGTGGTGCTGAGGTCAAACCCAGCACCTCAAACATGCTAGGTGAGTGCCCTACCGCTAAGCCACAACCCCAGACCCCTCAATTCTTTTTTAATCTTTTTATCTAAAAATAAAACTATATGGCATAGTAGGAAAAGAAAAGCTTTGGTAACTGAATTCCTCTGGTTCTTATTATCTACGAGGTGTTTTTTTTTTTTTTTTTGGTACCAGGGATTAACTCAACGGTGATTAACTACTAAGACATATTTCTAGCTCTTTTTTATATTTTATTTAGAGGCAGAGCCTACTAAATTGCTGAGAATGGCTTTGAACTCATGATCCTCCTGCCCCAGCCTCCTGAGCCCTTGAGATTACAAGCCTGCGCCACCATGCCTGGCAGCTGTGAGATCTTGAGCAAGTTCCTTAAACTCTAAACCTCTAAGAATTAACCACATGATAGAAATAACACTACTCATGAGGCTGTTGAAGAGGATTATGTATTTGAAGCCCCCTGACATACAGAGAGCACGAGAGCCATGCAAGGTAGCTACACCTGTAGTTATTTTAACTAACTACATGGCCTCTCTGAGCCTAAGTTGTTTTATATGTAAAATGGGGACATTTCATAAGTTTAAATGAGTAAACTGATATTGCCTAGGGCCTGGTATATTTTAAGTACTCACAAAATGTCAGGAACTAACTCGTTAACAACGGTAAGTCTCTCTTTCAACATACCCAGCCAAGGTCTCTTTGATTTTTCCTGGATGATACCCTTCAGTAAAGTGGATTTCTCAGGTCTCAGTCACCCTGCCAAAGCCAGAGTTACTACACAGGCCCCTGAGAGCTCAAAGAGCATAGATGACGGGGCTCACACTGCAGCTGTCCTCCTGCTGGGGCCCTGCTTCTAGGGAGCAGGGACGGCCTCTCTGCCAGCCAGGTGAACCTTTCATCACTGGCTATTTCAGGACAGAATCCAAGATAAGCGCCTCTAGCAGCCTTCCTTTCAGACAAGGGCCCCCGGGATACTAAAAGTTCACTGTCTGTGTGACCTTCGGTCTCTGGAGGAAGTGAGGAAATCTCACCCTGCTGTTAATGGAGACATCGCGTTCAAAAGGACGCGCTTGAGCAACAAGCTTGCTGGGTCTAGAAAAGCGCCTCGATGAGGTCTCGTAAATGTCGTTTGTGGAGACCTGACGGTTTACAGATCCACTTACACCCCGGCCAGCTCTTCAACCCAACCTCGCCACCTCGCTGACGGCCACCTCCAGATTAGAGAGGAAGAAAGCGGGTCCCAGGGAGGCCACAGAGGGAGAGGCTGGGCTGGATGAGAACCACACTGGCTGACTTAAAGCCCACGACAAAGAGAAAAAGAAATAGGGACCCACCCACCTGCCTGAAAACCACGGGGCACAGAGCGCGAGGCTGCGCCGAGAGAAACGATTGCGGGGCGCGCGAGTTTGACAGTGCGAGGATTTAGCGTGTGGGTGGGAAACCAGAGGAGTCTGAATAGGGAACGGGGGGGGGGGGTGGCACGAAGACTAAAGGTCAAGGTGAGGTTCCCGGCATCGAGAGGCAAGGGAGCCCCAAACCGGGCTGGAGTACGAAAAAGTCTGCAGCCAGCTCAGTTCACCATGAGTACTTTCTCCAACCAACTTACCCAGTCAAGGTGATCCCTCAGAAGCAACTTCAGACGTTTCACTCGACGGAAAAGAGAAACCGCCCAGGGTCCTATGGCCCTTTGGTAATTGTAGTTTCCAGGACTCGACATGGACGCTTTTCAGAGCGTTTCCCACCTCTCTGTACGGAACTACAATTCCCGGTGGGCACCGCGCCATCTCGAGCATCGCAACTGTTAAGACTACAATTCCCAGAGCCCTACACGCCCGCGGATGGGCGAAACCGCCCAAGGCCCAAGGTGCGGTGCGATTCCTCCCCCTGGCGGTCTGAGCAGAAACCGCGGCGAGGTGGTCTCGAGCGGAGGGTTACCGTTTATAGCCCCAGAGAGTAACCCTCCGCCTGAAGGTCTCTCAAATAGTTCGCGGGCGTGCCTGGAAACGGCCCTGGCTTCGCTTTACTCTCAGGGAGGTGGGGAGGAGGTTCTTTGTTTCCATAAATTTTGCTTCCTGAAGATGAGACTGATCATTCCAATTAGGGGCACATTCCCTACAAGCCTACACCTGTTGACACCTGTAATTTCCATTGTCTTCGCAAGAGACTCCCTAGAGACCCGCCCAGGGAGGAACCTGCGAGATCAGCGGGTCCAACCCCTCCGAGCATCCCCGTTTTACTGCCCTATGCTGATTCCTAGGGACACGCTGGCGAATGAGATGCTGTCTCTAGCCTCAACCGAATCCATCTAGCAGAGGATTCAGACAAAGGAATAATGACAACACAGCGACACGCACTCTAATAATGGGAGAAACAGCGAGTGTGGGGGACTGATGTGGGGCACCTGCCCAGGCTTGGGGGAAAGCTGTGTCCCCAAGGCTCCCTAGAGGAAGGGATGGGAATATTGAGACCTAATGCCAAGAACTTAGCTGGGAGTATCAGGAGCGCGAAGAGTGCCTAGGACAGTTTGCGTGGAAAGTTCATTGCTGGCCAGAGCACAGAGTGTGAGGGACTAAACGGGGGAGGTGCATGGGAGAGGTAGGCAGGGCCCCACCGGCAAACTTCCATAAGAAACTCGGATCATTCATGCCGCTCAGAAACCCAACAGCTCTCCACGACCTATGAATGGGGTCCCAACTTCTTAGCTTGGCCTTCAAGGTCCTTCCTAACCGCACCCTGTTGGCATTGCTCTTTGCTACTCCCAGACAGGAAGCCTCTCCCCGCTTCAACTGCCCTGTCCACGGCTACTGTCTCCCCTCCAAATTCTCGGGATGCATAGGCTGTCCCCCTCCACCAGGTGCCCTGGTACCACCAAGTACTCTGCCCTGCCTGGTGGACCCTCTAATCCTGTTCTGCCTTTGAAGTTCCTCCAAGTTCCCCCTCTCCATGAAGCTTACCTGTCCCAGAGGATCTCTGCTGGGACATTTGCATGCACCTTTTGTTTGGAGGCTTTATCCTCACTACCTGCAACATCTATCAGGTTGGAGGTCTTAACTCTCCAATGGATTGTGAGCTCCTTGAGATCAGGAGTCCTCTATATGCTCTATCCGCGTCCCCACAAAATTCACCAGTGTCTAGTTTCCGCTCTAGGTTTCTTTAGGCTTCTCTCTCCTGGAACACTCTCACCATCACCATCTTTTTGGGAGTCAAGATAAAGTCATCAGGAGGGCGATGACATACTGCACTATGGTATTAAGCCCGGATTTGATTAAAGCTGTAGTTGGTGGCACAGGCCACAATACATAAAAAGCTTAGTGTGAATCAGAGCAGGACTGCCTTTGGCTAACTGATAGGGGCTGTGTTGCTGGCCCAGAACACTCATGACAAATCAGAGTCCCTTGTCATGAGCGGGACAGCTGGAGGTCATTTCTTTCAGTCTTCTATTCCTGGATCAAGGCATACTGGGGCCATTTGCTGGCCAGCTGAATTAAAAATTTCCCGGGATGTCCCAGTCTGTTTTATCTCGTTTGTCGTTTTTAGGAAGATCTTCCTTGGTCCCAATAAAACTCTTTCCTGTTGCAAAATAAAATGATTACATTCAATTTTCTTTTCTTTTCTGGAATGAACAAAATGCTTTTAAGTGTTCAGCAAATCATCCATTTTCCAGCCTATTCGTCACAGATCTCAGATTCTGGTAGCCCAAGATTCCCCTTCAAGTCAGCCACCATCCCAACTCAGACCTTTACCTTTTTAAATTGGTATTTGGATACCGGCTTTAGATTTCCTGTCTTTCCCCTACCTGCTGAAGTTGGTGGACAACACTTGTTTAATCAAATTACAACAGATAAACATCTAATTACATTTCTTTCTTTTTTGTACTGGGAATTGAATCCAGGGGCACTTTACCGCTGAGCTACATCCCCAGCCCTTTTTATTTATTTACTTACTTTATTTTGAAAAAACGTCTTGCTAAATTGCTGAGACCAGCCTCAAACTTGCAACCCTCCAGCCTCAGCTTCCCCATTTGCTGGGATTACAGGTGTGCACCAGCATACCTGTCCTAAAGCACAGCAATCTGAAGTGTACAGCTCAATATTTTCCCCAAAACATTCTGTTGAAACTACCACCTACTTCAAAACAGAATATTTCCAGTATCCTAAAAGGTAGCCTTCTCAGTTTAAAACTAACCACTCCCTGGAGGGAACTGCTATTTTTTTCTTTCTCCCATTCTCAACCAGTTTTGGGGAGCAACATTTTGTAACTTTGGGCAATGATATTTTGTCTTCAATGGTCCATTAAAGAATGATACCTGCATCTATGCCATTCAATCAAAGACCATCAGGAACATACCTATATCTAAACTACTGCGTCCCTTCTCATTTCACTCAGAGAGAATGCATGTGCTGGGGGAAACACAGAACATTTCAGTAAGAGGATGTTGGAAAGGACTTCTTACAGAATTGGAGCTTTCGTTAGGTAATTTTGGAAAGGTTTTAAGGAAGCGGGGCTTTGCTTTGGTTGGATGCTGTCAGGAAGCAAAGGGAAGGGCTGGGGTTTTTGGTTTTTGGCTCAGTGGTGGAGCACTTACCTAGCATGCTTAGAGCACTGGGTTTGATTCTCAGCACCACATATAAATAAATATAAGGTCCATCAACAACTAAAAAAAATTTTTTTTAAATGAAGAAGGGGGAGTTTTATGATTGAAGAGCTTAAAGGACATCTAGCTAAGTGCATGCATGCCTGGAATCCTAGTGATTTGGGAGACTAGGGCAGGAGGATCACAAATTCCAAGCCAGGCTCAGCAATTTAGCAATCTGCTTAGCAATGTAGTGAGATTTTGTCTCGAAATAAAAAATGAAAAGGGATGGCTGATCTTTTTTTTTTTTTTTTTTTTCTGGTTTAAGCAATGTTCATGTTTTGTCCGTGCTAGACATGGTAAGAGAGTATCCTGTTTGTGTCATGACCCATCGCAGTCACTGAGTGGCCTTATCTGCCACTGATTCTCTGTGAAATTTGGGTTCAACAGGGGAACACTGAAGCCAGCTGGGTGCCAGGATCACAGGCTGCTTTTCTCTTTCTTACCTGTCAACCTGTGTTGGTGCCTCCTCCTCTGGGCTGGTGGCCAGGTGTATATCAGTGATTTGTCCTGTGTCCTTGGAGACCTCATGGTGAGTGGGGAAGGTAGACAACTAAGGGTCAGATCTGGAGACAAGAGATTGAGACTTTTCCCTAGTGCTGGGGTGGAACCCGGGGCTTTTGCCTACAGAGCGCATGCTCCTCCACTGAGCTGCACCCCAGCCCCAGACTGTTGAATGTGCAGCTGCGCCACCTACTGGCCTTGAGACCTGGGGCAAGGACTACCATCTAAGCCTCCATTTCTTCCACTGGGATAACAGTTGTGTTCCTGTGGTGGATTTATGAAATGGACTAAAACCCATGGATCCCTGGTTTCTTGGGTTTTATGGAAGACAAAAGTGGATCTAGGTTTTGTGGGGCTGAAGCTTATACAATTTTGAGAGCATGCTCTTTAAGAAAAATAATTTAAAACCTGGCCCTGTAGTGCACACCTGTAATTCCAGCTATTTGGAAGGCTGAGGCAGGAGAACTGCAAGTTTGAAGCCAGCCTAAGCCACTTAGTGAGACCCTGTCTCGAAATAAAAAAATAAAAAAGGGCTGAAAATGCAGCTCATGGGAATGTAGTGTACCTGTGTTCAATCCCAAGTTGTTGTTTTTTTTTTTTTTTTTTTTGTTATTGTTTGATAACAGGGATTGAACCCATGGGTGCTTAACCATGGAGCCACATCCCCAGCCCTTTTGATATTTTATTTGGCGATAGGGTCTCACTAAGTTGCTGAGGCTGGCTTTGAACTTGTGATCCTCCTGCCTCAGCCTCCCAAGTCACTGGGATTACCGGTGTACCCAACTTGAATCCCCATTTTAATCACTTATTTTCACTAAATTTTCAAATCACATGAGCCTCATCACTGATGGTGAGAAAGGGCAAAATTATACAATAGCTTTATTCTTTTTAAATTCTACCTTCAGGGGCTGGGATTGTGGCTCAGCGGTAGAGCACTCGCCTAGCACAGACGGGACCTGGGTTCCATCCTCAGCACCACATAAAAATAAAGGCATTGTGTGTGTCCATCTATACCTAAAAAATAAATAAATAAAATTAAAATAAAATAAATAAATAAATTCTACCTTCAAACAAGTGTTCCCCAAACACCCATGTCCTAAGCTGAAGCCGCTCAGTGCTCTTACAACTTCTTGCACTGCAGCCTAGTGGGCAGTCCACCAGGATGCAGGAACTGACCTGAGTCACTCTGACTAGAGCTGTACCTACTATTTTCAGCACGGGGACCCAGCTAGAGTCCAGATGATCCTCTTGAACTTGTTATTAATAGAGTATGTGCTTAGTACAAGGTCAAGAACAGTAACTGTCTTTCTTTATTGTTTCTGCAATAATTCTTCCATTCAAAAAAGATTTGTTGAGCACCTAGTATGCCCCAGGCACTGGGCCCAGGGCTGGGTGTAAAGTAATGGATAGGAGAGAAGGATTCCCTGTCCTCGTGCTGCTTTCATTCTAGTGAGAAAAGACAGAAGAAATAAACAGCATCTAACCAAGACAGTTAGTTGCATGCTGTCATGCATTCTCTGTAGAAAACAGGACGTCCTCGTGGAGAACAAAGGGAGCAAGCCACTCTCCACAGGATGTCAGGGAGGGAGTTTCTGAGAAGTTGGTGGTTGAGCTGAGCCCAGCGTTATCTACCACGTATTAATGATTTACCATGTGTCACACATCTCATTAGGTCCTTTCAAGTATGTTTCCTCACTGAATCCTCCTGTGAAGTGTGTCTTCCCATTTTAAGATGAAAAAAAAAATTCTTCCTGTGTTTTCCGATGGGAAGACAGATGCTCAAAGAGGTAACAGAAGGTGCTGTTGATAGCTGCCCCACCTTCATTCCTTCTCTGAGTTCCCCGGTGGTTGCCTCTAGTGAGCTGAGCTGCCAACTCACGGTCCTGCTTCATTCAGCTTAGGCATCTGGGGACCAGGCAAAAGGGAGAGGTGTCCCGTACCCCAAGGGCCACCTTCAACCATCAAGGGAGTTGGTACCCAGCCCATCCTCCCCAGCTCAGATAGCGTGGTTCCGAGGTGGGGCTCACACCTCTCCCCGGGCTCCCAGGCTGGGACTCAACCTGAAGGACAACTGCACACTGATGTGCCCCCGTTACCGTCACTTTCTTAGCCTTCACTTCTGCTTCTTAAAATCACTTCCCAAATTTAGTCCCAGCACCCAAGTCTCAGGGCCTGCTTGAGCGGGAACTCCTTAAGACAGAGCTTAAGGGACTTGCCCAAGTGGCAGAACTGGAATTCGAGTCCAGGTCCATATGAATCACATGGCCCCCAGCCGTGACTGCCATGCCACATGCCAGCAGGACTGCAGGCGGAGCCCCCTCCCTTGAGCCTGGCTCAAGGCCTTTCCCATCCTCATCCCAGATGATCATTTTTGGTCTCTTCCTTGTCTTGACCAGCATTCGTTCCAGGCACAGCAAACTGCTTGGGACATAATATTCTCCAATTTTGCCCTGTCACCCATCCAAACCTTTGCAAGTGCTTTCTCTGCAGAAATATGTTGAAACTACATGACCCCCTCAATATCCACCTTCACCCCGTCCCCACCACCCTCCACCGTGGACACCAGTGTCCAGTGTTGGGAAGGAACATACTTGTGCCAAGTGCTTGGCACTCCTGACTTTATTCAATTGGCACAATAATTCTGAAAGGCCAGTAGCACCGTCCCCAGTTTACAGGCAGCAAACCAAGGTACACAGAAGCCAGGTAGCAAAGTCTTCTAGTCAATGACTGGCAAAATCAGGATTGGATGATCCCAGCAGCTCCTGGAGGATGAGGCGGGATCACAGGTTCGAAGCCAGCCTCAGCAATTTAGTGAGGCCCTAAGCAACTTAGTGAGACCCTAACTCAAAATAAAAGCCGGGTACAGTGGCACACACCTGTAATCCCAGGGGCTCATGAAATTGAGGCAGGAGGATCACAGGTTTGAAGCCAGCCTCAGCAATTTAATGAGGCTATAAGCAACCTAGTGAGACCCTAACTCAAAATAAAAAAATAAATAAAGCTGGGTATGGTGGTGCACACCTGTAATCCCAGGGGCTCATGAAGCTGAGGCAGGAGGATTGAGGTTCGAAGCCAGCCTCAGCAACTTAGGCTGTAGGCAACCTAGTGAGACCCTGTATCAAAATAAAAAATAAAAAGGACTGGGGTAAAAAGGACTGGGGTTGGGGGCTGGGGTTGTGACTCAGTGGTAGAACGCTTGCTTAGCACGTGTGAGGCACTGGGTTCGATCCTCAGCATCACATGAACAAACAAACAAATAAATAAAGGTATTGTGTCCAACTACAACTAAAAAAATACTTAAAAGGGGGGGGGGCTGGGGATGTGGCTCAATGGGTAAGTATCCTTGAATTCAATCCTGATATCAAAAAATAATTAATTAATTTAAAAATTAATTAATTAAAAATAAAAAGGGCTGGACTGGGGATGTGGCTCAGCAGCTAAGCACTCCTGGGCTCAATTCCTAGTTTAAGAAAAAAATCAATGAACATAAAAACAAGTGGGTGTCCTGTTGCACCCCTGTACCCATCTACTTGGGAGGCTGAGGCCAGAGGATGACAAGTTTGAGACCAACCTGGGCAACTTAGCAAGACTGTCTCCAAATAAAAAATAAAAAAGGCTAAGGATATGAGGGGGGGGTTAAGGGAGGGTAGGATGTAGCTCATTAGCAGAGCATCACTAATACTGCAACACAAAACAAACCCCCTGGTCTACCTGTTCTGCCATCATACCTTGATGCTTAGCTGAAAGGGAAGGAATAGGAACTGGGGTCTCATAGGTTGCTCTCAAAATCGTCCTCTGTCAGGCCTGACTCAAGAGCTGGGAGAACATCCCCCAAGGTAACTGTCAGATTCCTAGCTGGGAGGGGGAGGGACAATGGAATCTGCAAAGAAAGGGATTGGACAAGCTGGTGCCTGTAATTCCAGCTACTCGGGAGGCTGAGACAGGAGGACTGGAAGTTCAAGGCCAGCCTCAGCAACTTAGGGAGGGCCTGTTTCAAAATATAAAGGGCTGGAGATGTAGCTCAGAAGCAGGAGAAGCGCGGTAAGCAGAGGGAAGCTGGTGAGGGCCTTACCCTTTCTGCTTTCTGGCTCCTTCCAGGCCTTAGGGAGTTTACTTGGCCTTGTCAACATCCTGCTTCCCAGAATCTCTCATCAAAAATGATTCGTGGAGGCTGGGCCAATTCTGAGGTGCCAGGAGCCAAGGTAGGCCTGAATTCCCGCTCTCAGCCTTCTTTCTGGCTCTTGACCTTGTTATCATCAAGCCCATCAGAGGCCTGCAGAACAGGAGCCAGCCTGCTGGGTACCTCCCTGGCAAAGGTAGGTACCTTTGGAGAAATGGGGCAGGAGCTGGAGTGGGGTGGGGGTGGGTGGTGGGTGGGGATGGAATCCTCTGCTCGTGTCAGTCTGTGCTTAAAATCCTTCTGGAAGCCGGGCGGGCGTGGTGGCCCATGCCTGTAATCCCAGCAGCTCAGGAGGCTGAGGCTGGAGGATGGCAAGTTCAAAGACAGACTCAGCAAAGTGAGGCGCTAAGCAACTCAGCGAGACCCTGTCTCTAAATAAAATACAAAATAGGGCTGGGGATGTGGCTCCATGGTCGAGTGCCCCTGAGTTCAATCCCGGTACCAAAAATAAATAAATAAATAAAAATCCCTCGGGAGCTGCTTGCAGTCCCCAAATCTAAACTCAGAGCCTTCCAATATCTAGATCCACTTCCTCCTGCCAACCAGATTCGTGGCTCCTGCACGTCCAGTGTGACTGCTCGCCCCCAGACAAGTGGGCAGCCAGCCATGCTCTGCATTTATTTGCACCTTCTCCTCTGCTTCCTGCCCAGTCTCTAGAATCCAGCGGAGATGTCACTTTCTCCAGCTGAACCCCCCCCACACTGCATGCTCTTCTTGCTCCCCTAACACTCCCTGCGTCCCCAGGACAACACACACCATGCAGCGAAGCCACCTGGAGCAGGTCTGCCTCTCCGTGTGACCAGGTGCCCCCTAGGGCCAGGAGGCCTTCTCCCTCACCCCCACAGGCTTGGCGTGGTGCCTGGCAGGGTGGGTGTTGGTTACAAGAGTGAGTGGACGAGGAAGAGTTTGGGTCATGAATACCATTGGGGTCTCCATAAGTCAGGTAAATTGGTGTAAGATGAAAGGAAATGGGGACTGTGGCCAATGGGACAGTAAGTGACTTGCTAAAGGAATTCAAATTCTATATTAAAGAAAATTGGGGGGTGAAATCTGATCTTTGATAACAGTGCTAGCTCCTATTTATTGTGAATATTCGCCATGCTGGGACATGGGGTGCTGGGTTTGAGTTCCCGCTCTCTTGCCCGTCAGCTGTGAGACTTTCGTCATGTTAGTTAACCTCTCTGGGCTTCAGTTTCCTCACTTACAAAGTGGAAATAGTAATCCTAGTACCTTAGAGGGTCGTTGTGACAATTCAGAGTGACTGACTGCACGGAGGGTCCAGCACATGGAAAACCCCAGGAGGTGCTGTCTCTTCTGCTCCTCCATGATGACTGACAAACTCCCAGAGACAGTGAGGTGCATGAGCCCTGGGCTTCCATGAGGTTTTGCAGAAAATCCAACCACATGGTTAGTCCAGAGTTCAAGCCAAGAAGGGAAGGGAGCCTGTGTTCTCGCATGAGCCTCTGGCTGCCGCACGGAGAAGGGGAGAGACAAGAGGAAGGCAGAGACCAGAGGCCAATGCTGTGATCTAGGTGCCAAATAATGTCAGCTGTGCCTGTCGTGGGGGCGGGGGAGTGGGGCGAGGCTGGTCTCGGGGTTGGTTTGGAGGGGTGTTGACAGGACATGATGAACGCCCGGTGGGGATGCCATTGGGATCACAAGTGACAACTGGAGGCCACCCTGTTCTTGTGCCTGGGATCGCCACCTCTGTTCCCTCCCCGGCCTGGACAGCGCCACCTCACTCTTCTGATGTTGACGGCTTAGTGGGGCTTCTAGAAAAGGATACCTCCAGGATTGGAGAGGGTGCCCAACACATTGCCGGCACGGAGCAGGGACTCCACAAATCAACTCTTTCTCTTCCATCAGGGAAGCAGAAAGCCCAGCGGATCTGATGCCAGACAGGCCACGTTTGAGTCCGGGCTCTACCACCCACTAGCTGGGCGACCCTAGGGAAGAGATGTCACCTTTCTCTGTCTCCTTACCCTGATCTGGAAGCAGAGATAAGGGCGCCCAGCCCTTCCAGTGTCTTGAGAACTAAGTGAGGCAAAGTCTGCGAGGAGAGTGTCAGTCTGAGATCCTCTCGCTCTTCTTGAAGCCCACCTCTGGGCCTGCATCCCCAGGCCTGATCTGGGCCCCAGCTCCCACCCCTCCACGCGCACCTCCTCAAGAGCCAACAGAGGGCTGCGTTCATTCTGCCAAGCAGCCTCCCAGGGAGGGAGGAGGAGAAACAAATCCTTCTTCCACCGAGGACTGTTCATTACCTGGGCACTGCAGCCTCCTTGCTGGGTAAACACCTTCAGCTCTGTTGGTTAACTCCTTGGTGGCTAGGGCTGGCTGCCCCCCCGAGGGTCCAGGAACTAACTGGAGGGAGGCTGCACATGGCTTCCTGAGCCTTCAGAGAGGGCCAAAGTCAGGTGAAGACTTCTGGAAGAAAAAACACAATGGCCACACGCAGTGGCCAGCAATTCAGGAGGCTGAGGTGGGAGGATGGCAAATTCGAGGCCAAACTTGCAATTGAGAAAGACCTCATCTCAGAATAAAAAAATAAATAAAAAGGGCTGGTGGTAGTTCAGTGGGAAAGCACCCCTAAATTCCACCTCCAGTCTCAAAAAATAAACAAACAATAGGGCTGGGGATGAAGCTCACCCCTCTACTCCTGCCACTCTGGGCCAAGACACCGTCCTGGCACAAGGGCCTGGCCCAGGAGGGCTCCCCGCTCCTGTCCTGCCCCTGCAGCTGATCTCTTCTCCTATGACCCCTCCAGGGTGCTGGAAAAGCAAGGTCAGGCCATGTCTTTTGCACACAGCTACTCTCCTGCCTCAGAACCCACACCCCGGCTGACCCTCCCCCTAGAAATACCCTCCACTCCTCCCTCACCTCTTCAGGATTTTACCCCAAAGCCAGCTTCTCAGTGCAGTGGGCTCCCACCTACCCCCTCTCCTGGAACTACCACCAAACACTTGGTGCCTCAGGCAGGAAGCAACTCCACAGCCAGGCAGCCCACAGGCTCAGGGTGGAACAACCCCTGGTGAAACCAACACTGCCGCGCTGAGGTCCAGAATCCCCTTCCAGAACACTTCCTTGCCCTCGAATCCACAAAAAGACCTGCTTCAGCCTGCCCTGCCTCCTCCAGGAAGGCTCCTAGGATTTTTCCCAGCTTCTCTGGCCGGATCTCCTCCACCTCCTCACGGCTCTCTTCTCCTTCCTGCCTGGCCCCTTTCCCTTCTCCCAAGTGTGTTGGCTCCTGCCCCCCAGATCAGAGCCCAGCTACAGGAGGGTACCCTACAGATGCCCAGGAGCCCTTGACAGATCCCAGGATCTATTTTTTTTAATATGAGATCAGCTCAGTTCTCTGTGCTAGGAGGCCCCACCTTCCTCTCCCCCATCCACGCCTGGCAAGCCTGTGAATCACAGCCCAGGCACGCTCGGGCCGGCCTGAGCACCACCCCTGCAGGGGCGAAGGCAGGAGAGGGCTTGTGCGTGCTCCAACGTGGGCATGGACATGAGCCAGACAGCGAGGCCAGGCTGGGGTGGGCAGCAGGAGCAGGATAGCGTCTCCCCCATGCTCCCAGCCAGTGGCCTTGGCCTCCTGGCCACTCTGCTTCTCTCCATCCACGTGCTTCTCACTTGTCCGCCAAGCCCTCCTCAGGCATGTGTCGTATTAGTGCTGGCAGCAGACCTGACCGCCAGTCTCAAAACTGAACTCTTGGTCTTCCCCAAAACTGCCCCCCACCTCGTAATCTTCCCCGTCTCAGTGGGTGACAGTCCCACTCTCAGATTTGGCTCAGGTCAAATCTCACCTGATCCTTCAGCCAGCCTGCCCTTTGCCCTGGACACAACGTTCCTGAATCCAGTGACCTCTCACCTCTACTCCTGCCACTCTGGGCCAAGCCACTGTCCTGGCACGAGGGCCTGGCCCAGGAGGGCTCCCCGCTCCTTCCCTGCCCCTGTAGCTGATCTCTTCTCCTATGACCCCTCCAGGGTGCTGGAAAAGCAAGGTCAGGCCATGTCTTTTGCACACAGCTACTCTCCTGCCTCAGAACCCACACCCCGGCTGACCCTCCCCCTAGAAATACCCTCCACTCCTCCCTCACCTCTTCAGCATTTTACCCCAAAGCCAGCTTCTCAGTGCAGTGGGCTCCCACCCTCACCCCTAATTTGCAACCCTCCCCCTCTCCCAGAGCTACCGCCAAACAGCCAAACAGCCAGGAGACAGACCTCCTGTTCCTCTGTCCCGGCCTCCTTCCCCACCTTGGAAATGAAGCTCCCTGCGGGCAGGGTTTCCCCTGCCTGGCCTGGCCACACCTCTACAGGGGCTCATAGAGTAGCATTTGAAGGAGTGACTTGATTGACAGACCAAGCATCAAAGCCTGTCCCTGCTCTAGGCCTGCCCGTTTCCTGCCGGTTCTTACAAAGCCACGGTGATTTTTCTAAAAAACACACGGCTGAGGCCGAGTCTGAGCGCATTGTAGAGCTGAGCATGCCCTGGGTTCCATCCCAGCACCACAAACCAACACAAAGCAAAATCCAAGACGCCATAGTGCTATCCTGCGGGTCCTAGGGTAAGTCTGGTTTCCCAGAAGCCTTTGCCAGCCGCCCTCTATGCCTGCCTGTCTCCTCTGCTCATTCCGATTGCTGGGTACTGCTCCCTCCTGGTCGGTGAGCTCAGGAGGGTGAGGGATGTCTGTCTCGGTAGGATGGTGTGATGGTTAAAAGGATGGATGGCCCTGGCTATGCCATGGGAATGTAGGCAAGTGATCTAAGTTCCCTGGATCTTGGTTTCCTCATCTGTAAAATGGGGATGATACAGTATCCCCTTCGTAGGGTCAAGGGGAGGATTGAATGAGCACCATGCAGGTGCCTCCAGTGTGCTTGGCGCACAGTCAGTGTTGCATCCCACAGCCTCACAGGGGACGCCACAGGGGACCCGCCCAGTTAAGACTCCCATGCATTTGCTGGATGCACCAGTGCAGGAAGGAATGAGCAGGTAGAGGAATGAAGAGTGGCAGGAGACCCTAACAGAGGCCCTAACCCAGCCCAGAAGGGTTGGGGCAGTTTCCTGCAGAAAGAGAGCCTTCCCCGGACTCCTGAAGCCTGCGGACGAGGCAGCTGGCAAGGTGGCCAGGCAGGAGAAACTGCCAGCCAGGCCAGCACGAGAGGACTTGGTGCCTACGGGACGGTCATTGGGTCATCCATCACAGAGACTGACCCTCTGCTGGTGGCAAGAGGCCAGTTTCCTTCGCTGGGCATTTTCGGAACAGGCCTGGGTGCTGCGTCTGTGCTGCACCCTCGGTTTACGATGGTGGCTCCTGGGTCAAATCAGCAGCCCTCTGAGGAGGGAAGGGGAGGCAAAGCAAGGCAAAGAGGCCACCCCTTGTCAGGGGACCCCTTGGAGTTAGGCCTGGATCTGAGCTGATCACCATCCCCTCAGGGGACGTGGTCTACCCGGGAGCAGAGCCCCACGCCTCTGGGCCTAGCAGGCTGCTCTGCTCCAGGTCTGCCCTCTGAACCCTCCCTTGTCAGACAGGGGCTCCTGTGTCCCCCCCACCGCCTCTGCAGTCAACCAGTGGATGACTTCCCCCATTCCGACTTCTGTCCCAGAGGCAGGGGGTCCCTCCACGGGGCACAGGCTGGTGGGAAGGAAGCCAAGTTCAGGAAGAACTTCCCCGTGGACTAGAGCCGAGGGTTGGACTTGGATGAGGTGGGGTGGGGACAGTGGGGTGCCTTCCCTGACCGCCCACCGTCTCCCTGACTCTTCACTTACCTGTTTTCCTTCCCATCTGCCGCTGTGTGGGCTTCCCGTCCCCCAACAGGCCCCCAGCTTGGGGACTAATGGTCAAGGTTCCCTTCTGCCCCCAGACCCTTCTGAGCTGGGCCTCCTGAGAAAGTCCCTTCCCTCTCAGAGCTTCTCTATCTGCGGGAATCATGGTGGAACCTCTGCTTGCAGGGCTGCCAGAGGAGGCAGAGAGACAGACTGGCCCTCTGCCAGGCGCGGCGCCTGTCCCAGGTTCTAATCACCAAACTGGGAACTGGTGGGAAGGGGTTAAGTTGGAGACCCCGCCTCCCAGCCGGGAGCCAATCAGGCGACAGGGGCGGAGCCGGGCTGCTCGAGGAAAGAGCTGTGGACCGGCCAGATGCTGCGAGGGAACAAGACGACGCTGGCAGGGCTTGGGGGACACGGGGCAGGGGCTCGGTGCCCCGGGCCTGGCTTCTGCCCTGTGACAGCTCTGAGCCTGAGGGTGCCGGGCAGCTGCGAGCCTGGGAAGGGGCTGCATTTCCTGGGCTGGGGGCGGCGGCAGGGTGGAAGAGGACCAGGACTCTGAGTCCCCCTGGACCCCCCCCCCCCGCAGGGTCCCTAGCGGCACACAGGTCCTGCCTTCAGCTGACTCAGGTGGCCCAATGGGTGTAGCGTCTAATTTTAGTCCCGCCCAAGAGTGCCTGCCAGGGGCCACAGCGGGGACCAGGGCTGCTCAGGAGCTGTCCAGGAGGGCTGGGTAGGGGACACCAGCCTGCTTCCTTCCAGCCCATACCTCTAGCCTGGCTGCCCCATGGAAGCCCCAACAGCCCTCTGTGGCCTGGCAGATGGCCTTCCTCTTGGTCCAGGGCAAGGTCAGGGGTTGCAGCCGGGAGGGCAGAGGGCCACAGACTTACTGTCTGGTCAAGGGCTGCATCATCCTGAGCCATGCCCGGCAGCAGGGGCCCTGTGAGGAGGGCAAAGGCTGCTTTAGTGTCCCAAAGCCAAGGAAGCAGAGTCCCCCTTGGAGCTGGAGAGCAAGCCCAGAAAGCCGGTCCTCCTCACATGTGGCTAGTGACTCCCTGTTGGACCTTAAGCAGGGAGCTGCCTCGGTGGGCCTCAGTCTTCCCATCTGTACAGTAGGCGCGTAGGACTAGGAAGCTGACCTCAGACCAGCTCTTCCTGTGTGACTGCAGAGCTGCCCACTTTCCCAGCCCTGGCCGTGGGCAGCCACATGCAGTCCCTGAGGAGAAAGTCTCTCTGGGTGGCACTGTCAGCCTCCTGGCTCCTTCTCATCCTCCTGGGCGTCTTCCCCCTTCTCCGCCCAGCAGTGCCGCCCAGGCCTCAGCCAGGGGCCTCCCCAGGCTGGCCCCGCTGGCTGGATGCAGAACTTCTGCAGAGCTTCTCCCAACCTGAGGAGCCTACAGAAGATGCCCCTCCGTGTCCTCGATCCCCCCACGGTGGCCTCTGTACCTGGGGAACCTGCTTTGACACCTCGAGGTGCAGAGATGGCCTCAAGGTGTTCGTGTACCCAGCGGCTGGACCGACCTCCGAGATGCATCACCGGGTCACGGCCTCCCTGGAAGGCTCGCGCTATGGCACCTCCAGCCCCGCCGAGGCCTGCCTCCTCCTCTTCCTCAGCTTGGACACCCCAGCTGGAGGCTGCAGCCCGGAGCCTCCACACTGGAACTCAGGCAGCAACCACCTGGTCCTCAGCCTCCACTCGGCCCCTTGCCCCTGGGCCTCTCAGCTGGGACGGGCGATGGTGGCTGAGGCCAGCCCCAAGGTGGACACCTTCCGTCCTGGCTTTGATGTGGCCCTCCCGCTTCTCCCCGAAGCTCACCCGCTGCGAGGCAGGGCTCCTGGCCAGCTGTGGCAGCACAGCCCCCAGCCCGGGCTAGCCCTGCTGGCCGTGGCAGAGAAGATGGGCAGGTGGCGCCCGGCAGATGTCCACTCCCCTCCTGTTGGCTGGGACAGGCACTGTGAGCAGGACTCTGGAGCTGAGCCGTAAGTGAACCTTCCTTTGGGGGGGATGGATGGGAGGGGGACAGTAAGAGGAGTAAGCCCAGGCCAGAGTTTAGGGCAGGATTGAGATGGAGAACCCAGAGTCATGGCAAACTTAGGTGTCAGCTGAAGCAGGAGGAGATCAGATTAGACAGAAGGGAGCACTTTCATCGAGATGGAGATTTGTCTCAAGGGGTGTCAAAGGCAGATTTTGTAGTTCTCCCTTGGGAATCTTCAAAACAAAACATGACTCACGCCTGCTTATTCCCTCTCATTAATCCAATTCCTCCTACCCTAACATTTTATGTAACTACACACTTGCAAGATGCTTACTCTGTGCGAAGCTCTCTTATATAAATGATTATGCATAATAAAATAATACTAATTACTATCACTTAAGTGTTTGTATACCAAAGACTAAAGCTCAGAGAGGTTAAGTAACTTATCTGAAGCCACCCAGCCAGAATGAGAACTGCTAGTATTTTAATCCAAAACTGCCTGTTTCCAAAGCCTTCCGTATGACATTTCTGAGTTGGGTTGTTATTGTTTCATTCTTTGTGGTGGTGCTGGGAATCACAGGCCTCACGCATGCAAAGTACACACTACCACTGAGCTATCCCCCCAACCTCCAGAATTCTGAGTTTTGACCCTTGTCAAATGCTCCAGAAGGTGGAGAGATAAGTAGTTGTTCAGAGCTAGAAGCTGCTCCTGTGGCTAATCTTGGGTTTAACTTCTCAAGGAAACAGCCTTTGGTTGTTTCCAAAGCAAATATGTGTGTCTTGAGTTAGATCTAAAGAAGGACTTCCTGCCAGTGAGAATGCCTGAATATAGATAAGGGTATGGGTGGCCTGTGGCACATGGCTTATGCAGAAATTTCCCTTCACTGGGCTAGCTGGGGTGACACACCCCAGGTGATAAAGGAGTTAACCCCTAAGCTCCTGAACCCCCCGCATCTCCAGGAGGCCAGCGGTCTCCAGGGCTGTCTGGGCAGCCAAAACATGGAAGCCTTATGAGGTTGTCCAGGCCCATGTGGCAGAGGGCTCCCTCCCCATCCCCTGGGGCGGACCTGAGTTGGAAACCGTCACTCTCCTGGGCTCCCTTTCTGTTCTTGCTGGAACAACATGACTGTTCCCAGCTCTGCTTCCCTCCCAGGCATTCCTCACGTGGCCAACCTCCAATCTGGCCACTTGGGGCTCCCGGGGCTTCTCCCAGCCACAGGGCTCCCCTGGGAATGAAATCCCTTCTCCTCCGAAGGCACTTGGGGTCCTCGGGCGCCAGGCAGCCAGGGGTTAGAAGGGAATGGCCCTGTCATTCCTATGGCCCTCCAGCGGGACCTGTCCCTAGCATCTTAGCAGTAACCTGAAGAGGAGCAGGGGACCCCCGAGGCCCCTCAAGGCCCAGGCAGAGGCTCACCTTTGGTGACAAGTCACCATGCCACCCCTGGCTTTTCTGATTTCGTGAGCAAGTGGGTGCGGGCTAAGTGTCCCTAACAGGTCTAAAATGGACCAGACCCCGTCACCGTCTGGCTTTCCAGGCCTTGGGGGCCACCCTCTGCTGGTCTGCATCTCTATTAATCTGCTTCCGAGGGTTGAGCGTGGCACTGTCGCTGTTCTTGACCTCTGCCCACCTGCAGGCGGCAGGACCCCCTCTCTGGGGTATCTTGAGCCTCATTTTCTCAGAAGTGCCCGGCAGATGCCTGGGCCAGACAGACGTCCAGGGACAGAGGAAGAGAGGGAGGCCGATGGCCCCGGGGCCCGGCCTGAGAAAGTGGCCTGAATAAACAAGCACTAGGCAGAGAAAGAGGCAATTCAAGTCCCCGCCACGGTCCCACATTCCCTCAGCTGGCAGGAGGGCGCAGAGCCAGGCATGGAGCCAGGCGCAACTGTGGCTACTTGTCCCAGGCGCCCCTGGAGGGAGGCCTCCCCATCCCCATCTAGGGTGCAGGACACGGGGGCTCAGAGAGCGGTGTGAGGTAGCCTTAGGTAGCCTTAGGTGACAAGGGGGCCTGTTCAGACCCTTGGAAACCCTGGAGTTCAAACAACTAACCCTTGTCCTCTGGGCTGCAAAGCCCGTGTTTTTCCACCTTGGTTGAATAGGCTCCTGTTGCTTTGGAAAAAGGTCCTCCCATTTAAATTGTTATTTATTTCTATGAATAGGTGCTTCATTCACAGGGTACAAATTCCAAAGGCATAAAAGGGTGTACAGTAAAAAGTTTCATCTCCCTCCCACCCTGTCTCCTAACCACCAGGTTTCCTTTCTGCAGCCAAGTACCAGTTTCTCCTGTGTCCCCCAGAAGCTCTGGGCATGCACACATGTATAGAGCCCCACCTCCATCTTTTTTTTTTCATAGCAGAGATTAAACTCAGGGTCACTTTACCACTGAGCTGCATCCCCACACCCTCAGTCCTTTTTGTCTTTTATTTTGAGACAAGGCCTCACTAAGTTGCTGAGCCCAGCCTTGAACTTGTGATCCTCCTGCCGAGCCTCCCAGCCACTGGAATCACAGACGTGCATCCTCACACCCAGCTGCCACCCCAAACTGACCTTCACTGAGCTCCGACACAGTTCTCCGTGCTTCACACACATTCTCACAGCGACTCCCAGAGATGGGAAGTGTGCACTGTTAGTGCCCCACTTAACAGATGAGGAAACTGAGGCCCCAAGGTCTGCTGGGGGACCCAGGAGGGCTTCCCAGGAGGTGGTGTTTGCGCTCACACGTTAACAGGGAGCAGGAGGATTCCTCAGGTTTCAAGTCCCAGCCTGACCCCACGCTTCTCTGCAATGCAGTCCCCCATCCCTTCAATGGGGATTGGTGCTGAGGCTGCCTAATATGTTCAGGTTTCTTGAAGATCAGGCTCAGCACCAGACAGGCTGCAGCTGGGGGTCCTGAGGGCCCCCTATTCGTCAGTCTCACTCTGAGGCCCTGTGAGCCCAGGGGTCCTGGTCCCCCTTCTTTCCCCAAATTGGGTCTTGGGCAATCCCAGGGAGGTGGCTCTGACTTCTACCCCTCCCCCAGGGCAGGCACAGCCTGAGCGTGGCCCTGGGGCTGGCGGAGAAGAGGTGGGAGGAACAGAGGAGGCCTGTCCTCCTGGCGAGGGGGCCTCTGGGCAAGAGCTTCCTGTGGTTCCAGGCTGGGGGCCCAGCCCACCTCCTGACAGAGCGGCCTTTCATGGGCCTGGGCTGGGGGTGGGGGAGGGCTGGGCATGGAGGCCACTCAGGTGAGGGATGTCGGAGAGTCTCCGTGTGGCAGAGTGTGGCAGAGTGGAAGTGGAAGGGGCCTGGGAAACTTCAGGTCCCACTGCCTCCCATTTTGCAGGTGAGGAAACTGAGGCCCAGGGAAGGGAAGGGAAGGGAGGAGCCTCAGGCTGAGCTAGAACCTGGGGCTCCTGTCTCCTGGTCCAAGAGCAGAGGGGGACGAGTGTGCAGCAGGTGTGTCAGTGTGTGCCACGAGGGTTGGTCAGCACGAGGACGTGGTGGCAGGGCTGTGTTCGGGAGCCATGGTGTGGGTGCCAGGGCTGTGGAGGGACCAGGTGGGGTGAGGTATCTCAGGCTGCTGTGCCTCCTTAGGACACTCCCAGGGGACAGGCCACCCAATGCCACGTTCTGCCTCATCCCTGGCCACCGTACTGAAGCCTGGCGCTTTCTCCAAGCCCTGCAGGTACAGTCCTTGGACATCCCCATCCACTGTCCCCTCTAGCGGGCAGGTATGCTGGGCTTCTGGGGAAGGGCAGCAAGCTGTCCACTTCTCTGCCCTGGGGCGCAGGGGTGCCTGCCTGTGGCCAGGTCCCTGTACCCTCTGCAAAACAATGCTTCATCTTCAAATCAAAAACCATTTCCTTTTCCTCCTCCCCTCGCCCCGACAGCAGCAGTGGCAGTCTTGGAACTGGGGTGGGGGAGGGATGAGGGGGTGGGGGTGGGACTGGCTTCCCCAGTGACCACCCTGCCCCCTAGGCTGGCTGCATTCCTGTGCTTCTCAGTCCTTGCTGGGAGCTGCCCTTCTCTGAAGTCATTGACTGGACCAAGGCCGCCATTATAGTCGATGACAGGCTCCCGCTTCAGGTAGCTCAGGGCCCTGGGCACGGGGTGGGGACCAGACATGGGAGGGACCTCAGTCCTCCTTCCTGTCCCCCATCTATGTAAATTGACTAACCTTCCCAGCCCCAAGCCTTCCTCTGGGGCTCCCTTGGAATCAGCAGAAGGGGGAGACCCTGGGGGCTCTGAGAGCAAGCCCTGACCTCTCCCAGCCTGTTTCTCCATCTCTAGGAGGATGATCCTCATGGGTCCAGCTCTAATGGTTCCTGTCCAGTTAAACACCCAATTTAAGGAAAAGCTTCAAAACAATCCAAAATCAGAAGGCTTCCCGGGGCTTGGGGGGGAGAGGTTTGCACAGTGACGGTGACTGTGCCATCTGATGTTACTAATTTTGCCCAGCTCAGAAAAACATGTGAGCCTGCCTGAGTCCCCTGAGGAGTGAGCACAGTGCAGGGAATTCACAGGAGCCACTGTGCATTCACTGAGCTGCTACAATGGGCTAAGCACTTAGTAGGTGTCATCTGATTTAACCGATATGATCATCCCAGGACAGAGGTGCTACTGTCCCCATCTTACACATCAGGAAACTGAGACTCAGGTTAAGCAGCTTGACCGAATTTGCATGGTTACAAAGCATCCTTTAAATCCAGTTGTGTGTCACCCCTGAAGTTGATGGCCATGTTACCTGGGACTTTTCCAAGTGTGGCTGCTGTTAGCTATGGGGACAGGGCCTCTGGTTTCCAGATCTCCAGCACAGGCTCCTCCTTCCCAGGGTCAGTCAGAGCCTGGCCAGGTCCCAGGCCTTCTCCTCTTCTCCCTCTGTGCCCCAGGTCCTGGCTGCCCTCCAGGAGATGTCCCCTGCACGGGTCCTCACCCTGCGTCAGCAGACCCAGTTTCTGTGGGATGCCTACTTCTCCTCGGTGGAGAAGGTCATCTGGACCACTCTGGAGGTGAGGGGCTCCCTGGTCAGGGGCCTGACCCTGGACTCCTGTTCATCCGGCTCACACCACACTCCTCTTCCCAATGGTGGGAGCCCTTCATTGAAGATCTGGGATGAACCTGGGACTTAGCCATGATATCTTGGACCTGTTTCTCTCCAATTTTGACCTCACTCTCCCTTTCCGCAGAGGGGACAGCTGGTGGCAGCAGCTGCCTGGGTGCTGGTTTGGGAAAAATCTCAGGACCTTTCAGGATTCTGAGAATGTCATGACCTTGGTTGCCTGGTCAACCTCTCTGCTCCCAGGGGCCTGGTGACCTGGCTGCTGCCCTCCAGAGACTGAAGCAGGGTGGCGTGGGGCTGCGACAGACCCTGACTTTCCCAGACCCACAGGGCCTGCATGGGGTCCCAGGGGCCACTCCCTGCTCCCTCTGCATCCCCCTCACTTCACAGATTATTCAGGACCGGTTCTTTGGAGCACCCACTCACCCCTCTCTCCTGTGGAACAGCCCCCCAGGGGCACTCCTGGCCCAACCTACCTTTTCCCTGAGCCCCCAGGAGTTTCCCTTCTACCACCTGCAACTAGGTATGTGTGGGGTGGCACAACTTGTCCCCTCAACTCTAAGTCTGTCCCCACCTCATCCATGAAAACCTTCCAAGACCCCCCCCCAAACCCCAGTGTCTCCTGGCTCTGGGATCCCCCACTCAGGTCTCTCTGCACAGGGTTCCAACTCCTCCCACCCTAACAGCCTTTGTCTCCTTCTCCAGGCTCTCGCCCCGAGGGCAGATTCAGCACCCTGATCTGGGTGGGCCCCCCTGGCCAGGCCCCCCTGAAGCTCATCCAGGCTGTGGCAGGCTCCCAGCACTGCGCCCAGGTCCGGCCCCTTCACCAGCTGGAGGCCTGGTACCCAGGGGGGGCGCCCCCAAGACTCCTAGACCCCAAGGATGAACATGCATTTGGGGGCGGGAGCGGGGAACAGGGAGGATTTCCAAGGGTTCTTCTTGCCTTCTTTTTTAAGTTCCAAGTTTCTTCCCTTCCCCCAACTTCAGGGGACTCGATAAAGGCCCTGAGAGGCTAGAGAGCGGGGGAAGTCGCCCTTCTTCCATTCACACCCCATCCCTCCATTCAGTCCTTCACTCTGCAGTCATTTTCTGGGCCAGGCCCTGGTAGAGCTGAGGCTGCAAAGAGAAAGCAGGAGAGGGCTCTGCCCCAGGATTCGGATTCAGTGGCATTTCCTCCTGCCAAGGGAGGAAGCAGCTCAGCCAGGGCCCAGAAGGAACAGTTCCACCAATGGGACACTGGGACTGGGCGGGGCTGGCATGACAAATTTGCTGGAGGAAGAGCAAACCTTGAGGCAGGAGACAGAGCCCAGGCTAGGGGCTACGGAACTGCACCGGAATTCCTGCCTCCCAGAAACCCAGAGTCAAGGACAAGGAACCCAAGAGAGGACGGGGATCCCACTGAACCATCCCCTATCTCCCCCCCACACAGTGGCTCTCCCACATTCCTTCCGCCTTGACAAAGATTGCTCCTGGGACCTCTTTCTGCCCCAGGCCCAGGACTTCAGGAGCAATCCCCCTTTCCTCCTAGATCCTGGTTCTCTGGAGCAGTGACAGGCCAGTTCCATCCAGGTGGCCAGAGACAGCTGTGCCCTTGACTGTCATTGAGGGGCGCAGAAAGGTGAGGGGTGGGATTGTGCTGGGAACTGGGGAGGGCGCCCATGGCTGTTTTACTTGGGTCTGGGCTAAAGTCCGACTTCTACACAAGCCTGCAGAAATCGAGACATGGGTTCCAGTTTCAGGTCTAACAGAAATGGTTCTCTTCCCTCCCTGGCCCTTGTGAATCGTGCTTCCAGAGCATGAGGGAAGGCAGAGGAGTGCGTGGGTGTCTCCGATGAGGGATGGGGAAAAACCTGGGACCTTACGGAAATATGGACACAGGGCAACAAATCGGAGCCGGTGGCCTCTGAGAAGCAGGATGAGTGTAACTGTCCGCTGGCCAGGTGTCCCTGGGCAAGTCCCTTCAACTCTGGATCTGTTTCTTTCAAATGAAGGAAGTTTGACAGCTTCCCCCAGGGTGGATGTGAGTGTCTAATATGACGGTAGAGGAAACCTGAGATGTCAAACCTGAAGGGACCCTGGGGACCAACTGCTCCACTTCACCAAAGGGAAAACTGAAATCAAGGGTGGACGAGTCCCAGAGACCTGTGCATCTCCATCCCTTCCTTCCATGCTGGAAGTGCTCCTACTTATTGGGTCGGGGGGTTCTCAAGGCTGAGTTGATTGCCCCCCACCCCTCGCTACAGGTCAGTGACCGCTTCTTCCCGTACAGTGGCATCAGCACGGACGCCATCCTCAGCCTTGATGCCCACACCAATCTTTCCACAAGTGAGGTGAGGCCCAGCATCAAGGATTCCTGGGGACAGAGACTCAGGGCGCTGGCAGCCCCTAAGACTCCCAGGGATGGGAGGACCAGGGGTCCTAAGGGGCAGACTTTTATTCTGGAAACCAATGGAACAAGCCAGCAACCTCTTCTTTAATAATCCAACAGAAGCTTCCGCAGACTCTTCAAAACATTGCCTTTGTGGCTCCCTTATGAGAAAGTTCCCCTAGGAATTCCCTGGAAATGTTAATGCTATACTTCTTGTCAACTTGAAGTAATGGCTGCCATCCCCTCTCCCCAGAGCCCTGTCCCAGCCCCTCAGCCAGACCGGCCTTGCCTCTATAGGATGTGAAGATGTCCCAAGTTGGTCAGGAAGTCCTTCCTCCCAGCTCACTTAAATCCCTCTCCAGGTGGACTTTGCCTTTTCGGTGTGGCAGAGCTTCCCAGAGCGGATGGTGGGTTTTCTGACATGCAGCCACTTCTGGGACGAGGCCAGGGGTGGCTGGGGCTACACTGCCGAGATGGCCAACGAGTTCTCCATGGTTCTCAGCACAGCTGCCTTCTACCACAGGTACAGACACAGGCCCTGGCACAGGGATCAGAGGACCAGAGACCCCTCACTGAACCAGCAGTAGGGTGGCCTAGAGCTCAAGGCCCAGATCTGCCAATTATGAGACCCTGGACAAGTCTCCCCGCTTCTCTCGAGTCTCAGTTTCCTCATCTGTAACATGAGAGTTTACATGTCACAGAGGTGGTATGACCATCCCATCCCTGGACACAGATCTCAACAAGATCTAGTGTTAAGTAGAACCATCCCAGGCTTTCAGGAATCTGCCTGATGTGCCAGTCTTGGGGCAGGATCTGGATTCTGGAGGGCCCCTTAAACACGTTTAAACCAAATCTGAGTAACGTGGAACCTTCTGTAGATTTATCCTGGAGCTCTGCCGGGAATTCTCAGTAGAGTGAAGAGGAAGCCTGTGTCTGCAGGGTGGACCCAGCTTGTCCTGTTGCGGCGCCAGGGTGTGGTGGGAAGCAAGTGACACCTGGCGCAGCATCAGCGTGGTTAATCCACAGCCTTCCTGAAGCTGGTCTTTGGGTGCCATGCTTAATGGCTTGGGAACCAGCTGATCCATCCCCTCCCCAAATCTGGCTCTGCCTTAGCTCAGACCTCAAGCCCAGGCTGTGGGCACCAAGCTGAGGGAGAGGACAGGCTCACACTATTGCAGGCAGACACACCACGGGCAGCGCACATTGAGAGGGGCTCATACTAGGAGTGGGCGCTCTCTGAGGCAGCCAGAGCCGAGATCAGGGCTTTGGAAAGAGGTTTGGGGATTGGGGACAAAGGAGAGGGGAGGTCAGGAGGAAGGAGAATGAGGCCTGGGGGAGGGGATGAACTTGGCTGCAGTCTCTCCCTGTCCATCCTCCCTCCCTCCCTCCCCAGGTATTACCACACCCTCTTCACCCACTCCCTGCCCAAGGCTCTGAGGACCCTGGCAGATGAGGCACCCACCTGTGTAGACGTCCTAATGAACTTCCTAGTAGCAGCAGTCACCAAGCTGCCCCCTATCAAGGTGCCCTATGGCAAGCAGCCTCTGGGAGCTGCTGCACTGGTGAGGAGCTCGGGTGGACGGGTGGACACTGGAAGGGCACGGGCTGGGGGAGGTGGAGTGGGAATCCCTCTCATGTCCTAATCCAAATCCTTCTTGCTGCGGGCAGTGTGTGTGTGTGGGGGGGGGGCGGGGTTGAAAGGGCAGAGAAGCCATCGGTGCATTTCTCTCCCACCTCTTAGGCTCCTGGTGGTCCCGGGCCAGAGCCCCAGCCCTCCGCCCCGGACTGCATCAACCAGATGGCGGCAGAGTTCGGCCACATGCCCCTGGTATCTTCTCGCGTCCGTCTGGACCCGGTGCTGTTCAAGGACCCGGTGTCTGTGCAGCGAAAGAAGTACCGCAGTCTGGAGAAACCCTAGGAGAGACCTCGGTGGCCGCAGCTTGCGGGCGGCAGCGGCACCTGCCTTCGGGACGTCGAGATCCAATCAAAACAGCCAGTCGGCCAAACGTCAGATCTGGGTCCGCCAATCACGGCCAGGGAGTCCTGAGGGGCGGGGCCTCCCCTCACTCGGGCGGGGCTGAGTGCGCGCCCCACGAGGCGGCTGCACCTGTGCCTTGGGTAGGCTGGTTCCCGTGGCTGAAGGCCTGTCTTGGCCTCTCCGCTGGGCTGACTTCCACCTGTCTTTCACATCCTTGCCCTTCACGTCGGATGGGGTCGCTCTGCTGCTTAGAGCTCGCGCAGTCCCGGCAGTGTTCAGGCTGGCTGGTGGTGTGTCCACCGTCGGGTCCCAGGACCCGCGTGGGATCCCCGGAGGGTGGGTTGTGTCCTCTTCTCTCTGGCCTGGCAGGTGCGTCGCAAATATTTGACGACTAGATAGATGGAAGGGACATTGACTCTATGCTGGCGTGGCGGAGTGTGGTCTGAGTGTACCGAGACACAGCTCTCCGCAGACGCCTAAGTTGTCAGGCTCAATCTTCGCGTCTCAGAGAAGCAAAGAGGTGCAGAGAAGCCAGGAGTATGGATGGAAATGCAGGCTGTCCCAACTTTGCCAGTGATCCTCGGCTCTGGCTCAGCCGGGTGCCTTGCATTACAGACTTGGGCCACTAGAGGTCAGCGCCGCCCCGCACTCCCTCCTGCGGAGGGCCCGGAGTTTTACACGCATACCTGGTGAGAAGGTGGGCAAGGGGCGAGGAGGGTCAATGGTGTGTGCAGCCCGGAGACTCCAAACCGGGAAGGAATCTGAAACAGCATTACCCCATTGGTCTGCACACTTGGAGATCAGTAAGACGGGCCATCTCCAGGTGGGCTGGACGGGAGGAGGGATGCCCCAGGTCCCTGTGGGTGAGGGTGCAAAGAGGGAGGGGACGCTGGTTCTCCCCGGTTCATCCACCTGGAATTGGAATTATCACTTCCGAAATAAATTGCCTGCCCTTGCCCCTCACGCTCAGGCTATAAATACCCTTACATCTGCTGTTGGAAAGCTCAGAACTTCCCCCCCCCCCACTCCTCCCGAGCTGGGCGACTCCAAAGGGAGGGGTCAGGCCAGGCCCAGGGTGTCTGGTGTTTTCCTGCTTTGAAAACTCCCGTGACTAGGTTGCTGGTCAGAACACGCCGTCCCCTAGGCCTCTCCAAAGCCTCCCACCCCCATCCTTCAGCTCGACCTCTGGATGACGATGACGTAGGTGCTCCCTGGGGCCTGTCACAGCTGGGCCTGCAGAGTGGGCTGTCCCTTGGGAGACTGTCAGCTGCTTGGGGTGGAAAAGGTCTGGAAACTAAGTGGGGGTTGGGGAGGCTGGCAGTCTGGCCCAGGGTCAAGAACAGTGGAGGGTGGGTGAGGAAGCACACAGCTGTGACCCAGGCAAGCTTCCAGGAATGGGGAAGGCTCCCAGCAGGGGCCCAGCCAGGGGAGAGGCACCTTTCCAGTCTTGGCTTCTGTACCCAGGACGCTGAACTGCCTTGGCATGGCTGTGCCTGTGGGGAGGGCACTGCTGGCTTCAGGGGCTCATACTGTACCAGCATGCAACTCAGGGCATGTCCCCACCCCCTGCCATAGGGGTGGTCTAGGGAATGGAGGCAGAAATCCTAGACCTGCCTCATACTGGCTGTGTGACTTCAAGCAAGTGACTCAGTCTCTCTAAAAATGGAGGACAGCAATGCCTGTCTCTCAAGAGGGGTGTAAGGACTTGGTATACAGTGAAGCCCAGGATCCAGTTTGCTGGGGCCTGCAGGAGTTAAAGAGTGGGCCCTCTGAGACTAGAGTCAACTGCAGCAGCTACAAACAGTGGCCCCTACTTCCAGGCCAACCCTGATCCCACAGATATTGAGGGGTTGAAGGACCCCCTGAACTACATCACCAGAAGAAAGGCACAAAGAAGTCATTTTATTAATGGGGAGAGGCTCAGAGGGGCATGTAGTTGACCAGCCCCCTCCCCCCCACATACACACAGTGGGCAGGACAGGAGCTCAGTACTACCCCTAGGGAGGCTGGGAAGCCGAGGGGGCTTCTCACAAGCAGCCTCAGACTGCAAAGTCCCCTTTCCAGGAGGATGAAGGGAACTACTCACCAACAACCACTGGTGCTTGGCAGACTGTCCTCACAACAAGCCTGTGAGGTAGGTGTTACATTCTTGGTCTCCAGACAAGAGGCATTGAGAGGCCCACTGTCCAAGGTCATCTGCTCATGGTGGCAGTGGTAGACATTAGGCCCTGAGGTTCCCTAGTGTGTTGACTCTGTGGGACTGGGGACAGGTCTCCGCTCTTATATCTTGTAAACATACCCAGCCCCTAAGTTAGAACTGTTCATGCACAAGCCCCAGGAAGTCAGGGCCCTGGGCTGCACATGCAGGCCACAGAAAAGGCTCACTCATGAGTTCGGGCTTGGCAGTCCTTGGACAGCCTGTATATCAGGGCAAGAGAAGTGGCCCTGGGGCTGTGCGGGCTTGCCCCCACCTGAGGCAAGGCTTCCTGTGTTGGCACAGCTTCCTGGGTTAGGAAATAAGGAAAGATAAAACCCATCGGGTTCTTACCTAGTAAGAAGTCTCCCCCTCCAGGAAGGGAGGCACACATGACTAAGGCCCAGACAGGCCTCAGATGGCCCCTGGCTTCCCACCTCAGGGAACTCTCACAAGTCCCCCATCCCCTGGCCTTAAACCGTATTGTCATGGCGATGGCGGAGGTAGAGGTTCTGTTCCGGGGCTTCTTATAGGTTCATAGGCAAAGGCCAATCATGCAGGTGGGAGATGCAGGTCAGTGAGGACACCTTGAGGCCAGTCTCCCCTTTGCTGTCCCAGGCTGTACCTCGATGCCTCCCCACTATGGGTGTCAGCTCTGAAGAACACAGCCCTCCGGAGCTGACCCTGGGGATCCGGAGCCTGGTTAAACTGGCTTTACATTGGCTGAGTCCCCACCCAGGCACTGGCTGTTGTAAACAGGGGAGGCCAGGAAGAGGTCGACCCCTGCGGTAGGCAGGGCTCCATGCTGAACCCGGAGCAGAAAGAGGCATTATAAACCTGGTTCCTAACACAGTGGGTAGGCAGAGTCCTGGTGGAGGCTGTGGGACATTGGGTCCAGCCACCTGCAAGTCCTGGCCATGCTTCAGCTGGTGCCTGGCTGGGCAGTCAATCCGAGGGGCCTTGGCATGCCTGACAGTCCTTCATGTCCTCAGAGTAGTCCTCGATCTGAATGGTCATGGTGTGGAAGTTGAATTTCCCCTGGAGACAGGTGCTGGCCGCCTTCAGAACCGCCTGGGCATCTGCGTTCTGAGCTGGAGGAAGAGACGACCGAGGGAGACCTGTTTACTCAGTGCTTGGCCTTGCAGGATCAGGAGCCCCATGTCATGCTAACCCCAGCAGAACAGGACAGGCTGATCATGAACACGAGAGAGACCAAGTCTGAAAGCACGGGCCAGGGCGAGGAGGCCTTGACCCCCAGCCTCAGTTTTTTTTTTTTTTCCCCAAGGATAAATGAGATCATTATGGCCAAATGAGTAATGTGCATCAAGTACTCCCAGCCCCTGGCTGCCTCCCCTCGCCCCGCCTTGGGTCCCCACCACTCACCAATGGCAATGTGAACAGACAGCACGGGCTGCGTCACGGTCAGTGCCCAGATATGCAGGCTGTGCAGGGCTTCCACCCCCTCCACCGATAGGAGCAGGTCACGTACCGCCGTGAAGTCCACACCCTTGGGAGTCCCTGAGGACGGCAGGGACAGAGGCTCAAGGAAATTGCCCTTCTACCCTGCTCTTCAAGTGCCCTCTCCTCTCAGGGGGTCTCCTTGGCCAGCAGGCCTGGTGCTGCCACCACCTCCCCAAACTGTCATACCGCCTGCCACCTTCCTGCTCCCACATCATCTGAAATAACCTTGTTAATTCATTTCCTCCTCTAGAACAGAGGCTCCATGTGAGTAGAACCATCCTTCTTGTTCACCACAGTGCCTGGGGCATAGTAGGTGCTCGATCAGTGTTTTATGTATTTATTTTGGTACTGGGGATTGAGCCACATTCTCAGCCATTTATTTATTTATTTATTTATTTATTTATTTATTTATTTATTTAGGAGACAGGGTCTCTCTAAGTTGCGAAAGACTTGCTAACTTGTTGAGGCTGGCTTTGAACTTGAGACCCTCCTGCCTCAGCCTCCCAGGTCGCTGGGATTACAGAAGTACACCACTGTGCCTGACTAACAAGTGCTTATTTTTTAATGGGGGGAAAAAAGAAAAGTTATGACCTGAAGTCACATTCTCCTGCTGACCCCAGGCCAGCACCCATTAAAGTCCAAACGTGTGACCTTGGCCTAGGACCCAAAGCCCTAAAGCACAAGAAAGCCAAGGTGAATAAGATGGTAATTCAGGGCAGCTCCACTCCAGGACAGGAGCATGGTTTGGGCCCTGTGATGCTGCAGGAAGGGCCTGCAACAGGGTGTGCTCAGTAACTGTCCCAGGCTGACCATCCCCTTCAGAACTTCAGTCTGTCCCCTGTGCCATGGGAGCACAATCTGACCCCACTTCCTGTGGGAGGGTAACTAGAGATGGAGGGCCTGCCTAGAGTCTGTGGGAACTCCAGGTGCTACCAGACACCACCCAGAAGCCACCTGGGTAGGCAGAGGCCATGCCCAGCAGGGAAGGAGGCACACTTGGGCTGGGGACAGTTCCAGGAACTGGCACACCTTAGGGCTCAGCTGAGGCCAAGATCAACCTGGGGCCCCAGGAGGTTTTCCAGCAAATGCAGATCCGGGCTCCCTGCTGGTGTGCAGAAGCCCCGCCCACGCCCTGTGTAGACGGACAGAGCTTGAGAGCCACAGGCCAAAAAAAAGTCCAGAGTCCATGTTACCTTCCATCAGCACCAGGATCACATCTCTCAGGATGGTCAAGGTCGTTCCCAGGACCAGGAGGGAGAAGAGGAAGGTACAGATGGGGTCCACATACTTGTACTCTGGCTACAGGAGAAGCAGAAGGCAGACTCGGGGTTCAGTCACTAGCTCAGCTTCCCTTTCCCCCTACCCAGCACGTCAGGGAGAGGGGCTCCCTCTGTAGGATGGAGGTGAGCCTCACCCTGGCCCTGCCTCCCAGTTTCTCCTTTTTATTCCAGAACAGGCAGGAGAGATCACAGCACAGGGTGAGGCCCAAGCCCTTCCTACTCATCCTTCCTTGAGGGGCTGAGACATAGGCAAAGGTACCAAAAAAAAAAAAAAAAAAAAATCTCAGGCATCTGGTCCACCACCCGCATATTACAGATGGGGAAATTGAGACTCAGGGAGAGCAAGCAACTCACTTGGCATAACACGGTTCAAATCAAATGCCTGGCCTTTCCACAGCACCTCACTCCCTCTGTGATGGGTAATGGACAGGCAACACAGTCCCAAGTCCACAACTAACCAGCTGTGTGACACTGTGCAAGTCACCAAACCTTTCTGAGCTGCATAAAACACTACCACCCACCCTTCAGGATTGTGTGAAGACCAGAGGTGATGATTCTTGGTAGATGTTGGATAACCATTCCTTCCCTCTCCCCAGCCTTTTGCCCCGAGCTAGGAAGATGTTAGAATCTGGAAAGTGCATGTGCAGAGAGAAGCTCCTGGTGATCTACACTCCCTGGCCCTAGCCCCACCCTCCTTCCTGTCCCCATCTCTGACCTTGAAATATAGAATAAAAGCTGCAACCAGGACGCCCAAGCTCTGCAAAAAGTCCCCAATCACATGGATGAAGGCAGCTCGGACACTGGGGTTCTCTTGCTGCTGGCTGGTGTCTTCGTGGCTGTGTCCATGGCTGTGACTGTGCCCGTGGCCAGACTGGTGAAGGGTCAACCCCATTCTACAAAAGTGGAGACAAAGCCCAGGGATCACTGAGGTAGCAGTAGGCGCTTCAAATCACCCAAATCTGTGGGGCAAAAATGTCAAGCCCCCACACTCTGGCCAAGTGAGAGCCCAGCCCGTGTGGTCTTGGTTCTGAGCCACAGGAGAAAGGGCTCAGCTCCAATGCCAGGCTGAGCCTGGGCATGGTGATGCCCGCTGACAGAGCTCAGAGCAGGAGGGCATGCACAAGTCATCCAGTTCACCCATGTCACAAATGGGGAAACCGAGGCCACTGCACAAGGGAGGGAGCCCAAATGACACTCCTTTGCTCTACACAATACTGCTCCCACCGAGACCAGTTCAGCCACGTCCGCTTGAAAAAAAGACCCGGATTATGTCTGTAGGGACATCTGCGGCAACCAGACTTATCCCTTCCCACTGCAGGTCAATTGTGACATGGCCTCCTTCTTCCAAGAACAAAGGTACAGTGTGAGAAGGGGCCACCCGTGGGGAATCGGGGCCACACTCACATGATGTTCACAGCCACAGCACAGCCCGACGTGATCAGCATGGTCCCCCCTTCGATCTCATAGTTCCCAGAGATGAGTCGCTCCACAGCCAGGTACACCAGCACCCCAGTCACGACCCAGATGGACAGCACAGAGACCAGGGCTCCCAGGATCTCTGGAGAAGAACCCACACCCCAAAGCCACCTAAGCACAGAGCCCTATAGCTGAGGGGGGCTCCCCCACCTCCATGCTCTCCCCTCCCCTCCCCTCTGCCTGGATTCGCCTGGGCTTCTCGGAAGGGGTGGCTGGCACCTTTCCCAACCACTCACATATCTGAGAATGTCAGAGCCATTTGTGGTACTGAGGGGTGGAACCCAGAGCCTCACACCTGCTAGACGGACACTTCCACTGAGCTACACCCTCAGCACCTTTACAACTTTATTTTGAGACAGGGTCTTGCTAAATTGCCCAGTTGGCCTCAGACTTGTGATCCCCCTACCCAATCTCCCAAGTAACTAGGTCGAGACAGAACATGCACCATCATCCCTGACTATAACATGAGAGAAGGAGATTAAGAATTCATGGGGGGGGGGCTGGGGATGTGGCTCAAGCGGTAGCGTGCTCGCCTGGCATGCGTGCGGCCCGGGTTCGATCCTCAGCACCACATACCAACAAATATGTTGTGTCCACCGAGAACTAAAAAATATTAAAAATTCTCTCACTCTCTCTTTAAAAAAAAAAAAAGAATTCATCGGGGCTAGCACGGTGGAGCAGGCTTGTAATCCCAGCGGCTGGGGAGGCTGAGACAGGAGGATTGCGAGTTCAAAGCCAGACTCAGCAACAGTGAGGGTACTGAGCAACTCAGTGAGACCTTGTCTCAAATACAAAATAGGGATGGGAATGTGGCTCAGTGGTTAAGTTCCCTTGAGTTCAATTCGCAGTACCAAAAAAAAAAAAAAAAAATAGACTTCATCTGGAAGCTTAGCAAGGTGGCTCACATTTGCAATACCAGTGACTCAGGAGGCTGAGACAAGAAGGTCACAAGTTTGAGGCCAGCCTTAGAAATTTAAGGAGGCCCTAAGTAATTTAATGAGACCCCGGTTCCCCCCCAAAAATAAAAAGGGCTGGGGATGTGGCTCTGTGGTTGAGTGCCCTGGGTTCAATCCCCAGTACTAGGGGGTGGTGGGGAACTCCCCTGGGTCAGACTTGTTTGTTTTACATGGAAAGAAACTGATTTATTAAAATATATTCCTTTTGTTAGGCCGGCTTCCGAGAGGAGAGGCTGGGCCATCCCCCATGAGGAGGAAAATGACGAGGCTGGTGGGAAGTGAAGGGAGAGTTTAAAGCCTGTGTCTCCCAGCAGGCTTTGCTAACCTACCCTCCCCCCAGAGTTGATCCATGGAGTTATGCGCAGTGTTAATGCCATTGTCATTTGTTCTCGGGGTTCCTGAGCCACTGCTTCCTTCAGAAGGTGAACTTTGCTTCCCTGAAGACTAGGAGTTCCTGGATGACTGGAACCGGGGCTACTCCACCAGACTGGGAGTTCTCAGAGGACAGAGGCCACCTAAGGTTGACAGCTTCTTTGCCTACCCAAGTCACCCTCCTGACCTTACTCAGGGATCCAATCCACCTTAAGAACCCCTGTTCTGACCCACCCTCCCTCAACCCCATCTCCAGCCCAACAGGGGTCCTCACCAGCTCGCTGCCAGCCGAAGTTCATGGTCTTGGTGGCTGGTCGGGAGGACATCCATAGAGAAAAGAGGCTGATGAGCATGCTGGCAAAGTCAGTGAGCAGGTGGGCTGCATCTGTCATGATGGCCAGGCTGTGCGCCAGGTATCCCCCTGCAAGGGCAAGGTCAGGAGGTCCTTATCAGTTCACCAAAGAGCCAACTCCTTAGACTGTGTGCAGCAGGGGAGACCCACAGGTTCTGGAAGAAGACACTGAGTTCAATGGCCTCTCCACCCATTAGCTGTACAACCAAGAGCAAGGGATTTACACTCTGAGCCTGGACTTCCACTGTCTGTGAAAAGGGTTAACAACATGTACTTGAAGGGTCAAGGTGAAAATCAAGTTTAGATAGGACCTGGAAAGCATAATAGGTAATCAGTACATGCTCTTTCCTTCTAGGAATTCAGACCTTCCCTATCTACTAGATGTGGGTGATCTTTGAAAGATTACTTAACCTTAACATGCCTCAGTTTCATCACCTGTAAAATAAGGAGAATAACAGCAAGCACTGTAGGTCTAAGTTGCCCTAGGGGTTGCCCTAGGGGCACATGAGATGACGAGCATATAGAGGACTTAGCTCCTCAGTGCACAGCACCTGGGGCTATTGTAATACAGGGAACATCCAGGCAGCCCCCTAGCCTACTTCATTTGGCGAGCCCAAAAGTCCTTACCAATGACTTCTCCAATCATGAACACCAAGCAGATGGCAGAGGCCACGTAGAGCTGGCACCGGGCCTTCTCCTTCTTGGGGTCACAGTGACTGTCAGGACCCTTCTGAGCATGGCAGTAATGGTTGCTCCCAGCGACCAGATCGACAGTCTGAAAGTTCAGGCCAGGCTCGGGGAGAGAGATCCATCCACTCCCCTCCCGCCACAGAGATCCTATGTATGACCTGGCCAGGGAGGAAGGGAGAGAAATCACTCAGCAGGGAGATGATGGGAGCAAGGAGGGCTGACTCCAGTCCCATCTCTCTGTGAGGCCTTGGTGTTCCCATGTGTCCAAGGGAAGACCAGCTAGGACACTCCCAAGTTCAGCAGTCCCTGGCCAAAAGGTAGGAAGGCCGAGTTCAGAGGAAGATGCTAAGGGAATGGGAGTCTAGGGGCCCTGGGGGTGGTGGTGGGGTGAATGGGTGTATTCCCTCCCCCATCCTTTCCAAAGCGTGTTGGAGTGACTTTGGGAACCGGCCAAGGGGCAGGCTGTCCAGTCAATCGAGGAGAGAACGGAGCTAGGTCTCAGAGAGAGGAGCAGAGCCTCCCCCTCCCTGACCTACTGGGGAACGCAGGGCGGGCTCACAGCGGGCCTGCCCCGGGGCAAAGTGCTGGACTGGAGGTGGGGCCCCAGGCATCCCGCTACCTTCCCCCACCAGGAGAGGCAAGGGTCGGGTAGTACAGAACTCTCCCGGGAGAAGCGATCCCTGGGGCTACAGGATCACGGTCTTTTCCTCGGGCCTCACTCCACCCTCCCGCGTGGTCCCGGTTTAGGCCTCCGACGAAACCAACCACAGCCGGGAGAGCCAAGGAGGAGGTGCGTCTGACGCCGCCCGAATTCCCTTTCTCCCCCGGTTCCCGCCTTACTGGATTCCGCGCCTGCATTCCAACAGGTGCTGCTTCTCCACGGTGTCCATGGGGACCTGCGCGTCCCGAAGCGGGTCCTTAAGCCGTGCGCCCTAGAGGTTGCGCGCGGAGTTCTTGGCCGCACCGCACACTCCCACCTGTCACGAGGTCCCTGCCGCCGCTGTGCCGACTGTCCCCTGCAGCTGCCGCTCTTGCTCGGTGCGCCCAGCACTCTAGGTCTCTGGGCCAGTCGCTGAGCCCCGCGCCGGCCCGCCGGCTTTATCCCCGGCCCTTGCCAACCCGTGTGAAGCAGCCCTCCGCGCGTCGTGTGCAAAACCGGCGGGGAGGGGGAGGGGCCGGCTGCAAAGGCTTCGCGGCGCTGCCTGGAGCAAGGGCCCCCTGAGCCCGTGGGCCCCCAGGAGCCGCCTTGACTGCTACCAAAGATCCTCGAGGCTAATCGCCACGCGGCTGCTTGGTGTTGCTAAATTAAGACTAGGTGACCGCTGCGCGCACTCTTCCGCCCCTCGGGAAAGTTATGGGGTCCTTGTTTCTAGAAATCCACTCGGGTTGCTCAGAGAGCAGGAATGGCCCCGGGGCTCAGGTCGTGTCTCCCCGGGATTGATCATTTTTTCCCCTCGAGGGAGGGTGTTCCCCTGAGGTCCTGTGTGTGTTTTTTCCCTCCCACTCGGGCGGGGGCTAATCCTGAGGGCGGAGTATGCTGCCAAATTGGAGAGGCTGCCTTTGAACCTGCATCCTCCCGCCTCAGGCTCCGAGTCTCGGAGGTGACGGGCGTGCACCGCCCCGCCCGGCTCAGTTCAGCCACTCTTAACGCGCACTGATTAGAATCCGAAGGGAACGGCTTTACCTCCAACCCTACCAAGAGTATCTGCTTAGGCGATCACAGATGTGTAGCGTCAGGTTCCTTAACAAGTGCCACTTGGGCAGAACTGACACCACAAACACCAGCCCCTCATGAGGCCCCCAGAAAGACGGACAAACTCCTGGACGATGCTGGCAGAAGGGGCCAAGCATGGTGATACCGTCTGCCTGTGCCTGGTCGACCGCTGGGTGTCCTACCCGCTTATGGACACTTAAAGCAATGCCTTACTACAGTCAATCCACGGCCCCCAAGCTGAACTATGTAGAAAGGATTTCGTGCTGGTTACTTCCCTGCCAATCAGGTCGCCAACAAGCTCTTCCTACATAGAGAGCCCCCTTCCCAGGCCATGGGAATTGGTTTCTGCATAGTAAAATTTGAGGTCCCCTGTATAAAGTCTTGCAGGTCATCTCAGACAGGCAATCACCTGTCTCCCTGTTTCACTTGATGCCTTGTCGCTTTGAAACTTACATGTTTTTTTTCCTTTTTCCCAATCTTCCCTAAATTTCTCCTTAATCTTTTCTCCCTAACCTTCTCCTTCCTGATCTCCCCTCCCCAATCTCGCCTTCTCTGAATCACCTCTACAAAAGCCCCCTGTTCCTGTGGATAGGCAGAATCGCAGTCTTTGGGACAGGAGTCCCCTGTGTTTCTCCTTTGCTAGCCAAGCAATAAAACCTTTTCCTTTTTTCTCAAGACCTTGTCTTCTTTACTGGATTGGCATCCAGGACAAGGACCAAGCTTTCGGTTACATCCTCACTAGATTATAAACTCTTTGAGAACACAAATGAATTTAGTACTTGTTACATTTTAGCTCAGCTCTATATCAAAACCATCAATTAAAAATGTTCACCTACAGCCCTACTGCCAGGGATTTACATTAAAGACATAATTAAAGACTATTAAAAAGTTAGGGAATGTCAATCATCTGGGCTTGGTGGAACACCCCTGTAATCTCAGGTCCTCTAGAGGCTGGAATTTTTTTTTTTTTTTTTTTTTTTTTTTTTTTTTTGCCTTATTCTGTTCTGAGGCTGGCTGCTGAGACAGGAGGATCTCAAGTTCAAGGCCACTCTCAGCAACTTAGTGAGATTCTGTCTCAAAATGAAATTTTAAAAAACAGCTAGGATGCTGGCCAGGATGGTAGTGCATGCCTGTAATCCCAGAAACTGGGGAAGTCCAATGGGAGGATCACAAGTTCAAAGCCAGCCTCTTAGCAAGGCCCTAAGTGACTTAATGAGATCCTGTCTCAAAATAAAAAGGGCTAGAGCTGGGGATATACCTCAGTTGGTAGAGTGCTTGGCTTACATGCACAAGGCCCTGGGTTCAATCCCCAGCACCATAAAAAATAAAATAAATAAAATAAAATAAAAAGGGCTCAGAGGGGCACAAGCCTGTAATCCCAGCCACTTGGAAAGCTGAGGCAGGATGATAGATCCCCAATTCAAAGCCAGCCTCAGCAATTTAGCAAGACCCTAAACAACTCAGCAAGACCCTGTCTGTAAATAAAATATTTAAAAAAGGACTGAGGATGTGTCAGTGGTTAAACACCCAGAAAAACAAAAACAACAACAACAAAAAACACCTGGAATAATTTTTAAAGGGGTGGGGGCTGGAATGGATGTCAGTTATAAAGGGCCCTGGATTCAATCCCCAATACTGGAATAAAATAAATTTTTTGTCTTATTTGAATTCTATACACACACACACACACACACACACTTTCTGATACTGAGGATTGAACTCAGTGGCGCTTTACTGTTACCCAAAACTCAGTTCTTGTTCCCATGCCAGTCCAAAACCCAGGGCATGGTTTTAAGGAAAAGGAAAAAGAAGTCCCAGAGACTGTCATTCTGCCCATCAGCAGGAACAGGGGGCTTTTAAAGAGGTGACTCAAAGGCCACCTTCCAGGTGTTCTCTGCTGGAGTTGTCATCCCACTGTTAATTTGGGAGATAGTCATTCCTGAGATCTTTTTTTTTTTTAATATTTATTTTTTAGTTTTTCGGCGGACACAACATCTTTGTTGGTATGTGGTGCTGAGGATCGAAACCGGGCCGCACGCATGCCAGGCGAGCGTGCTACCGCTTGAGCCACATCCCCAGCCCCAATTTCTGAGATCTTTTGTTGCCATCCGCAAAATCTGGATTACTTTGTTCCTGTGTCGGTGCGTACTCAAGGACACATGTCTAAAATGGGGAAGAAAGGTAATCCTATTTTCCCTGAGATTAGAGAGGAAGAGAAAGAATCACGTCCATTTAAAAAATAAGCTGCAGTGAGTGGCAGAGCAGCAAGGGCTATATTCAAAACATTAGGAGCACTGCTGTCACATTTCCACTGAGCTAAGTACCCAGTTCTTTTGACTTTTTTTGTTTTGTTTGTTTTGAAAAATTACTGAGGGTCTCACTAAATTGCTGATACTGGCCTCCAATTTACGAACCTCTGGCTTTATCCCCCTGGGTTCCTGGGTCTACAGGCATGCTCACATATTTCTTTCTTTTTTTTTTTTTTTTTTAAGAGAGAGGAGAGAGAGAGAGAGAATTTTTAATATTTATTTTTTAGTTCTCGGCGGACACAACATCTTTGTTGGTATGTGGTGCTGAGGATCGAACCCGGGCCGCACGCATGCCAGGCGAGCGCGCTACCGCTTGAGCCACATCCCCAGCCCCATCACATATTTATTTCATTAAAAAAATTTACAGTAGATTTAAGTCACTACTCTTCCATGATGCATGTGATATTATGATATACATATATTCTGGGTTTTGTCCACTGTTCCTGGCTCACATCTCTCTTGTCAAGACAGACCATAGAAACTAGGACTTTCCTTCCATCAGGCACATACCAAAAACTCTAATCTCTCCTCACCTTTCTGTCCAAAAGCTGGCAATAAAAACATTCTCTGACCCACCCTTGTCTGATAGTAGGTCGTAAGACCCACTTTATCTCAGAAGGTCCAGCCCCATGCCCTAGAGGAAGGAATGATAAACTGAGAATCTAAACCGACAGGCCTAGTAGGTTTTCTCCACGCAGTCTGTGGGCATCAGGTCACACTGAATAAGAATATCAATGGCCAAGGCCCTCAGGAGATCCGGTCTCTAAACAAAATACAAAAATTTTAAAAAGGGCTTGAGTGGTCACTCAGGGGTTAAGTGCCTCAGAGTTCAATCCCCAGTATTAAAAAAATAATAATAAAAAATAAAAGATATCAATGGTCAGTCTTATTCAAACACAGGAACCACACCTGGAAGCCAACTGGTAGACTATTACTGAGCACCGCAAAGACCTATTTCTAATGTAAAATACCTTGAGGCTCCCCTGTGGGAACACCTCCAGTCTACTCCTAGGCCTCCCAGATGGAAAACAGAAGGTAGGGGTGAACCCGGATGGAAATTATAGGGAGGCCACAGCCTAGATACTTTTTCAGTGCTTATTTTACACAGATTTTGCTCCAAGCTCTATAATATATCACCTCCTAAATAATATATATATGTGGGGAAGCAGACCAGGGTCTCAGCAGGTATTATGATTGCTTTCTGTATAGTTTAAATTTCATGAACTGTAAGTACTACAGCTTAATGAATAAAAACTCACTTATATTTAAAAAAAAAAATATATATATATATATATATATCACCTCCTAAACCAGCACATCAAAATGGGTCTTTCTGTTATGGGACCCCTCCCTCCCCCCTGAGGGGAGTTCTGTCTCTGCTCACTTAAATGAATCCTGCTCCTTTCACTCTTCCCTTCCATGGCTGTCCATGGATTGTAATCTTCAAAATTTCAGAGACAAGAACCCAGAAGGAAAGTGGTGAAGTGGGGAATCAAGTCACGCCTCAGAACTCGGGTTTCAACACTGTTTTGTTCAGCCACATTTCTACATGGTTGACCAGGCTTTAATCATGCTTATAACACAGAGTCTCCATAAAACCCCAAAAGAAGCCGGGCGCAGTGGCGCAGGCCTGTAATCCCAGCGGCTTAGGAGGCTGAGATGGGAGGATCACGAATTCAAAGCCAGTGTCAGCCAAAAGCGAGGCCCTAAGCAACTCAGTGAGACCCTGTGTCTAAATAAAACACAAAATAGAGCTGGGGATGTGGCTCAGTGGCTGAGTTCCCCTGAGTTCAATTCCCGGTACCAAAAAAAAAAAAACAAACGACAGGGTTCAGGAAGTTTCCAGATAATCAAACACATGGAGACTCCTGGAGGGTGGTGTGCCTGGAGAGGGCACGGAAACTCGGAACCCCTTCCCACACACCTTGCCCTCTGAGTCTCTTTGTTACCAAAAGCTTAGTCCTTGTCTCTGATGCCAACCCAATAACAAGAACACGGTTTTAAGAAAAAGGGAAAGAAGGTTTATTGCTTCGTTAGTAATGGGGAAGCACAGGGCACTCCCGTCCCAGAGGCTGTGAATTTTGGGGATTCAAAGCCTACATTCCACGCGTTCTCTGTTGGGAGTTATAATTCCATTGTTAATTGGGGAGGTAGTCATTTCTGCGATCTTCTGGTGCCATCCCCAAAGTCTGTGTTGCTTCCTTCCTGTGGGGGGTGTGGGCTCAAGGACAATAACCGTCCTGATCTTCTCCTCCCTAATCTCTCCTCCCCAATCTCACTTTCTCTGAATCACTTCTATAAAAGCCTGTAGTTAGGCTGAATCACAGCCTTTGGGACCGGAGTCCCCAGTGTTCCTCCTTTGCCAGCAATGCAGTAAACCTTTTTCTTTTTTCCCCCAAGACCTTGTCTTCGTTATTGGATTGCCATTGAGCTTTAAGTAACACCGTGATCAAACTCAAAGAGTGGGTTTGGGAACCCCAATTTGTAGCCTGTAGGTCAGAAGCACAAGTAAAACAACCTGAGGCTTATGACTGATACCTAAAGTGGGGGGAGACCAAGTCCTCCAGGTAGATAGTATTAGAGTTGAATTATGTAGAATCAATTGCTTGCTGGTGTCCCCTGCAGAATCAATTGCTTGCTGGGTTTGCGCACATGGTGTCAGAACCCTGTGGTGAGAGTCTAACAGGAGAAATGGAGTTCGAGGTTGTCCCTGAAAGGCGAGTGACTCAACCGACACGGAGAGTCAACCAAGAGATTTTATTGGGGGGCTGCCCAAAGGAGAGGTAGAGAGCGGGGGGGGGGTGCAGAAAGATAAAGAAAGGGTAGAGAGAGGAAAGAAAGAAGAGGAGGAGAGCAGAGGACACAGAAGAGAGAATGTGCTTATAAGCTTTGGCTTAAGAAGAGTTGCTTGGGCTGGGGATGTGGCTCAAGTGGTAGCGTGCTCGCCTGGCATGCATATGGCCCAGGTTCGATCCTCAGCACCACATACCAACAAAGATGTTGTGTCCGCCGAGTTATACAAAATTACATATAAGAGGTTATGAGGGGAATGGGATAACAAACATGGAGGGAAATGAATTACAGTAGATGGGGTAGAGAGAGAAGATGGGAGGGGAGGGGGGATAGTAGAGGATAGGAAAGGTAGCAGAATACAACAGTCACTAATATGGCAGTATGTAAAAATGTGATGTGTAACCGATGTGATTCTGCAATCTGTATTTGGGGTAAAAATGGGAGTTCATAACCCACTTGATTCTAATGTATGAAATATGATATGTCAAGAGCTTTGTAATGTTGTGAACAACCAATAAAAAAAAATAAATAAATGTTAAAATTCTCTCTCTCTCTTCTCCCCTCTCTCACTCTCTCTTAAAAAAAAAAAAAAAAGAAGAAAAGTTGCTTACGTGGTGGGTGCTGATTGGCAGGGTGACTGGGATCACCGAGCGGATACAGTGTCCTATGGAGATTGGTCGAGGAAACCTTTGAATTTGGCGCTCTTGGCTTGGAGCCCTTTGGAGAGGAGGGGGAGGGTAAGGGATTCCATGAAGTTCTCCAAGAAGGGGGAGTCACCCACACACCCAACAGTCCCACCACCCGCGTATCCTCAGAATGCATTTTAATCAATTTGCAAGAGTTCAACTAGCCAAAAAGTTCATTAATAAAAACTTCAGACGGGTACAGTGGTGCATGCCTGCAACTCAGCGATTAGGAATGTTAAGAATCGCACGTTTGAGACCAGCCTCAGCCACTTAGCGAACCCTGTCTGAAAATTGAAAAAAGGGCTGGGGAATGTTGCTCAGTGGTAAAGCATCCCTGGGTTCAGTCCCCAGTACCAAAAAAGAAAAGAAAAAAAAATTGAAAAGAAAATGGTGGGTCCATGGGGGTACACTATTCTTTCTACTTTTCAGTATTTAAAAAATTTCCCATAATGAAAGGTTTAGGGAGGGGGAAACCTTTCCTGATGATTCTGATGTAGCAGCCTATGGAACTATATTTGAGATTCATTGGAAAAAACCCCCTCAAGCCAGCTTTCCTCTCTTGCAAGGTGATCTTAAAGGAAGTTTGTAGATCAAGAACCCTTCTTTAGGGGGCTGGGATTGTGGCTCAGGGGTAGAGTGCTCACCTAGCACGTGCGAGGCCCTGGGTTCAATCCTCAGCACCACATAAAAATAAATAAGTGAAATAAAGAGATTGTGTTAAACTATAACTTAATAATAATAATAATAATAATAATAATAATAATAATAATAAAGAACCCTTCTTTAGGAGCTAGGATGAAGCTCAGGCCTTGCGGAGCATGTGGAGAGGTCCTGGATTCAATCCCAAACACCAGAACAGCAACAAAGAACGAAATCACCAGCTTTAAGTATTCAAATTTGCCAGGACAGAAAGAGCCTTAGTGTGTTTGGTTTTGTTTCCTACTAGGGATTTAACCTAGGGGCGCTTTATTACAGAGCCACATCCCCAACCCTTTTTGTTTTTTATTTTGAAACAGGGCCTCACTGAATTGCTGAGGCTGACGATGAATTTTCCATCCTCCTGCCTCAGCCTCCCTGATCGCTGGGATTACAGGTGTGAGCTACCACGCTCAGCTTTTCCTGGAATTTAAAGGAACTGACTTCAGAGCTTAGCCTGACCTCCACCCGCCCCCATAAGTGACAAGATATGAGACTGAAGTGCCTGCTTCCCATGTAATCAGTAACCTGGAGTGGCCATCTGGAGACGGAATGTACCCAGGTTATGATACTGATTCTTGTGATTTCATGGTACAGAAGGCTTTGTCTTTCTGGTTTCAAATTATTTTGGTCTTCTGTGGGAAGATACTTTGTGAGATAAAACCATCAAGAAAACCATCAAGAAAAGGACACTGGCTAACCTCAGGCAGAAGGAGCAGCTACATTGGAGGGAGACATGAGGACAGCTCTGGGGGCTGGCAGTATTCTTTGTCTTGGCCTGAGTGGTAGTAATGCAGGGCTTCATTAAACCTTATAACTACTTTTATGCACTTATGTGTGTGCTACACAATTTTTTAAAAATTAAAAATTGAGAAAGGTCTAGAAAAGAGACCAAAATCTGATTCCTTGCAATTCCCAGTTAGGGACCAAGTTAGCCTTAGGAAAAACTCTTGGAAGGGAAGTGGGCAGAGGTGGGAAGGGTTAGGGCTTTCCTAAAGGGAGTTCAATCATGTGCTAGTTCTGGGGGAGTCATGTGAGCCAAGAACTCCCTAGTTCTTGCTGGGCTAAATATTCCATCCACCAAAAAAGTAATGAGACCAAGATCAGGCAGCACTTAAGGGTCTCAGCTTCCTTTAAGGCAGGACTGCTCCTGGCCTTACCTTGCCATTGTGATGTGCATGTCTAAAAGGCTGGACAGATTCCGCAGGGTGTATACAAGTATATACAAAGTTTGAAGTTACAGGTTCCTGGGGGGTGACAGTACCAGGCGCTCCGCGAAGCCCTATAGTTCCAACTCAACTGGACCATGGAGGTGCCCACTAGGGGCCACGTGATGCAACCTGGGAGTGCAGGAAGCCAATTTCAACTCAGAGAGGAAACAGGAGATGGAAAGGAGTCAGCCCACAAACCTCCCCTCCTCCTCCCCGCTCCCTCGAACTGCTGGAACTTGCTGCCTTCTGTGTGACCTGCTAGGTACTTTCAGACAGCCACAGCGGGGTTTTGGTGAAGCTGTGGCCAGCTTGGTAATGCAGCCGGTGTGCTTTTGCCTCTCCATCTGCCTTGCTTCCATTTTCCTTTATTCTGTTTACCCTTGGACTTGAAAACCAGCTAAAGCATCCAGACATTTTTTTTGTGTGTGTGCCCGGGGAATTAACTCAGGGGCACTCCACCACTGAGCCACATTCCCAGCCCTATTTTATATTTTATTTACAGACAGGGTCACACTGAGTTGTGGAGGTCCTTGCTGAGTGGCTGAGGCTGGCTTTGAACTTGTGATCCTCCTGCCTCATCCTCCTAAGCCGCTGGGATTACAGGTGTGTGCCACCGAGCTACAACCCAGGCTTTTTCTCAGGCTTGTTTTCTGGTGAACCAGAGCAACAATACATCAAACCTCCTCTGTAAGGACCATCTCAGGGCTAGTTTTCCATGGAGCTTGCATTGGGAAATGCTGGTTTAAAGATGCTTCTTAAACCAGGGGTGGTAGTGGAACAGGGGTTCACTTGATGCTTTGACTATAACCCTCATTGCTTGGAAACTCACTTGACTTTTTCTTTTTCCCAAACTTCTCTTCCCTGGCTTTCTCCTCCCTTGTCTTCTTTCTCTGATCTCCTTCCTGATCTCCCCTCTCTAATCTCACTTTCTCTGAATCACCTCTTGAAAAGCCCCCTGTTCCTATACTGAAGGGCAGAATCTCAGCCTTTGGGACAGGAAACAGTACATTTCCCCTGTGTTTCTGCTTTGCTAGCAAAGAAATACATCTTCTTTTTCCTTTTTCTCAAAACCGTATCCTTGTTATTGGATTGGCATTGGGGACAAGGACTGAGCTTTCTGCAATAGTGGCACACATTTGTAATCCCAGCTACTTGGAAAGTTGAGGCAGGAGGATTGCAGGTTCAGTGTCCCTGGATTCAATCCCCAGTGAAGGATTCAGAAATGACAGCCCCCAAAACGGTGGCCTGGGAAGACGGAGGAATATGGAAAAACATTGATAACATTGATCCTTCCTCAATACATGCTTTCCCAGTGTCAAGACAATCCCTGGGAAGGAGCCCAAACTTGATCCTTCCCCAAATAAATCCTTTCCCAGTGAAAATACAATAGGCCCTGGAGGGAAAGAGGTAGGTGCTGAATGCTGAACTCTGGACCCTCCATCCTTGCCCAGTAAAAACAAATTTCAAATTCTCACACCAGTTTCCTGAGTGCCCAAACTGATGGACCCCCACCACCACCACACAAAAGACCCCCTTCTTGGGTGAGATATAAGTCTCACTGAACTCCCTAGGGAAAACAGGATGAATGAAAGAAAACTCAGATGGTTTGTAATAACAGGAAGAGAGCTTGTGCATTTATTAAAACAACATAGGACACGAACTCAGACCCCCACCACGGCGGGGATGGGACCTGAGATACAGTACATTTCCCCTTCCTAGGCCCCTGAGTGCTGCCCTGCCCCCCCTCCCCTATGAAGGAAGGAAGGGGGTGGCTCCATCTGCCTGGCTTTCTCCCCCTCTTTCTGACAATCAAGCGTTATACAAAAGTTCCTTTACAAAAAGCACCAAATTGGCATACATATACAAGTATATACAAAAAGAAAAAAAATCACATTTTAAAAATGTACAAAATATTTCATTTTGCACCAACGTAGAAAAGTGTCCTTTGTGATTGTTTCAAGCACGTTTCCCATTCTGGTTCAGTGGCTGCTGGACACAGCGATGGGGTCCTACTCTAGTCCCTGCTCTCTGAGCAGAGATGACACACCTCCCTATTGCAGCTGGGCCCCGACCCCTCCCACCCGGGCCTGTCACCAAGGCAGGTGGGCCCGCCCCCCCTCCCCAGTCTCTCTGCATCCAGAGGGTCTCTCATCCAGCTCCTTATTGGTGTCCTGAAATTTTAAAAAGAGGCACTTGGTCAGAAAGGGATTCAGACCCGGAGCTTAAGAAATGTAGCAACTTAGAAATATAGCAATTATTTTTAATTTTTTTGGAGTTGTAGGTGGACAGAATACCTTTATTTTATTTGTTTATTTAAAAAAAATTTTTTAGTTGTTGATGGATCTTTTTTTATTTATATGTGGTGCTGATAATTGAACCCAGTACCTCACACATGTTAGGCAAGCGCTCTACCATTGAGCCACAACCTCAGCCCTTACTTATTTATTTTTATGTGGTGTTGAGGATCGAACCCAGTGCCTCAGGCATGCTAGGCAAATGCTCTGCCACTGAGCCACAACCCCAGTCCTTTTTTTTTTTTTTTTTTTTTTTTTGTAGTGCTAAGGACTGAACCCAGTACCAAGCAGCGACTTAGAAATAAAGCCATTAAACCACATTTCCTTCTGGTCTCTTCCTTTTAAAACCAAAGTGGAGCCCAGTGCAGTGGCGCACACCTGTAATCCCAGCAACTTGGGAGACCGAGGCTGGAGGATCACAAATTCAAGGCCAACCTCAGCAGCTTAGCAAGACCCTGGCTCAAAACTTAAGAAGGGCTGGGGGATAGCTCCATGGTAGAACACTCACTAGCATGTGTGGGGCCTTCTGTTTGATCACAGGTATTACAAAAAATAAAATAAATAAATCTGTAATTTTTAAAATGTTAGCAATGAATTTTCAAAAACTTTGAATCCTATGCTGCCTGATGAAAACATCTCAGTGGACCTAGCCTGGCTTAAGGCCCCTTGTCTTTTCCCTCAGTGGCCTGTCTTTTCCCTTTCTGTGTAGAATTGCTTTACACTGAGGAGGGTCACTTACATATAAAACGGAAACTTTCTATGATGAATAATTTGGGTTTTTGTTTGTTGGCACTGGGAATTGAACCCAGGGGTACTCTACCACTGAGCTACATCTCCAGCCCTTGTTTAATTTTTTAATTTTTTTTTTTTTATTTTGAGACAGAGTCTTGCTAATTTGCTGAGGGCCTCACCAAATTGCAAATTACTAAGGCTGGCCTCAGACTTGAGATCCTCCTGCCTCAGCCTCATGAGTCTCTGGGATTACAGGCGTGCGCCACTTCGAGTAGCTGGTTTTCTCATTAAAGGTAAAGAGTAATAACCTTGCCCTTCATGGGTTTAAGACACACACTGGGAATAGGACAAAGTGTCACCCCCAATGCTGGCATGGCACTGTGCAAACGGTAGGTACCTGAGATGTTATGGAAGGAATGGATGGAGACCCTTGGAGTTCTTACCTTCCTCCTTCCCTTCTGTGGACACTTCCTCTCCCTGATCTTCCTCTTCCTCAATGAACTCTTCCTCATCCTCATCTGTGACAGAGATCAGCTGTGTTAGGATGGGGCTGCTTCCCCAGACCAGCTGCCAGGAACAGCCAGGCTGCGGGCCCTCTCCCCCTGCCCGGCTCCAAGGGCTACCAGGAGGCCGCAGAAACCCGTCCCGAGGCCAGGCCTCCATGTTCCTGCCTCCTGGGGACTCTTTTCTCCCCTCCAGCTGCAGGGTTTATCCCTGTTGGCCTATGGCCACAGAGACCTGGGGGGACCTAGGGAGCAGCCCTCATGCCTCTGCACATCTCAGACAGACAGAGGTTGCCTGGGGAGCACAGGACAGACTCCTCCTTCTCAGGTCAGAGATCATTTCACTCCGCTTTTGAAATCGGCTTGCTCAGCACCCAACCCATCTTCCTCATTCCTCAGCCCACAGAGGGGAGGATATGGGAAGGAACAGGTCTGGGGCCATCTCTGCTCCTTACACTGAGTACCAGAGGGACAGTGACCAAGCTGCAAGCCTGTGACCCCATTTTCTCATTCTGGGGCCTCTCCTTCGAGCTCTCCAAACAGGGAGCATGCCCCTTCCCCACCCCTCTCCCAAATCACCTCCTTAATCCTGTGGGACCCCTGAGGGGTTGTGTAGTCAGGGTTTGTCAAGTGTCTCCAAAATGCCTCCAAAAGCCCAGTGTGGGGAGCACACCTGTAATACCAGCAACTCTGGAGGCTGAGACAGGAGGATTGCAAGTTTGAGGACAGACTCAGCAATTGAGTGAGGCCCTAAGCAACTTAGTGAGACCCTTTCTCAAAATAAAATAAATAGGGCTGGGGATCTAGCTCAGTTGGTAGAGTGCTTGCCTTGCATGCACAAGGCCCTAGGTTCGATTCCCAACAACAAAAATTATAATAAATAAATTTTTAAAAAATCTGGGGATGTGGCTTAGTGGTTAAGCACCCCTGGGCTCAGTCCCTGGTACCGAAAAAACAAAAACAAAACAAGCCAAAATGCCTCCAAAGTCACAGTCAGCATGCTAGCCAAGGGCCTGGGTTCTGTGCGTAACCCAGGGAGTTTGTTGTTGTTTAACCATTATCACAACCACTGCTCACTTTAGCTTTCACTGGGGACTCACTGTTTGCCAAGTGTTGTGCTAAGTGCTGTATACACAGCATGTCATATACCCTCAGCAGGGTCCTGTGAGCCAGATGACCCACAGTGGGATTGGAGTGGACTACTCACTAGCTGTGTGGCCTTGAACCACTTGCTTATCCTCTCTGAGCTTGAGTTTCCTCAACTACAAAATAGGAATGATAATAGAACCTATCTCATAAAGTTATACTGAAGGATAGGACTGATGTTAAGGGCTTAGTGCGCGGGACATGGAAATCCTAATCAACCGGCTCGGTAACTGGCAGCCATTGGTAGCTATTGATGGTATCCTTCCATTTTACCTACGATGCAACTGAGGAAGGTCATGTCCACAGGCAACACCCACTCTTGAACACCTCAGCTTAGGGAGGGAAGCCATGGAGCAAGGAGGTGATCTACAGTAAGGGATGGATCCATCCGTTGCTATTTCAGCTTTAGGACCTTTGTTTGGTACCGGGGATAGAACCCAGGGGTGCTTAACCACTGAGCCATGTCCCGGCCCTTTTTATTTTTTGAGACAGGGTCTTGTTAAGTTGCTGAGATTGTCCTTGAACTTGCAATCCTCCTGCCCCAGCCTCCCAAGCAGCGGGGATTGGAGGTGTGCATCACCAAACCCAACTTCAACCTAGTTCTTGAAGTTACAAAATGAAGCTCAAAGAGGTGGAGGGGGACCTTGCAAAGGTCACACAGATAACACACAAATGGCAGAATTGGGATTTAAACTCAGGTCTGTCTAATTCCTGACACTCCAATCTTTGGATTATCCATAAATAACTTATTGCTCGACAATTATGCCCTAGGCACTGTACTGGGCTCTGGGCTCAACTAGAAGTTGGCCGCATGAGTTTGGCTTGGCAGCTGGTGGGGTTGTTAGTGTGGCGGCCTCCCCACGGGGCTTGGCGGGAGCAATGCTGGCCTTCGGGGCCAAGCAGACAGACAAGTGGCACCACGGCCTCCTTTACCTGTCCCAAAGTCGATGGCCCTGAGGGTGTCCACTATGTGTTCTAGGTCCAAAGTAAAGTAGTCCATGTTTTCAAAGCCCTGCTCTATCTTGCCCAGCTGGCAGCCCTTGGAAGCTTCCACGATGCTGCAGGGAGAGAGAAGGGTGAGAGCATGAGGCTCAGCTCCGGGGGTCTCATAGGGCAGCCCCGGCGGTCTCATAGGGCAGCCCCGGCTCTGGGCCAGGCCCAAGCCCCGGCTTCAGGGAGAGACTCCCGGAGGCGGGGGACAAAGTGTTTCCTCTCCAGCCTCACGCAGAACGATGGTCCAAGGAAGTGGGATGCACAGGCCAGAAAAGCCATCCAGGGGTCCCCTCCCCACGGGCCTAAAGCTCAGGGGTCCTACTGGACAGGCATCGGGGGCCCTGCTGGGCGTTGGGCGATTAGGCCAGAGGCCCTGGGGACACTGACCTTTTGATGAGTTCCTTGGCACTCTGTGGGGGAAGAGAGGACAGAGGTTAGGACTGCAGCCAGGGGTAACCCCAGGAAATGTGCAGAGACAGTGACTGGGTGCTGCAGATGGACGCTGGGTGCCTGTCCCTAGCCCAATGGTGACCCACACCCCACCTGAGCTGAACGGAACTTGGATTCTCCCCCTCTGTCCATGGTCTGCACGTGTCTTGGTCACCACCCTTGGACCCTCCCATTGGCCTGTAGGAGGCCAGGATTCTCCAGGTATCAATCCAAGTCCTCTTACAGCCTGAAGCCTCCCAGTCAGAAGCAGCCTAATCACCTTTTCAGGTGCAAAGCCCAGCCCACAGGAGCTGAGGAAGTTTTTAGTGAACTGAACTCTGACGTCTTACAGCGAACCTTTTCTGTCATCTCCCCACAAGCTCTTCCAGGCTGGGCCTTGTTCACCTCTGTTTCCACCTCAGCGCCTGTGCTATACTAGGTGCTCAATTAATTGCCTCTCTGTGGACCCCTGTATGTTGGAGCTTCCAAAGTCAATTCACAACCATCCTCTTATTTGATCCTCATTAAATCAGTAAGAGGAAGGTAGCTTGTTACATGCCCACTTCACAGATGAGAAAACTGAGGCTCTAGGGTTTAAATGACTTGTCCAAGGGGCCATGGGTAGGCAGTGGAAGGGCACACCCTGAAGCTGCCCAGGCCTTCTGAGTCCCACTCACCAGGAGGAACGTGGCCCCGCCAGGCTCGTCCAGGGACTGGATGGCTGTCTCCACCAGCTTGGTGGACTTGTCGAGCTGCCCGCGGTACTGCTGGATGAGGGCCTCGATGAAGCCCAGCTTCTCCTCCTGCTCCCGCGTGATCCGCTGCAGTAACTCGCTCTTCTTCTCGTCCAGGATGGCGTACAGGGTGTCGAACTTCTGACTCAGCTCTTCCTTCACCTGGTGACTGTTCTCCTGGGGACAGAAATCCCATGGTCACATCCCGTGGGGTCCTTACTACGTAGCTTTAGAGGAGGCCTTATGACATCCCCATTTGGCAGAAGGCAAAGTGAAGGCTGGTGAGGAGGAAAGCACCCGTGAGGTCCCAGAGACGCTCAGTGACGTGTGGAAGCTGGTATCGTGGAGAACAGCTGGAGACTCAGGTCACAGATGGTGACCCCTCTCCAGGCCCCAAGTTGCACATTTCCCTCCACGTGGGGTTGAGTTTGAGGCTGGAGGCAGGAAGGTCCGCCTCACTCCCAGGTGAGGTGGAAGTCAGCTCCCTGTAGCCGCCCCAGAGGAGGGGCAAGCTCCCTTCCCCCCAGGACGCCACACCTGAGCTACCTGCTCTGTACAGTGGATATGACAGTAGCGCCTCTCGGATGGGGAACTCTCGGAGGCCATCAACTTGTCCCCCTCCTTCCTTTGAACCCACCCTGCCCTCAACTTTTCACCCACTGGCAGTTACTTCCCCAGCTCATCTCCAGCTCCCTGCCTCAAGGGGAGACAGGAATCCTGGATGCTTCTCCAGGGCTGGGAAAGTCCCCTTCTGCCCTCTGCAGTCTTGCCACTCAGAGTGTGGTCCGTGGGCCTGCAGCTTGGGCAAACCCTGGGAGCTTGTCAGAAATGCAGAGTTGCATGCTTCCTCCCAGACCTACCGAGTCAGAACCCCCGGGGTGGGGGGGTCATGTGCCTCTAACGTTGGAGGAGCTTTGGTCTCCACAGCACACTGAAGTGTTCTGAAAATTACTAGTGCTGAATAAATGCTGGGGATGATTGGCAGGCACTCCCTGGTCAGGGACCAGGTCTGTCTTGGTCATGCCCGACACAGCTGCGCTCACGAGGCATTTGCTAAGTGAGCAGATGGATGGCTTCATCTCTCCCGGCCATCTCTGTGGATTACCGGGGCTCCAAGCTGCAGCCTTCATTCACAACCCAGGAGCGAGTCTTTCCCAGAGACCAGTTTTACGGGACTTCAAACCTCCAGGCAGGGCTCTTGCGTCCCCTCACCTTGGTCACTCGACAGGAGTCCTCCAGCTGAGTGATGATGGTCTGCACACGGTCATTCCCCGCCACCAGCATGGAGACGCAGTTACTCAGTTCAGTCTAGAGGGGAGGATGGATGGGAGTCAGGAGGAGAGACACAGAAACAGACTTGGGCTGGCATGCTCAAGCATGGCAGCAACATGGTGCCCTCAGTCCCCTCTCTGCTAGAAAGGGTCTCCAGCTTTACTAGGGTGTCACTCAGGTCATTGCAGAGAATATCAGAGAGATCCTGCATCCTTTATTTACAGATGAGGCCCAGAGAAGGCAGCTGAGCTGCCCAAAACACACAGCCAGGTACTAGCAGAGGAGGGGCTGGTAACTGAGAAAAGAAATAGAGTGGGAAAGTTCTAGAAGAAAGAGATCAAGAGAGGACTAGAAAGCAGGGAGAAAGAGTACAGAAAGGGGGGCTAGAGTTTACCATGTGGACAGGATGGTGAGGCCAGGGGCCCCGGGAGAGGGCTCTAGGCTGCCTCCCGTTGCAGGGGAGTATGGAGTCTGGAGCGCTGAGGCTGGGGTGGAGATATCTGGGGCCCAAAGTACACAGGATGGAGAAGCCGTGGCCTGAGAGGGCCTGGTGTCCTGGCGGTGGGGTCTGGCTTCTCCCCTGTGGCCACACCCAGGGGCTCTCAGATGGTTCTAAGTATAACCCATGAGCTCAGCCACCTCCCCCAGGAAGGCAAGGGCTGATGTCCCTGCGGCCTGGGAAGTCCCTCCCGAGGGACTATTCCTAAAAGGGCTGCTCAGCAAATCAACAAGGATCAAATCCACCTCCTGAGAAGCAGCCCAAGCTGGTACCTTCTGTCCCTGGAAGACACTCTGCAGCGGGGCCACCTCGCAGGCCTGGTGGGCTCCGAACACCTTGCACATGGAACACGTGGGCACCTCGCACGTGAGGCAGTAGATGTTGATTTTCTCATCTTCGTGCTCTTTGCACATTGGGTGGCTGCCCTTCTGCAGGGGCCGGCTAAGGTGAGGGACAGTCACAGGTCAGGGGGCGTCCCGAACCCCTCCCGCGGCTTCAATCACGGGAGGACCAGCACCAGGGAAACGATGTCACCAAACCCATCCCCACATCCCAGGACTCCACTGCTGGGCTTGGCTTGGGGCTCTGCCAACGCAGAGGACATGGGATGGGTCTCAGAATTCCAGAGAGTGGACTTGGAGGTGGTTTGGAAAATAGGAACCCTCCCTCCCCAGTGAACTGACTTGCCCAAGGTCACCCAGCCTGGCAGGGCAAGGGAGGCTAGAGCGCTTTGCTCTAATTATAGTCACCGCAGCTCTCGGTTGCTGCAGACTGGGCTCTGAACTAAGCAATTTATACTGATGGCCTCATGTAATTCTATATTTAATCCTCCAGACTGTATCCTCCACCCAAGCTGAGACGCTCGCCTGGTCACTTCGTCCCTGAATCTACAGTGGACAGTACCGGGCGCGAGGAGATGTCATTCAATCCAGGTAGAAAGAATAAACCAATAAGCACAGCCTGGCGACACCTGAGGCTCAGAGAGGAGGCCACGCGCTGCTGAGTCACACATCTAGCACAGGGGTGGCCGAGGACAGGGGTGGCCCAGAGCCAGCTTCGACTGACTCCCAGGGAGTCTCTCCTGGGTCCAGAGCTGCGGCTTTCTCTCCTCTACACTCATGCTTAGAGCACCTTCACTGCGTTCTCCACTTAGGGCTTCCGGCACGTTCTGTGTCCTTCTCATAGGGTAAAATCGGCCATTTCCCAACCCAGGTTGGGGTAGGCCCCACCCCTCCGGCTAGACCATACTCTCATCTGAAAGGTTCCCAGTCCCTGACATCACGGGATCTCATCCACGTCAAATGATGACTGTCCCCCTATCCGTGTCAACGCCTCACCTTCCAACAGCCTTGCGTGACTGGTCACACCCAGGCTTTATTGTCCCCTCCAGTTCTGGACTAAGACTTGTCTTTTTGCATCCTTGAGCCCAGGGTCTCCATGCTGGCAGGAGACCACCTGTCCCCATGCCCTAGGGAAAGAGCTCCGGATGGCCGTGCAGAGGTGCGGCAAGATCCTGAGGGTCAGTGGCCTAAGCTCACCTCCCTCCCGGGGACCCACCCTGCCGAGCTCAGGTTTCAACATCTGGATTCAAATCAGATTGTTCTGCCCCTTATTCATTGTGGTTTTGGACAAGTGAGCTCACCTCTCAGAGCCTCAATCTCTCTCAGGACTACTGCAATCGGGGTGGAAGTTGTTTGTAAAGAATGTGAGGCACTCTTGTGCTATGGGTGTCCTATTGAGGAATTTGGAGCCTGACCCCACAGTATGTAGGTCGTACAATATGTAAATCAATGGAAGTGTAACTGATGTGATTCTGCAATCTGTATACGGGGTAAAAATGGGAGTTCATAATCCACTTGAATCAAAGTGTGAAATATGATATATCAAGAACTATGTAATGTTTTGAACAACCAACAATAAAAAAAGAATGTGAGGCACAGGGCATGGGACAGACCCTCAGCACAGGGCAGCCGTCATTACCACTTGACTCTTCGGAAAGGCCTCAAAGGGTTCGAACAGGACATGCTCTTAGGTCCATGCTGGGTGGGCCGATTATTTGGTACAATTTCAATTGTATTTTAATTTCTTTGATCAACAATATGTTTATATTTTTGTAGCACTGAGTTCTAGAAATACCAGGGGCAAGATAGCCCAAGAGTTAAGAATACTCAGATTGTGGAATCAGTCATAGATTTAACACTTGCTGGTTGTGTAACCTTGGACAAACCTCTGACCCTCTCTGACCATGCATTTCTTCATGGAAATAAGAATGCCTGAGAGGATTACACAGGAAAAATGTATAAAAAGCATTGAGTACATGCCTGCACATAGTTCTCAATGAATATTTGATTTTAAACATTTCTTATCCATATCTTATTTGACAGTCACAATAACAGATTTTTTTTTTCTTTTTTGTACTGGGGATTGAACCCATAGGCACTTTACCACTGAGCCACATCCCTGGCCCTTTTTATTTTTTATTTTGAGGCAGGGTTTTACTAAGATGCTTAGGGCCTTGCTAAATTGCTGAGGCTGGCCTTGAACTTGCAATCCTCCTGCCTCAGCCTCCTGAGTCTCTAGGATTACAGATATGAACCACTGCGCCCTGCTACAGTAACTGATCTTGTTGTCCATCCCGTTTTGCAGACAGGGAAAATAAAGCCCCAAATCCTCGACCAAGAGGTCCCAATGCTTTAGTAACAGAAGCAGAAGAGCAAATACCATACTGCAGGCCAGAGTGTTTGGTCACTGGCCTGGTCTGTCTCCCTTGGGCAGGGTGCTCCAGGGGCTTGGTGAAGGTTCTGGAGCATAAAGACCATCTCATCAGAACGTCCTGACCTTTTTTCCTCCGGTGCTGGGGCTTGAACCCCGCCTTGTGCTGGCCAAACACACGCTCCACCACTAAGCTATGCCCCCAGCCAGGGCGTCCTTTTTTATAAAGCTCTCCCTCCCACACGGCTCTGTCTCTGTCTACTTGGAGGCCCGACATGACACTGTACAACCCCACCATTCAAGTTCTGCCTGAGACAGAGCTGCTGTGTTGGCTGGGTCAACCCAGATCCTCGGCTTGCTTTGCGGCCGGGAATGCTGGGTACTGACTTTGCCTCTGTGGGCCTCAGATGCCCATGGAATGGGGCTAACAAAAGTCAGGCCTGGGCCATGGGGCACCTAGAGGAAGCATCCATGGCCCGGCTGCAGGGAAGGGGGAAGGACCGTTGCTATTATCCACAGCCTGGCTGTGTTCTCACGGGGCACTTTCTCTGCCCCCCGGGGCCACGCCACTGGCTCCTGTCTCCTTTCCTTACACCTCATCTTTCCCCCCATCTCTGTCTCAGTGTCCCCCAAGAGGGCAGCCTAACCCCCTTCCCATGCACTGGGTGAGCTGAACAGCCACAGGAGCCACTCCTGCCTGAGGAAGACGGTGGCTCTGAATTGCGTCCTTGCCCAGGGACGCCATCCTGAGCAGACACAGCAGGAGGACAGTGCCTGGGAGGTGGCCGGGGCCTGCGCTGACCTGGAGCACTCCTGCTTGTAGATGTCGATGATGTTCTCCACCAGCAGGTTCCTCTGCAGACCGTACACCCCATGACGATCCATGATCACCTCGTGGCGACAGGAGGGGCAGCGGAAACGGCCACCAGACATGGACAGCGAGCTGCTCCGGTTGGTCCAGTAGGGATTTGCAGCCTGCAGGTGACCAAGGCAAGGTGAGGCGTGTGCCTCCTCGGTCGCTTCCTGTCCCAGTCTCCTAGCCTTCCCCTGCTCACTCCAAGGCTCTGGTCAAACCTGATCACCTGCGCTCCCCGCAACCGATCCAGGAGCCCACAGACCTGGGTTCAAGTCACCTATTCTGAGTGTCGTTGGGCAAGCAGCCTTATCTCTCTGTGCCTCCGTTTGCCCGCCCATGAGAAGGGCCTTATGATTACAGCAAGGTCCTGGGACTGCCACTTCAAAGATGCCAGAGGGACAGGACATTTCCTGCAGTGTCCCTGGGAACCCCGCCTCCCGCCTCCCAGCCAGGACCTCCACTTGTCTTTCTCAGGGAGATGGAGCCCCTCCTGCCCCATATCGAAGCAAACACCCTCAAAGGGAAGATGCCCCTGCTGCCCAGGGCCGCCTGCCACCCTCCTCCCAGAGCTCCTGGCCCTGCCACCGGGCTGGCTCGGCCCCAGGGGTCTGGTTTCTCTCTCCTCTCCGCCTGCCTCCCCCACTTATCGCTCCAGGCATTTGACTCTTGACCACAGAGTGAACAGGGAGGGCAGGCGGGGCGGGAGGTGACATGCGTCATGGAGAAGGACTGGGGCGCAGAGCCACCCCAGCCCCCTCCGCCCAGTCCTGAGCCACCGTCAGGCCTCCCTCTGGAGGGGAAAGAGCCAGTCCTGACTGGAAGGGTCCTAGGCTCAGGAACCACTGGGCCCCTGGACAGGCCATGCCGGCACCGACCTGGAAGACGTCACTGGCGCACTTCCGGCAGAGGTTGTGCTGGCAGGGCAGGATCACCACCGGCTTGGTAAACATCTCCAGGCAGATGGGGCAGATCAGCTGCTTCTCCAGGTTCTCCATGGGGTTCCCATCCTGGATCAGGCTTGATTTATAATCCATATCGCTGGAGCGAGGCCGCCTCCCCCACCACCTGCTTCCGCAGACCTTTGCCACCAACACTCGCTTGCTCAGATCCTCTCTGCTGTCTCCTCCGGGAGCCCGAATTCTGTCTTGGGCAGAGGCCCCTCTGGTATTTATAGCTGGGCTGCAGTCACATGAGCCCCGGGAGGGGACCAGCTGAGCATTCCGATGCCAAGTGGCCAGCCGGGCTTGTGTTTCCTCCAGGCCTGAAAGACTTGGCGCTCTCAAATCGCAGGCGAGGATGAGCAATCGCTGTTCCCCTGGGACGGGGGGCGTAAACAAGAACAGCCTGTTCGGAGGCTGGTTTAGGGGAGGGTTCGGTACCCAGGGTACCCAGAGTTTCCTACAGAAATTGGTCTTCCCCTGGCCAGGGTGCAGAGCCAGGGAATGGGACCCCGAGAGGGGGCCACTGGGATGCCAGGAGTTAATAGTGCCCCCTCACCAGCCTGATCAATTCCAACCCCTCTCCTACAGCAGCTCCCAAGATGAGGGATCAGGGCAGCTCCCCCTGCCTCAGACCTGAGTGTGGCATTCTATTGGGGACCCTGGAGACCCCACCCCAGGCAGCCTGTCCCTCCATCCCTTGCCTATTTACCCTTGTCTACTTATAGCACTTAATGCTGAACGGGCTCCCTTGAGACATAGCCCAGTCCCTCATTTGACAGATTTTTGATATGGGTCACGAGGAGAAAAGGACCTTGTTCAAAGTCACCTAGAAACCTGGCACGGTGTTGCACGCCTGTAATCCCAACGATTTGGGAGGCTGAGAAAGGAGATTGCAAGTTCCAGGCCAGCCTCAGCAACTTATGGAGGCCCTAAGCAACTTTGCAAGACCTTGTCTCAAAATAAAAAATAAAAAGGGCTGGGACATGGTTCAGTGGCTAAGCGTCCCTTAGGTTCAATTCCTTGTACAAAAAAAAAAAAAAAGAAAAAAAGAAAAGAAAGAAAGAAAAGAAAGAAAGAAAGAAAGAAAAAGAAAAGTCACTTAGGAAGGAAGCGGAGAGGCCAGGAGTCTTATTCATTCATCAGACATTTTTCTGAGTATTAAGTATACAGCAGACACCAAGGTGACAGAAGGATGAGTGATCCATTTCCCTCCCTGACATGCCCACAGTCCGGGAAGGGAGATGGATGGGAATAACTCTCCAGAGCACTGCCTGGACCATAGACTTTAGCCAGGGGCTCCCCTGGGTTCTCTGCATAAATCTTAAATCTTTTTTCATTTTTTGGGGTCATTTTCTTTGTTGGCAGGTAGAAGTCATTAGAGCAGTTCCAATGGCTGTTTTTTGTTTGTTTGTTTGTTTGGTTTTGGTTTGTGGTACTGGGGATGAAACCAGGGGTGCTTAACCACTGAGCCACACCCCCAGCCCTTTTTGATATTTTATTTAGAGACAGGATCTCATTGAGTTGCTATAGGGCCTCGCTAAATTGCTGAGGCTGGCTTTGAACTCGCCATCCTCCTGCCTCAGCCCAGCCCGATGGCTATTTGTAAGGTAGGATCTCATGTAGGAACCTTGGGGTCACCCAGCCTAAGGTGCCAGGCAGAAGACTGGAAGCAGTGGCCTCCGGCCCCAGGCCAAGTCTAGGAGGTCATGCAACACGTGGGGAAAGTGTGCCGGACTCCAGAAAGAGGGCAACCTGGGCCTGAGAAAGAACTAGCAGGTCAGTCACAAGGGCTGAGCGGCCAACCCCGGGAAAGAGAGGGGAGGAGAAGAGGAACCAGAGCAGGGCAAATTTGAGGATGGGGTCCCCCTCCAACCAGGCACTAATGGCTGGTTTCTGGCGATCACTTACCACGCGCCTGGCTCTGTGCCGAGCATCCTGAGGCGTTATTTCATTTCATCATCTCACTAACCTGCAATATAACCACCATATCCCCACTCCACGGGGGGGTGGGGGGGGGACACTCAAGCACAGAGAGGTATACCCACAGTGTAAGGTCACATAATGAGTAAGAGGTGGCTCTGGAGCCCGAGCTCCTCATGCCTCTGCTTGATTGTGGCAAGGTGACACTGCCAGCCAGCCAGGGGTGGGAAGACGAAGATTGAGAAGAGACCATCGCTTCCTCCCTGCTCACAGCCCTTAGGATTGTTCAACACTGGCAGCACTGTGTCCAGGGAAGGTGGGCTTCCCGCTGCCACCCGGGATAAGGCACAAAGACTGTAACCATCACATGGTTAATTCCACTCTCTTTTGCCTAAGGAGGTGGTTAAGGCCAATGAGACCCAAGGAGAAGCCTTCTAGCTAAAATTAAATGGTTTCCTCCTTGATAACAATTAATAGGGCTGGGGATAGAGCTCAGGGTTCAATCCCCAGCACCACAAACAGATAAACAAATAAAAATTAATATTCAAACAAGGTATGGTGGCACATGTCTGTAATCCAGTGGCTGGGAGGCTGAGGCAGGAGGATTGTGAGTTCAAAACCAGCCTCAGCAAGTTAGCATGGCTCTAAGCAACTCAGCAAGACCCTGTCTCTAAATAAAATATAAAAAGGGCTAGGGATGTGGCTCAGGGGTTAAAGGCCCCTGGGTTCAATCCCTAGTACCCTCCTCCCAAAATATGAAAGAAGAAAGCTCATTAATGCTTTATTTCGGGGGTAGGGGGAGTACCTGGGATTGAACTCAGAGGCCCTTGACCACTGAGGCACATCCCCAACCCTATTTTGTCTTTTGTTTAAAGACAGGGTCTGGCTGAGTTGCTTAGCCCCTCACTTTTGCTGAGGCTGGCTTTGAACTCACGATTCTCCTGCCTCAGCCTCCTGAGCCGCTGAGATTTTACAGGTGTGCACCACTGCACCTGGCTCATTAGTGCCTTTGAATGGGGTCCTGGAGGGTGGGCAGACATTTTGCAACCATGAGGTGTAAAGTCTGAGGAAGATGTCAACTCTCAGAGATGACAGAGGGGAACTATAAAAAAGTCCCTGGATTGTTGATGCCACCATTTTGCTGCCAATTTATCCAACTGGTAACTGCCCACCTCTTGATTAAGATGTGAGATAACAAAAGTCACAGTATCCGCCCTCATCATGGTCCTGCAAATATTCATGATTCCAATGTCTGTGTGTCAGCGAGCCTCAGACCCCTGATTTCAGGGCAGACTTGTTTTCTCCCCTTAAGTGAAGATTTGTTGGCCATTCCTATGGGATACTCCCTCAGCACCTAAAACTCACATCCCCCACACAGCACAGCACCTTCCCCAGCCTACCTCCTCCTTCCGCTTTTCTTGCCTCATGCCTCAGTGGGCAACACTACCAGCCACCCATCTGCACCTAGCAGGAAGCTGAGAGTCCCTTCAGGGTTCCCCACCCTCCGCTGCATGCTCAGCCAGTTTCCAGCTTCTGCCTGTAAATTCCACTGTCCCTCGGGACTTTGAAGACTAAGAGCAAAAACGGTATCTACCCACCCGGGGTTCTTCAGTGAGGGGATGGGTGAGAGTGCAGGGACAGAGCTGGGACCTCTGCCCCCGCCGCCGACCATCCACCTTCTCCAGGGCTCTTCCTCCTCCTCTCTCTCCTTTCCTGAGGTTGGCCACTCGGCCCTTGTGACTGACTGGCTGGTTCTCCCTCCTTCCTGAGGTCCTGCACACTTTTCCCGTAAATAACCTGAGATTCGGAAGAGACTGAGCATTTGAGCAAGATTTTTTGAGGCGGTATAGACCATGCAGAGAAAGGGAGGGATGGAGTCCATTCTAAAGGTTTGGGAAGGCAGGGCCACTCCCACCTTTGAGGTGATGGGTGAGAGGCGCAAGGAAGGTGACTGAGGTCAACTCCCGGCTCAGCAGCAGGAGTGGGTGGTGGAGAAGGCTGGGACCCTCCAGCGTGGGACACAGGAGGGAGAGCCCTGGGGAAGGTGGAGGCCCCGCAGGAGCAGAAGGCCCTTGCTTTGTCCCGGCAGATCTGTCATTTGCAAGGGGCCATTCACGTGGTCCTGTTGACTTTCTCAGCCACACTTGGCAGCCCAGGTGCCAAGCAAATGGACAGTGGGATCGACTCCAGCCCGGGCATAGCAAGGCTGGCGCTGTTGAGAGTCCGGGGTGAGGCAGGCAAGTGCCCGCGTGGGCCGCGCTGGGCATCAAAACATGTCTTGTCATTTAATCCTCACAACAGCCCTGTGGGGGAGGTATTATGATCTTTGTTCCCCTGTCCCACAGGAGGAAATGAGGTACAGAGAGTTAATTGGCTTGGCAGAAGTCACACAATCACAAGTGACAGAAAAAGGCTAGGGTTCACGTCCGAGATAGCCTGATTACTAAACTTGTGCTCCTCCACCAAAGCATTTATTGAGTGCTTATTATGTGCGGGGCATTGTGCTAGGTCCTGTCCATTCTTCCTGCTGTCCAGTCCTCCAAATAACTCAGGTTGGGATCATGATTTTCCCTGTTTTGCAGCTGAGTTACAGAGGTTCAGAGAGGGGAAGTCATTCAACGGAGTTTCAACAGCAATGAGTGACAGAAAGAGCATCGGAACCAGAAAATTGTAAACCATTACCATTAACAATTATCAGAAATACTGTAAGGCTAGGGCAGGTGAAGTGACTAATATAGAATATATCACTGTTGTGTCTGGCCCAGAACTCTCTCTTTTTTTTTTTTTTTTTGGTGGGGGGGATACCAGGAATTGAACTCAGAGACACTCGACCACTGAGCCACTATTCTTTTGTTTTGTTTTGTTTAGAGACAGAGTCTCACTGAGTTGTTTAGCACCTCAATTTTTGCTGAGGCTGGCTTTGAACTCATGATCTTCCTGTCTAAGGCTCCCAAGCCGCTGGGATGACAGGTGTGCACCACCGTGCCCGGCCAGAACTCTTAATCACTACATTTTACTGTCTCCCTCTCTGCAAGTCTATTTAATAGAAACAGTTATTTTTACTGCTTGTTAATGAAAGTTTCAATCATATAAAGGAGAGAATAGTCTAATGCACTCATGTAATCCAAGCCAGCTTCAACTCTTTCAACATTTCCCAATCTTATTTACCTATACCATAAAATATTTCTGAAATATTTTAAAGCAAATGTTAGCCATTGAGTTTTTTTTACATGTAAATACTATTTAAATTTTTTTTAATATTTATTTTTCAGTCTTCGGTGGATACAACATGTTTATTTTATTTTTATGTGGTGCTGAGGATTGAATCTAGCACCCCGTGCATGCCAGGCAAGCGTGCTACCTCTTGAGCCACATCCCCAGCCCTACATGTAAATACTTTAGTAAGCATTTAAAATTTTTTTTTAGTTGTTGATGGATCTTATTTTATTCATTTATTTATATGTGGTTCTGAGACTGGAACCCAGTGCCTCACAAATGTGAGGCAAGCGTTCTCACTGAGCCCCAGCCCCAACCCTTCAGTTTGTATTTCTGATGATTTTTTTTTTTTACATTATCACCATGCCATTATCAAACTTAAAAAAAAAATAGCAAAAATTTCTTTTCTTTCTTTCTTTTATAAAATTTTTAGCTACAGATGAACACCATACCTTTATTTTATTTATTTTCATGTGGTGCTGTTTGAACCCAGAGCCTCACTTGCTGGGCACTGGCTCTACCATTGAGCCACACCCCCAGCCCCATTTTCTTGCTTTTTTTGGTATCAGGAATTGAACCCAGGGGTAATTAACCACTGAGCCACGTCCCCAGCACGTTTTAAATCTGAGACAGGGTCTCGCTAAGTTGCTGAGGCTGACTTTGAACTTGCAGTCCTCCTGATTCAACATCCTGAGCTGCTGGGATTACCGGCATGTACCACCTCACCCACCTAGCTGGAATAGGCTTGTTTAACCCATAAGTCTATGCTGTTTTTGATTCTCACTACAGAAGGGACTTTTCAGAAACCTGAGATTTTGAGACCTTTTGGTTCAGGGGACAGAACCCTGACGTGGGGCTTGGACACCTGGACTCCAGCTCCCTGTCTGCGGGGACTGGCAACGTGATGCCTATCAGCCACACCCACCTGCGGTGTCTTCAAAACTGCCAAATGGAACAACCACAGGAGATGATCCCCAAAGATCCTGCCCTGTCCCTGGTGGCCGGTGTGGGGGTGGGGACTTGCCCAAGATGACGCAGCCCCAGGGGTGGTGATGCTGGAAAGGAAATAACTCACCGTCTTCCCTTTGGTACACACAAGGTTCCGGATTGTTTAGATGCTTCCCGGGGACACCGAGCAGATCTCTTTCACCTGCGCGTGTCTGCTCTCCCACGCCCCCTACCGCCCCTGGAGGCTGGTGTCCGCCTTTGGCTCCGGATTTCCCCTTGCAGAGGGGTGGGGGTGGCACAGACACTGGTTTTCTTCGGGACCGAGATCTCTGCCAAGTGTTTTGATGCCACGTTCATTGAAGAATCTTCCCAAATCACAGGATCAAACCAATGGCCATTTGATCCAGTGGCTAAAGCCAGAGCAGCTGGCAGAGGCAGGTTCACCGGGTCTGGGGCATAATGCAGCCCCAAGTGCCAGGACAAAGTCCACCAGGCCCGGTCCATGTGCCACAGAAGAGAGCAGGGTGTCCCGGGACCTTGTCATTCAAGACTTGGGCCAGGGGACGCAAAACTCCTCCCACTGTCCCCAGATCTGGTCAACATTGTGGACAGCTACAACGACTCTGGGAGAAAAGGAACACCCAGGGGACATGAGAGCCAGTAGGGTCTGGAGGGGGCTCCACATTGAGGGTCCTGAAATAAAGTAGTGAAAGTGCTCTACAAACTGTGAGGTGCGGTGACTCTTATCTATCTGAGCACACAGCAAGGAGGGGGCCACCCAGGACTAACAGATCTGAGGCCAGGTGTCAGCTCTGTCACCAAGGGAAGGTTAACCTCTGTGTGTCAGTTTACTCATCTGTAAAATGAGAGAAGGGCATAGATCTCTCTGGCCCTTTCTACCCCAAAAGTCTAGGTCTGGGTGACTATCCTTTGGGTGACCGTCCTCCCCTGCACTCTATCCTTTGCTGAAAACTGATGTCACAGAGGGGGGACCATGCATATGCCCAACACAGTCAGGGAGTGATTGATGCTCCCTGTCATCCCCTGGACAGTTTCTGTGGCTAACTCTGTGGCCTGTGGACTTTCTCTCTCTCTTTTTTTTTTCTTCTTCTTCTTCTTTTTTTTTTAATTCCAGACTTTGTCTTGCTATGTTGCCCAGATTACCCTTGAACTCTTGAGTTCAAATGATCCTCTTGCTTCAGCCTCCCAAGTAGCCAGGACCACAGATATGTGCCACCCTGCCTGCCATCTGTGGATTATCTACTGCTGCATAACAAATTACCCCCAAAACATGGCAGCTTAAATCAAAAATCAACATTTATTTAACCGAGCATGTTGGCAGACACCTATAATCCCAGCAATTTGGGATGTTGAGAGCCACAGCTGAGTCGGGATGGTGCCTGGCACTGCCAGAAGGAGTGGTTGAGAGGTGGTGGTTGAGAGTGGTTGAGAGCCATTAAGATGATGATAATTAAGTTAAGCTGTGTATAATTGCTGTGACTAGATGATGCTGGATTGGGGCAGGCTGTGTATTCAGATGTATATGGACCCCTGCTGTCTGGCAATAGGGCCGCTCCTGCTGTCTCAGTGCCCACTAGTTTCCCGTTGAGTTCTCTCAGGGTTCAGGTTCAGGGTTGGCACGGAGCCAGGTGGAGTGGGAGACAGTTCCCGGGAAGCGCGTGTGGAGTACGGGTGAGAGTTCGGGCAATAAAGTAGTTCCTGTTTGAACCTACAAGTGCCTCGTGGCGGCTCGGTTATTTTGTGCCCAGCCAGACTGCGGCATTGGGAGGCTGAGGCAGGAGGATCACAAGTTCCAGGCTAGCCTCAGCCACTTAGTGAGACCCTAAGCAACTTAGCAAGACCCTGTCTCAAAATAAAAATAAAAAGGTCTGGGGGATGTGGCTCAGTGGCAAAGCATCCTTAAGTTTAATCCCCAGTATCCAAAAAAAAAAAAAAAAAAAAATCAATTTCTTATCCTACACAGTTTCTGTGGCTCAGGAGTTTAAAAGCAGCTAAGCTGAGTGGCTCAGGCTTGAGGTCTCTACAGAGGTTATTGGCAACATATTGGCTGGGGCTGTGGTGATTGGAACTGGAGGATCTGCTTCCAAGATGGTGCACACACATAGTTAGCAAGTTTGTGGGAGGCCTCAGCCCATGTACTTCCCCCTACAGGGCTACTTGAGCATCCTCCCAACATGGCGCCTGGCTTTTCTCAGAGCAAGGGATCCAAAAGAGCAAGACAGCTAGGTGCAGTGGGGCACACCTGTAATCCTAGCAGCTTGGGAAGCTGAGACAGGATAATCACGAGATCAAAACCAGTCTCAGAAACTGCGAGGCATTAAGCAACTCAGTGAGACCCTGTCTCTAAATAAAATACAAAATAGGGCTGGGAATGTGGCTCAGTGGTTGAATGTCCCTGAGTTCAATCCCTGATACCAAAAAAAAAAAAAAAAGAGCAAGACTTTTATGATCCAGCCCAAAAGTCACCCACCATCATTTCAACTGGATTCTATTGGGATGGAAGACCCATCCTGATGCAATGCGAGAGGGGCCTCTACAAGGCCATAAATATGAGGAGGCATGGATTACGAGGACCTTTTTTTATATATATTTATTTTTAGTTGTAGTTGGACATAATACCTTTATTTTATTTATTTTTATGTGGTGCTGAGGATCGAACCCAGGGCCTTGCACGTGCTAGGCGAACACTCCACCGCTGAGCCAAAACCCCAGCCCCACGAAGACCTTCTTTGAGGCTGGCAATCACAGTCTGTCCTAAGTGTTTTGTAGGTATGTATCGATATATTAGTTCCTTAACATTAACATTGCCCCTTTATAGAGAAGCAAACTGTGTCACAGAGCAATCAGGTAACTTTCCCAAAGCTAGACTTCAGGAAAGTCTGGAGCATTGTTCTGGACTAAATGCTCCAGAATTCCTATATGGAAGCCCTTTCCTCAGTGGGATGGTATCTGAAGAAGGGGCCTTTGGGCAGCAATTGGGATTAGCTGAAGTCAAGAAGATGGGATTAGCGCCCCTATCAAAAGGAACGTGCTCCTTCTCCCTCCTGCACCCACACCAAGGAGAGGCCCTGTGATCAGCACAAAGCAACAAAGCAAGATGGCAGCCACCCACAAACCAAGACGGAGGCCTCCACATGGGGCCCACCTTGCTAGCACCCTGATCTTGGACTGCCCAGACTACAGAACTGAGAAATAAATCTCTACTGTTGAATTAATCTAATCTCTGGTATTTTGTTAGGTCAGCTGGAGCAGACAGATATAAGCATTAAATCCAGTGGTTCAGAACTTGAACTCAGAGAATAGGGCTGCCTAGCTGTTGTTCTTGGGTTTCCCCCATCTCTCTTGTCCCCACCCCTACTGGCCCTGGCTCCCCCTGCTTCCTGGTCCTGGGGCCAAGTGAAAGACTCTCTTCACTGAGGGGGGACTCTGAGCGACACTGGAAAGACCCAGAAACTAGACTAGAGACAGCATCCAAGGCAAATTCCCTCTCAAGGGCTCAGTGCTGAACTGAGTGTTCCTTTGTACCCCAGAGAGACCATCTTGGGGGGTCCAGCTGCTGCGGCTCTCCACCCCCACCAACTTGAACCTGGAGGTTGCCACACACACCCTCCGGGACTATCCAGATCATAAACAACGAGCAGGAGGAAAAACAGACTATATTTAAACCAGCAGTTGCTCCATAAACAAAGCTTAAAGACAAGTAACCGGCAGAGAGAAAGCATGAGAAACACGTGGAAAGACCAAGTGTCCATGTCCATGATTGTGCAGATTTTTAGACCCAGCACGGGACAAAGAAAGGCAGTTCAGAAAAGAAAGCATTCCCCTGGCCCCCGAACAGAAACAAAACTCAAAGCTGCTTAGCCTCACTGGCTGGAAAAAAATCACATTAAAAGCACAATAAAATCTGATTTCTCTTCTATCAGATTGACAAAAATATTAAAAATGGAAAATAATCCAACCTTGGGGAGGATGCAGGGATGTGGGCGCTGCACACCTCTCGAGCTCAGGTTAGGGTGCAATTTGATAAAGTCAAAATGTAAAATATTCCTATTTGAGACTTGGCAGATGTACTCTCAGGAATCTCGCCGTCAAACTAGAAATGACAGAGAGATGGATGCAGATACATAGATCTATTTACACACAAAGATGGTTTTTGCACTCTTGTTTGTAATAGCAAAACATTGGAAGTGACCCAAATTTCCATCAATAGGACAGATAAATGGCTACGGGGTCACATAGTGGAATACTGTACAGAATTAGAATAAACAAACATTGCCACATTATGAAACTCATAAACAGAATGTTGATCTTAGAGTATGATTTCGTTTACACAGTGTTCAGAAAAAAAGGCAAACTCAGCCAAGCTGCTAGAAGTCACAGCAGTGGTAGCCCTGCATGGGGACAGGCAGGAAGCACGGGGGCTCTGGGAGTGTGGTGAGGAGCAGTTTCTTGAGCCAGGTGTGGGTTACCCAGGAGCACCAGTCTGTGAGAATGTCTTGAATCGTCCATTTAACTATAGTTGAAGAAAAAATTTACTAAATAATAAAACAAAAGCAAACCCCAGTAAGCTTCCCAACTGTCCATGCAGAAAAATACACACATACATTCATACATATATACACATGTGAATATTCCCCCAGTTCAAAAAAGTTGCAAGAAGTGTCCACGTGGAACACTAATAGAGAAAGCTGTCGAATGTCAGAAAGACAGATTGCTGGGCATGGATAGGAAAATAACAGGCCAATTGTATGCAATCTGATCCTGTTGTATTTAAAAATTTTTATGTGTGGGTATGTAAATGTGGTAAAGACAGAAAGAAGTGGCTGGAAAGAAATCCCCAACTGTTCAAAGCCAGTACTCCCAAGGATCAGAACCCAAACAGCCCAGGCTCCTTAACCAAGCCCTTTCACAAGTGCCAGCAAGAAACTTGAGTTCCACTGGAGCCTGGCCCAGCCTCACCTCTGTCTGAGATGGACCCCAGCCAGGAGGCCAAGGGGCATTTTGGATCAGAGTTTCTGGAAGCACTGAGGCCTGAGGGCCCCTGGAACAAGCAGATCAAGGCCTAGGGCAGGGGGCGCACAGGACCCTGCAGGGAGGTGAAGACAGGAGAACTAGCCCTGGGGTAGGGGAACCCCAATTAGCCATCAGAACCCTCAGGACAGCAACATTAAATGCCTTGCCCAAGGTTACACAAGTGATAAATGGAACATCCAGGCCTTGAGCCCAAACCTGTCTGACATGAGTTAGGGGCGCAGCACTACCCTGGGGACCAAGGGGCTGAAGCTGGCATCAGGAGCAGGGCGCCCCATGCAAACACTCAGAACCCAGGGCAGGAATCCCAGAGGCAGCGTGGCCCTGTGCCTGCATCCACACCGCCATCTGGGGTCAGAGCTCAACCACTAAATCTGGCCCCAGGGGCTGCTCCGTTAACTCCGCACTGACACCTTGGGTTCCAGCTTCCAGCTGCCTGGAGGCCAGCCCTGTCCAAAATAGATGCCCCGAGGGACAGCCAGGTCAGTCTACTGTGCCTCTGCACCCGCCAGCCCTCGCCCCCAACTCCTGCTCATCCCACTGGCCTCCCCTGCCCCAGCCCCAGCCCCTGGTTCTGGGTCACCTCCGCCCTAACAGCCTGCTCTTAGGGAGAAGCAGAGTTGGGGCAGCGGGACGGTGGGGGCTGGAGTAGCCTGGGTCCTGGGTTCAAGTCCCTGAAGTTCAGAGGAAGGTATGGCCTGGCTGATTGTCCTCAGCAGCTCAGAACAAGATAATTTACTGATTCAACAAGTTGAAGAGGTGAGGATAGCATCAGTAGTTGGGCGCCTACTGTTTACCAGGTTTATTCAGTCCTTAAAACTGTGACGGGGGGTAGCAGCATCTCCATTTTACAGATAAAGTAACTGAGGCTCCAGGGGAAGGTGACTTGCCCAAGCTCACCCACTGCCTGGAATCTGGATTTAATGAAGACCCAAATTTTGAGGCTGGCCCTGCTACTTATTGGGTAAGTTTCTTAACTGCTCTGAGTTTCAGTATCTATAGATACTAAATTAAGATCCAATTTATAAAATTATTGTAAGATCAAGGCATGATGGCATAAGCCTATGATCCCACTGATTTGGGAGGCTGAGACAGGAGGATGGCAAGTCCGAGGCCAGCCTCATCAACTTAGCAAGACTCTGTCTCAAAAGGTGAAAGGGGCTGGGTAGCTCAGTGGTAGAGTGCCCCTGGGGTTCATCACTAGTGCAAAAAAAAAACAACATATATATATGTGTTATATATAATATATATGTGTTATATATACTATATATAATATACATACATATATGTGTGTATATATGTAGATACATGGTGAGGATTGAGAAAAATAATATTAAAATTCTCTTTTTTAAAAATTTTGTGCCAGGGATTAAACCCAGGGCCTTGTGCATGCAAGGCAAGCACTCTTCCAATTGAGCTATATTCCCACCCCATGTTAAAATCCTTGCTGGTTGCAGTGGTACATGACTGTAATCCTAGCGGCTTGGGAGGCTGAGACAAGAGGATCATGAGTTCAAAGCCAGCTTCAGCAACTTAGTGAGGCCCTACGCAATTCAGGTTGACTCTGCTTCTAAATGAAATATTTTTTAAAAAGGGCTGGGGCTGTGGCTCAGTGGTTGAGAGGCCCTAGCTTCCATCCCGGGAACCAAAAAGACAAAGCAACCTCTTAACATAGTGTCTCTTACATAGAAGGTCCAGGTCTTGGCTGATGTAATTATCTGCCCAATGACAAGGTCCACTCCCCAAGAACAGTGGGGCCAGGGGAGGTGTGTAGCCTTCCCAGGTCAGCCCAGGGTATCTTCCTGGAAGAAGTGGCATCTCTGCCCCATTTTAACCAAAGACAGGAGCGCCCTGGTGCGTGTGGCTGTGGAGGGGGCTGGGGTGTGCTTGGAAGGCTGTGGGACACGTTGAGCAGGAGACTTGCCTCAGCAGGGGTGGGTGTGAGGTCAGGTCAGGTCTAAACATGGGCAGGCTCCAGACCTCGTTCCCAGAGGATGTCTCAACAGCTTGCCTGGGGACCTTGGATGATAAACAGGTTGTCACCCTCCGAGCCCCAAGTGAACCTGATAAATCCCGGCCATGCCGAAAAGAGGAGAGGCTGGGCTATAAATACTCGGTGACTCAGGGACACGCTCTGCTGGTTCTGTTGCCCTGCAGAGGCCTCCAGCCCCCAGGAAGGTTTAGGCTGCCCGCTGGGGCCGGGCTTGGGGTCTGTCTGAGAAGTGCTCACCTCTCTGCGCTTCCAGTCACCCAGGAAAGGAGGCCCCCTGGCTCTCCAGACCTGAGGCCAGGCGGCCTGGAGATTGGGCACAGGGGTTTGGGTGCCAGAAGAAGGTGGGCTCTTTCAGTTTCATCCCTTAACCAGCCAAGTGACTTTTAAGTCAGCCAATTCACTCTTCTGGGCCTCAGTTTCCTGAACGGTAAAATGAAGGTACCCTCCGAACTTCGATCACAGGACTGTCACAAGGATGATAGACAAGAATGCACAGGAGGCCCTTGGCCCAGGGACTCATGTGCAATAGACCCTGAGTTAATGACGGGAATTAGGCTGTAAATTAAGCCGCCTCTTTAAAGGTCTTTGGAGTGGGACAGGTGGGGGCTTTGGTTCCTTTAGAGAGCTAGTTAGGGAGCCAGTGGTTACCCCAGAACTTTACCCACCGGGGCACCACACTACCTTGACTGCCCCCCCAGCCTATGAAAGTCGTCAAGGAAGGGACAAAAGCGAGAGGATGAGGAAGGAGGAATTGGGGTACTTGGCAACAGTCAGGTGTGACTGTAGAGGACTAGCAGAGATGGGCAAAGAGCCCTTTCTCAACTGTCTGAAGTGACTTCTGAACCCATGACCCTTCAAAACCCTTTTCTACCTGGCTTTGGAAGCCCTCTCTTTGCATCCTACCTCAGGGCCTTTGCACATATTTTGTGCTCTTGTCTTCTCAGCCAAGATTTGCCTCTTCAAAGAAGCCTCCCTTAACCACTCTGTTTGGGTCCTGCCCATCCCCTCACTCCTGGACTCAAGCACCTGTTTGGTTTTTTCCTGATATTTATTTCAATCCATCATTGTTTTACTCAATTTCTTTATTCCTCCACTATCTTCCCCACACATGTGAGAAAGTATCCACTCCATGAGAGCAGGGATCAGATGGGCTGATCCACTGTTGTATCCACAGTGGAAGGCCACCTGTATTCAGTAGGAGCTCAGCATTTATTTGTGAGATAGGTTTCCCATGGAGTCCCCTCACATCCATCTCCTTCATTCCTCCTGGCTTTCCAAACCCTGACCAACCTGACTTCCTAATGGGCCTCCTTTGGGAAGCCCACTGCCCTTGTGATGTGAACAACCTACACAACTATACAGGGCAGCCCTGCTTCAACCACCACTGCTTACACGTGACCTTAAGCAAGTCACCTCAGCTCCCTGGGCCCCCGTTCTCCCAGTTAATTCCACTCTTGGGACACTATCCAAAGGAGATAATCTGAAAACAGAGAAAAGCCCCAAATGCCCAAATTATATAATAAAGCATTACTTAAAAGAGATGAAAAAATTCAAAGCAATAGAAAGGTTAAATGTTACTAATAATGAGAACTACTGTTGAACGAGTGCTTGAACACGCCAGGCCGGGGACAGGACAGAGGCGGTGGTGAAAAGGCCGGCTGCAGCCCTCAGTCCCACCACTTACTCCATGATCTTGGGACAGTGACTGAACCTCTGCCAACCCCACTTTACTCATCTGCAAAATGGTCAGGGTGCAGTTTCCCAATGCATGGGCCCAGTGTTGCTCTGTGAACATTTTCTTCCAGCTATAATCCTGGTACAAAAAGTGCACAAATAAGCGTGCAACTCAATAAACTTCACAGAATAAGCCTGGTGGTGTAACCTGCAAACAGGATAGTGTGGAGCGTGGCATGAGCCCACACCTGGACAATACCCAGGGCGGTGCCCGGCCCAGAGCAGGTGCCAGGATGGGTGGCTGCAGCTGCTGGCCATGGCTTGGTCCTGGTGCTAAGCACTGTGCATGCATTATTTTTGTTTAATCCTCACAGTGACCCTATGAGGTAGGCACTAATATTACCCTCCTTTCAAATAAGGAAACTGAGATTCAGATAAGTTAAATATATTGGCCAACATCACAAAGTTAGTAAATGACAGAGGTGAGAAAAGGACTCAAGTCTCATGCCAAAACCTGCCTCCAAAACCCCTGGAAAAGATGGGCACAGTGGAGCACACCCAGCAGCTCGGGAGGCTGAGGCAGGAGGATCACAAGTTCAAAGCCAGCCTCAGCAACTTAGAGAAGCCCTAGTCAACTCAGTGTGACTCTGTCTCTAATAAAATTTAATAAAGGGCTGGGGGTGTGGCTCAGTGGGTAAGCACCCGTGGGTTCAATCCCCAGTACCAAAAAAAAAAAACCTGGGTATATTGACTCCCCAAGATTTTTATTTTTTTAGTTGTTAATGGATCTTTTATATATTTATTTATTTGTATGTGTGCTGAGAATTGAACCCAGTGCCTCACACATGCTAGGCCAGCGCTCTACCACTGAACTACAACCCAAGCCCTTAATTTTTATTTTAGTTGTAGATGGACCCAATACCTTTATTTATTTTTTTTAATGTGGTACTGAAGATGGAACTCAGTGTCTCACACATGCTAGGTGAGCACTCTACCACTAACCCACAACCCCAGCCCTAAGATGCCTATTAAAGATTCAGTTAATAGGTAAAAAGCAAAACAAAACAAATTTAAAAACGATAGTTAGTGACCAACTCAGCCAACTGTGGTTGCTGCATTCTTCAGTCAATGAAATATGTATTTATTGAACACCTACTATGTGCCAGGCACTGTTCTAGGCACTGGAAATAAAGAGCAAGCAGAAGAGTTCCTGTTTTCTTCATGGAGATTATGTTCTGGTGGGATAAAACATTTAAAAAGCAATAAAGAGCTGAGCTTGGTGGCACATACCTTTAATCCCAGCAGCTTGGGAGGCTGAGGCAAGAGAATCGTGAGTTCAAAGCCAGCCTCAGCAATGGTGAGGCACTAAGCAACTCAGTGAGACCCTGTCTCTAAGTAAAATACAAAAAAGGGATATGGGTCAGTGGTTGAGCACCCCTGAGTTCAATCCTCAGTACCTTCCCACCCCAAAAAAAGAAATAAAGATAATTTCTGATATAACAAATATTATCAAGAAAAGCAGACATTGTAATGGGATGAAGAGAGACTTGCTCTCAAGGGAAGCAACAGCTGATCTGAGACCTGAGCGATGCCCTGCGGGCATCCTGGGGAGAACAGTCCAGACAGAATGGCGATGAGCTGGGCATGCTTGGGAACAGAGTATTATGCAGCCATTCTAAAATATTGTTTTAAACACTAAAACCTGGGGGCTGGGGTGGTGGCTCAGTGGTAGAGCACTCGCCTAGCACATGCAAGGCCCTGGGTTCAATCCTCAGCACTACATAAAACTACAACTAAAAAATAAATATTAAAAAAAAAACTAAAAAAATTAAAACCTGGGAAAAGGTAAATTAAAAAGCAGGGCTGGGGTTGTGGCTCAGTGGTAGGGCGCTCACCTAGCATGCACAAGGCACTGAGTTCGATCCTCAGCACCATATAAATGTAAAATAAAGATATATTGTCCACCTAAAACTCAAAAATAAATTTAAAAAAATAAAAATAAAAAGATAAAAGCAAAAGATAGCCAGGCATGGTGGCCTATGCCTATAACCCCAGCAGCTTGAGAGCCCGAGGCAGGAAGATCACAGATTCAAGGCCAGCCTCAGCAACTTAATGAGACAGTAAGCAACTTACTGAGACCCTGTCTCAAAATAAAAAAATAAAAAGGGGCTGAGTACAATGGCACACACCTATAATTCCGGCAGCTTAGAAGCCTGAGACAGGAGGATTGCAAGTTCAAAGCCAGCCTCAGTAACTTAGTGAGGCACTAAGCAATTCAGTGAGGACCTCACTCTAAATAAAATATAAAAAAGGGCTGCGGATGTGGCTCAGTGGTTGAGCACTCCTGGGTTCAATCCCTGATACCAAAAAATATAATAAAATAAAAGGCTGTGGATGTGGTTCAATATTTAAGCCATCCTGGGTTCAATCCCCAGTTCGAAAAAGAAAAACAAAATCAAAATGCAAAAGATAGCTGGGCACCTCTAATCCCAGCAGCTCAGGAGGCTGAGACAGGCCAGTCTTAGCAACTTAGCAAAGCCCTAAGCAACTCAGCAAGATCCTATATAAAATTTTTAAAAAGGGCTGGGGATGTGGCTCAGTGGTAAAGCGCCTCTGGATCAATCCCCTCTACCAAAAAAAAAAAAAAAAAAAAAAAAAAAAAAATTAAAAAAAAATAGTCTGAAGGTTGGAGAAAAAAAGTCAGATAAGCTAAGACCTAAGACCCAAGGCCTAGGTGGTGGTCACACAGAGGGGCCACAGGGAGATATTCCAGCTGACAATTCCACAGATTCCAGGCAACAGCCAGCACTAACCACTGGTCACATGGATGAATGGGCTCTCAGGAGGCTCCAGACCTCGGCCATCCAGCTGCCCTGGCGGACTCCACCAGGAACAGAGATGAAGTGCCCCTACCAAGCTCTGTCCAGCTGGAGGTTCATGAGCAAAGGAGGCCACTGCACAGCAAGTGTGTGATATGCCCACCTCGGTTTCCGCGTGTTCTCAGGAGGAGCCTACTGCAGTGATGGAGTTCAGATGGATTCTTTTGCTTGCTTTCCTTGGCTGTAAAGTGGACCGATAATTACTATGCCATGGGAATGTTGTGAAGTTTTAATGAGATGATGCACAGAGGGTAGTTTGGGGGTTTGGGTTTTATTTATTTATTTATTTATTTTTGGTACTGGGGATTGAACCCAGGGGTGCTCTACTATTAAGGCACATCCCCAAACCCATTTCTTATATTTTATTTAGAGATAGGGTCTCCCTGAGTTACTTAGGGCCTTAAGTTGCTGAGGCCGGCTTTGAACTCGCCATCCTCCTGCCTCAGTCTCCTGAGCTGCTGGGATTACAGGTGTATGTCACTGCACCCAGCCCTTGTTGTTTTTCACTTTGAGACAGGGTCTCCCTAAATTGTTTAGAGCCTCGCTAAATTGCTAAGGCTAGCCTCCAATTGCAGTCCTCCTTCCTCAGCCTCCAGTGTCACTGTAATTATATGCAAGTGTGACCATGCCCGGCAAGGTATTCTTTTTATAATGGGTCTTCAGTAAACGATATTTAATATTAAAAATAACTAAGGGCTATTAATTTTTAAAATACTGATACAAGAAAAAAACAAAGAAGCATTGTGCAGTGTAACCGTTAGTTCAGGTGGCGGAGTGGGAAGTTCCAGGGAGGGCTTTGTTCCTCAAGGTCTGCCACCACTCATGTGGCAGAAACATAAAGAAGTCACCCGTGACTAGACAGGTTGGATACCAACACCCACTATTTGCTAGACACTGCTCACTAATTTCCTACTTTATGTTATCTCACTTGCTTTTTCAACAGCCAAATGAAAATAATTATATTACTTATTTTTTTTCAGTACTGGGGATTGGGCTCAGGGTGTTCTGAAGGCGGTGCCATTACAAAGGCGGTGCCATTACGCAGGAGCATTCTGAGTCACTACCCTCCCTGGTTAATGGCCCAGGAAATGGAGGCTGGAGGACACACAGGTTTTCTGGTCACTCTGGTCTGAGTCCAAAACCACTTCTGGCAGGTTGGGGTTCCCTGAGCCCCGTCTAACTTGGACAGTCCACAATTCCATGAGTGAATTCGTCCCCTCTGTTGCCCAGCGGATCCTACTCTCTTGGGCATCCCATCCCTGGAAGGACAGTGCTGTGTCCTTAGGGGACTAAGATGATGGCTGTCCCAGCCTGACTTCAGACAGGAATTTCACACATTCTGGGCCCTAGAGTGCAGGTGGAGGGTGTCTGGGAGAGGAGCCAGGTCTCTGTTAAGGCTGGGGAGGACTGCTCCCATCCTGAGGGAGGCCGGTGGCTCCTGTCCAGCCCTGCCACCTGTTCCCAGCCTTGCCCTCCGGCCTCTGCCCCTTGTCATTGGAATGCTAAATCCAAAGTTGGAGGGGCCGTGGGTATTAATAACTGGGCCAGGACATCCAGGGCCTCCAGCCCATCTCTCAGCACCTCTGTGCCCCAGGAGGAGGAGGGCAGCAGGATGATGATAGTCTAATAATAGTCGCCATGGCTACCTTGTTTCTGAGTGCTTTAGGGTACCAGGCTGTGGGGACCCAGTTGCTCTCAATGCTATGGCTAGCCCTTCAGGATCTTTGAGTATCTCATTTTATATATGGGGAAACTGAGACTCCTGAGAAGTCAGGTAACTTGACCCAGGTGAGCTGGAAAGGGACACTCAAGTCCCATCTGCCAGCGACATCGAGCCCTCGTCTTCTCCCCTCCTGCAGGTGGTAAAAGCCAAAGAAAGGTGCTGAGGCCCAGCGCCCCGCACCCCTCACACCGCGGCCAGCTCCTTTAACTTCAAGGAACTGGGCTGCCTGGGAGGGGCGGGCAGGGTGGCTTCCAGGAAGCTGGCTTTCCTGTGGATGGACAGCAGGACCTGGCCTGTTGGCTCAGGTCTTGTGACAACCCCAGGGGGCAGGGACAGGGCCAGCTGGGAAGAGGGGCCCTCCCCAGGCTTCTGGAGTGGGGCATCAGATGTCAGAACATCTGTTCCCGCCCAGGAAAACTGCTCTGCTCGCCCACACCCTGCTCACTTCTCCATCCCTCAGCAACTTAGGGGGGCCTCACTATCCCGGGCGTCTCCCAGGACTCAGGGTCAATCACAGGGAGTGGAGAGCAGAGAAGCACATTTGTCTGGGGCCTCACCTGTCACAAAGGCCTTAAATTAAGGCTTTTGACATTCATTTTGGAGGGGCAGTGACACAGTAGTTAACTCATCCTCTGGAGCCACAACTGCTCGTGGGCCACCTCCCTGTTCTGCCATTTAATGCTGGGAGATCTTTGGCAGTTTCCTTAACTTCTATGTGCCTTAGTTTCTCCATCTGTAAGACGGGGATACCTACTCGAAAGGGTTGGTGTCAAAATCCTATACGCTGAAATATAAAGTGCATTTCTGTAACTGTAGAGCCGGGCATGGAATAACCACTCAACCAATGTTAGCTGTTATTTCCAAATGAAGTCACACACAGAATCCTGGACAAAACCGAAAACAGATATTCACCAAAGAAGTTCTAAAAACCATCTCTTATAACCACACCACTTAGGGCTGGGATGTGGCTCGGTGGTAGAGGGCTTGCCTTGCACGATGAAGCCCTGGGTTCAATCCCCAGCACCAACACACACAAATCCCACCACTCAACACAGTGCCACCACCCCCTCATGCTATTCCCTTCCGGTGTTTTTCTCCTGCTCATCAGTTTTTATAACATTGAACTGACAGTACACTTAAATGCTGTATAACTTTGGGCCTTTTTTCTTTCATTTTCTATCACCGTTCTATAGGTTTTAATTGAGGGTCTTCTATGTGCAGATCAGTGCTCTGGCTCGGGGCCCACCGCCCTTCTCTCCAGGAGCTGACATTCTACTGGCCATCAATTCCTGGTTGAGGACTTCCTGTTTTACACGGAGGTCTAACTAACGTAGAGCAGAACGCACATGCACCAGGGCTGAGGTCGGGTGCATACAGCCACCCAGGTAACTGCCACTGGGATACAAATACCGCACGTTTCCATTGCTCCAAAGGTGTCTTCACCTTCCCAGTCGATAATCACCCCTGCTCCCAGGTAACCATCTGGCTTCTACCAACACAGGTGAGTTTTTCCTGAACAAATTTAACTTGCTTTAAGAACAGATCTGTAGGCTAGGGATACAGCTCAGTTAGTAGAGTGCTTGTTTAGCATGCACAGGGCCCTGGGTTCAACCCCCAGCACCACCAAAAAAAAAAAAAAAAAAAAAAAAAAACAAAACCAGATCTGGCCAAGCACAACTCGGGAGGCTGAGGCGGGAGGATCGTGAGTTCAAAGCCAGCCTCAGCAAAATTGAAGCACTAAGCACTCAGTGAGACCCTGTCTCTAAATAAAATATAAATTAGGGCTGGGGATGCGGCTCGGTGGTCAGGTGCCCCTGAGTTCAATCCCCAATACCCCCTGCTTCAAAAAAAAAAAAAAAAAAAAAAGAATAGATCTGGGGCTGGGTTGTGGCTCACTGGTAGAGCGTTTGACTAGCATATGTAAGGCCCTGGGTTCAATTCTCAGCACCATATATAAAATAAACAAAATAAAAATCTGATGACAACTAGAAAAATATTAAAAAGAAGAAAAAGATCTACTCCATTGAGAATGCCCATGTTTTAAAGGCTACATGATGCTGTGGCTCTATAACCTCTCGGTATCCATGGGGATGGATTCAGGATCCCAAGGATGCCAAACTCTGCGGATGCTCACGTCCCTTAGATAAAATGGCCTAGTGTTTGCACATAACCTACGATATCCTCGCATGTACTTGGCGTCATCTCCACATTATGTGTAATACTAAATGCAATGTAAATGATGTGTCGATAGTTGTTATATTGGAACAGAGACGAGGAAAAGATCTGTACACATTCTGTACAGATGTAGCCCCGGGAGGCCTAACTGTGCAGCAGCTAGGAACAAGGGAGAAATGCTCAACACCTGGAGCTGGAGGGAGACTGAGGGGCTGGGAGCGGGCAGGAGGCTCCCACATGGTCAGCAGACACATGGCTGCAGTCACATGGATTCAATGTGACACTTGGAGCGTGGCTTTGTGAACTTTTTCAAATATTTTCAATCTGCAGTTGGTTGAATCCATGGAAGGGGACCTGCAGCCACAGAGGACCAACGGTACTGTTGGCACATATTTTGCCTTTAATTTCTCATCATCAATAATGCTACATTGAGTGTCACATTTTATTTCCTAACGCTAGACTCTCAGAAGCAGGACTGACTGTTGAGACGGTTCTTGGAAAACCCTGACAGACACTTTCTTAAAGGTTTGTGCAGCGCCGCCAGCAGCGAATAGAGGTACCAGTGGGAGGAGCAAACCCTGGGTCCAGGGTGGAACCAGAGACTCCAGCACCTACCCTCTCCCAGCCCTGGGTTAGCTCTAGCACTCACCAGATGACCCAGGGTGCAGAAGGGCATCTCCATGAGAAGTCTGAACTGCCTGAGAAGGATGCCCGCAGCTGTGGGCAAAGTCACCACAACAGAAGCTTGGGATTCAGTTTGCCATGTCACAGCTCTGCTCTGCAGCACGCTGAGAGGGGCCTCACCTTTCATCAAAGACTGACAATGACCAAGCCACGGAGTTGGATGCCATCATAAAGCAGGTCTCGGGCTCAGGAGATACAGAGATAAATGCAGCAGTTGAGGAAATGAAGCCACAGTAACCGAAGACTGGCACAGGGAAGCCAAAAGACAATCAGAAAATCTCCTGATAGCTCAGTCTGTATTCAGAGGTTTTGAAGTCTAGATGAATGAAGCCTCCATAAAAATCCAAAGGTCAGGGTTCTGGAAACTCCCAGATAGCCAAACACATTGAAGTTCCTGGAGGGTGGTGTATCTGGAGAGGAATGAATAGATAGACAAAAGTCAATGGATGGAATGATGAGCCAAATGTGGTAAGCACATACAATGAAATATTATTCCACCTAGAAAGGAATGAAATTCTGACACTTCTATAGCATGCATGAAACTTGAAGACATTTTGCTAAGTGAAGGAAGCAGTCACAAAAGGAAAAATACAGAGATACCCATGTACTGCAGCCCAGGGGGCCCTCACCAGAGACTGTGCCATGCCCTTGTATCTCCAGAACCATGAGACAAAATAAAACTCTTTTATTTATAAAGAAGCCTGACTCAGGCATTTTGCTAATATAATGAAAAATTGATTAATACACCAGCCATAAGAGGAGGTGAACTTCGTGGGAGGTGGAAGAGAGGAAACTGACTCTGGTGACCTATGAGCCACTGAATTAAACCCTTCCTGAAGCTAGCCCTCCCATCTCCATTCTGCTCTGGCACATGTACCAAGCATTCCATTAAAGTCAACTGGAGTTGAGTTCCTGTCCTTGTGACAGAAGCATCCAGAGAAGACAGAGGAAGCCCAAGCCTCTCAGAACCTGCTGAGGAGTTGACTGACTCCTCCGTTTGAGATGCCCTTGGGGCCCTTCCTTGAAGCCTTTAACCCTTCATCACCACGGTTTTCAGGTGGGGGTGCCCCCAGAAACTCTCGAGCCTCCATCAGAGGGTGTAGGCCATAATCAGCTGCTCCAGCTGTTCTCGGTCTTCATGGAGGAGACCACCAGGACCCTTCTAAAATAAAATTAAATCTAGCACACGACCTTCTTGGGCCTCTGCATCACTTGTCTGAGGGCCGCATCAGAAACAGACGTTTCAGACTTTTGGATCTAAGCACAGTGGAGGGGGCAGACTGAAGACTCAAACACCAGAGCTGGAAAAATCCCTAGAGATGAGCTAGTCAGACCCTCTCATTTTGCAGATGGGGCTGCAAAGATGGGGCTCCCTGGCCTGGGCAAGAGAGAGGGGGACACTGAGGAGGATTCTTCCTGCATCCAGGAGCTGCTCCCCCCCTCACTCGCTGGGAGGCCTGGCCACTCATCCTTAATGATTTTATTGTGGCACTTTGTCAACACCTCCTGACGGGCTGTGAGGGTACTAGGTCCCTCACAAAGCAATGATTACCTCCAAATTTCTACAGAGCAGTTAGCAGTCTGGTGGGAGTGGGAACTATGATGTACCTTGGGGACAGGGGGATATGGGAACTCTCTGTAATTTCCACAAAATGCTCTAAAAATAAAGCTTTAAAAAGCGTACCTCTCTGCTTCCTGATTGCCGGGTCCTGAGCCGCTTTCCTCCACCGTGTACTCCCACCATGATGTTCTATCTCACTTCAGGCCCCAAGGAATGGAGTCAGGCCCCAACAGATGGAGGCTTCTGAAACCTGCAACCCCAAATAAACTTTGCCTCCTCTAAACAGACAGACAGACACAAACACACCACATGGAACCAGGAGCCGGGGAATGCACCTGTACAGGCCCCAGTTACTCAGGAGACTGAGGTGGGAGGGTCCCTTGAGCTCAGGAGTTCAAAGTCCAGCCTGGGCCACAGAGCAAGATCCCCTCTCGAAAACAAAATCATTGTGCCACATAGGTATCGTCATCAGACCTGAGTTCAAGTCCTGACGTTCTCCAGCAATGTGACTCTGGTCAAGTCCTCTGTCTCAGAACCCGAGTTTCCTCGGCGTCAGAAGGCAAGAGGTTCAGGCCTCACAGCTGCGCAAGTTCCCTGAGATTGAGAACTGACAGCACTTTTCGCAGAGCCTAGTACAGGAAGAAATATGAATATTAACTGTATTTTTTTGCAGACTCCAAAGAAGCCTCATTTTATTAGAGAGAGCATACAAAGCCCCTTCCTCATAGGGAAAAGTTTGTTCCCCTCCAGGGTGACTGATGTGCCTCTTCCACAGTTCCCAGCTTTCTGTTCTAAAGATACTGCTCATGTGGGTTAAGGGGTTTATAGAGGTCCGTTGGGTAAGGCTGTGCAAGTCATCAGTGAACATTCGATTTCCAATCATTTTCTTCTTCCGGATATAAGGCTGCAATCCATTTCCCTTTCAGCCTCAAAGCCACATGGGAGCTTTGATTAGTTTTGGGGGGTGCATTTCCAAAGTTTCCCAGGATCTTGGTGCAACCACTCTGAAAAGCATTGAGATTCCTCAGAAAACTTGGACTGGTACCACCACTGGACCCAGTTATCCCACTCCTTGGTATATACCCAAAGGACTTAAAATCAGTATTCTATAGCCAGTTGCAGTGGTACATGCCTATAATCCCAGTGGCTTAGGAGGCTGAGGCAGGAAGATTGGGAGCTCAAAGTCAGCCTCAGCAACTCAGTGAGGCACTAAGCAACTCAGCAAGACACATATCTAAATAAAACATAAGAAAGGGCTGGGGATGTGGCTCAGTGGTTAAGTGACCCTGGGTTCAATCCAGTACCAAAGAAAAAGAAAGAAAATTTTTAAAAAATCAGTATACTACTGTGATTGATGCAACCACATCAATGTTTATAGCAGCTCAATTCACAATAGCTGAGTTATGGAACCAACCTAGGTGCCCTTCAGCAGATTAAAGGATAAAGAAAATGTGGTATTTATACACAATGGAATATTACTCAACCTTAAAGAAGAATGGAATTATGGCATTTGCTAGTAAATGGATGAAACTGGAGACTATCATGCTAAGTGAAATAAACCAATCCAAAAATCTCCAAAGGCTGGATGTTCTCTCTGACATGAAAATACTAACTCACAATTGAGGGATGGGTAGAAGTTTATTGGATTAGATAAAGAGGAATGAAGGGAAGGGAAGGGAGGTAGGAATGGGAAAGATAGTAGAATGAAAGTTTTGAATACACCACCAGTGTAACCCCACACCATGTACAACCACGAGAGTAGGATCCTAATTAGAATAAGTTTTACTCCATGTATGTATGTCAAAATACACTCTACTGTCATGTATATCTAAAAAGAATTTAAAATTTTGAAAAACAAAGTTTCCCAGGATCCTGATGTTATATACTCTGAACATGGCCCTCTTCTTGTTCTACTGGTCATTCTCTTTGCGGGACAGGAGGTGAGCCTTATACAGGTGACCAATCAGGGAACACCCAGAGAGAAGATTCTGCGTGCAGGTCAAGGGCATCCAGACCCACAAGCCTTTACCCTTGCTCTAGACTCTCTCAAGGACACATCAGAAGAGGGTGTCACCTTAAAGGAGATGACAAAGGGAACCATCTCCACTGGCTACACATGCGTACCAAGCTGGAGGTGACCATCTCTGAATATTAACTTTTATTTATATTACCTACTTCTATTAATTTATCTACAGTTTATATGTGAAATGGCTCCTTGATAACCTGCTTCCTGTGGATGCACTCTAACTGGGGGCGTTTTCATTTGACCATGTGATCTGTTTTGTGGACAGAAAAAATAATGTTCAGAATCACAGTGATTTATGGGGCTTGGGACCTGGAATCAGCCCAAAGGCTCGAGGAGTTTAACTCTAGCAGTGACTTTTTAGTAACCTCAGTTATTCAGTCCTCCTGAGTTTCTCTTTCTTCAGCTATAAAAATGCTATCCTAGTATTATTCACTTCTTGGGCTCTGGTAAGACAAAGAAAGGACTTGACCATACCTGGAATTCAGACCTGTTTTAGAAAGGCAGGGGCAGTAACTGCACTAATGAGACCTGCCACAAGAGGGCAGGAGTGCTACATCTAAATTCCTACCTGGCCAAAGCAGGCATTTCATGTTTTGAACATTTTCTTTTTTTTTTCTTTCTTCCTTTTTTTTTCTCTGTGGTACTGGGGATTAAACTCAGGGCCTTGTGCATGTGAGGCAAGCACTCTACCAACTAAGCTAGATCCCTAGCCTCTGTCTTTTTTCTTTTAGAAAAAATTCACACACAAAAATTGAGTGGTATAACGAACCTCATGTACCCATAACTGCGTTTTAACAAGGATCACTCTTTTGCCAATCTTCCTCCTTGCTGTGCTGCTTGAGTACATCCCAGGCCTCATTTCATTCCACCCATTGTGCATCAGTGGGCTGCTCCAGTTGGAAAAGACTCATTCCACAAGCACCATGAATTTAATCTACAAATTAAGTTCAGTTCAAATTTCCAAATTGTACCAAAGATGTTTTTTGACTGTCAGTTCACTAGAATCCAGATCTAAATGATATTACGGCATCTGGCAAGTCTGTTGAGCTTTAGGTTTTAACACTCTATTCTCCCTTTGTAATTTAAAGCCATGATTGTGTTGGAGAAGCCAGGAGACCTGTCATACAGAAGGTCCCACATTTTGAGTTTGCCTGATTGTGGTCCTTGTCTATCCCCTATAATTCTGCTGAACGGGTCATCAGATTTTGGCTTGATAGGCTTAGATTCTTTCATTTTTAAGGCAAGAATACTTCATGGAGACAACTGTGTCCCCATCTAAGTGATTTAAAAATTGGTCAGTGCATTCAGACAAATGTTAGCCTAAACTCTGCATTCACTACAAAGTTACCAAAAAAAAAAAAAAAAAAAAAACTTTCACCCAATTGTTTTAGCATCATTTAATGTTCATTGCCCAGACTCATTATTTCATCACCATTTGAAAAACTGCTTTTATGGAACTATCATTTCTTCTGTGTTCATTAGTTGGAATTCTTCTACAGAAAGTAACCTTTTCTTACTTACTATTTCCTTACCTGGAATACAATACATAAAAAAAAAACAGAAAAATAACTATTTCCCCTTATGCTGGTGGTAATGAATGAGTTGCTTTTCTTTTTTTTTTTTTTTTTCTTTTAAGAAGAGAGAGAGAGAGTGAGAATTTTTAATATTTATTTTTTAGTTTTTCCGGCAGACACATCTTTGTTTGTATGTGGTGCTGAGGATCGAACCCGGGCCGCACGCATGCCAGGCGAGCGCGCTACCGCCTGAGCCACATCCCCAGCCCCATGAGTTGCTTTTCTTATGTGTAATTATAAGTTCATGGATTTTTACAAGTTTATAGTGTTAAAATCTAGTGAAGCAATTCTTTTTCTCTTAGTGCTTAATTGTTCCATCTTTGCTCAATGGGGCCCCCTTAGATTGGTTCTTTGGCATGTCCACCGGCTTTAATAGTTTCTTGGCTTCCAGGCATAAGATGACCCAAATTTATCTTTCCTGCTCCAGATCTGGAGTCTGACAATTACCAAGACTTTATTTTAATTTTTTAAAACTAGAAAATGGAGGGCTGGGGCTGTAGCTCAGCAGCAGAGCACTTGTCTAGCATGCATGAGGCACTGAGTTCCATCCTTAGCACCGCCTAAAAATAAACAAATAAAGTAAAAGCATACTGTCCATCTACAACTACCAAAAAAAAAAAAAAAAAACCTAGAAAATGGATCTTAGAGACAAATGTGTGCTTGAAGAGTATTCTGTTCATCACTACTGAGTTGGTCATTGTTTGTGGGCCTTTTCAGGAGAGCTGAAAAACACATTTCTTAAGAGAAAAATGCATATTTTTTACTGCTACCTAATTCAGATGTTTACCTTAAGCTTCTTTTATACTTAAAACTTTTTCTCATATATTGAAAAAATCTTGGTTCCCAATGCTATTAACATCATCACTTATTTACTTTATCTCACAGTATCAATTTCAAAACAGCAATATCAATATTACAACTAACAATAAAACTTACGAATATAATTGTATTTCTATGCTGTTTTAATTGTTCTTGGACTATATCTCATTAGGGTGGTATAGTCAAAATACTTCTAAAGCCATATGAAATAATGTTCTTGAAGTGGCTATGCCACCAATCTGAAAGATAGATGGTTCATTTTCAGGTGTTTTTAATTTTCATGTAGCGTTTCATGCTTTTTTTGAACTATTTTACAAATATGCAAAAACATTTATAAGTCTCCAGAATAATAACTAAGGTGTGTTCACAGAAGTCTCATTTGCATCCTTATCCCCAATCTGCTCATAGGCAACCATTTTAGAAATCTGGGATTTATTCCATTGTTTGTCTTTTAAATATGAGTAATTAATATATTTTTCTCTCCCCATTACGCACACAGAAGATATCAAGCACAAAATAAGCACTAATATACATCTTGCTTATTCATCTAACAACATATATGGAGATCATACCATATAAATATGGTGATCAGTATATAAATCTTCCCCATATCTTTTTATGGCCACATAATACTCCACTCTGTATGTATTGTATTCAACCAGTTCTTTAGTATCAGAAATGTGAGCATTAATGCACATAGTGTTGCTGTATTTTAGCCTATATTGCTAGGATAAGTTTCAAGAAGTCTAAGATCTGACCTACTGGGTCAAAGGGTAAATACATATGTAATATGGCTATACCTTGCCAAATTTCTTTGAGAAAATCTATCATTTTGCCTTCCCATCAGCAAGGTATGAGATGCTGGCCTCAGGTGTATTTTTATACCATATCAAATTGAGGAGGCTGCAGAGATGAATCACAGACAAAGGTCTTGTTCTCAGGAATTCTTGTTTAGAAGAAAGCAAACAAATAACAAAATAATGATAAACCATAATAAGCAGGGACAGATTTACCCTGAAGCTAGTAAAACTTAAGCTTCAGAGACCTCACTTGCAGGGACCCTTTCAAATGTCCCAACAATGTGTTCTCAGAGTCACTTTGTCATCTTTTTCCTAAAGAGGACACCCCCAATTATTTAAGTTTCAGGCTAAGCAACACTTAAATTCACCTCATCTAGAGTCAGCCTATCTAGTGGGGGAAGGGATTTCAAATCTGTTCTGCAGCCAGCTTGAAAGAGCTTGAGAGGAGGGGCTCCTATATTTAATGACTGAGACAGACAAAAGGAAAAGGTCACTTGGACCAAGCAATCTGACCCATCAATAAGCCACACTGGTATCTAACCAGCTGTCTACAGAGCCATCCATAATCTCCCCTACTTTCCAGGATAGGAAACAAGTTTTGGCTGGTGTCAGTATTTCCAGCAAACAGATGAAGACAGGTATAAAAATGGCACTGAGTACAAAAATCAGAACAGATTACCATCTGTGTTTTTTGTTGCTGTTGTTGCTGTTTTTTTGTTTTTTTTTTTTTTTTTTTTGGTGGCAGGGAGAGTTGTGACACCAGGGAATCTGGTGTTCAAAACTGACTCCTTTTGGTCAAATGAGGCAGAAGTTGGCTTCCTTCTCTGTAAAAATAGGGTTAGTAATAAAGCCTCCCTCTTGTGAGGTTTGGTTAGCTTGAGAGAGATCATTTATATAAAAACCTAACCTGGTCTCAGACTCAGAAGGCCATATTTGGAAGACAAGAAATAAAATGGTCGATCCTGAGAGCTGAGACAGGAATTCTTCTGTCCATTATGCCTTAGACAGTACTAGAGCAAGAACCCCCACCTTCCTCACAAACCCTAGGTGCAGGAGAATCGGGGAAGGAGTGGACATTTCTCAGGCTTACTGATCTGTGTAACTAACTGGATGGCCGATTGGTCCAGGTCTCTGAATGACCGTCAGCCGGGGCTGGCAGTCAGGCCGATGCATGCCGGGATCTGATTGACAGATGTGGGGTAGCCGAAGGACTCTGGCGGCCAACGCGCCCACTGAGTGCTCGCCCCCAGGACAGCCGTCCTGGCTGTCAATCCCGGCCTAGCCGGGCTCAGACTGTGGCTCCTTCCGGCGCGCCGTCCCAGCTGGATTCCGACTCGCCAGGCCAGCCGTCGCGGACGCTGCAGCCAGGTGCGGGCGCCTCCGCGCCCTCCCTCCCGCCGCCCGGTAGGGCGCCCCGACTCCCAGCGGCCGAGGAACAATGAGGCGCGGGCTTCTTTAAGGGAGATACCACCGCGCCGGCGGAGCAGGGGACTGCGTCTTCCCAGATGATCGCACCCAGCCCCGCGCCGCCGCCTCGGCAACAACGCCGCCCGCAAACATGGCTCAGTGACTCCGACAAAAGGTGCAGCCTCCCTCCCGGCGGGGCGCACGCCAGGCCTCCCAGCTCAGGCCTCGCCTCCCCGCCACCGACGCAAAGCTCCGCGTTCCGAAGGTGCCCCGGGCCGGCGCGGAGGAAGATGCACCAGGCGTGTCGCCCCAGAGACCCCCGCACGCCAGCCCGAAGCTCGGTAGGTCGGAAAGGGGCGGGCAGGCCGCGGCCGGGCGCGCGCACCGCTAGGCCGCCACCTGCCGCCGAAGACCCTTCCCAGGGCCGCAGGCTGTGCGCGCCCGCCGCGGATATGGGGCGACAGAGCCCGGGCGTGAAGCGGTCTCCCGGGCCGACCACCCCTGCGGGGAGGGGCGCCAGTGGTGCGCTCCGGAGCGCGCACACCTCCGGCGACTCCGGACTCCCCACAGCCCCAGGATCCCGGAGCTGAGAGCGGAGTCCCGGGTGCGCGCCCAGTAGGCGGCGCTCGGCAGAGCGGCGCTCTACGGAAAGCCGGAGGGAGGCGGGGCCGCCGGCGTGAGGGGGTGTGTCTGCGCGCACCACGGGGGCGCGCGCCGGCCTCTGACTGGAGGCGGCGGCGGCGGAGGCGCGAGCTGCCCGATAATGGCGGCCTGCAGAGCCCATGAGAGGGAGCAGCAGCGGCGGCTACCCTGAGGTAAAGCAGGCGCGTCGGCGTGGCACGGAGGTCCTGCCGCAGAGCCACCGACCCCGCAGGCGCCTCTCCTCCCTGCAGGCCTGTCACAGACCTGTCAGCGAGTCATCGCGGGCAGGGCCCGCGCTTCAGGCCACCGTCCCCAGCTGCGGCCTCCTCTCACGCCAGGGCCACTCCCCGGGCCCCGGCGCTCCGCCCGCAGCCCCAAGGAGTGGAGGCCGCCGCGGGATCGGCTCCTGGGGTGAAGGGCCCCGGGAGGACCCCCGTAGGGTCTCCCCGGGTCGCGGCCGCGGAGGGGGAGGCCAGATACTTAGCGAGGATCGTGGCCTGAGCCGCCGTATCGGGCAGCACCTCTGGCCGCAGCTGGCCCTCCCCCGCCCCAGCAGGTGTATGGCCCGGCCGGCCGGCGTCCAGCGCTGGGTGAGCACAGCAGACAGGAGGGCCCGGGAGATGCCAGCGTAAGTCATCTCGATTAGCATGGCGTGCACCACCGCGGTGTCTTTTGATCCAGGGTTGCGAGGATTTCAAAGCCACCTTCCTTGTTCCCTATTCAGGAAGGTGCTCTTTCCCAGGGGGGGGGACTGCTTCCGAGAAGCGAGCCACCTGGAGATGCAGAGCAGTTGGCGGCCGCGCAGAGCAGACCGCCTGCCGCCTCTGATTCTCTGGCAGGAAAGCAGACACTAGGAAATAGTGGGAATTTGTAGGGTAGGTGACCAATTCGAGGAAGTGGGACGTGAAGCAGTCGTTTTCTTTATTGAATCTGCCCTGTAGGCATAGAGTAGCTGTTTCTTATTTCTCAGGTTCTACAGTCAGTCGATTTTTGTTTCCCTAGTTGTATGAGATAAATATTGTACAATCTCAGGTTACCTTCTTTGCGCATGGTGACGACCTCCAAATGAGAATTTGGGGGGTGAGGAGGTACACTTTGAACTTTTTCTATTCAAAACATGAGCATGTGTGTTGTAGGGCCTTTGCTCCTACTTTTAAAGGATTTATCAAGTTGAATTCTAAAGAACTTTGTCAGAGAGTTCCTCTTGATGTTGTAGGATAGTTTTTTTTGTTTTTGCAAAAAAAACCTAGAACTAAATAACTATTGTTAACAATAACAAAAAGGTAGTCATATTCTAAGTAGCTTTATTAAAAAAAAAAAAACAGCTCTTTTCCGCGAAGCTTATTTTCATTTATTTTGCAGGAAATAAGGGAATAACCTAAGAAACATAAAAATAAACACATGGTTTGGCTGTTTATGTCTAATAATAAAAACAACAATATTAATTCTGTAAAATGATCCGGTTCACTTTCAGTCCTAAAACAGAAACCTGGTGTTTGTATTTCTAACTGTGAGGGTTTTCTGTTTTTGCTGTTTTGTGATCTTGTATGTTGGGTTAGTCTTAAGGACAGACTGAGATTTTGCCTCCCTGTTTGTTTGTTCATGATCAGTAAAATGCTGAATTTGGGGGTTTATTGTTAACAGTCACATTTTCAAGTACTCATTGAAGAAGCAGTATAGCTTAGTGGTCAAAATAATGGATGTCTGAGCCAGATGGCCTGATTTCAAATCCCAGGTTCACCAGTTACTCACTGTTTGACTTTGGGCATTTTATTTAACCTCTCTCGGCTTTAATTTCTTCACTTCTAAAATGACCATAATGTGGGGATTAAATGAATATAATATTGTAATGTGTTTGAAACAGTCCCTAATATGTGGTAAGTGCTACCTAAATGGTAGCTCTATTATTAGAGTTAGATTTGCCCAAGGTATAGAAAATATCCTTAAGCACTACAGGTAATGAACCAGATGATAACTGAATCCCTCTGTACAAGAATAAACACAACCAGTGGGTGTACCTAATTTAAATTGAGCACTTTATTGATTTTTCCAGCAACCTCGACCTTGAAGATGGTGAGTAGCCAGCCAAAGTACGATCTAATACGGGAGGTAGGCCGAGGTAGTTACGGTGTTGTGTATGAAGCAGTCATCAGAAAGACCTCTGCACGGGTGGCAGTGAAGAAAATCCGATGCCACGCACCTGAAAATGTTGAACTAGCACTTCGTGAATTCTGGGCACTAAGCAGTATCAAGAGCCAACATCCAAATGTGATTCACCTGGAAGAATGCATCCTACAGAAAGATGGGATGGTGCAAAAGATGTCCCATGGCTCTAATTCTTCCCTTTATTTACAGGTATGTATTTTTGGATGGGAAATAGAAAAGATGTGAACGAGACATTGGTCAGCAAGAAGAGGAATGAAAGGGTCGGATGAACTTTTCCTGTTAAATGCAGATGTTTTATAGTTAGGAGTAGATAGAGATCTGCCAAGAATAGAATAGGTGTTTGCTTTAAAACAGGGTTTTATTTAAACTTGTGATGCACATACCTAAAAATAACATAAGCCACCTGTTAGGCCATGGTACTTGCCAGTCTGCATAGGAATGGGGCAAGATAGAAACTGGAGAAATGCTTGAGACTGTATTTTAATAAGTTCACTTTTTTGAAATAAATTTTTTTGGAACTAAAAACTGAAAAAAAGGAAAAACTCCCTTAACTGGTAGCGATACCCATAGGTAACTAGACATCTCTTTTATAAATCATGTGTGTAAATATAACCCTTTGCTATTTTGGAGGGTATTGTGGTTTCTTACCCAAGCAATTCCAATTAATTTTTATGAATGTTATTAATAGTGCCGGTATCAACAAATGTCCCTCCTTGGTTTAATACTGTGTGCTAAGTGCTTTAAGGAAAGTTGCTCAAAACAGTCCTATAAGGGGGGCTGGAGTTATGGCTCAGCGTTTGAGCGCTTGCCTCTAATGTTCGAGGCCCTGGGTTCGATCCTCAGCACCACATAAAAATAAATAAAATGAACATATTGGGTCCATCTACAACTAAAAAATGAATATTTTTTAAAAATCCTATAAGGTAACATTATCTTCATTACAAATGAAGACATTGAAGTTTAGAATAATGAACTTATCCACTGACATCTACCTAGCTAGTGTCAGATTGGGAGCTGAATTTAGCAGACTTTTTTATTTTTAATTTTTTTCCATATCAGAGATTGAAACCAGGGGCATTTAACCACTGAGCCACATCCCCAGCCCTTTTTATTTTTTTATTTTAAGGCAGGCTAAATTGCTTAGGACCTTGTGAAATTGCTGAGGCTGGTCACGAACTTACAATTCTCCTGCCTCAGTCTCTGGAGTTGCCGGGATTACAAGTGTGCACCACTGTGTCTTGATAACTAAAGCTTTATGCTCTCTTAACTTCCAGATTACTCTTTTGTAGCATAGTAAAATGGAAAAGCTTTTTTTTTTTTTTTTTTTTTAAAGATTGACTTCTTCTAAAGTCAAAATCCTGGGGCTGAGGCTGTGGCTCAGTGGTAGAGCGCTTGCCTAGCATGTGTGAGGCACTGGGTTTGATTCTCAGCACCACATTTAAATAAATAAATAAAATAAAGGTCCATACATCTAAAAAAATAAAATAAAGTCAAAATCTCTTAGAGCTCTCTAGTCACTGAATAGAAAAGATAGTTAAGACCTAGTTAGTTAGGCAAGGACCAGAGCAGAATTTCTTAAGGCCAGTCCCTTAGAAAAGGAAACAGCTTTCCTTGAGTGTATCTACATTCAGAATTGACCATTGGACTTTTAACATTTAAAAGTGTGTTTAATATTGGGGAATTATATTAACTAAATTATATTGTTATATAATGAGCATGTACAAATATGTAACAATGAATTCCACTATTATGTGTAATTATAATGTACCAATAAAAAACAAAAAAAAAAATATGACTTTAAAAATAAAAAATTAAAGTGTGTTTAAAACCACAAAAGCCTTTTGAATAGGAATGACAAAGAAAACAAACTGATATGTGTAATTAGAAACTTGCAAATATTGTATGGTGGACAAAATATTCTGAAGAATTTATATCGAAACTTAGCACTTTATACACTGAAGTTTTCTCAGCACAATGAATTAACACAACTGTTTGGCCTCTATTGTTTACTTTTCTAAAAGTGCTTATTATGTAAGTTGCACTGATAAAAAATGTTAGAAACATTCTTAGCACATTCCCTTTTTGTATGTGTGTGATATTGGGGATTGAATTTAGGGCTTCACAAATACTAGAAAAACCACATTTCCTCTTAAAAGTGGATAGAACTTTGCTGAACTTTGAGTTTTAGAAACTAAAAGAAAATAATCTCTTTTGGATGGAAAAGCAAAAACATTTAAACATTTGCATTAGTGCTGAATCTAGATCCAGCAACCATTATCCTAACTAGGCATCAAGGTTTTAAGATGTAAAGTAACTACCAAACTTAATTCAGTGACTTTTTTAATCTAAATTGCCTTTTTGTTTAGAAATGTCTTTTCTTTTTTGGGGGGAGTACTCTGGATTAAACCACTGAGCAATACTCCCAGCCCTTTATCTTTTCTTTTCTTTCTTTCTTTTTTTTTTTTGAGTCTGGATCTCATTAAGTTGCTTAGGGCCTCACCAAGTTGCTGAGACTAGCTTTGAACTTGTAATCCTGCCTCAGCTTCCCAAGTTACTGAGATCATAGGCATATGCCAACATGCCCAGACTCTTTCTTTTTTTTAAAGATTGATAGATCTTTTGACACTTTTTACTATCAGAATGACCTTGGACAAATAACCCAACTTTTCCAAACATCTGTTTCTTCATATGTAAAATGGTTGTAATAATTTTTACCTTCCATGGGAGTTGTCAAAATTAGAGATGAACTGGGCATGGTGGCATACACCTGGAATCCCAGTGACTCAAGAGGCTGTGGCAGAAAGATGGAAAATTCAAGGCCGTCCTCACCAACTTAATGAGACCTTGTCTCAAAATAAAAAGGGACTGGGGATGAGCCCAGTAGTAAAGTGTCCCAAGTGCCCCTGGTTCAGTCTCTAGTACCAGAAAACAAAAAAATTAGAGATGCTGCAGAAATAATACTTGGCCCATAAGAAGTACTCAGTCATAGGGACCTGTATTTCTTTTTTTTTCTTTTCTTTTTTTTTTTTTTTTTAGAGAGAGTGAGAGAGGGGGGAGAGAGAGAGAGAGAGAATTTTTAATATTTATTTTTTATTTCTCGGGGGACACAACATCTTTGTTGGTATGTGGTGCTGAGGATCGAACCCGGGGTCGCACGCACGCCAGGCGAGCGCGCTACCACTTGAGCCACATCCCCAGCCCCAGGGACCTGTATTTAAATTGTCTTTTCTTTGGCTTTATGTAGTTTACCAGACATTCATCAACACATTTAGCAAGTGCCTTCTTGACATGATCCTAGGGTTCGAGAATTATTAAATGTTTAATTAAAATTTGTAGAGTTAGGGCTAGGGTTGTGGCTTAGTAGTAGAGCACTTGCCTGGCACGAGTGAGGCACCGGGCTCCATCCTCAGCACCACATAAAAATAAATAAAAGTAGGGCTGGGGTTGTAGTTCAGCTGCAAAGCGATTGCCTAGCATGTATGAGGCATTGAGTTCAATCCTTAGCACCACATAAAAATAAACAAAGGTATTCCATCTGCAACTACAAAAGTAAATAAATAATAAATAAATAAATAGGGGCTGGGGATGTGGCTCAAGCGGTAGCGCGCTCGCCTGGCATGCGTGCCGCCCGGGTTCGATCCTCAGCACCATATACAAACAAAGATGTTGTGTCCACCGAGAACTAAAAAATAAATATTAAAAAAAAAATTCTCTCTCTCTCTCTCTCTCTCTCTCTCTCTCTCTCTCTCTCTCTCTCTCTCTCCCCTCTCTCTCACTCTCTCTATAAATAAATAAATAAATAAAGCAAGCAGATGAAGTTTAAAAAAAAATCTCATAGAGTCAATAGTCATTAGCTAGACTAGTGATTAGAAAAATTTCACAGGCAGAAAAAACTACATACGAAGGTATTAAAGCCAAAAACATGAAGCATTTAAAAGAACTGAAAGGGGGCTGGGGATGTGGCTCAAGCGGTAGCGCGCTCGCCTGGCATGCGTGCGGCCTGGGTTCGAACCTCAGCACCACATACCAACAAAGATGTTGTGTCCGCCGAGAACTAAAAAATAAATATTAAAAAAAATTTTCTCTCTCTCTCTCTAAAAAAAAAAATAAATAAAAGAACTGAAAGAAGATAGTAATTCTGTAGTGTACAAAGAGAACTAAAAGGGTCAGCAGAAGTCAGAGCATATAATGTCCCATAGCCCTGTTAAAAAGCGTAGACTATATTTTAAAAGAACAAGGAAGCCATTGAAGGAGTTTAGGCAAGAGAACCAGTGGCTACTATTCCCCACCCCATGAAAATAAGTAGGTCAGGTACAGTATTTCTGTAGTTGTAAACTAGAGAGGCCCAGCACTATTTTCTTATAGCCTGGATACTAAAAATAGTTTTTACATTTTTTAAAACTTGAGAATAAAAAAGGACAGGAAAGGAAGAAGAGAATTCATGATACTTTCCAAGTCTAAAATATTTACTGTCTGGCCTTTCTCTAAACCATTTGACTACTAGGACTCTGCATTGTTCAAAACTATTTAGGAAACCATCTGGTAAATAATAGTGTGATCTGTATCTTTCTGTTCGTTTATTTTCTGAGTCTCACTGGCAAACCTATGCAACAGGGAAAACACGTGCAAAAGAGACATCTGCAGACCAATGCAATTGTTGCTGGGGTTGGCCCTGAGGGAAGATGGTGTGGAGGGGTATTCTGTGCTCCTGCTGGCCAAAATGACAAGGAGTACCAGTAGATTTAAATGGAAAGTTGTCAACTTATTCCTCAACAGGTCTTTTCATATTTTTTCTTAAACCTATAAGTCTGAAAAGGATACCATACAACAAATGTTTTTAAAGCACTATAGTCTTTTCATAAAATGATGAGCTAGGTTATGGGTAGAGTTTAGCTCCATTGATATATCCAGAAAATGTAGGCCAATTGTACACTTCTCTAAAAATAAAGCTATGCGTAAAATGGAAGTTTTGTCTCTTGGCTTGGAGATTTAATATATATTTGTTAGGGACAAAGGGATAATTTATATATAAAGTATTCAAGTTTAAAATACATATGAGAGCACTGACCAAATAAAATATTCCTAACAGGCAAGGTGGCTCACACCTATAATCCCAGCTACTCAAGAGTCTGAGGCATAAGGATTAAAAGTTTGAGGTCTTCCTGAGCAACTTAGCAAGACACTGTTTCAAAATTTAAAAAAAAGGATGGGATGTAGCTCAGAGGTAGAGTGCCCCTGAGTTCAATCCCTAGTATCACAAAGATAGATAGATAGATAGATACATAGATAGATAGATAATCATGGAATTTCCACTTAAAACTGAAGACTTGAAGACCTAGAGGTGCAGCCCAGTGGTAGAACACTTGCCTGGCATGCATTAGGCCCTGGATTCAATACTCAGCACTGCAAAAACAAAAACTAGAGACTTATTCTTGGAATCAATTATTCTTTTCCTATAATTAAGTTGTATAACCTGTTAAATTATTGTAATCTATTTTTCCCCTTTATAGCTTGTAGAGACTTCGTTAAAAGGAGAAATTGCCTTTGATCCCAGAAGCGCCTATTATTTGTGGTTTGTGATGGATTTTTGTGACGGAGGAGATATGAATGAGTATCTGTTGTCCAGAAAACCCAATCGGAAAACTAACACCAGCTTCATGCTTCAGCTGAGCAGTGCCCTGGCTTTCTTGCATAAAAACCAGATCATCCACCGAGATCTGAAGCCGGACAACATCCTGATTTCTCAAAGCAGGTTGGATACTAGTGACTTAGAACCCACATTGAAAGTGGCTGATTTTGGCCTAAGTAAAGTTTGTTCAGCCTCTGGGCAAAACCCAGAAGAACCTGTCAGCGTAAACAAATGTTTCCTTTCCACGGCATGTGGAACGGATTTCTACATGGCTCCTGAAGTATGGGAAGGACACTACACAGCGAAAGCTGACATCTTTGCTCTGGGGATTATTATCTGGGCAATGCTGGAAAGGATCACATTCATAGACACAGAGACAAAGAAGGAACTCTTGGGGAGTTATGTAAAACAAGGAACTGAAATTGTGCCGGTTGGGGAGGCACTTTTGGAAAATCCCAAAATGGAACTTCTAATTCCTGTGAAGAAAAAGTCTATGAATGGGCGAATGAAACAACTGATTAAGGAAATGCTGGCCGCAAACCCTCAGGATCGTCCAGATGCTTTTGAACTAGAACTCAGATTAGTACAAATTGCATTTAAAGATAGCAGCTGGGAAACGTGACATATTATTTACAGATATCTTGGATGATATGCTGCTTCTGATTTAACAGTGATGCAACATTATGTGGTTGAAAAAGAATACAAAAAGCTAAACTCCACCTTCTAAGGGTTTAGATTTTATTGTGGGATTTTTTTTTTCTCATTTTTCTTAATCCAAGCTGGCCATTTTGTTAGTATGTTTTAAATGTATATTACCAATGTGGGTGTAGACTTTTTTTTTTTTTTTTTTTTTTTTTTTTTAATGATCATTGGTAGAAGTTTGGCAGGAAAATTCCCTAATAGCCAAGAAGAAAAGAGTCCAGTTTTTTGGAATATGTCTCTAAGTATTTTAGACATTCCTTGTCAGTATTAGGCATTTCCATGAAAAAAGAGGTTTGCATGCTGGTAATGCAACCTTTGAAGCTTTGTAAAGGAAACATATATGTATATATTTATGTATATGTAAGTATGTGAATGTGTGCATTTTGCATTCCATTTGAAGAAAATGCCACTTCTGTTTAAATTATTTGATAGAGGTTTGGGTTTTTGAGATTTGCTGGTGAAATTAGTGATGAAAAATAAACGAACCTTCCCTCATCTTCTTCCCCTGTCCCTCCCTCTAATGAGATCTTACCAATTTTTTTTTTGTAATGTTATTCAACTTTTTTTGAAGGCATCATTTTGGAGGGTCTAAAATTACTGATTAATCATAATTGAAATTAAGCAATCCAAAGCTGCTGAAGTATGTCTGAGCTCTCTCCAGTGCCCTGTAACTCTTAGACTTAAATTAGTCATGCAATCATATGGTAGAGGTCAGCAAGGACATTTATTCAGTCATACCTTCTTTTAGGTAACTAAGCATTCTTTTAACTAATTAAACCACTGCATTGGGACAGATCTGCCCTGGAGCATCTACAATCTGATATAAATCTGAACACGGGATTCTTTTGTTTCTAAAAGCTTTGCTATAAATGAAAAACAACACTTGATGTATTAATTTTTGGTTTCAAGACTGTCTAAGCCTCAGTATAAAGTTGAAGAAACCAAATCTCACATTGCCTACCCTGGCATGGTCTCTTGTTGAATCACTGGAGTTCCTTTCATTTTGGCACTGATACTGTTTTCTTCTCTCATTTGAGACAGTAATGGTAGTGTTGATAGATGTCTTAAATATTGGCCACCTTTATCTAAGGTGGGAAATAATACATGTACAGTTCGGCAAATGGATAAAATCCTGTGGCATCAACTACTTTTCAAATAGAAAAGTTATTGATTTTATACAATCAGTTGGTATGGTCTGTGTCAAAAACCAAGAGACCATTATTTTTTATTTATTTTTTTTTAAGAGAGAGAGAGAATTTTTTCAATATTAATTTTTTTTAGTTTTCGGCCGACACAACATCTTTGTTTGTATGTGGTGCTGAGGATCAAACCCGGGCCGCACGCATGCCAGGCGAGCGCGCTACCACTTGAGCCACATCCCCAGCCCAGAGACCATTATTCTTGAAGTTAGTTTATTTTAAATGTATGGTTGTCTTCAGTTTGTTTTCCTGTAAGTGCAGATAGTTAAAATCTAAAACAGAATGTTAGCCTTGAAGGTTAAATAAACTCTACATTGTATCTAGGTTAATCTTTATAAAGCATTAGAATCTAAAAGCCAAGCAAAATAGTATTATACTGAAATTATCAATAGTTTGCAAAGCCTTCTAAGCTTTTGAACTTCCACAACTTTTACAATACTGCTGTCATAATTTCCCCCATTTTTAATGTATTCAGAGGATAAATGAAGTAAACATCACAAAAAAAATTAGAGTGTATAAAATTCTAAATTGCAATACTTAATCTGGAATTTTCAGATTTGCACTGAAAGGTTTTATTGAAATAATGCCTCTAAAATGATGAAAAAAAAAAAGTCACAAACCTTTAACATCAATTTTAAGCTATTACGTGTAAGAATCCTTTTCGAAATTATAAATCTTGTGGAAATACACAGGAACTTTGTGATAATTGACCCTCTACATCACCAAATTAGTTTAACACAGATATGACCAAGGTGATCAAGTAATTGGAAGTAAGAAAAAGCATCATTATAATGTCTTGTCACTAACATGGCACTTCAACAGATAGCTGATGCTAGGCCAGTGCTTCATTTGCTTTTCGAATATCTATTGCTTAAAGTCACAGTTTCCTAAGGGTATAGTTTTGTGTTCCTGCCTTATTTAAAGTAGTTTTTTTTTTTTTTTTTTTTTTTTTTTTTTGGTGCTGGGTCTAACCCAAGTCCTCGAGCATGCTATGCAAGAGCTTTACCACTGAGCTACATCCTCAAGCCCAATTATAACTTATTTTGAAAGATTTTACTTGTGAAGTAAAATTCTTTCTTTCATTGGAGGTAAAAGTGTGAGGTGATCAGGAAGTTTCTTCTGGAATTTTCTCAAGTCCTTGTATTCTAAAATAGCCTGTGATACCAACCAAAATGGTAGTAAATTCTTCGTCTTTCTTTGTTCTTTCAGTCAGAGGTATTTATTAAGTACCTACTGTGTGCTTAGCACTCAAAGTTGATAAAAATTATAGTTAAAAAAAAATGGCTTTTAGCCACAGGCCTTTTCCAGCAAAAAGTAAGAAATAAAAGATGAGAGTGATGTTTGACAATTCCTGGAAATTTCCTAGAGAAAAAATGAAATTGAGAATTTGTGCACAGTGCCTTGCCCATAATAGGTACTCAATAAACAATTCTTCCTCATAGAGTCTCTTGCCATGGTTTATAGTGTTTTATGAAATTTGTCTTAATTGAAAAAAGACCAAATATTTCAAATAAGCTTATAGGCAGCTGTGTCCAGTTAAAATATAGGGTTGTACAGTTAGCTCATAGAATGTTATTTTGCACTAGTCGTCACTTAGGAAGATGGGGTTCCTGTAGATTTTTGGTGCTAAGGGATACTTTGTCATTATGATGAAGTAAGTATTAAGTGTCAGATAAATAGCACACAGAATAGTTCTTTCTGCTGGTCTGTTTTTTTTTTTCCTTGTTTTTAATTGTAAAATGTTATCAATCAAACTATTGTAGCAGCTACAAAATAATTCACCAGCATGACAAAATGGTCAAAAAATAAGTCATCAGCACTTCAGAAATGAAAGCAACTTTTGAAATTTTCTTTTAAAATTGTCAAATATATTTTATGAAGAATTTATAAAAGGGGGGAAATGATTGTAATTTATTGTTCATGACAGTTTTGGTTTTTTTTTAATAAAGTGAGTTTCAACAAAAAATTCTGCATTGCTGCTTTGGTGGCTCTGTAAGTAGTGCTATCGTGCTTTCATTCATGAGCATAAAATAGAGGGTATAAAACTTGAGGCAGTGAAGTTTCAGGCTTACCTACTAAATGATATTCTTTTAAATAGATGCTCTTGCTGAGGAAAATATTAATTATAGGAATTTCAGTATTTCAAGTTCTCTAAAATTTGCTAACTTGCTGTATTTGCCTTGTGTGCAGGAAAAGTGTACTGCTTGAGATAATTTTTTTCATTTATCCTTCTATTTTAGCTGAGTACGCATCCTAGATCCAGTGATGTGTATTAAATTAAGGATGCAATGTTTCAATCAATAATGAGGCTGAGATTTCTTTTCTATAACGAAGTCATCTGTGGCCCACTTTTTTTTTTCTTTACAGGTTTTATTATGTATGCCTGAGGATGCAGCCTACTTGGTGGTCCAAAGATCAGGAAAGTAGGCATCAGGAACTGTGGTTGCTCCTGTCACTGCCACCTGCTCCTGGTCTAGCCATTATAGATAGGAGGCTTTTGCTTTCTACCTAAAGATTAAATTTTTTAAACTGAATATTAAACTCTACATATTTGTAGTTACTAGCATTTTTGTAAGCCTTTAGAGTTTACAAGGCACTTTCAAAATGGTTTCTGCATCTTTTCATATCATATCTGACTTAAAATAGGGGCTGATTTCTTGGTGAAGAAATCAACAGTAATAACACCAGTGTCTGCGGTAGTGATAATGGTTGAACCCTAAGAAAGGGTTTTAGTGCCCAGTATCCGACTCCAGCTGGAGTTTTCTCTGAAGACAAAGCTTTATCTTCCTCACGGAAATAACCCTTGGTTGTTTTGGTTTTTTTCTTTAAGTTCAAATGTTGCTCTTTTGGTCAGCCAATCATAGCCACGCTCTAAAGTGCAGTGTAATGACAGACAGTTGGTTTGTGGTTAGATAATAACTTCTACTTAAGAAAACCTACAAAGAGGCCACACCCCTAAAAGGCAAAGTGCATCTTTTAAAGACAGTACTTTCACCTTTGCAATGAGTTTTCATTGGTTAGCCTGGAATTGTTTAAAAAAAAAAAAAAAAAAAAAGCCCTGGGCTTTTGACTTCACTCTTTCATTTCCTTCTCACCCTGGTATTTCAAGCTTAGCTTGTTTGGAGCAGAAGTTAGGCAACTTGATACTACAAAAGCTGACCTGGTCTAGCTGCGAAAGCACAGGATTTGGTGTAGCAAACCTGATGTTGAATACTAGCCTTTGCAAATACTTTCATAATTAATGTGTGTCATTGGGCAAGTCACTTCATTCTGAGGCTCAGTTCTCATATCTGCAAAATGGAAATGATGATATTTACACTTCAGAGGGTCAAATAATAAACATGAAGCGCCCAACATAGCACCTGGCACACTAAGTTCTCAAAGGGTAGCCATTGTTACTGTATTATGAATTTTTTTTCTTTTTTTATTTTTTTTTTTAAAGAGAGAGAGAGAATTTTTTTTTTTTTTTTTTTTTTTTTTTTTTTAAAAAGAAGCCTGGCATGAAGAAGGATAGAGACAGACCAGAGCCACACGGGAAGTTTTGAGCAGAGCCGATTTTTTTTTTTTAACCTTTATTTTATTTATTTATTTTTATGTGGTGCTGAGGATCGAACCCAGGGCCTCGCACATGTGACGCGAGCACTCTACCACTGAGCCACAACCCCAGCCCACTGAGCCACAACCCCAGCCCAAGAGAGAGAATTTTTTAATATTTATTTTTTTTTAGTTTTCGGCGGACACAACATCTTTGTTTTTGTATGTGGTGCTGAGGATCGAACCCGGGCGGCACGCATGCCAGGCAAGTGCGCTACCACTTGAGCCACATCCCCAGCCCCTGTATTATGAATTTGATATGATGAATGAATGGATTCCCCATTAGGCAGTCTTCAGTTGCAGCTTTGATTCTTCTCCCCTTTGAAAAAGTCCAATGAAGGTACTGCCTCCTCTCTTCAGGAAAATGTTCACCTATAATTTTAAGAGATTTATGGGTCTTGGAAGCCTGCATGGACCCTGGGGACCCTGAGCTTTAAGCTCCACTGAGTACTTCTATGCCAGAGCTCCACAGTCAAAAGAGGGCCATTTGTGAGGAGATTCTAGGGAACCTATATTGGTTTTTGATCCAGGTGCTGGTTAGACAGGTGTGTTACTTTGTGGTTTGTTTCATTTTTGTGGTATTGGGGATGGAATCAGGCTTCATGCATGCTAGACAGATACTCTACCATTGAGCTACACCCCCAGTGTATATTTTAAATAAAATTTTTATTAAAGTATAACATTTTAATCTCTTTCACCAGTTAAGTGTTGAGCTGAGAATATAGCTCAGTGGTAGAGCACTTGCCTAGAAGGTACATGAGAGGCCCTGGGTTTAATCCTCAACACCCACAAAAAACAAAAAAATGCACACTGGGGACTATCTGTGGGAATACCTGTTGCCAGAAGCAGAAGGAAAGGGCATAGACTTTGAAATCAAACTCTTTACCTTTCTAAAACTAGCTGTGTGACTTCCACGAGTTCCCTAGCCTCTCAAATCCAGTTCTCCGTGTGTTTAAATAGAGATAATACCTGCCTCCCAGCATTAGGAATCTCTGCAAGGCCAGATGTGGTGGCTCATGCCTGTAGTCCCAACAGCTCAGGAGGCTGAAGCAGGAGGATCACATGTTCAAAGCCAGCCTCAGCAACTTAGCGAGACCCTATCTCAAAAGAAAAAAACTTTAAAAAAAAATTTTTTTTAAAGGGCTGGGATGTGGCTTAGTGGTAAAGCACTCCTGAGATCAATCCCAAGTACCAAAAAAAATAATAATAATAAAAAAGGAGCTGATGTGTGTGGGATTGAATGGCAAACTCAACAAACGTCACTGCTCGTTCCCTGAGGAGGATTACTAGGAAATGACTCAAAGCTGCCCTTACTGCCAATTTGCACTGGTGATAGCAGGTTTACTTATTGGTTTGCTTATTATTTTATTATTTTTTTCTTTTTTTAATTTTAATTTGTTATGTATGACAACAGAATGCATTACAATTCAAATTACGCATATAGAGCACAATTTTTCATATCTCTGGTTTGTTTTGCTTTTTATTTAATTTAGTTTACATTTTTGCCACAATTAGTAAAGGAATATCTCTTTCTGTACTATAATGTCCTGCCTGTCACCTTGCCTTACAGCCCTCATAATTCTCAAATAACAACTTCCTAAACCCAGTTTTCTTTTCTGTTTCTATCTGCTGATCTCATGATTGGTGCTAATTCAGGATGTCTGCTGTCTTGCTGACATAGACGCCTAAGAGTCTTTTTTAAGAGAGAGTGAGAGAGGAGAGAGAGAGAAAGAGAGAGAGAGAGAGAATTTTTAATATTTATTTTTTAGTTCTCGGCAGACACAACATCTTTGTTGGTATGTGGTGCTGAGGATCGAACCCGGGCCGCACGCATGCCAGGCGAGCGCGCTACCGCTTGAGCCACATCCCCAGCCCCTAAAAGAGTCTTAATAAGTACCAAATACTAGAACACATGTCATTTCTCCTAGCTTCAGGTCAGAGGCGGGGAGAGTTGACCTGTGTGATTTCAGAGGTGACAGGAGAAGCTCAGTTGCCAGGGGAGTGGGGAGCATAGCCACAATGGCTAAACCTCTGGAAATGAGAACTAGGCTGCGGGGGATCCCAGCTCCACCGCATATTGGACATTAACCTTGGGAAGGTAAAAACAAAACAAAACACCGTGACTTTTGCTCCTGGCCCTGGATTAACAGGGCCTAGATTTCTCTTTCTGCTTTATGCAACTAAAACATTAAACACTGGGCAATTACAGTACAAGCAGTGATCCCCAGAGAATTAAATGAGGTGAGCCCCAAGATTCCCCAGGTGACTTCCTGGAGAGATCCTAGTCCTGCACAGAGGAGGAGTACCTCTAGAGTGTGGGTGTCTCCCTGAGTTGAGGAGACAGAGCTCAGGGGGACTAAGTTAGAGAATTCACGGGACAGAATATCAGAAAGAGAGAATGGGAAAGAAATGAAGCTCCGGACATTGACAAGAAGTTTTCTTCAGGGTATCAGCTGAGTACTGATCATGAGTGCTTATGAGGAAAGGATCTGACTTGAGAGCAAGAAGAATCACACGAAAGGATTAGAAAGAATAATCCTTGGAGCTCACACAGGGCCAAGAACAATTGATATCTCCAAAGCCAGAGGGAGAGCCCTTTTAATGTCTCAGTAGTGAGGCCAAGATGAAAAGCTTAAAAAAAAAAAAAAAAAAAAAAAAAGAAAAGAAAATGCCAAAAGGCCATTCTGGACCTGCCTAACAAAGTTTAAACACAATTCTTGGAAGAATAATGTTTTTTTAAGTAACTTCATGTGCCAGAATGTGCCTTCCATCACTGTGACAAAATAGTGATAATGAACTTATTCTGTAACTTAAGGACCTCCAACAAGATCCACTCTGGAAGGTTCCACCACCTCCTAGTAGGTAAGCTAGGGACCAAGCATTTAACACATGGGCCTTCAGAGGACATTCAAGATCCAAATCATAGCACTGAATAAAGCTTTAAAACATCTCTCTAAAGGAATACAAACATTCCAGTTCTCAGTAATATAAAATTCACCATGTCAGCCATCCAAATAAAAAATGTTAGACCAGATTTCCAGTCTCCTAGCCAGCATGTGAAAAGCTTTGAAGTCGCCACTCCATCCTAACAAGTAAAAAACCTAACAAACTAAAAAAAAAAAAAAAAAAATCAAAAACTTAGATCTGTCAGAGAAGCAAGGTCCCAAGATAAACTGCTGCCCCCAAAATTGAAGAGATAGGCAGATGGATACATAGAATCACAAATTACCCAACTCCAGCCTGCTCTAGCCATCCTGATCTACCTATGGGGGGGGGGGGTACCCAGAAGCACTGGTAAAGTTCACAGTCCAAGGGCACAGCCTCACCAAAAGCCTAAGAACTAACCATAATGTAGCAGCACTAACTCCATATTGGGGCTGGAGATATGGCTCAAGCGGTAGCATGCTTGCCCAGGTTCAGCACCACATACAAACAAAGATGTTGTGTCTGCCGAAAAAACTAAAAAATAAATAAAATTCTCTCTCTCTCTCTCTCTCTCTCTCTCTCTCTCTCTCTCTCTCTCTCCCCCTCTCCCTCTCTCTCTCTCTCTTTCTCTCTTTAAAAAAAAAAAAAAAACTCCATATTGAACTGACCATAATATAGCAGCATTAATTTCATATTGTTAACCCTAAAATATAGAGGCTTGCTAAAACTTCATAGCTCACCAGTAATGTCACAGAACAGAGCACAGACACCAACATAGCCTTTAAAGTAACCTATGTTCTTAAATGCAAATGGTAGGAAGCATATGGTCTGCTAATGTATAGTTTTAGATGGCTACTGAACTAATGAGGAACTTGGGGCTGGGGATATAGCTCAGTTGGTAGAGTGCTTGCTTTGCATGCACAAGGCTCTGGGTTCAATCCCCAGCACCCAAAAAAAAAAAAAAAAAAAAGAAGAAGAAGAAGAAATGAACTAATGAGGAATTGTTTGAGTTACAGGAATCTTGGGAAGTTTCAGAAGCACCAATCTGAGACAGTAGACCCTTACCACACCTGTGGTTCTGTGGTTGCAATTCAAAAGTAACTTCTTGAGCCAGGTATGATGTCACATACCTGTAATACTAGAAACTCAGGAGGTTGAAGTAGGAGTATCACAAGTACCATGCCAGTCTCAGAAATTTTGCAAGATCCTGTCTCGATATAAGAAATAAAGGGCTGGGGATGTAGCTCAGTGGTGGAATGCTTGCCTCAAATGCATAAGCCCTTGATTCAATTCCTATCACCATTGAACAAATAATGTAGAAAGCTTTTAATGGGCTTATTAGTAGAGTGGATATTTCTGAGGAAAGAAAAGCCAGGCTTGAAACTTCCCAAACTGAAAATTTGGGAGGAAAAAAGTCTAAAAAATAAAGTTCAGAATGCCCAAGAGGGGTTGGGGATTACATCAGTGGCAGAGCGCTTACCCAGCATGCGCAAGGCCCTGAGTTTGGACTTCAGCCCTAGGGGAAAAAAGGAGAAAAAAATACAAAAAAAAAAAAAAAAAAAAAAAGTCAAGGTGACAGAATGCCTAAGAATTGTGGGACAACCACAAAAAACTGTAACATGCCTGTAGTAGGGATGTCAGAAAGAGAGAGGGAACAGAAGCATTATTTGAAATAATGATGAAAATTTCTCCAAATTAATGTCAGATATTAAAAGGTAGGTTGAAAAGTTCAAATGACATCAAGCAGGATAAATTTTAAAAGTAAGAAAGCCAGCCTGCCCATATAGAGGCATTTTATATTAAAGCTTCATAAAATCAAAGACTTTTTTTAAAAAAAGATGTTTTAAAAGAAACCAGAGGAAAATAACATCTTACCTATTGAGGACCAAAGATAAGAATTACATTTGAGCCGTGGTGGCGCATGTCTGGACTCCCAGCGGCTTGGAGGCTGAGGCAGGAGGATCATAAGTTCAAAGCCAGCCTCAGCAACTTAATTAGGCACTAACTAAGCAGCTCAGTGGGAACCTGTCTCTAAATAAAAAACAGAAAAGGGCTGGATCTGGCTCAGTGGTCAAGTGCCCCTGGTTCAATCCCCCGTCCCAAAACAGCAACAAAAACAAAAATTAAATTAAATTAAAATAAAAACATCTTTCTTCTATAAACAAAAGGTGAACAAACCTGTCACCTGTAGACCTGCTTTGCAAGAAATATTTTTTTTAAAAGAGAGAGTGAGAGAGAGAGAGAGAGAGAATTTTTAATATTTATTTTTTAGTATTTGGCAGACACAACATCTTTGTTGGTATGTGGTGCTGAGGATCGAACCCGGGCCGCACGCATGCCAGGCGAGCGCGCTACCGCTTGAGCCACATCCCCAGCCCGCAAGAAATATTAAATGAAGTTCTTCAGAGAAAAATAAGATGATACAGATCAGAAACTCAGATCCACATAAAGAAAGAAACTGGGGGCTGGGGTTGTGGCTCAGCGGTAGAGCACTTGCCTAGTACTTGCGAGGCCCTGGGTTCGATCCTCAGCACCACATAAAAAAGAAATAAATAAAACAAAGATATTGTGTACAAGTAAAAGAAGTAAATATTTAAAAATGTTTAAAAAAGGAAAGAAACTGCACAGGAGAGAGTAAGTAAAGGTCTGATAAAAAAAATATTGTTTTTATTCTTCTATTTCATTCTTTTTGCAGGGTCTCACTATGTTGCCAGACTGGGCTCCAACTCACCATCCTCCAGCCTCAGCCTCCTAAGTAGCTGGAATTAGAGGTGTGCATTGCCAACCCTCACTCTTTCTTATTCTTAATTTATATAGCAGATAACAATTTGTTCAAAAAATGTTTTCAACTTTATATGCTTATGTATAAATGAAACCTGTGATGACAACAATACAAGAGGTAGGAGGAGAAAATCAGGAATATTTTGTTATTATAAGGTACTTCCACTATCCATGAAGCAGCATAGTATTATTTGAAAGTAGACTTGGATTAGTTGTAAATGTATCTTATAAACTCTAGGGTATTAAAAAAGGTAAGAAAACTGAGCCAGACAGGGAGTGAACTGGATCACACATAGTTTTGTACTGATCTACCTTCTATATTACCTATATTACCTCTGAAGTATTGGAAATCAGTATTTTATTGTGCAGTGTGTGTGTGTCTATTTATATATATTTTGGGGGGTAACAGGGATTGAACCTGGGGGCACTCAACCATTGAGCCACATCCCCAGCCCTATTTTTGTATTTTATTTTGAGACAGGGTTTCACTGAGTTGCTCAGCACCTTGTCATTGCTGAAGCTGGCTTTGAACTCACAATCCTCCTGTATCAGCCTACAGAGCCACTGGGATTACAGGCAAGCGCCACCACACCTGGCATTGTGCAGTGTATATTAAATATACCTATATTTAATATTTTCCCTCAGGACAGGAAAGTGTAAATATATACATCCATTGCATTCAGCTTTGTTTTATTTGTCATGCAGATTTAAACATAATAGACTCTATTCATGTAAATTATAAGAAATGAAAAAGTTGTAAGGATAATCATTAGTTGAAGTTTCTGGGAAACATCTTTATACATTGTGTGTACACATACATGTACTGTTTTTAAACTCGTTGATTTAGATGTCTTGATCCCTGAGTAGACTTAGATTTTAAGAATTCAATATAAAAAATTATGGAGAATTAAAATACAACCTTAAAAAATAATAAAAAGAAAGCAGGAGGGGGTGGAATGACTATGCTTTTAAAAATTTCTTTAGTTTATTCCTGTCGGAAATAACAAGTAAATGTGTATTTGTCCATTGCTAAGTATGAGGTATACAATTTTTTATGTCTATTTGTTCCAAGTGTCTTTTCGTAAGAGGAGAATAAACAATAAGGAATTACTGATCTAAAAAAAAAGGGGGGGGAGGAATATGACTCAGTGGTAGAGCATTTGCCTAACACACATAAGGCTCTGGGTTCACTCCTCAGCAACACACACACACACACACACAAGATTAAAAAAAGAAGAAGAAGGAAAACTATAACTGTATATGCTGAGAAAGGAGGAGAAATGCTCAATTTCAAATAAAATGCTCAATTAAATCACAAAGGGCAGGAAAAGTATAGAAGATAAAAATAGGAACAAAAGATAAGGACAATGAATAAAAAACAGTATCGATATGATAGGTATTAATCAAACAGTGTCAATAATCACTTTATTTTTTAAAAATATTTTCAGCTATAGATAAACACAATGCCTTTTTTTATTTATGTATTTTTATGTGGTGCTGAGAATAGAACTCAATGCCTCACACACGCCAGTCAAGCGCTCTACCATTGAGCCACAACCCCAGCTCAATAATCACTTTAAACATCAGTGATCTAAATACAGCAATAAAAAGACAGAGATTGTCAGAGCAAGAAACTTACTTTACATATGAAGACATATATAGAAGCTCAACAAATCCTACAAACAAACAAACAAAAAATCATACCAAGCAATCACTTAAAACAGTGATAAAAGAAAATCTTAAATACAGAAAATAAAAGATATATTTTGGGTAGAGGAACAAAGATATAAAATGTCAGCACATTTCTCACTAGAAACAATGCAAGCTAAGAGACAATGGAACAATGTCTAATTACCCTGAGGGGTGAAAACATCAACCTAGAATTTTAACCCGGCAAAACTGTATTCCAAAAATTATGAAGATATTATAAGGATAGCCTTAGGCCTGAGTCTAAGCAACTCCATTTTAAAACTCCAGTTTGAAACCTGCAGTCTCACCAGGCAAGCCTAACAGAGCCCTCCAGTATGGCCTTCATCCCAAACAAGTCACTTCCCCCACCCTGACAAACTCAGAGTGAAGTCTCTGGCATGTTGCTCTCACCCTGATAAGAGCAAGAAGCAAGAAAATCAGGGTGGGGACCACAAGACCAGATGTTTTAATCTCAGGATAAATGACATCACTGAGAAATTCGGAAGCTGCTAGTAGGGATTGAAAGGGTGGTCAGAAGCCCCAAAATTTAGTATAAATGATGGAGCAAATGAACAGACTTTCAGCGTCAACACTGATGCACACAAGACTGAGAGCCTGATGGGGACCTGGACTGACATCCCAACTCTTCTCATCTGCCTGATCCTCTGCCTTTGTTCTCACCATTCTCAAACTCTACTGCAGCCTCTTGACTCTGGTGAGAAAAGGACTTCTCCCTGTGACCGCCTCCTCAGCCAGCTGTCAGCTCCACCCCAGGAGAATCCTGCCTTGGTTCTGGACCTGATCACTAGGTCTGAGTGAGTGTGCATCTGCTGGACTAGAGCCTAAGGCTTGAGCCTTTAGATCTGACACTTCAGCTTAGCACATAGAGGGAATGTCTGTCAAGAGCCTGTCATGATTAAGTGTGTTTGCAGGGCTTAGAATTCATCTAGAATTGTTTGCTGTGGGTTGATTATGTCTATTGCAGTGAAATAAAGATTATCATTTTCTTATAAGAACCTATAAAGTGCGATTGTATTGAGTGATTTGAGTGAATAAAGCATTGAAAAGGGCAAAAGCACGTGGACATTCTTTATTTCTCCCCCTCAACTGCATAAGTCACACCTTTTGCCCATTGCGACAGATATAAAGGCTTCTTCAGATCTAAAGCTGAAAGAATTCATCACTAGCAGACCAGAACTATGAGAACAGTCGAAAGCAGTCTTCAGGAGAGCAAAAATGATATAGGTCTGGTCTATACAGGGGATTGAAAGCATTGGAAATTGTAAACATGTAAATATAGGGGACTTAATCTCTTTGAGAGGGGAAAAAATAATTTTTTTTTTATTATGTGGGGTTTATAATATATGCAGAATTTTGGATGTGGTGACGAAGAACCAAAGGCCAGGAGCAGGGTAAAGGAAGTCTGCTGTGTTCTGCTTCTCACACGGTATGAGGAACAGTACATTATTGTTCGAAGTAGAAGGCACACTAAAAATATGTACTGTAAACCCCAAAGCAACTACCACAACAAAACAAAAAACAGAGAGAAAGCTAATAAGCCGATAAAGGAGATAAAAAGGAATCATAAAAAATGCTCCACCCAAGGCTGGAGATTTCACTCAGTCTTAAAGTGCTTGCTTGGCATGTGTCAAGCCCCAGGTTTGATCCCCAGCATGGAAAAAAAAATTAAATTAAAAAAAAAGCTCAATGCAAAAGAAAGCAGAAAAGAGGAGCAAGAGAAAAAAGATGAGAGACTGTCCGGAGCTGCTCTGGAAATACACACCCTTAAGTCCTGAGCAAGAGATACTGAACGATTATTGTGCCCCCAAATATCTGGGCTTTACCTCCACTCAGAGGGTGAGGTGAAGCTCCAGGAGTAGGTGTCACTGGGTGGGGCAGAGCTACACTCACCTGTTCCTTTGTAATCCTACCCCTTTGTCCTTTATGGGATAGAATGTTCCATGGAACCTCCCCTGTGTGTCCCCTATATAAGAATAAAGAATTCCAGTGGCTCTCTCTTTTTCCACGGACTCCTAAGTCTCAGATTTTGAAAAGGTACTTCTGTATGATTGTGTGTTTTCTTTGCCAAGAGGAGTATTCAGATTTTGTGAACCCAGCATTAGGTCACCAGCTTAGGATAAATGGTGAAAAGACACAATTAACACAGGTGCTTCAACAACAGGATTTATTTGTTTGGGTTGTGTGTGTGTGTGTGTGGTGCTGAAGCCAGATTTAAAGTTAGGTAGTCAGTGTAGTTAGGTAAATCGGGTCTAATACCGAGTGAAATCTAAAATGGAGGCCATGCTGAGAATGACTCAGGGAAAACACAGGACAATTCATGGAATGTTAATGAAGTCCCGGAAAGGTCCTAGGCCAAAGTCCACCCTATAACAGCCCCCAACAGATTTGGAGATAGCCCATCCCAAAGAAGTGATAATGAAGTCCTTCCTGCCCAGATTACTTGTTTGGCCCACCTGTGTCCCAACCCTTCCCCCTTCATCAGCAAAACTATAAAAAGGGGAAACAACCACACTTCCACGGATTCCACCTCTTGGGTCCCCTTCTTCCTCCGGAAGAAGTCTTTTCTGCTGTCCTTTAATAAACTTCTAATTTCTCCTCTGACCTTGCCTCGGCGTGCTTCTTTGGTGTTATTCTTCAACATCGGGGAAGCAAGGACTCGTCACCGGTCAACAGCGGTATCAGTGCTGGGGATTGAACCCAGGGCCTTGTGCCTACAAGGCAAGCACTCTACCAACTGAGCTGTACCCCCATCATACCACTGGTCATCGGTGACATCCTGCTTCCCCACATGTTGAAGTTGGAACGTTAGAGAAGGGAAGCATATGAAGCAGGGAGAAGGGGGCCACAGCTGGTATCCTGGTATCCCAAGAAGCAAGGTGTTCTGCCTTTTTATATGTCCTAGGCTTCCTTTGTTCTCCTGCTTTGCCCCCTTATCTTTCTCCTTCCTGCAGACGTGACTAGGCCTAGGAATGCTCGGTGGGATGGCCAAAAGGTGGGAAATAGGTGGGCAGAAGGGGGAAGGGCAGGATGGAGTGGCCAAGGACACATTAACAACCTTACAGCTCCCTGTAGAGAGGGGAAATTCCCGGGACTGGTTGCCTTGGCAAGAGGTTGGAGCAGGGGCAGGCTCTTGATAAGATCCCTCAGGGGACAGTCTCCAACTTCCCAGACTCACTCAAAATTGGCCTCCTTGATCCGACCTGACTCTATTTACCTATCTATACTGACTGCCTGTCTAATTCTGGCTTCAACCAGCCCAACAGTAGGATTTCTGAAGGAGGCTTTGGAACACACTTTATAGAGGAACAGGAGACCACGGTCGGCCACGTGTGTGACTTCCTTGGTTACAACAACAGGTGAGCTTCCCTGGTTGCATTTGTCACACTTCAAGGCCAGGAGGCTAACACATCTTTGAGGAGGAGGGACACTTTTTGTTTAGAATTCTCTCAGACTATACCTTATGGGTCTCCCTTTGGTTAGTTCTAATTTGTAGCCTTTTGCAATCCTAAAACTGTAGTTGTAAGCAGAGCACTTTTTTGAATTCTGTGAGACCTTCTAGCAAATTATTGAACTTGAAGGTGGCCATAGGAACTGCCTGCCTTTGTAGCTAGCAGGTGTGAAGAGAGGGGGCTCTAGGATCCCTGTGCTGCTGGCTGGTGTCTGACCAAGGCCTTTCCCTCAGATTGGGCAGTTTGCTTAAATTCTTTTATAACTATTCAGCAACAAAAAGGAGCAAATGATAAGTGTATAAAAGTGGATGAATGTTTAGTGACTTTATGCTGAGGGCCATTGCCAAGTAGGAATGACGCATCGAAATTTCCTTGCCAGCGTACCCCATGTTAAATGGACTTGCCTTGGAATTTCGCTGTTGACATTGCATGTAAGGTGACCTTGCTCAAGGACCAGGGCGGATCCGGGTTTAGAGCTGATCAGGTTTGAGGAAGTATCCCGGTCCTTGGTGAATTGGGCGGCGGCAGAACTGGGATTTCCCCAGAACGTGTGTAGAGGCCGGTGTGAGTTCGGGAATAAAGAATTGCTGTTTGAATCTACAAAGCTGTGAGTGGCTCATGATCTTGTGCCCAGCCAAGACTGCGGCAACTTTATAAAATAATCTAGAACCCCCCCAAAAAACACATACTATATGACTACATTCTTATAACATTCTAGAACTAACATGACAAAGCAGATCACTGGTTGCCTGGGCATGAAGTGGTATACAATGAATTCCCAAGGATGGAATCTTTTTGGAGATGTAGAGACATTAACTGGTTTCATACATATCACAATTCACCAAACTATATACCTTAAATATGTGTATTTTTTATATTGATTACTCCTGAATAAAGTTATTTCATTTATAAAAAAAAAAGAAAAACTGAAGTCAGCATGCTCATTCACCCCTGTAATTCCAGCAACTCAGAGGGGACGTGGAGGCAGGAGGATCCAAGTTCAAAGCCAGCCTGGGCCACTTAACAAGACCCTGCCTCAAAACAAACAAAGGGCCGGGCACGTAGCTCTGTGGTAGAGAGGTACAACTGATGCCCAGGTTCCATGTCCCATTCATTAAATGAGAATTTCAGTAGGTGAAGCCCTTGCATTGATATTTTTGAAATATTAGTGATTCTAATGTGAAAACAGGGTAAAATACTGTATTTGAAACCAGGTTATTCAGACAGTGGGACAGGTAAAAAAAAGCCAAAAGGTGGTCTCTTTACAATTTCTTTCTCTCTTACCCAGCAGCAGAGAGGCCTCTGCTGTACCACCCCAAACTCCAAGCCCCACCTCCCCACAGACTCTTCCTAAGTCCTATTAGAACTCAGTGGTGCTTCAGGGAAGGCGAAGTAGCAGAGGCTCTAGGGCAGAACTTCTCAGGCTGGACCCCTGAGAAGGGGGACCCCAGGACTGTCAGCAGGCCTGCTAAAATTGTAAGCAGAAGCTTATGAATTATATGAATTTTTCCCATGGAGAAAGTCTATAACTTTTAGTAGATTTTTAAAGAACAACACCTAAAAACCACCCTGGGGGGAACAAAGGGGCCATTTGCATGAGTACTGTGGGTGCAGGGAAGGGGGCCAGTGTTGGAAAGAAGGAACATCAAAGGGACAGGAAAGCTCAGTCCCAGATCAGCCCAGCCTGGGGTTGATTGGTTTCTCCTGGGAGGAGGCAGCCATTCTCATCTATGTCTGCAAGTCAGAACACAACTACCCGGCTCTGTGGGGCCACTGGGCCCTCTCCAGCTGGCTCACAGACAAACCAGCCTGCTCCAGAGTCTTGACCTAGGTCTGCTGTTTCCACTTCATTGGGCAGGATTTCCCAATGATGCTGAGAGATAGGTGGGTCCCTTAGCACCCAGTTCTAACCACATTGACATGAGCCTATGGGATCAGATACTTGGCTATTCCAGTCTACTTAACAGGAATATCACGTGGGCTACCAGGGGCTGTTGTAGGAACAAACGAGGCAAGGCACCTAAGATAGCAGGAAACAGTTTTATTTGGCTGCAGCCAGGTTCAGAGGGCACAGCTTCTGCTGTAATCAATTAATCCCCTGAACCCCGAGTTCAGGGAGTTTCAGAGTTTTATCCCCAGCATGTAAGGGGAGGGGCTCAGAAGTTCACAGTCTGCAGAAGTTCACATAAAAGCAGCTTTTTCTTTCACTGTTTTGGGTAAGTTAACTCTTCAAGGACAACACCAGAGAAGGGGAGAGCTTCTTCTCCCCTTTCTTTCCTCCCCCTGCCAGCTGTTACCATGGGCCCAGTTGTAACTTACCTTAAAAATGTAGACATCTCTGTGAAGCCCAGCTCAAGGCCAGAGGCCTTGTTTGCACTTTTCTACAAACTACTATACTGGATACATGTTTGTGAAAAACTAGTAGGGGGGTGTCCAGCACCTGGAGTGCTGGTATCTTCTCAGCCAATGGCCAAGTAAAACAGGGCGACACGAAAATAGGAAGTTTATCTACATTGAACTCTCTTGCAGAGACTCTTTTGCTGACAGTCCTAAAATCAGCCATGGAGAAGATTCCTGGAAAGGCCCAGTTAAGACTTTTCTGTGGAGAATGGTGGTGCCACTTCAGGGCTATGAGAAGAATATATTCTTTGGGGCTAATTACAGGCTTATCTAGGCCTAGCTTTTAGCCTAGGCCCAGTCCTTATCAGGCCTCTCCAAGACAGGAACTCTAATAGGGAACCCTAAAGGGTTAAAATGGTGCAAAAGCAAATAGGGTCAATGAAACTTTTCTATATCAACTCCAGCTCTGTGAAAAGGGAGAAATTAAATCTCCTTTACGAAGTCATAATTCACTGGATGTGATGGTGCAAACCTGCAATCCCAGAGGTTCAGGAGGCTGAGACAGGAGGATCACAAGTTCAAAGTCAGTCTCAGCATTTTAGTGAAGCCCCCGGCAACTTAGTGAGACCCTGTCTCAAAAATAAAAACAGCTGGGCATGTAGCTCAGTGGTAAAGCATCCTGGGTTAACCCCTAGTGTACCACCAACCCCCCACAAAAAAAAAATTCATAATTTACCAGCCAGGCACAGTAGCCCGCGCCTGTATTCCCAGTGACTCAGGAAGCTAAAGCAGGAGGACCAAAAGTTCCAGGCCAGCCTGAGCAATTTAAGGAGACAATGTCTCAAAATTTAAAAATAAAAGGGAGCCTGGAGCTGTGGCTCAGTAAGAGAGTGCCCCTGGGTTCAATCTCACATAAATAAAAAAAGGAATGTGTATGAGAGAGAGAGAGAAAGGGAGAAATTCATAACCTTACCAGCTTTCATGAAATCCAAATATCAGAGCACATTAGGATTTAATCCTAAAATCCTTACACAGAGAATTTAAAGTCTTTAGGCTGATAGTATTCAAACATGTTTGACAGAAATAAATGCAAATTGTTTTAGGGGCTGGGAGTGTAGCTAAGGGGTAGAGGGCTTGCCTAGCATCCAGGAGCTTCGCAACCCTCAAAATAAAAAGAAATGCAAATAATCTCTGAAGGAACTCAGCTTCACCACAGGCCTCAAGTAATTCACAGATATTTCCAGGCAATATGAGCAGTTCATAACCAAACACACAAGGAAGTAAGACACCATGAGAGAAAGCAAACAAAATTGAGACATAGCAGAGACAAAGTTAAAAGATGGTAGAATTAGCAGACATGGAATATAAAATAATCTTGATTAATATACTTAAAGAAATAAAAGGAAACAAGTAAATTTCAAAAATTATCAAGTATAATTTCTGAAAATGAAAAAATATACTAATGTGAAATTGAATATTCAGTAGACAGATTAATAATTAGATCAAAATTGCTGAGGTAGCCATTAAAAAAAAAAAACAACAAAAAAAACCAGACATGGACTGGGCATGGTAGCACATGCCCATAATCCCAGCAGTTCAGGAAGCTGAGGCAGGGGGATCGCCTCAGAATTTAGTGAGGCCCTAGGCAACGCTGTCTCAAAATAAAAAATAAAGGTCTGGTGATGTGGCTCAGTGGTTAAGAGCCCCCGGATTCAATCCCTGGTATGGAAACAAAATCAAACAGACATGGGGTCTGGATGTATAACTCAGTGGTACTAGCATGTATGAGGCCCTCCCCCAGCACCACAAGGAAAAAAAAAAAAGACATAGCACTTATAACTTTCAAACTAACAGAGGGCAAAAGTCAATCCAAAAAGTTTTTTAAAGAAAAAACAGTAGAGGGCTGGGGGTGTCGTTCAGCGGTAGAGCACTAGCCTACCATGTACCATGAGGCCCTGGATTCCATCCCAGCACCAACAAAGGGATGGGACAGAGACAATTCTGACAAATATAATGCATATTACAAGATGTAAGAAATAAATAAATATACATTAATCTCTATGAGTAGGCTTTTATCCAAAGATAAATGATGTCAGACCAAACAAAAGTATGAAACTCAGCTCTATTCTGTTTATAAAAGACAGATCTAAAACATAAGAAGATAACCGGGCATGGTGGCACATGCCTATAATCCTAGCAACTGGGACTGAGACAGGAGGATCACAAGTTCAAGGCCAGCCTCAGTAACTTAAGGAGACCCTGTCTCAAAATAAAAAATAAAAGGGCTGGGGCTGGGGTTGTGGCTCAGCAGTAGAGTGCTCGCCTAGCACTTGCAGGTCCCTGGGTTCAATCCTCAGCACCACATAAAAATAAATAAATAAAATAAAGATATTGTGTTCAACTACAACTAAAAAATAAATATTAAAAAATAAATAAAAATGGCTGGGTGCCAAAACCAGATGAATTCTCAGCTGAATTCTACAAGACCTTCAAAAAAGAACTAACACCAATCCTCCTCAAATAATTCCATGAAATATAAAAGGAGGAAACCCTTCCAAAATCGTTCTATGAAGCTAGTATCACCCTGATACCAAAATCAGACGAAGACACATTAAGGAAATAAAATTTCAGACAATATCTCTTATGAACATAGATGCAAAAATTCTTAATAAAATGTTGGCAAATCGCATACAAAAACATATAAAGGCCTGGGGTTGTGGCTCAGTGGTACAGCGCTTGCCTCGCACGTGCAAGGCCTTGGGTTCAAACCTCAGCACCACATAAAAATAAATAAACAAAGTAAAAGTATTGTGTCCAACTACAACTAAAACATTAATTTAAAAAAAAAAAAATATTAAAAAATAGTGTACCAACATCAAGTGGGGTTTACCCCAAGGATACAAGTTTGGTTCAACATATGGAAATCAATAAATGTAATTCATCACATCAATAGATTTAAAGACAAGAATCACATGATTATTTCAATAGATGCAGAAAAATCATTTGACAAAAATACAGCATCTATTCATGTTCAAAACACACACACACACACAAAAAAAAAACTAGGGATAATAGGAACACACCTCAACATTGTAAAAGCTATACATGCTAAACTCAAGGCCAACATCATTCTAAATTCGAAAAATTAAAAGCATTCCCTCAAAAAACTGGAGTGAGACAGGGATGCCCTCTTTCACTACTTCTATTCAACAGAGTTCTGGAAAATCTAGCCAAAGCAACTAGACAGAAGAAAGAAATTAAAGGGATTTAAATAGGAAAAGAAGAACAAAAAGTAAAATCAAGAATCAATAAATGGGATAGTATCAAACTAAAACAGTAAAGAAAACAATCAAGAACATGAAGAGAGAGCCTACAGAATGGGAGAAAATCTTTTCCACCTGCATTAATCTCCAGGATATATAAAGAACTCAAAAAACTTAACACCAAAAAACAAATAACCCAAATCAATAAATGGACAAAGGAACTGAACAGGCACTTCACAGAAGAAGAAATACAAATGGTAAACAAATCTATGAAAAAATAAATGTTCAGAACCCAGGTTGTGGCTCAGTGGTAGAGCACTTGCCTAGCATGCGTGAGGCACTGGGTTCAATACCCAGGACCACATAAAAATAAAAATGAATAAAATAAAGGTATTGTGTTCATCTACAACTAAAATAATATTTTAAAAAAGAAAAAAATAAATGTTCAACATCACTAGCAATGAGAGAAATGCAAATTAAAACTACATTGAGATTTCATCTCAATCCATTCAGAAGGGCAATCATCAAGAATACAAGTAACAGGGCTGGGGATGTGGCTCAAGCGGTAGCGCGCTCGCCTGGCATGCGTGCGGCCCGGGTTCGATTCTCAGCACCACATACAAACAAAGATGTTGTGTCTGCCGATAACTAAAAAATAAATATTTTTTTTAAAAAAAGAATACAAGTAACAATAAATATTGGTAAGGATGTGAGGAGAAACCTTGCTGGTGGGACTGCAAATTGGTGCAACCACTCTGGGAAGCAGTGTGGAGATTCCTCAGAAACTTGGAATGGAACCACCATTTAACCCAGTTATCTCTCTCCTTGGTATATACCCAAAGGACTTAAAATCAGCATACTATAGTGATACAGCCACATCAATGTCTATAGCAGCTCAATTTACAATAGCTAAGATGTGGAACCAAACTAGGCGCCCTTCAACAGATTAAAGGATAAAGAAAATGCGGTATTTATACACAATGGAATATTACTCAGCCATAAAGAAGAATGAAATTATGGAATTTTCAGGTAAATGGCTATCATGCTAAGTGAAGTAAGCCAATCCAAAAATCCAAGAGATGAGGGCTGGGGATGTGGCTCAAGCGGTGGCGCGCTCGCCTGGCATGCGTGCAGCTCAGGTTCGATCCTTAGCACCACATACCAACAAAGATGTTGTGTCCGCCAACTAAAAAATAAATATTAAAAAAATTTTCTCTCTCCTCTCTCTCTCCTCTCTCACTCTCTCTTAAAAAAAAATACAAAAATAAAGTTAAAAAAAAATCCAAGAGATGAATATTTGCTTTGATACGTAGATGCTGACTCACAATGAGGAGGGGGTGTGGGTTCACTGGATTGGAAGGGAATGTGGGGGAAGGGAGAGGGGATGGAAATGGTAAAAGACAGTAGAACAAATTCAACATAACTTTCCTAGGTTCATATGTGAATATATGAACCAGTATAATTCCACAAGAATGGGAAGTTATACTCCATGTATGTATGATATGTCAAAATACATTCTACTCTCAAGTATAACTGAAAAGAACAACAACAACAAAAAGACCATGGTGGGGAGCAGGAGTGGTGGTGCACACCTGTAATCCCAGTGGCTAGGGAAGCTGAGGCAGGAGGATTGCAAATTCAAGGCCAGTCTCAGCAATTTAGTGGGGCTCCAAACAACTTACTGAGACCCTATCTCAAAATAAAAATTTAAAAGGGCTGGGGATGCGGCCCAGTTAAGCATCCCTGGGTTCAATCCCCACTACATACATACATACGTACATACATAAGTAAATATTTTTTAAAAGGACTAGAGTGTTGCTCAGTGGTAAAGTATTTTTAGGTTCAATTCCCAAAATGAGTACCAAAATAAGTGTATAAATAAGTTAATTAGTTAATTATAATTATTATTATCTTTTTAAAAAAGATTTTTAAAAAGTTAAAAAGAGGGCTGGGGATGTGGCTCAAGCGGTAGCGCGCTCACCTGGCATGCGTGCGGCCCGGGTTCGATCCTCAGCACCACATACCAACAAAGATGTTGTGTCCGCCGAGAACTAAGAAAAAATAAATAAATATTAAAATTCTAAAAAAAAAAAAAAGTTAAAAAGATTTATTTATTTCTATGTGGTGCTGAGGATCAAACCCAGTGCCTCACACTTGGGAGGCCAGTGCTCTACCACTGAGCCCCAGCCCCAGCCCCTATTACTATCACTATTTGAGGTGCTGGGTATCAAAAGCAGGACCTTGTCAGGCAGAGCCACTACCACTGAGCCACATCCCTGGCCCTTAGTTAATCAATAAAACAAAAAGACACATAAATTTGGAAAAAGGAATACTAGGCAAAAAGGAAAAAGAAAGAGAAGATGAGCTGGGGATGTAGCTCAGAGAAAAAAACACCTGCTTAGCACACAGGAAGCCCTGGGTTTGACCCTTCAACACCCACCTCCCCCCCCACACACACACAACAGCTACATTTAAAAAAAAATCATTTGAGAGAAAGAGGGCCATTACATGAGGATAAAAGTTCAATTCACAGAGAGAGATAGCATTTCTAAAATGTTGTACATCCAATAACATCACCTCAATATATGATAGAAATTGATTAATCTGACATAGTGGGATATTTTAACACACCTCTTACTAATTGTTGATATTTTAACATACCTCTTACTAATTGTTAGAACAAGTAAGGGACACAGAAACTTCAAATCGAATTTTAATAAGCTATCATGTTCCAACCATCTGTCTATACCTATGTCAACACAGTACTTCACTGTCTTAATTACTGTTGGCTTAAACAAATTGTCCTTAATAACATCCCTGGCATACAGCAGGTGCTTAATAAATGTCACTGACGGCAGCAGCAGCAGCAGCAGTAAATTACTTTGGTCCAGTCACTTAACCTCTGTGAGCCTCCCTCAGTTACTTCTTCCAAAAAGTGTTCATAATAATAAATTATTTTTCCAAGTTGTTTTACTAACCAAATAGAATAATGCACATGAAAACATTTCATAAAGTATGGGAACAATGTAGGAATCACTGCTCCTGCTGGTGGGCTGGCACTACCAAGCACCAAGCGTCAAGGTAAAGTGTCCATCTGAGCAGTCACTAGGTGGAACAAGAGCACCCAGGGCATGCAAAGTCATGCCATGCCAGAGCTCTGGGAGCACAGGAGAGAGACAGGGTGAAGAGGAGCCGGGAGGCTGCTTGCTGGGGCAGCCTGCCCTCTGGTGGATGAATCTAGACAATCATGGCCTTCTTATCCCAAAGGAGCTGCTAGAGACTGCGTATCTCCCTGGGGAGCAGGTAAGACACAGGCTGGGTTCTCTGAAAACAGACACTTGCAAGCTGGCAAAACTTTGCTCCATCAATCTGCTGGGGGCCTGTAAACATTGTCTGCCTGAGTGTGGAACATGAAGCCGAACGGCCTGACCTCCTTCAGCCCCCAGGTTGCCCAAGATGCCCAAGATGCTCCAGGAAGGGTGTGACCCTGGTGGGTGGATGGGGGGTGTCTCAGCCCCTGAGGTGGGTTGAGAGGAAGTGATGCTGCAGGATGTCGCAGAGGGACAGCAAGTCTACCCCTATCTATATATATGCTTTTCTCGGCTCCCTCCACCGCCTACCATATTGGGAATTGAACCCAGGGGTGCTTATCCACTGAGCCACATCCCAGCCCTTTTTATTTTTTGAGACACAGTCTTACTAAGTTGCTTAGGGCCTCCCTAAATTGCTGAGGATGACCTTGAACTTGTGATTCTCCTGCCTCAGGCTCCCAGTCACTTGGATGACAGGTCTGGGCCACCACACCTGGCCATATATTCTTTTTTATGAAGACAAAGCATCACATAAAGGTTTTTGACTCAGCTAATGCTTTTGAGATTAAGGGTTCCACTTCTGGCCTCAGTGCACTCAGTCTCTGAAGGTGCTCTGCCCTGGGAAGGGTGGGACCTGGCTGACCCTGACAGAGGTGACAGCTGCAGGCAATCCTCTGACTGCAGATGAGTCCTTAGTCCTTGATGGAGCATTGCCAGTAAAGGGTCAGATTGACTGCCTGCCACGCCACCTTTCCTCCTCCTCCTCTTCTTCTTCCTCTTAAACAATATGTTTATTTATTTAGTTATTTATTCATTTATTTTTATGTGTAGCTGAGGATCAGATCCAGGGCCTCACACGTGCTAGGCAACTGCTCCACCACTGAACCACAACCCCAGCTCCCCTCACCGTTCTTCTTAAACTTGCTCTCCTCAGGGTCCCAAGACGATGAGGATAGCTCTAGAATCATACACAGACTGAGCACGAGAGTGGAAAGGGGACTCTGCCTTCCTGTGCCTCCCTGAGGACAAGCAGGCTTCCTAGGCCCCACAGCACACTTTTCCTCATGTGTCACCAGCCAGAAAAGAAACCCGATGATCTGGGAAGGCCTTCTGGAACCTGACGCTTACATCCTCTGGTTTCTTGAGAACCACCCTCTCGAGAGACCCTCTCTGTCCTCTCCACAGGCTCTCCAGGGTCTCCCAAAAATTTATCCATTAGACAAAATTCTTGAAAATCCACGACCCACCAGGCGCTGTTCCAGACGCTTGTACCCACGGTGAAGAAAACCAAGTCCTGGCCCTGGTGGAACTCCCGTTCTAGTGGGGAAGACTTTCAGGAGGGTAAAGGCATTAGGTAATTGGGTCTGTTAGATTGTGTAAGCTAAGAAAGAAGCAGCAGGGGAAAGTGGAGCAGGGTGAAGGGACAGGGTCACCCCAGAAAGGCGCTGGCTGGATTCCTCAGAGAGTAGGCAGGCCAGCCTCTGAGGGGCAGGTTTTTTGTTTTGTTTTGTTGGTTTTGGTTTTGGCAATGCTGGGAACACAAGGAGGCCAAGTGCATTTGGACAAAAATGGGCAGTTAGTGATGAGGTCGCAGAGCTAACAGGTCACAAAAAGCCTGCAAGCCATTAAGGACTTGGGCTCCCCACCCACCCACCCACCCCAGCCCCCAGCCCCCAGCCCCCAGGACCTTGGCTTTCACTGGAGTGAAATAGGGAGCCTTTTTCAGGTTTCGACCTGAGCAGAGAAGTGGCATGGCTGACTTATATTTTTTAAAGGATGGATGCAGATGTTGCGTGGAGAAGGGATCCAGGGGAATGGGCGACTTACCAGAGGCTGGCTCAGGGAACCAGGTAAGAGGTGAGCTGCTGCGGCCCCGCCCTTTGGAGTGGACTAGAGGTGATATGAACCTGGCTGTCTTCTGCTCCAAACCAATGGATGTTGATGATGGATTAGGTGAAATATGAGAAGAAATAGTGTCAAGGATACCTCCTAAATCTGGCCTGAGCAACTGGAAGGTGTGGTAGAGGGAGGCAGCTTGGTGGGGGGGAGAAGGGATGCCACGCCCCCAATGAATCACTTCCTCCATTCACACCCCACCTGCCTTCAGTTACCACCCAGTTAATCCCATCAGGGAACCAATTAACTGATTAGGCTGAAGCTATGACCCAATCATTTCTCCTCCAAGCCTTCTTGCATTGCCTCATGCATGCGCTTTTAGGGGACACCTCATATCCATAATACTTGCTAAATTGCTGAGGCTGGCCTCACACTTGGGATCCTCCTGCTACAACCTCCCGAGTCACTAGGATTACAGGTGTGCCCCACTGCACCTGGCAGGGTATATGCAGTTTCAAACTATAAATCTTCTCCAACATTCCTCTTCTTCTACCTTAGGATTTTTTTTTAAGTTGTTGATGGAGCTTTATTTTATTTATTTATATGTGGTGCTGAGAATTAAACCCAGTGCCTCACACATCTAGGCAAGCACTCTACCACTGAGCTACAACTCCGGCCCTCGAGCTTAGGATTTTACCCAGGGAAATGCTGTCTCAACCCCATTGCCATAGATCATGTGGAATACTAGTTCCAGGCAAACAAGTGAACTATCAGAATTACTTTCAGCTGTGAGAGACACTGTGCTCTGTGTACTGAGCACTGTGCTCACCTTGGCAGCACATATATGAAAACTGGAGCCATACAGAGAAGATTAGTGTGGCCCCTGCTTAAGGATGACACACAAGTCCATGAAGAATTCCATGTTTGTGCCATTCTTGGAAGGTTATTTAAGAATTGCATGCTCTCTACAAGAAGATAAAATCAAAGCATCCAAATTGTGACTTTCATACAAAATAATCCGTGTAAGTGATCTATGCAATGAGAACAGAGAAGAGTTACACATGACATGTTGTGAGTGAGTATGCCACTAGTACGCACATCAGGAAGGAGGAAAAGTCAACAGGTATCTCCCTTCATTTAACTTAAATAATTAAAAAAAAAATTGTGGTTGTAGATGAACACAATACCTTTATTTTATTTGTTTATTTACATGTGGTACTGAGGATCAAACTCAGAGCCTCACACATGCCAGGCAAGTGCTCCACTGAGCCACAAAACCCAGCCCAACTTAAAGAAATTTTAAAGACCTAATACATTACATCCAGAACCTCTAGGGATGGGGTTATAGTTCAGTGGTAGAGCACTTGTGTAGCATGTGAGACCCTGGATCCAATCCCCAGCACTGGGGGAAAAAAAAAAAAAAAAACTAGAACCTCTAATAAGGGCACTGATGCCAGTGAATCCAGCCTGGCCCACTGTACCTTCCTTCCTCCAGGACTCCACCCCAGATCTGTGAAAGCAGGTTCTTCAAGGCAGGCGCTGGCATCTGGCTGCCAACCAGCTTCCCAGGTAAATGTTCTGTGGCCAGGAAAGAACATCTGGAACCACTGGTCTCATCTGCTTCCTTCCTATCAGACCCCAGAGCTGAGGCTCCACAGAGAAAGTGACTTGCTTTAGACCAGGAGGGAGTTAATGCCACAGGAAACGCTGGTTTCCTGCCTTCTTAAAGGAATATCTCCTGCTCTTCCAGGCCAACTTTATAATAAACCTGGAGGTAGTTGGTCAGCAGAGAGCTTACTGTGGAGGTGGGTTAGATGGTGAGACCACTGAGGCTGCCCATGTTCCATGTCATGGGCACCCTGAAGGAGGTGAGATAATTCTAGTTTGGGAAACAATGATGCTTCCCTCAGGTTGGTTTTGATTGTAAGCAACTCAACGTCAAACCAACAGGACTAGGGCAAAAGAATGTACTGGGCGGGCAGGCTGGGGTGTAGCCCAGGGAAGAGCATTTGCAGGGCACAGGACAAGGCCCTGGGTTTGGTCCCCAGCACTGCAAAAGAAAAGAAGGAGAGAGAGAATGACTTGTTCAACTGTAAGGACCACTTTGCTTCATACCTGACCTTGGTGCAGAGATGCAAATAATCAAGATTGGTTTTCTTTTTTTTTTTAATATTTTTTAATTATAGATGGACACTATATCTTTATTTTGTTTATTGTATTTATTTTTTTAATGTGGTGCTGGGGATCGAACCCAGTGCCTCACATATGCTAGGCAAATGTTCTACCACTAAGCCACCACCTCAGCTCAAGATTGCTTTTCACTCTCTCCAATTCCCAGGGCTTTTCCCTCTAGGTTGCCCCTATCCTTGGGTGGGCTCTATCCCCACGGCCTGGTATTCCTAGCTGCTGGCCCTGCAGTGTCTCAGTATTCTCAGCAAAAGTCACATTGGCTAGCCAGACCCAGTGGCACATGCCTGAAATCCCAGCGGATTACAGACTGAGGCAGAAGGATCACAAGTTCAAAGCCAGCAATTTAGTGAGGCCTTAACCAACTTAGTAAAGTGAGACCCTGCCTCAAAACAAAAAAATAAAAAAAGGCTGGGAACTTAGCTCAGTAGTAAAGCACCCCTGGTTCAAACCCTAGTACCAAAAAAAAAAAAAAAAATATTATTAACAAAAATTGATTAACGGAATTATATGGCCAATCCTTAAAGGCAATAGCAGCAAGAGAAATGCGCTAAGGTTTTGGACACTAGCCTAGGTCAAGCACCCACCCTGAGCCAGGTTACCCCATTCAGGGACTGACAGCAGAAAAAAGGTGACCAAGATCAGAGCAAGAAAACCAGAGGAAAGGTGAATAATTGCTGAATGGCTAAACCTACCCGTGTGTGCTCAGGGCTAGGAAGGGCAGAGAAGTTGACAATGACAGTGGAGAAAGTGAGAATTATAATCCAGTGGTAAATTATTTATCTCTATATGGGGCTGGGGATTGAACCCAGGGCCTTTCGTGCTGTACCACTGAGCTGCCCACCGGCCTCCTATAGTAAGGTATTAGTTATACACTGTAGAGAATTAGAGTATTAGGTGGTTTTAATGTGCACTTTAATGTGACAGACACTTTGGGGTGTCTGTCCAGCTCTCAACCTCCACCTTTTCTGGAAATTACCCTCTTAGGGTATAAAAGAATAAGCTCCCACGGCTGGGCATGGTCAATGTGATCCAACACCTCCCTAGAGGGGTCTCACCCTTGAAAGGGCCTCATCTGGCCTGTTGCACATCTGTAATCCCAGCAACTCAGGAAGCTGAAGCAGGAGGATTGTGAGTTTGAAGGCAGCCTCAGCCAATTTGAGAGGCCCTAAGCAATTTAGCAAGACACCATTTCAAAAAAATATATATAAACAGGGCTGGGGATGTGACTCAGTGGTTGAGTGCCCCTGAGTTCAATCCATGGTACCAAAAATAAATAAATAGGCTCATATATGAATAGGACCCCCAAAATAATTTATTGAGGATCCCAAGACTGGGGGTGTGGCTCAGCAGTGAAGCTCTTGCCTAGCATGTGCAAAGTCCTGGGTTCTGTCCCCAGCATGGAGTCTGGGAGGGTGGGGGAAATTGGAGGGCAGGGTGGGAAATCCCACGGGCATCTGTCATTTGGGACCCAGTGCTTGACTCTGCACTGCTTCAGCTGGGACTCTCAACTTCTGTTCTCACAGCCATCACCTTTCAACCCGAGGAAACAAACACTTCTCCAATCTCTTTCCAGTGTCCTGGAAACAAACCACTCTGCATCTGAATGTGCTGCTGCTAATGTGGGAGATGACACCTCTTGGAGTGTGAGGAAGACTGGGGTGAAGGCACTTAGTTAAGAGAAAAGTCGCATTAAGAGCCATCAAATCCTTCCTCCCCAGCAGACACAGGTAAAGGCGTAGATTCCTGCAGAGGAAGAAGCTTTCCTGGCAGTGCTACTGGTACCTTTCTTGCTTCACTTTTTTTTTTTTTTTAAAGAGAGAGTGAGAGAGGAAGGGGAGAGAGAGAGAGAGAGAGAGAGAGAGAGAGAGAGAGAGAGAGAGAGAGAGAGAATTTTTAATATTTATTTTTTAGTTCTCAGCGGACACAACATCTTTGTTGGTATGTGGTGCTGAGGATCGAACCCGGGCCGCACGCATGCGAGGCGAGCGCGCTACCGCTTGAGCCACATCCCCAGCCCTCTTGCTTCACTTTTTGTTTCAACCTGTAGTATGGTGTTTTCAATAGTGGCAAAGGATGACTGAGGGACACTCTGCACTATTAAACAATGTCTTTTACTTGTAGATTTGTAAATGAAGGCTAAGCATGATGTGGGTGAAGCATGAGGCCAGTTCTTCAAGTTTTGCTTTATAAGATGGTGAAAATTGTGATCTAAGACGGGTGGGTCCAGCATTGTGGCACACACCTGTAATCCCAGTGATTGGGGAGGCTGAGGCAGGAGGATCGAAAGTTCAAGGCCAGCCTCAGCAATGTAGCAAGACATTTCCAAAAATAAAAAGATCTAGGGATATAGCTCAGGGATAGAATAGTCTTGGATTTGATCCCCCCTACTGAAATACAAAAACATGATGTATGTGGTGCAATGTGTTGTGTGTTCATGATCATTTGTCATGAATACTCCATTTAAATGTTGAAGCATGTTGCCTAGTGGAATTACAGGGTGCCCCCGCTGCACCCAGCTTAAAACATCTTTTAATGTTGCCATTATGAAGTGCATTGGTCAAGGTGGGAGGATAGATTTCTTGTCAGCTCACTAAGAGAAACCCCATTTCTTTTCCATGTGCTCCCCTACTTTTCTTAGTAAAGCCTGGGTGTTGTTTTGTACCCACCCTATAGGCACCTTAGTAGGGGGCAGAGGTGGTGGGGGTGGAGAGAGAGGTGAGGAACATGTGGCCGCTGTGGTGTTGATGAGGAGGATGGGATCAAAGGGAGTAACCGGGGGCTGCCCTCATTTCAGTTATAGCTTCAACCCAGAGCACTTGAATTTCCACAGAGAGGACAGGGCAAGCAGGCTGCCGGCAGATAGCAACGACAGCCCTGCCTGCCCCAAAGACAGCCCGCAGGTTTCCCCTGGGATTCCAGTGCTGGGGATGTAGTTCTAGGGTGGAGGAGAAGAGTGACTGGGCCGCACTCTGGGCTCCGGGTGGGGTCTTGTTCAAATGCAGGCAAACTGGAAGAAATACTAATGAGCACCCTCCAGGCTGATTTCCTCTGTAAAAGACCTTGAGGCTCACCCGTGAGACCGCCTCCGCCTGCTCCTTTGTCCCAGAGGTGGGAAAACGGGAAGTGGGGATGAACCCGATAAAATGTATAGGAAGGTGACAGCCTTAAGGCTTTTTCAATGCCTGTTTAACGTAGATTTTGATCAATGACTTTGGTGCTGTTTTACTGAAAGCTTCAGTATTTTCCTCCAAACATTACCCAGAATTGTACTCCATAAACTCCTAAGGTGACACACCAAATGGGTTTTTCTGCTACCAGGCCCCCTCCCCCACGGCAGGATTCTCTTTTCTGTTCAAACAAAACCTACTGAGCCGGGTACCTTGTCGCACACCTGTAATCCTAGGAGTTTGAGAGGCTTGACAGGAGGATCGGGCAGATCTGCGCGTTCAAAGCCAGCCTCAGCAATTTAGGGAGGCGCTAAGCAACTCAGTGAGACCCTGTCTCTAAATAAAAAATAAAATACGGCTGGGGATGTGGCTCAGTAGTTGAGTGCTCCTGAGTTCAATCCCTGGTACCAAGATGATGATGATGATGATGATGATGATGATAGTAGTAGTAATACCTACTGCCTACTGCATGTACTCTCCCCTTCCATGATTATCTGCAGATTTTATTCTTCAAATTTTGCGAAACAAAAACCCAGAATAAAATTGTCGAAGCAGGGAATCTAGTCTGATCTCCGGTTTCAGTACAATGTTAACTTAGCATGCGAATGGTTCTGAGTTTGATCCTCAGTGCAGAGGGGTAAAAAAAAAAGGAATAATAACAGCATCCATTTCACAAAGGTTTGTAAGAAGTGATGGGAGACTGAGTGCAAAGCACTTAACAGGGTGACTAGCACATAGAAACTGTAAATGTGGTTGGTTTGGGTTTTGTGGTCCTAACACCAGGTGATGAGCTCTGTGAAAGCACAGTGTTCACTAGCAACACGGGGGTGGTCACAAGCAAAAGTTAAATGGCATCTTCTCCTGCTGTCCCTCTATTCATTCCCGTGAGTCCCAGCGGTAGGTGCCGGAGGCCTGGCTTTGCGCAGAGCCACGCCCCTTGGAGGGGACCGGCGCTGGAGCCAGGCTATTGTTGTGGCTGAGATTCTTTCCCAAAACGGAAAGCCTGAATTAGAGCGGAGCTGCTGTCTAATCTCCGTGGGTCTAAAGGAGGCCAGCCCAGCAAGGGGCCTCTGGTGGCGGGCCTCTCCCCTCTGTGGACCTCAGCTTCTCTCTAAAGTCCTCTGGAACCTTCCCCACCCCTATGCAACCCCTCCCTAGCTTGTGCCCACGCTGAGACCCTGGCTCCAGCTGTCCTCTCCTCCAGCGACCCTCCCAGACTCCCCACCCCCAACTCCTCAGAAATCCCCTCCAGGCCCAGCCCAGATCCCCTCCTCTTTGAAGCTTCCACCCGCCCCTGGCAGAACCAATTCCCTCCCTGGGTCATCCGCTTTGTTCATCTGTCTCCAGCCCCGTCGCCCGTCAATTGTGACCCCTCCCTCAGGAGGCTGCTGAGCTGCCGAGCTCCTGAGGGCAGTCACGTCTGACCCAGCTGCTGACCCTGGCGCCTCGAAGGTAGCCCTAGTGATGTGTTGCTAGCAGCTGAGAGTCAAGCTGTGAGCTGGGGGAAAAGATCCAGGCCAGGGATGCCAGGAAGGTGTGGGAGGGCCAGGGAGGGTCAGGTCCACGGACAATTCCAGGTGCAGGGTGCTTTCTCGGTCCCCACTGCTTGGCATCCGCCTACCACACCAGAGCAAAGTCCCACTGTTCCCAGTGACCTGAAAGGACCCCCAGAGAGGTTAAACTCCTGCCAGAGGCCACACAGTAGGTGAGTGGGAGGCCAGGATTAGAATCAAGGGCAGGACTGAGGTGTGAGTGGCTGTGGCCTGGTGAGGGAGGGGACACGGATCCCTCTGGGACAATGTGAGTGTGGGGTCTCAGGGCCTTCCGGACCTTTCTCATCATTCTGCTTCTCCATCCTCCTCCCTCCTAAAAGGAGCTGACTGACTCTGGCCCATTCCCAACCCACAAAGGTGCCGGGAATGAGGTCGGAAGTAGGAAGGAAACATCCCCCAGACGTGGCCTCCCCCTCATACCCCCCCACCTCCTAGTCCCAGCTCTAGGGCCGGAAGGAGCCACTTTAAGGGATCTCCCTGGGGACCCATGACCAGAGAGAGAAATGACCCTGCTCACAGCAAGTGTGGCTGCTGAGAGACAGGCAGGCCAGACAGACCGCCACCTCCTCTCAACCTGTCCCTCCTCTCCGCCCCCCAGTGACTCTTTCAGAGCACCTCCCCCAGAAGGCCCCTTCCATTTGACCTCTCCCCCAGGTCTCTGCCTGTGTGGCCCGGGGTCTGCTTGTCCCTCAGGACTTGTCCACTGGCTTTTTGGGACAGGTGCTGAGAGCAAGATTCTGGAGCCCCCCTCACCCAGCTCTGGGGGCTCCCAAGGGCAGAGTGGTGTCACTGCCCTGGGCCTGGGGGGCTCCCAGAGCAGGGCTGTCATCTCTCCTCTCTGACAGCACTCCTGAGGGTGGCCAACCACTTCTAACTCACCGAGGGAGTCACTCTGTCTGGGCAGCACCTGTAGTGCCCCCCCCCTGCTTTCTGAAGTCTAGCATCCATCCTGATCCCCAGAACAGAGCAGTGAGCCCCCACCTCCTGCTTTCCACCCAACCCGGATGCTCCTTTAAGACCAAAGGGATGGGGGTTGCCTGGTCAGACACCCGCCCCATCCTCCCGGCAGGCCAGGTTTCCTGCCATTGACAGCTTCCCAGCTGGGCCCTGCCCAGCCTCCCAGGGCTTAACCCCTTCACGCCCATACCAGGGGCTGCCGGTATGAAAAAACCACTTCACTGAATTATTTGGAGGATTAAATATTTTAATCATTGTGTGAAGTCTTTAGAAGACCTCCCAGCATGTACTAATCTCCTAGTAAAAGTTAGCTACTACTCCTTGGTGTGTGAGCTTGGGTAAGTTATTTGATCTCTCCAAGTTTCAGTCTCTTAAGCTGTAAATGGGAGAAATAATAAAACCCACTCCACAAAGTTAACAACACAATTCAGAAATGTCCTGCACAGCCAAGTGCAGTTTTAATTCCTGCAACTCTGGAAGCTGAGGGAGGAGGTTCTCAATGTTTTTGTTTGTTTGTTTGTTTTTTGTTTTGGTATTGAGGATTGAACCCAGGGGTGCTTAACCACTGAGCCACATCCCCAGCCCTTTTTTAATATTTTATTTAGAGACAGGGTCTTGCTGAGTTGCTAGGTGCCTTGCTAAATTGCTGAGACTGACTTTGAACCCATAATTCTCCTGCCTCAGCCTCAGGAGCCACTGGGATTTCAGGCATGCACCACCACGCCTGGCTGAGGATCTCAATTTTAAGATCAGCCTGGGCAATTTAGTGGGACCCTATCTCTAAATAAATAAACAAGACTGGGAATTTAGTTCTGTGCAGTGTTGAGAGCCACCAAGTCAAGATGGCGCCTGGCATTTTGCCAGAAAGAGTGGTTGAGAAGTAACGCCAGTGAGCCATTAAGATGATGATAATTAAGTTAAGCTGTGTATAATTATTAAGATAATGACTTATTGCTGTAACTGGATGATGCTAACTTGAAACAAGCTGTGTATTCAGTTGTGTATATAAACCTCTGCTGTCCGGCAATAAGGCGGCTCCTGTTACCTCCCACTACTTTTGAGTTCTCGCAGAGTTCCTGTTGAGTTCCCCTGGGGTTCTCGCAATAAAGTAGTTCCTGTTTTGAACCTACAAGTGGCTCGTGACCTCCCGGTTATTTGTGCCCAGCCAGACTGCGGCAGTGCAGAGCACCCCTGGATTCAATTCCCAGTATCACAATAAATAGATAGATAGATATAGATAGAAGTGCTAGAAGAGCCAGTCAATACTCTGGAGGCTGAGGCAGGAGGATGGCAAATTTGAGGTCAGCCTCCACAACTTAGCGAGGCCCTGTCTCAAAATAAAAAATAAAAAGGGCTGGGGATGTAGCTCAGAGTTAAAACACCCCAGGATTTGCTCCCTAGCAACCCTCAAAAAAATAATTCAAGAAGAGAGGGAGGGGAGCTAGAAGTGGGCAGGACCTCACTGGTGTTACAACTCTGGGTGCTGGAGAGTCTACCTGTTGGGGAGAAGGAGCTCCCATGAAGTTAGAACTTCTTGAGATAAGAGGCATCAGAGAAGAGCCTGTCTCAACCCTAGGAGTCCCCAAGTGGAACAAGAGGAGAATGGAAGCCAAAGGACAGAAGGTTGGCCCAGAAGCCTCCCCTGGGTGACCCTCCTGCCAAATCTTGCTGGGACACTCCACTCCCCAGCCCTGCACATCTGCAGCACTGCTGCCCTCACCCTTAGCTGTGGATTCCTGGACTCAGCCCTGAGGAAAGCAGACTTGCCACCACCAACACCCAGTCAAGAAAAAGCCTAGGCCTGACACAAAGGGGAAAATTGAACCCTGTTCTGCTTCCCTTCAATGAGAGCCACTGCTGAGGCCCAGCGGAGGGGCCCACATGAGTTGCACCCTCACTCCAGGCCTCTGGAGGGAGCCTGGGGATCAGGAGATCTTGTTTGGGGTCCTGGCAGAGTCCCAAGTTCACACTGCCTCCATGGTCAACCATTTACCCTAGCAGGGTCTGTCTGCCCATCCATAAAACAAAGGAGCTGGACTTGGTTCACTGGTCCCTTCAGCACCGAGGCTGTGATCAGGAAGGAGTTAACTGAGGCCAGGCTCTGGGTCAGAAGGGGTTAATCTGGGGAGGTGGAGGCTCTCTCAGCTTTTCCTGTGGAGAGTGAGGTTTGGCTGCCACCAAAGTTACTTCCAGTCCCTGCTGTCCCTCCTGCCCTCAGTCTGGAACTGCTCAGGGACCCTGGCAATTCAGCCTCCCCACGCAGAGGTGAGTGCATCCTGAGCCCAGGGCTGGGGTGGGCGCACACCACAGGTAGAGGGCAGGGAGGCTGGCACCTGGCCGCTGAGCCTGGAAGCTGACCCACGTCCAGAGTAAAGCCTCCAGTTGAGTTGGGACCCCTAATTCCAGGACGAGGAGAGGTAAGCAAACGAATGGATGGGACAAGGACAGACATCAGGCTTCTAGGGTTGGCTCGTCTGTGGCCAGCCATCAAAGCCAGGGAAGAGGCACCAGACATAGACTATTTTGGTCCTTGTGTTTAGGGACTTTTTATAGCTTCCCTACTCAGGGCTGGGAAGAGGAGGGGACACAGGGAACCCACAAGGTCAGGCCAGCATAGTGCCTTCCTGGGACCTTGGAATCAGACCTGCTGCCCAGTACAGTCCTTGGGAGAAGGTGGGGGACACTGCCAGCATAGCCTCGCTGCCAGACGAGCCCCATCTCTGGCTAGTCTGTTCCTTTGTTGCCTCCAGATCCAAGGTCCCCTCAGTGTCCAGCACTAATGGGTCCCTCTCTGCTGAATGAGGGATGGGGGAGTAGGAGGACAGAGGTGGGGTGTGCCGAGCCATGTGGGTGGCCCATTCTGTTAACTGCCAAGGAAACTGTCAGCTTTTGATTTACAATCGCTCCTCATCCCCCTCCCCAGCACAAGGGAGGTGGAGGAGTAAGAGCAGGGTCAGAGGTCGCGGGGTGAGAAGGGGGCAGGGACCCGGAGGGCAGACTTCTGTGAGTGTAGGTTATTAGGAAGAATTAGTGGAAGGAACTTTTTAGTGAGACAAAGGGCTCATCTCTAATGGAAATGATCTGATTTGATAGTAGCAGGAACCAAAGCTGAATCCCACAGGGAAATTCTAATAGGTGAGGGATCCTATCTGAACCAGTTCTGGACAGTAAGGCGAGAGACCTGGGTTCCAGTCCAGGCCCCTAACTCTCAGGAGAACTGGGGCAAGCCCCCTCCTCTCTAGGCCAGTTTTCTGGCCAATAAAATGGAAATGCTGGGGTTGGACAAGGGGATGTTTACAGTTTGGTTTTCTGGAATCCCCTTGGCAGGGGCACACAGTGGCTGGCAGTAGCTGGCTGACTTGACCTGGGGACCACCTCCCTCTCCTTCCTGGAGAGCCCTGCTGGGCCTGGGCAGGGCAGTTGGCTGCAATTACTGGAGGCTCCTACCCTGTGGTTATATCCCTGACCTCGGTGCTTGGGGGCGGGAAGGGTGGACCCTGCTGGAGCTGGCCTGTGACTGGGGAGTCTCCTTGTCTTGGGTTTAAAGTTGCCGATTGGGAAGAGGTATTTTTTCCGGTTAAGGCCACTTTCGGGAATTGGGCAGGGACCAGCCCCATTTCCTTTTCCAAGTGTCCTGTCTGCTGAGTTTGAGTGCATGGCCCTGTAGCCACACTGGGGCACTCTGAAAGAGGCATATATTTTTGGGTGGCCAGAGAGTCCCCATCAAATATTTCTGAGGACAGGAAGAGGAGATAGCCTGAGCCTCTGCTCCCTGGACATGGACCCACTTGATTTGGGTGGGGGAAGGGTGACTAGCTGATCCTATGCTCAGGAGTGCCAGAAGGCGGACAGGAACATCTCCCATCCTCCTCCTGACCATTTTTCTCTCCTTGCTGGTCCCAGGAAGCCTCAGCTAACTGCTCTTGGCTCCTCTGACTGTGTACGTCCAGCGGCTTATGGGGCACTGTGCTGCCCAGTTCTGCCACGATGCTCCTGGCCTCTCCCTCCACCCCATCCAGGGGACGGACCCCCAGCGCAGTGGAGAGGCTGGAGGCCGACAAAGCCAAGTACGTCAAAACACACCAGGTGATAGTGCGGCGACAGGAGCCAGCCTTGCGTGGAGCCGCAGGACCGCTCACCCCGCACCCCTGCAATGAGCTAGGGTCCGCTGCATCGCCCAGGACGCCTGGACCGGCCCGTCGGGGCAGTGGCAGGCGGCAGCCAAGGCCGGACTCCCTCATCTTCTACCGCCAGAAGCGGGACTGCAAGGCTTCCGTGAACAAAGAGAACGCCAAGGGCCAAGGGCTGGTGCGGCGCCTCTTTCTGGGCATCCCCCGGGACGCTGCCCCGAGCAGCCCGGGTCCCACCGAGCGACCCGCAGCCCCAGGGGGCTGGCCCGCGCCCCAGGATGCCCCGGAGGCGGCAGGAAAGCGAGCGCTGTGCCCCACGTGCTCGCTGCCCCTGTCCGAGAAGGAGCGTTTCTTTAACTACTGCGGCCTGGAGCGCGCGCTCGTGGAGGTGCTGGGAGCGGATCGCTTCTCCCCGCAGAGCTGGGGCGCCGACGCCAGCCCCCAGGCCGGAACCTCGCCGCCGCCGCCCGGCTCCGGGGACACCAGCGACTGGACATCCAGCGACGGGGGCGCGGCCGGCCGGGACGCTGCGGGCGGTGGCGGCGGCTCGGAGGCGGCGGGCTCGGCGCGGGACGGGCGGCCCGCGGTGTCGGTGGTGGAGCGCAACGCGCGCGTCATCCAGTGGCTCTACGGCTGCCAGCGCGCCCGCGGCCCGCCGCGCGAGTCCGAGGTGTGACGGCAGCCGCCCCCGGGGCGGCGCCCCGGGAGCTGGGAGCGCTGGCTGCACCTGGGCACCCGCGGAGACGCACTGCCTTGGACGCGCGCGGCGCCTGTGGGCGAGCCCTTCCTCTGGATCTCGCTTTACCGCTCTGAACCTTGGGGAGGCGGGACCGAACGCGCCCGAAGGCCTTCCCAGGGCAGGCTGCGGAAGGGGAGGCAGCGACCTGGTGGCTGGTGTAGGGGGTGATGATGACTGGAGTGAGATGGGAGCCAACCTACTGAATAAATCGAAACCGTTATTTAAGTGGGTCGTGGGGACAGATGTTGAAGAAGAGGGTGAGCAGTTTTGCGTGGTTAAGCGTATCCGTTTCGGAGTGTGGGTTCCAGGCTGACTGTGTGACCCTGGGCAAGCACTTAACCTCTCTGGACAAAAAGCTGCACCCCTTGGTTTTAAAAGGGAGGAGAGAGTAGTAGATAATAAAAAAAATATTTGAATAGCAAAGTGCCTGGAATATAGAAAGTGCTCAATAAACAATAGCTGCTTTGACTACTATCAAATTGGTACCAACACTAATACGATCATTTTTGCCACCGACCCCAAAGTTGATCCAAACTAGAGCTAGGAATACCCGGGGAAACGTCTGTTTCAGAAACCTGGGGTCCTATGATCCCCCCCCAAATAGTCCTCATTCCCAACGCTTTGCTGCCCCCTTGTGGTCAGTGGGTAAGAACGACTGAGACGCGAGGATCTGAAATTGTGGTCGCTACAAGGAGGGACCCTTCAAACCCGGATTTTGCCAGCCAGCAACCTTACAATCAGGTACTGCTTCCCTTTCTTTCAAGGATACACCGGTCGCATGTTTTCCTTTCAGACTCCCACTTCTAAGTCTTTGTTCACGCACTTCCTCCCTTGGCCTCGGTGTCCTTTCCCTCTCTCTACACTCATCACTCATCTCTAAAAATTTTCCTGGAAGCCTTCTAAATTCCCCAGTCGGCCTCACCTCCTCTAAGCTCCCCTCTGCGGCCCTATTTTTGTGCCCCAATTTTTCACCTTTTGTGGGACCCGCCGGTAGTGAGTTCTCTCCTTAGTGTCTGACCTTTCCATAGTAGAGGGACCACCGGCCACGTTTGTTGAACCGAATGGGGCTGAGCCAGTAATGGAGCCAGTCCCTGCTTCCTTGACCTTTTAAATTTTATTTTATTTTCTATTTTGAGACAGGGGGTCTGGCTAAGTTGCTGAGACTGGCATTGAACTTGCGATCCTCCTGCCTCAGCCTCCTAAGTGTCTGGAATTACAGGCGTGGGCCACCTGGTCATTTTACGCCAGCACTTTTGTGGGTAAAGGTGCGAGGACATCTCCAACTAGACCCCGCCTGAGAACCCCCACCCCAAAACAGCTTTTGCTTTTCCTGTGTCCTGAAAAAAACGCCGTCACACAAGGTGTAGGGCTACTTTTTTTTTTTTTTTTTTAATGGGGGCTGCGGAGGGCCGGTGCCCAGTTTGGCGGGCCGGCTAGTCACCTTTGGGCACGGCCTTCACCCTCATCTCGGCCAGTTTGTTGGTGAGGAAATCCCACTTGAAGCCGGCCGCGGGGTCCACCTCCCGAGACTCCGGGCGCTCGTTGGCCTCCTCTCCGGCCTGGTCCTGGGGCTCCGGGTCCGCATTCGGGGTGGGTTCGGCGCCCCGCAGCATGGACGCGGCCGCGGTCTGCTGCTGATGCCACCTGCTGGCGAACGCATCCCAGAATCCCGGGCCGCGCGGCTCTGCCTCGGTGGCCCCCGCCTGCGAGGTGGGCTGCGCAGCCAGAGGGCTGCAGGAGAGGGGCGGGTGAGCGACAGGAGAGAGCCGGGTCCCAAGGGGCAGGCCAGGGGTCCCAGAAAGGAATAATGGACAGAGGCGGGAACCGAGTCGAGCAGTGGGGCAGAGGGAGTCAGGAGGAGGTCACTTAGGGCCTGCGGCAAGGGGAGGCACTGGGAAGGAGGGGCCTGGTTGGGTCGGGGGTCAGAGGATTAGGCCAGGGGTCTGGTGAGAAGAGACCAGAATCCCTGGAGAGAGCGGAGTCGGGGGCTGTGAGAAGAGACCACGTGGCGGGGGGCGGGAGGACCCGGGAGCAGCCGTCAGAGGCGGCCAAGAGGAGTGAGACCCAGACGTGGGGTGGGGGCAAGGGCTTGTGGAACCCACTGGAGGGAATCGAGGTGGGACAGGGCAGAGAGGCTGGTTCTGGGATAAAGGAAAGGTGGGGCGACTAGGGACCTGGGAGAGACGGGTGGAGCGATCCTGAGGAAAGGGAAAATCCTAGACCTGAAGCTTAGGGAAGAGGGGGACTTGGGAGGTAGAGGGGAGATGTGGGGAAGGGGCTTCCTGGAAGGGGGTGAGGCTTGAAGTGGGAGCCTCAGGTCTGGGAAGAGCCTCCAGGACCAGGAGGGAGAGGGGGTGAGCTGGGGAGAGGAAAGAAAGCCCTGGGGCAGGTTGGATGGATGGGTCAGGAGGACCCTGGGGAAGAAAGGCAACCCCTGGGAGAGTGGACTGGGCTGGAGGAAAGGGCAGGCATGGAGTGGGTGCCGGTGCCAGAGCCAGAGCTGGGGGGAAAGGGGCTTGTGTCCAACCCCCTGCCCCTGAGCATCAAAGGCTTTCCAAAACAGTGATTCCCAAACTAGTGTGCCTCTCAGTCCCCTGAGATCCTCTGGCACTACCCATGCCTCCTGAATCTCAATCTGTGGAAGAGGGTTCCAGAATTTGTTGGTCACATGTTCCCTTGGAGGATGAGGGTTGTTCCGAACCACTCTCTCTTGCATGTTGCAAACACCTAGAGGACCTCTCTGTTAGGATTCTCAGGAGATGGCCTCTCCCCAGTGGTGGGGAAAGACAGCCCATAAACACCCTCCAACTTCAGTCCCAACTGCTGGTAAATTCCTGAGATCTAACCCAAACTCCCAGATACACTGTGCGAGTGTCCTGCTGAGAAAAATGGAAGCTCAGGAGCTGCCCCTCCCCAGCCCTCCGTGGTTAGAAAGAGAAAGAGATCAGAAGGAAATGACATGACAGCAGAGAGACCCCAGGCCCTACTGGAATTGCCCACTGCGCGCGCGCACACACACACACACACACACATACACACACACACACACACACACACACACACACACATACTGGTCAGCACAGGGCTCTGGTGGCAGCAGCTTGTCCTCATCTTCTTTGTTAAACAGAGATGACATTGTCAGCCAGCCTTTCACCCCAACTCCCTGAACCTGGGAAAGAGGGGCTGGGAGTCAGGGAAGGGCCCAGCTCAGCCTCCCAGGGCTCCACAGCAGCCTCCAGGAGTTCCCCAGGGTTTGGTTGGAAGAAGGGAGAACTCACCCTGCGGGCCAGCTGTGACACGGGACTGAAGGCCTCCTCAGCAGGTTCTGCTGTCTCAGACTCCACTAAAGCTGGGTTCTCCCTCTGAGACACAAAACCCCCATAGAGCATGAGAGAAGCCCCAGAAAGTGGGACCTCCCTTCTCATGACCAGCCTGGTACACACAGGCACCCCAACCCCACAGAACTTAACACACACCTGCATACCCCATACCTCCATGAAGGCACGTGGGACTGCCCACAGGTACGTACACATGTATGATAAACCCTGCAGACACCCTTGAGCACACATACCAGCCCACCCACAGACACATCTAGATGCCCCCAGAAACATGTGGGCAAGGGTATGCATGGTGATGTAGACAGACATAGCTGGCCACGAGCATGCCCCCACAGCGCCGAAGCTCTTCCCCTGTTGTGCCACAGGGCACCTGCACGACTCATGAAGTCATGCCTCACACCCTTACACATGGACAACTGCAGACAGCTGCACAAAGGCCCATCCTCAGCACACAATCCTCTCCACCTACCCATGGACACCCAGACACACACATCACGCAAGCATAAGGCTGACAGGCGTGTGCTCCAGCCCAAGCCCCAGCACCTGCAGGTACCTGGATCCAATTTGCAGTGCAGAAGCCCCATCCCAGACTTCCACACAGGCCCTACTTTGGACACCAACCTGTCTAGACATACACTTATCCACACATACCCACCCCAAAGGACTAGTTCCTGTCCCTGCCACATCTGATCTGTTTGTTTGACTGCTACTTATCACAGCTTCTAGACATAGATTTTTTTTTTTTTTGGTTCTGGGGATTGAACTCAGGGGCACTTGACCACTGAGCCACATCCCCAGCCCTATTTTGTATTTTATTTTGAGACAGGGTCTCACTGAGTTGCTTAGCCCCTTGCCATTGCTGCAGCTGGCTTTGAACTGGAGATCCTTCTGGCTCAGCCTCCTGAGCCACTGGGATTACAGGCGTGCACCATCATGCCAGGAGACCTAGAGTGTTTTTTTTTTGTTGTTGTTGTTGTTGCTGTTTTGTTTTGTTTTGGACTAGAGATTGAACCCAGATGAGTTTTACCACTGAGCCACATCCAAGCCACCCCCTTTTATTTTTTATTTTGAGACAGGATCTCACTAAGTTGATAAGGACCTTGCTAAGTTGTTGAGGCTGGTTTTGAACTTGTGTTCTTGGGATTCTCCTGATTCAGCCTCCGAGTAGCTGGGATTACAGGCATGCAGAGCCTTTTTTTTTTTTTTTAATCAGAACAAAGCATGATGTAAGTTTGGTTTTGATGTGACACTGCTACAGTGACACAGTGCTCAGAGTTCAAGTGCCACACCCCTACCCCTAGTACCAGAGGGCTCACTACCTCTCAAGGCAAGCCATCCCACTTCTGCTTAGCTCTGCTTATTAGAAAGTTGTGTCAAGGGCTGGGGATGTGGCTCAAGTGGTAGCGCACTCGCCTGGCATGCGTGCGACCCAGGTTCGATCCTCAGCACCACATACAAACAAAGATGTTGTGTCCGCCGAAAACTAAAAAAAAAAAAAATATTAAAATTCTCTTTCTCTCTCTTAAAAAATAAAATTAAATTTTAAAAAAAGAAAGTTGTGTCAAGCCACATATACTGAGTGTGGCTACTGCCTACTGGTCTTAGAAGAATTTCTTCTATGCGCAGCCCTTGGGGTCGATGGAGACAGTGGCCACTCCTCTCACAGCCACAGTTCTTCTCTCCTTTCTCAGTTTTCTTAGGTGTCCTGGCGTCTGACTGCACCATGCTGCTTGCCATCCCTGTATGTGCCTACAGTTACTGTACAAATGTGCCTCTCCCTCTCTTAGAGCCCATCTCTTGCTCCTCTTTCTGTCCCTCCTGCTGCCCTGTCCATGCCCCACCCAGCAGGCATGAAGGGTACCCACCTCCTCTGCCAGGTTCTCCTCAGATTCCCCACTCAGGGTCTGTAGCACTTTGGACTTGTAGGTTTTCCAAAAGGCCTGGTTCATAGCTGCAAGAGAAAGGAGCCTGGCACCCTGGCACAGAAGGTGGTGACTCAGTGGGCACCTATAGATCTGGCTCTGGGAACTTGGTGGGGCCAAGAGCCTGTCCCAGCAATCGCGTGACTTCATTAAAGATGCACCAACCTCCCTAATTGGCACAATGCCCAGCAGGTGAAACTGATCCAAAGGAGTCTGAGAAGGGGTTGACTTCTGTCAACTTAGTCTCTTGTCTTGACCCATATTGGCCACCAATACTAAAGACATCTCTCTGAAGAGGTCGCCTTCCTGGGTTTAGGAATATTTTAAGGTTGTCAATCTCTTGGAATGGCTTCAGACAAATTCTCTTTATTTGCATAGTCCTTAGGTTGATGACATACACTGGTGTCCCCATACCAGCTATGTCCTTGGCAGGGCCACTCTGTCCTCACTCAGCCTTCATGAACAGGAGTGGGAAGATCCTCGAACCCTGTCAGCACCTTGGGCTTACATTTCACTTCTTTGTCTGGCCTGGAAACTTATTCTTCTCCCTAGGGATGCACGTGCCCCTCTCTCTCGCTGTTTCCTGGCAACAGGTTCCAAAGAGCTGGAGCTCCTGAATTATTGCTGAGCTTCTCTGGCACCGTCCAGTGGAGTTGTCTCTAGCCAGTCTGGTAGGCACCAGGACCCAATGAATGAGGAATGGCCCTCTGGCATTCGCCCCTCCTGTGAGCCTACAACATTTAGTTATCTCTGCCCTTGCTGTAATCCCTCTCCTGGGAAGTCCAGCCCAGATTAAAGAGGCAGCAATAGGGGTCTTTCTGTGAGTATCTGTGAGAGTTAAATGACGGGAGACCCGGGTGCTGGGGTCTTTGGGTAGGAACAGCGCCTCCCCTTGGATTTGCCTGGCGGGCGGGCGGAGGACAGAGACTTAATAGAATAACTGGGAAGAGGCGAGAAGGGGTGAGGGCTTGCCAGGGGCTGCAGGTATCTCGGAAAGCCTTGTTGGAGCCGGGATCCCAAACTCAATCAGTCATCATTTATTAATTTATTCGTTTTACATGCATTATCAGTGCCTTCCAGAGATGCTTAAAGCTTAGACCCTCCACCGTAGGGTTTAAGGTGTGGGAACCAGGAAAGGATGATGGCGCCGCGCCGGGGCGCGCAGTGCAGCAGGACCCGCCCGGAACCCCACAGGCGCACGTCGCTCCCCGCCCTCCCCAGCTACCGCGGCCTCCCGCCCGTGGGAGAGCAGGCTCCGTCACGCCCGTCCGCCGCCGCCTGGGGGTGCTAAAGTCGCGGACCGTGCGAGTGACGTCATCAGAAACAGTCGGGCAGGTCCGGCCCCGCCCCCGGGCGTCTCGTGACATCATTGAGCTTTAGGGAAGCGCGTACACGTGCGGCACCCTCTCTGCTTCCGGCCTTCTTGTCCCGCTGTCACTGGCCATGGGTCGCTCCCGCCGCACAGGCGCGCACCGAGCGCACTCCTTAGCCCGCCAGATGAAGGCTAAGCGGCGGCGACCCGACCTGGATGAGATTCACCGCGAGCTGCGGCCGCAGGGTCCAGCACCGGCAAAGCCCAATCCGAACACAGAGCCCGACCCTGACCTGCCGGGGGGCGGCCTGCATCGCTGTCTGGCCTGCGGGTGAGTCGCGGCCGAGTCCAGCGTGGGGCGAGAGAGGGTCTGTTGTACTGGCTGGGAGCTGTGAGGGCCGGGCCACGCAGGATCTCCTCTCTGGACCAGTGTGTCAGCTCCTCTCCTATCCATCCCTCCAGCCCCGGAGCCTGGCGTCGGGGAATGAGCTAGGGTCAGGGAGACAGGCGTACCTGAGACGCATCACCTCTTCAGTCTTCTCACCCTCTCCTTGCAGGAGGTACTTTGTCGATTCCGCCAACCTGAAGACCCACTTCCGATCCAAAGACCACAAGAAAAGGTATGAAGGAGTAAGAAGAGTGTTGATGCGTGGGTGTGGGGCATGCAGGGCATGCTGGGCATGCACTTGGTAAGCTCCCAACTCGTGTTCTTCTTTTTCCCCAGGCTGAAGCAGCTGAGCATCGAGCCCTACAGTCAGGAAGAGGCAGAGAGGGCAGCGGGCATGGGTTCCTATATGCCACCCCGGCGACTGGCAGTGCCCACAGAAGTGTCCACTGAAGTCCCTGAGATGGACACATCTGCATGACAAGGCCTGAGGATTCAGGGCAGAGGAGCTGCCTATGGACAGCGGTGTAAGGGCTAGGCTGGGAGAGAGTGTGCCAATCTCTTTGGATTCTGGGTTTGGCCTCCTCTGGGTGCCTGTCCCCCAATAAAGGAACTGGACAAAGGGCTTACCTCTGATTCTAACTTCCAGGCCACATCTAGCTGCAAAGTCCTGCCCTATTAGGAGTCCTCAGCTACCTTCTACATACAAGGCCCAGGTGTCTACTCCTTACTTGGTCCAGCTTTGGAAGCTACATCCCTTCCCTCCTGGAGTCTTAGCATCTCACCTGGACCCCAGATGCAGTGTGAAGTGGGGGAGTAGGATAAGATTTATTCTATTCTGCTTCCAATGAGGGCAAGGACTGATTCCTAGAAAAGGAGGTTTTGAGACTACAGTCTCCTCCTGAGTCACCTACCTCCAAAGCCCAGGTGAGAGGCAGCCTGCTTTGTCATGGGGCCTGTGCTGGCGGCTGCTGTTGCCCCACCATCTTCCAGACGGCATAGCAGGAGCCGCCCAGCCCGAGGACAGCCAGCAGCGTAGCCACAACCCCAGCCAGCGGACTCCGGGGCTCTGCCTTCAGCTTCCCGGCTACCTGCATCTAGGGTGAAGGTGTAGCTGAGGGGTCGATGGAGACTTCTAGGCAGACAGAAGCAGGGACGGTGCAGCTGAGTGAGGGCAGTATGGGCACCATTGCCGCCCCAGGGAGATTCCACCCCAGTCCCTCTCGCTTCACTGCCCATCTGGGTTCTGGCTAGTCAGGCGGCAGGGAACGTGACAGCCTGGCTATTGGGGGTATCAAGGGGAACTGTTGGGAAAAAGGGGTCAGTGGTGCCTGAAACCATCAGTTAGGAGTACTTACCTGTAGTACCCGGAAGTAGCCTGGGGTCAGGCGTCGAAATCGCATGGTGGGAGCCACCGACCTCCTAGGCAGCCTGTGGGATGCTAGCAAACATGAAGACCAATGGTGTTCTTGGTACCAAGAAGTGGAAATGAGGGTACAAGGGTCTCTGACCTCCCATATGCACAAAAGCCATGCCCTCAGAGGATGCTCACCCGTGACTGGCCTGCTGCGATCTGGCAGGGGGAGGGACCGCTGGATCTTTAAATCTGGTCCCTTCCCCCACTGACTGCCATCCTGCCAGCCTTGGAAGCAGCTGTCAGGAGAGATCAGCATCAGGCCTGAGCAGCACCTCCCCCATTCACCAGGGAGGCCAGGCCAGATTGGCAGGAGTGGCCTTGGCTGCCAGTGCTCAGGAATCCCAGGCCCGGGCAGGTACTGGGCAGGTTTCCCTCAGCTCTGGTCCAGACCCTATCCCTACCTCAGATAATAGATGCCACCAATCAGGAGCAACAGGGTACATTATTAGTCTTTCTTTTAACAGCAGTACATCTTTTCTATTTGGTTTCTATATGATCAACCATATACAAATGTGCCCTCTTCCTTGGAAGGAGGGCACATTTCACCTCCTTCTTCAAGACAAAGTTCCTGCAAGGACTTCCCTATCCTCAGCTTGGGAACAATAATAAAAAGATCTGTATATATTGATTGAGCTCTCCACAGTATGTTAAAATAGTAAACTGAGGCATGTCAGTCCATGCCTGTAATCCCAGGGATTCAGGAGGCTGAGGCAGGAGGATCTTAAGTTAGAGGCCAGCCTCAGCAACTTTGTGAGGTCCTTAGCAATTTAGCAGGACCCTGTCTCAAAAACAAAAAATAAAAAGGGCTTGGGATTTAGCCCAGTGGTAAGTAAAGTGCCCCTGGGTTGAATTCCAAATACCAAAAAAAAAAGAAAGAAAAGAAATTGAACTGGGTTCTCAACCTCCGCCTGGTGCCAACTCGGGTTAAGGATTTGATGACATCAGGATGGTGGAGACAAATATGTCTACCACCCTGTACTGAAGGCTCTGTTAGAGTTTACTGGGCTCACCCAGAGTGTCCTGGGGTAGCTGTTGTATAAAGAGGCAAAAATGTTAAAGGAGGATATAGCATGGCCCTAGGGACATAGACATCACAGGGCAGGAAGACAGTAGGTAAAGGACAAAGCCAGAGAAGTGAGGGGAGGGCCACAAATTCTGAACCTACTCATTCACAAGTGGAAGGAGGCAAGGCCTGTGGGGATCTGTCCCTCTTGAAGGAAGTAGCTGCCATTCCCTTCTTGCTGATACCAAATGTGAAGGTGGGAGGGGGTCCTCAGAGCTGGCCAAGTTCCAGAGAGACTGGAGATCTTAATTTGGATATGAAATTATTCAATGAGGGCAACTAACACACATGCTACACTGCACGGGCCTTCCTTGGGTCCACTGGAATTCAGACTGTGAGCTACAGGTAGGATATCTACAGGCTTTGAAGTTCTGGGTGTCAGGGCACTAAAGATAGAGATCTTTTAAAAATTATATATATATATATACACATACACACACTCATACATACTGGGGATTGAACCTACTATCTTTCTTATCCCCTCATCCCCTCCCCTCTCCTGCTTTACTTCCCTCTGCCTAATCTAAGGTAATGCTATTCTTCTCTAGTGCCCCCCGCCCCCAATTGTGAACTAGCATCCACATATTAAAGAAAACATTCGGGGATTGGCATATTTTGCTTAGCATGATATTCTCCAACTCTATTCATTTACTGGCAAATGCCATAATTTCACTCTTCTTTAAAGCTGAGTAATATTCCATTGAGTATATATACCACATTTTTTTTGTCCATTCATCTATTGAAGGACACCTAGGTTGGTTCCATAGTTTAATTAATGTGAATTGAGCTGCTATAAACATTGACATGGCTGCATTACTGTAGTATGCTGATTCTCAGCCTTTTTAAAATCTATTTATTTGTTTTTCATTTTGTGACTGAGTCTCAGTTGTTGAAGGCCTCAGTATATTGCTGAGGCTGACCTTGAACCTGTGATCTTCCTGCCTCAACCTTGTGAGTTATAGAAATTACAGGCACATGCCATGGCAACCAAGCCCAAGATAGAGATTTTGAAGGCAGCACAGCCAGAGGCAGGCTCTAGGAAGCCCTCCAGGCCCCTTCCCACAGAATTACAGCAATAACAATTAAAATCTACCACTTGGGATAGATTTAAAACTATTTAAAGGATGTTTTCACACCTCTACTGTCTAAGTGTCCCCCCTTTAAAAGCAGAAAACAGGTACAGCTGGGTGCAGTGGTGCTGTCTTATAGCCCCAGTAGCTCAGAAGGCTGAGGCAGGAGGATCACAAGCCAGCCTCAGCAATTTAGCAAGCCCCTAAGCAACTTAGTAAGGCCCTGTCTCAAAATATATAAAGGTCTGGGGATGTGGCTCAGTAGTTAAGTGCAGCTGGGTTCAATCCCTAGTACCACTCCCCACCCCCAGAAGAAAAGAAGCAGGTACAGAGAATTGTAGAAGTTGGACTCATTTATGCTGCACCTGAGTCTGGAACTTATTCTGCTTCCAAAGTCCTAGGAGTCTCCTGGCTTGAAATGATGGTGAATACTTAGTATTAATGATGATGAATGTGTGTACCAGACATTTTTCTTACATGAAGGCTTCTATCTGGGCTTCAGAATTCAGGGGATTAAAAAAAAAGAATTAAGGGGAATTCATAAAGGGGTGGTAAAGAAATATATATCTATATATTTATTTTCACTAATCTCTAACCAAAATTTGTCATTTTTTCTTTCTTTCTTTTTTTTTTTTTTTTTTTTTTTTTTTTGGTACTGGAGATTTAGTCTAGGGGCAATAATTTACCACTAAGCTATATCCCCAGCCCTCTAAAATGGCAAAGGCTGGTGGCAAATTTGCAGTCCTCCTGTCTCAACCTCTCAAATTGCTGGGATTACAGACATGTACCTCCAAGCCTGATTTACCAATTCCTTTTATGTGGATTAAAGTAGTAACATTATCTTTGGCTTTGTCATCAATAGAAATCCCATATTTTCATATCAAATTGTAGTTACTGAAATATTTGTGTTCACAACTGTTTCACAATCATGGTAATTATTAACTCACTGTTAAACCAGATCTGATGGCACTCTCTATTTCAGACCCTTCTTTGATATAGCAGCCACTCATTGGGCACCTACCAATGATAATTGGCAGTTCAGAGACCAAATGGTGAATCCACCTGTTCTCATGCTGGTGACCCAGGCTTCTCCATTACTCTTCTGCATCCTTCACCTTGCTTCTTTCATCCTAGTGCTGGGGATTGAACCCAGAAATTTGTGCACACTAGCCAAGTGCTCTACCACTGACTTATGTCCCCAGCCCTTTTTAATTTTTTTTTTTTTTTTTTTTTTTTTTGAGGCAGGGTCTTGGTTAGTTGCCGAGGAGTGTCTTAAACTTGTGATTCTCCTGCTTCACCCTCTCGAGGAGAAGGGCTGACGGGACTATGCAACCACGCTCAATTTAAGCTTCCTGCTTTCTGCTTATAAAAGTGTTATTCTGGCCTGGCATGGTAGCATGTGCCTGTAGTCCCAGCTACCGGGGAAACTGAGGCAGGAAGATCACTTGAGTCCATCAGTTCAACATAGTGATGGATAACATAGTGAGGTTACATAGTGAGGCCCTGTCTCAAAAAAAATAAAAAATAAAATAAATAATAAGTAAAAGCCACATTCTGAGAAAGGGTCCAATTAGCCTCACCAGATGGAGAAGGGGTGCAAGATAAAGAGGGAGCTAAAAACTTCGGTTGTAAATGTTTGGGAGCTATTTACGCCGATACTCGGCAAGTACCCTCTGGAGTAGCAACTATGAAGTCCAGTTTACAGATCTGGGACTGATGCACACAAGTTAGGGTCAGCCCCAGGTCACAGCACCCCCGCACCCCCGCACCCCCCTCTTGCTTTGCTAGGTGCGTTTTGCCCCCCTTCTGGCTCCTTTTCCAGGATCCTGCGGGTGTAGGCCCCACTCCGGGACACGAAGCCCATTTGGGGCGGGACTTCAGTCCGGCTCTGAGTCGCCCGAGTCACACCCCCTGGCCGGCAGAGCCCAGGAATGCCAGAAAGGCGGGGCAGGAGGCGGACAGCTGGTGGGCCAATGGCTGCGGCGGAGCCTCACCTGCGCGGCCACGTGGGCCCAGGTATGCGGCGGCCCCGCCCCGGCCCAGCCCGGCGCCGCCCCGGGCCGCGACTTCCAGAGCGGAAATTCCTGCGCGGGCGGAGCCGGGTATGGAGCCGGTGGAGACCTGGACCCCCGGGAAGGTGGCGGCCTGGCTGCGAGGTGGGTGGGGCTGGGGCAGGAGGGGGCCCGCGGGGCGCTAACGCGGCGTCGCGTCGGCAGAAAGTCGGGCGAGGAAAAGGGCAAAACCCGCGGAGTCTGATAGTTAACAGGTGTTTATGGAGGTCTGCCGAGTCCCAGGTAGTGTGCCGGGAGGACCGGTGGCCCCGGAGGGCCTCGGGACCAGACGTGGGTCCCCCATCGCCCCTGCATACCAAGAGGCCCCAGGGCGGCAAGGCCATGAAAACCGAGGGGCCCTCTGTCGCCCCCCTCTTCCCTGTGCCCCAGGGCCCAGAGGGCTGTATTAAGCCCATTTCTCAGAAGCTGAACCTGCCGCACAGCCAGGAAGTGGTCTGCTGGCTTGAAACTGGAGCGGCCCTGGTGTCCTATCCCCCTTTTAGGCTGAGACTCCCAGGGGGAGAAGCAGAAGCCCCAGCCAGACCGAAGTGGGTGACACAGTCCCACTCTGGGGGCTCCCATTCCAGGGAGAGGCTCCCTAGGCCCAGTGAGCCACAAAGTGCAGACAGACCCAGTGAGAGCCTTCTGTGGGGGCCGCTGGAGTGGGCGGTGAGTCAGGACACCCCTCCCAGGGGAGGCAGCCTGAGTGGCCTGGGGACAGGCTCAGGGTGAGCAGCCCACTCAGGACTGGAGCCGGCACTGCCAAACTGGGTTTCAGGCCAGCTCCACCATTCACTGGCTCTGTGACCATAGGTCTTAGTTTCTCTGTCCATGAAGTGGACAAAATGAGATAGTCATGGCATGGCTAGCTAGCACTTGTAACTCAGTTCTGGGGTCTGCTGGGAGGCAGGTGGTCCAACACATTCACTGTGAAGTTGTTCAAGGATCCATAGCCAGGGAGCCACAGATTCATGAACTCTTAATGCCACTGTGGGCACGAGGGAGCGCTGTTGACCACACACCCAAATTCCCCAATGAAAGCCTGGCTCCCACAGGGTGGAATTCCTCCAAAGAGTGAGCAAGCTGCTTATTCGCCCTTGTGTCAGTTTTCCCATCTGTTTAATGGGTATGACTATAGTCCCCACCTCCTAGAAATGAGGCAGAGGTCAAATGTGTCAATATATGTAAAGCCCATAAAACTTTTCCTAGCACTAAGTAAGCGCTCAAGAGAGAGTTTTCTTATTTTTGAGTGTCTGCCTTGTGTCAGAAATAGGCTGGAGATTAGGGATGAATGGTTATTTAAGGCCTGGTCTTTGAAGGACCAATGATAGAAAAGACTGATGTTCAAGTACCAGGGTGTGTGGAGGCTCAGGGGACAGTGGGATCAAGAGGAGAGGCTTCCCCACCCAACCTGGGGAGCTGTGGAAGGTATTTGGGGTGCTGTAAGCAAAAGGATATGATGGAACTGGAAGAGCAATTCAGGCAGAAGGAACAGAGCATGTGGGGACCCTGAGGCTAAAGAGTTTTCCAAGGAATTGGTGCTCTGGATCTGAAGTGTTGAGTTGGAGGAGTTGTGCCACAATCCTGGAAGGACAGGTGGCAGCCTAATCATGCAGAGCCTTGTAAATCATGGTAGAGTCTGGCAGTAATAATATGATGGCTACTATTTACTGCTCATCTACCACAAACCATGGAATGGACCAAGTGTTTGACATATATCATGTCATTTAATACACATGTGGTTAGAAGGTAGGTACTTTTGTGTTCCCATTTTACACGTGAAGAAACTGAGGCACGGAGCACTCATTAATTGCTCAAGGGCTAGCTCTTGGATTTCCCTGACTCCGAGTCCCTTGCTTTCATCCTCTATATTAGTAGTGTTCAGTCTTAGGGGAACATCAGAGTCACCTGCAGGATTTGTTAAGCACAAACCGTTGGGTCTAGCCCTGAGTGTCTGCTCCAGTAGTTCGGGGCTGAGACCTGGGAATTTGCTTTCCTAACAGGTTCCCCAGTGAGGCAGCTGCTGCTGGTCCAAGGACCACCTTTGAAAGCCACTGCCCATACAGTCCTCAGCTACTCAGTGGCCTCAGGTGTGAAATGGACAGAACACAGACTGAGTCTTAGGGTGTCATTGGGGACAGATGGGAGGGAAAAGAGGTCGCTGGAGTGAAGAACTGGCTGAAAGGTCGTGACCCCTGTTTCCCCTCCTGCCAACCCTTGCTCTGCCGCAGGCCTAGATGATTCCCTGCAGGACTATCCCTTTGAAGACTGGGAGCTGCCTGGCAAATACCTGCTCCAGCTCTGTCCCCGCAGCCTAGAGGCTCTGACCGTGTGGCCTCTGGGCCATCAGGAGCTCATTCTGGATGGGGTGGAACAGCTCCAGGCCCTGGTGAGCGAACTATGGCCACACTGATGGCAGGTCTGCCAACTGAGGGGGCGGGCTACTGCCGCAGCAGTGACCTGGCCCTTTCTGGCACAGAGCTCTGGGCTGCTGACAGAGAACCTGCAGACCCTGACAGAGCGGCTGCTGGAGGGGACCCAGGCCCTCCAGAGCTTAGTCCAAGGCCGCCTGGGGGACTGTGCTGAGACCCCTGCGATTGTGCTCAGCGCAGCTGTGGAGCTGGTGCGTGACGCCCGTGTGCTCCTCTTCTGGCTCAACAGGTACCCGGGTTGGGGTGACTGGTAAGGGGACCCTTCCTTGGCTTGCTCCAGGACCTGGGAGAGAAGAACAGGCTGGCTCTTGTTCAGACATGGCAGAGCAGTTAGCCTGTCTGGGCAGGGGCGCTGACCACCTGGGTTCCCATCCTGCCCCCTTGTTATCACAACAGTCTTTTTTTTTTTTTTTTTTTTTTTTTTAGAAAGAGGGAGAGAGAGAATTTTAATATTTATTTTTTAGTTATTGGCAGACACAACATCTTTTGTTTGTATGTGGTGCTGAGGATCGAACCCAGGCCGCACGCATGCCAGGCGAGCACGCTACCGCTTGAGCCACATCTCCAGCCCACAACAGTCTTATCAACAGCCATTAAATGGAGAGTTCCCTGTCCCCTTCAATAGCTGCTGCTGCTTGTCCTGTGGGTCCCATCTCAAATGTCACCTCCTCTGGAACTCTTTCCCTGTCAGTCATTCTCAGAGCTCTACATCTCGGGCACTCATTGCAGTCAGAGTTAAGTCATTATTGACATAACGACAGGTTTACTGTCTGTCTCCCCAGTGCCTAGAACAGAGCCTGGTACCTAATAGCTACATGACAAATAAGTCCTGTGCTGACCTCTCTGGATATATCAGTTATCTCCTTTATTCCAAAGCAACACTCATCAGGGCAGGAGCTGTGTATGCTCCCAAAGTCTCAGATGAGAAATTGGCTCCAAGTGGCCCAGCACTGCCCCTGAGCCCCTGTGCCATTCTTCCCCTGCCAGGTACCTCTTCTCCCACTTAAATGACTTCTCAGCCTGCCAGGAGATCGGGGCCTTGTGCGGGGAGCTGAGCCAGGTCTTGCAGGAGGTAGGAGGACATGGGCCAGGCTTGGCCCAGCCCCGAGACCAGACCAGGCTGGAGCTTTTTATAACCTGTGAATCAGACCAGATTGGGTGTGAGAGCTGGGGCAAGAGCGCAGGAGAAGAGGAGGCTCTGCCACTGGGTATGGGGCAGCAGGAGTATGGGGGTCTCCTTGCTGGCAGAGAAGCTCAGGGCTCTTAAAGCTCAGGAGGTGGTGGTAGGGGGAGAATGTTTGGTGACTTTTGGGGGCCTGGTGTCAGGGGGATGAGACCTTGGGGTTGAGATTTTGAGGCCCTATAGGTCTGGGAAGAAGGCCAGAATAGGGGAAGCCGGGAGGGACCTGCCCATGTCCTCAGGAGAAGGCAGTCCCCCTCCCCCATGACCCTTACACTCCTCTCTCTGCTTCTAGGACTTCCCAGAGGCCGAGAAGGAAAGGAGAGTCTTGAGGATCGTGAGTCTGTGGGGTGCTTGTGGAGTGCGGAGGGAGAAGGGTGGGCTGGGATCAGGCTCAGCCTCACAACCTGCTCCCTTCCCCAGTGCAGCCAAGTGGCCGAGATCTGCCGCAGCATCCTGAGCTGTAGCCCAGAAGAGCTGCTGGAGCAGAGGGCTGTGCTGGAGCAGGTGCAGCTGGAAGAGCCTTCGGTGAGCCCTGCCCTGTCACCTGTCACTTCTGAGCCCTTGACACTTTGGGCCCTGAAATGGGGTCTAGGATCCCCAGCCTCCTATACTGGTAGCTGGAAACCTATCAGGTACAGATGTTAAAACAGAGGTCCAGACAACCTACCTGGGATCTCACCATCATCCAGCACCTTCCCCAGTCCTGAGGGGCTGCATGGCATGGTCTCAGGTGGCATATTCCTGTGTTCTGTGACACAGACCTGGCAGAGGCTCAGGGGCAGGTTAGGATAGAGGGGAGAGGACATGAACTTTTCTGCTTTAATCCTAACCAGTTGGGAAAATCAGAGCCCCCAGCCCTGCCCCTCTCCCACCCCATCCCTCTCTCTCCCTTCAAGAAAGTTGCCGAGAATCTAGTACCTCAGAAAGCAGTGACCCCAGCTTCCTCCTGGCCCTTTATCAGAGGGTAAAACAAGACCAGAGAGGAGCAACAAGCCCAAAGTGACACAGCAAGTTGGAGCAGTATGCTCTTGGGGCCAGCTCTGTCCCCAGTTCCCCCCACCTTAGAATCAAGCCCTCAATGACCATAGCCTCTGCCTCTTCAGGGTGTGGAAATCTACACCACCAGTAACTGCTTGCACTTTGTGTCCCGAGTGTGCGCCCAGGTGAGAGCACCCCCACCCTGCCAGCTACCCAGCCCTGAGGCCTCTCACCTGCGGCCACGCCAGCTCCAGGCCCCAGGAAAGCTCACTCCTGGGTCCCCATCTCCATTCCAGGTCCCCACTGACTCCTGCCAGCAGGTCCTGCCTGGAGATGAGGTTGTTCAGATCAACGAGCAGGTGGTGGTGAGCGAGGGGAGGGGGCTGTGTGGAGGGGAGGGGGCTAGTGAGGAAACCCAGGGCTGGTGGGGGAGCAGTGGGGGTGCTGTCCCTTGAGGGGAGCAGGGTTGTGGGAGTTGCTTTCTGCACGATGACCCAGCTCTGGAAGGTCAGGACTGGATCCTAGGTGACAGCCCCACCCACTTTTCAGCTGATCCTTCCCCAGGCGGTCTCCCCTGCCTCTGAGGAGCCACCAAGGTAAAGGGCTCCTGGTGGCTTCCTGGAGGCTTCGTGAGGTGAGGCAGAAGCAGGAAGCTCACAGCTCCAAGCGTGAAGGCAGGGGTTGTTGGGCTGCATCAGAGCTCCTGCCCAGCTTGATGCCAACCCAGTGCCTCTGCCCCTCCCTGCACCCCTGTCCCCTAGGTGGGCTGGCCCCACAAGAACATGCTGAGGGAGCTGCTACGGGAGCCAGCCGGGGTCAGCTTGGTCCTGAAGAAGATCCCTGTGCCGGAGACACCCCCCCAGGTACCTGTCCCCATCCACCCCCACCTGCTTTCAGACTCCTATTGTCAGCCTCAGCCTGGTCACCCTGTTTCTGGTTGTTCCCCAGACGCCTTTGGACTCCCCACACCTGAGAAGCCAGTCGCTGGCTCTGGCCCCACTGTCTCCCAGGTAACAGAACTGCCCTGGGTGTGTCTTCGTGGGGGGACCATAGACGCATCTCATCTCCCCTTGCTCTCCCCAGAGTCCCATCTGAAGATGTCTTTGCCTTTGACCTGACTTCAGACTCAAGTCCGGAGCCCACCACTGCCTGGACAGGTAGTTTCAAACCCCACCAGGTAGTGGATGCCCCTGGCAAGGTGTCCAAGTGCCTGACTCTGACCCTAGACGCTGACACCCTGACAGATTCTACCTCCCTTGACCCTGAGCCCCTGCCCAGCCCCCCTGCACTCCCAGCAGGAATAGCAGAGACTCCAGGCCCCTCGGGACACCCTGACAAGGTGAGCTCAGCGGATCTGCAAGGAGGGATGTGGGCTGAGGGCCTAGACCCTTTTCTAACCCCTATATGGTCCTTCTAGAGTCCTGTCCTTGGTCGGAAGAAATCAAAAGGTACGAGTGTCCCTGACTGGGTGGCATATTGTATCCCTGAAATGAGGAGCTCTTGAAACCTTTGCAGAGCTGGGCAAGACCTCCCCTCATGCTTCCCACCCAGCCTGTCCTGGAAACAGCTCTTTTCTGGGGTCACACAGACCCGTGCTCCCAGCCCAGACCTCTGTGCCTTTGAACAAATGGCTTATTCTCTGATTTCCAGTTTCCTCATCTCTAAAATGGAGAGTCGTCCCCACCCCAGCAGAATTGTGCCCCCAAAGTGTGGGTTCATATGTCTCAGGATGCTCATGGCGGGCAAGGGAACCAGTTTGGGGGCTGGAATTCTTTGCCAGCCCCTCACCACCTGGGCTATGCCACGTTGCTTGCAGGGGTGGCGACGAGGCTGAGCCGCCGGCGGGTGTCCTGCCGGGAGCTGGGCCAGCCAGACTGTGATGGCTGGCTCCTGCTGCGCAAGGCCCCTGGCGGCTTCATGGGTCCACGCTGGCGCCGCTGCTGGTTTGTGCTTAAGGGACACATGCTCTACTGGTACCAGCAGCCCCAGGTGAGACACCACACACACGGGCACAGGTAGCAAGCAAGTCATCTGCTCCCATTGTCACAGGTGGCCCCCAGGCCTTCCCAGGTCCCAGTGTTCCCAACAGCAGAACAGGGACGGTTTCTCCCAAAATGAGTTAATAAGTGTGTAAAAGCAGTTTGAAAGATCTGGGGGTGGGCTCCCCTATACTCCAGGCAGTGTAGGAAATGTGCTGAGATGTTTGCCCAAGAGATATGTGGGAGCCCAGCAGAGGTGTCCAGTCCAGCCTGAAGGAGTCCAGAAGCTTCTCTGAGAAAATAATACCTGGGAGTTAGTCAGATGAAAGGGGGAAAGAAAACTGGGAAGGGACCAAGCATTTGCCGAGCCCAGGGCAGTGAAGCAGCCGTGTGTTCCTGTGGGAACCAGTGCAGGAGGGTTCCTCTTTCTTAGCTGTTTCTCTTGGTACCTTTGTTCCCCTTTTCTGGCTCAGAGGCACCATGTGGTACACCTCCTTCCCTGAGGCCCAGAAACCTAGAGACTTGCAGTTAGAGCCCAGAAAACACACTCTCCCTTCTATCTCCCTGAGCAGTCTGAGGGGTGACTAAGGAGCTGCCTGGAGGGTTTTGGGGCCCCACACTGACCCTCTGTGTGATTCCCCAGGATGAAAAGGCTCAGGGCCTCATCAATGTATCTAACTATAGCCTGGAAAGTGGACACGATCAGAAGAAAAAATAGTTAAGTCCTGGGGTGTGACGAGCTGGAGGACGGGAAAAGAAGGGGGGTGGGGGGTGCATGGTAGGTGGCTGGGATTCCAGGCCCTGGAGGAGGCTGAGTGATGCTCTCTGCTCCTGGCAGTGTGTTCCAGCTCACCCATGACGTGTACAAACCCTTTGTCTTTGCTGCTGACACCCTGTCTGATCTGAGCCTGTGAGTGCCACCTCCCTCGCCCTACTCCTGCATAGCTCCCAGACTCTGAATGCTTAGGAGCTGGACTCAGGAGCCTGGGTCTAAATCCAAGCCCTCTGGCAGTGGCTGGTCAAGGTGCTTGCTGTCTAAACCTCAGTTTCATCATCTGTAAAATGGGTGAATAAGAGTTCCCACCTCTTCCATTTAGTCTGAAGATTAAAAGATGACGTTGATATAAATCCCCTGATATAAGAAGGCCTCAGTGAATGGAAACTCCTGACACCTGTTTGTTCCTCCACAGGTGGGTTCGCCATCTCATTACCTGCATTTCCAAGTATCAGTCCCCAGGCAGGGCCCCCTCAGCCCGAGAGGAAGGTAGGTCTCTCACAGGGGTGGGAGGAAGAATCAGGTCTCACCTGAGCCTCTCCTGTTCCTGGTTTGGGGGCTTGAACTTAAAGCCCCCAGCCTCCTCCCTGGCCTTCCCAAACCCTGTGGGTTCCCCACCTGCTCCCCACCACCCTAGACTGCTACAGTGAGACAGAAGCAGAAGACCCTGATGATGAGACTGCGTCCCGCTCAGCCTCGGTGAGTAGAGGACCACTTCCGGTCGGGGATAGAGGGAGAATAGCTGGACACGGGGCTCAGGATGTGGCTCTCTCTCCTTTTACCCTGCCTCAGCCCAGCCCATCTCAAACTGGGAGTCCACTCCATGGAGACATATCACCTGCGGCCTCCCCGACACAGCGCAGCCCCAGGACCTCCCTCGGCCCTCCAGCAGGTGTTCACTGGAGTTGGGAGCTGGACATTGGGCACTGGGTGGAGGGCTGAGGGCACAGCCTCATCCTGCTCCCTGCTCCCACAGACAGCAGTGAAGGGGCACTGGAAGGAATGGTACGGGGACTAAGGCAGGGTGGTGTGTCCCTGCTGGGGCAGCCACAGCCCCTGACCCATGAGCAGTGGCGGAGCTCTTTCATGCGGCGCAACCGAGACCCCCACCTCAATGAGCGAGTGCACCGTGTGCGGGCCCTACAGAGCACACTCAAGGTCAGCGGGGGCACTGGGCACGGCGAGGAGGGCTGTGGGCTTCAGGCTGTTCCTGGCCGAGCTCCACTCTGGATTTGGCCTGCAGCCTCGGCTCTGGGTTCCTGCCTCCAGCTCTCTGACTCCTCGGGAACTTGGCTCTGAGCTCTGAGCTCTGGCTGGCCGACTCGACTCAGGAACTTAGTTCTGAGCTTGGCCTAGCTCTTTGGGGGCGCGGGGGGTGGAATTAGGAACTGAACTCAGGGCCTCTTGCATGCTAGGCGAGTGATCTACCGCTGGCCACATCTCCAGTCCCTAGCCCCTTGGGCTTAGCTCTTAACAGTTGGCTCAGTCCTGGTCCATTTTAGACTCAGCTGTTGACTGGTCCAAGTTATAGGTCTAAGCTGGGGTTTGAAATCTTACCCAGGCTTCTCGTGCCTGGCTGACCAGGTGCAGGGTTCTAGGTACAGGACTCTAGAGTTAGCTCTGGGCTTGGGCTCTGCTGCTGCCTTGGATGATCATGGCTCCTTACCCACTACTCCCATGTCAGGCAAAACTGCAGGAACTGCAGGCCCTGGAGGAGGTGCTGAGTGACCCCGAGCTGACGGGAGAGAAATTCCGCCGGTGGAAGGAGAAGAACCAGGAGCTGTACTCAGAGGGCCTGGGGGCCTGGGGGTTGGTGCAGGCTGAGAGCAGCCCCCAAGCTCTGACCTCTGACTCCAGAGCACAGTCCCCCCAACCCCTGTCCTCTGACCCTGAGGAGCCCTCCCATCTTTGCTCCTTGACCCAGAGAACAACCTCTGACCTCCTGACCTCTGACCCTGGCCAGAACCCCAGCTCCTAACCTTTGGCCCTGAGGACCATCTCACCCCTACTGCTGACATATCGACAGCAGCTTTCTGGGTTCTTTTCAAGGCTAGAAGCAGTGCTAGGCATGGTCTCTCACCAAGCTGACCCCTCTGCCTAGGCCTCCACCATTTCTGCTCCTGTCTCCCCTGAGTCGGGGGAAGTGAGCTTTGTGTCACCTCCTCCCTTCGAAGAAGAAACTCTCCTCCATATTCAGGCCTGAGGGGCACAGTCTACCCGACCCCTTTCCCTCAGCAGGGCACCCTTCCTGATGCCAGGTCTGGATGAGTGTTTATTTTACATAAGAGACACTTTTCCAACCAAATAAAGTTAATTTCTTGAAAATGAATCTGTGTGTACCTTTACTTTAGAATAAGGAGTCTGCTTCTCAGAGGGGTCTGGGATGGCTCTCCTTTGGAGGATGGGTGACAACCCCCCCCACACAGCCCATTGGCCTGGGCTCTATATCTGAAGCTCCTGCCCACCAGGATGACGGGCTCTGCTCCATGATTAAGAAAGGCTCCTACTCACATCCATCCATCCTTAGTCCTTAGGAGGCCAGAAGAGCTCCCCTCCCCCTTCCCCAGGGAGGACAGGTGGGAAATGTTTACTTAGTCGATGGGGAAACACACCCAGCATGAAGGGCAGGTGGGCAGCCCTGGAGCCAGGGGTGGGACGGGAGGGGTGCAGTGGAGGTCTGCCTCGGGGAAGATCCTGCCACAAAACATCTCTCTCTTTCTCATCCCAGCCTCACCTTCATCCCAGAGATCCAGAGCAGGGACCTGTCCCTTGACTCCACAGCCAGCGCAGGAGACCATCCCTGGCATCCTCCGCGGGGTGCAGCCAGGGGCAATGGAAGGAGCTTCTGGAGTTGGAATGCCTTGGTAGAATGCAGAACGCTAGAGATCACAGCTGCTTCTGTGATCTCACCACGAGAGGGAGCAAGACTGTTTGGAGGGACATTTCTTGGAAAAGGAGGAGTGGATGTGGACAGAGCGAAGATGGCCGAGAACCAAAAGACCTGGTGGCAGCAATGGACAGACACCACCAATGTCAAACATTTGAAATTACTGGTACAAGGCCCTTGCCTGGCCCTGTCACGGAGCTGGCATCCTGGGCTGGGCAGGGGCAGTGGCTGCACTGAGGGCCCTCTTCTCTCTCCTGCAGAGGACCACGCATGACCCCTTCGTACGGCACGAGGAGCAAGTGCTCATCAACCGCAGGGACATCACAAGTGAAAAGGTAAGGACTGGGCTGGGCTGGGGCCTTCGGTGACCCTCATCCCTCAGGCCCTTTCTATAGTCCTGCTCATGGACAGACCAGGCTTTCCTCTACCTTCTTAATGCCCCGCAAGGCGGCCTTACACAGCAGTGACCCCTCATGTTACATTAGTGACATAGTCATCAGCAGCGTCCCCAGTACAGACTCTCATGCCACCAGCCACACAAATACCCCCCAACAGTGACCCTGTTTTAGGTCATTTATGTCATGACCTCCACCCCAATGCCCGCATTCCATGATCTCAGGCAACTAGAGCGGGCCCGCAGGGACCCGCATACACAGAGAGCAAAGCTGTGGTGACACCTGCCTGAAGGAAGGTCTCTGCCTCCTCCCAGGATGCGTGGGACATGCAGGAGTTCATCACTCACACGTACGTCAAGCAGCTACTGCGGCATCCAGCCTTCCAGCTGCTGCTGGCCTTGCTGTTGGTGGTCAACGCCATCACCATCGCTCTCCGCACCAACTTTGTCCTGGGTCAGGTGGGACACCGTCTGCATCTCTGCCCCCACTGGTGGGGCTCTGGGCAAGGCACTTCCTTCTCGCGCCACAGGTTCCTCATCTGTCTCTGATGGTTGGATTGGAGGCTTTCAGGGTCTGTCAGCTCTGACCTCTAGGGATCTGGAGGTCAAGGAAGTTTCGTGGTGGAGGAAGCTCTAGAGACCGGCTTTTTTTTTTTTTTTTTTTAGAAGAGAGAGAATTTTTTTTTTTTTTTGTCTTTTTTGGAACTGGGGGTCAAACCCAGGGCTTTGCGAATGCAAGGCAGACGCTTTGCCACTGAGCTACATCCCAGCCCGAGAATTTTTAATATTTATTATTTTTTAGTTTTCAGCAGACACAACATCTTTGTTGGTATGTGGTGCTGAGGATCGAACCCGGGCTGCACGCATGCCAGGGGAGTGCGCTACCGCTTGAGCCACATCCCCAGCCCTGGAGACCAGCTTTGAGAAATTGGTTGGATTTGTAGATGGGCAGGAAAAGAGTCGTGTGGGCAGAGGCAGGCAAATGGGCACCTGGTGAGGAACAGTGTCCAGTCTTGGCAGTCACTAAGGGAGAATCATTCTGGGCCAGGCACAGACCACTCAGTGCTAAGGTTCTAGCTGAAAGCACACGAAACCCAGTTCCTGTCTCAGACACAAACACGCCATCACAAATGCCTGAGTTTCACAGAGTAAGTGGAAGCTCAAAGACCATCCGACTCAATGTGGGAGGTCAGGGAAGGCCTCCTGGAGAAGAGCTTCACACTGACAGGAAACAGTAAGTAGGAGTTGGCCAGGCAAAGGGAGATGGGAACCAGGCATGGTGACTCTGGATGCTGAGGCAGGAGGATTGCAAGTTCAAGGCCAGCCTTAGCAACTTAGTGAGACCCTGCCTCAAAATAAAGCATAAGGGCTGTGGATGTAGTTTCATGGTAGAGTATTTACCCAGCATACAGGAAGCTTTGAGTTTGATCCCTGGGCATAGCAGAGAGATTGAGGGATGGGAAAGAGCCAGCATGTGGGAGAGTTCTCTTTGCCCAACTTGAAGTTTAGTATAACTTTGCTCTTATCCTTGACATCTTAATTTCTTACACAGTATACATATATGTATTGTGCTACTAAAAATCAGTGTATTAGGCTGGGGGTATGGCTCGGTAGTACAGCACTTGGCTAGCTCACATCAGATGCTGTGTTCAATCCCAAACACTGCAAAAATAAATAACATGTCCCTTGTGGTGGCATCAGCTGAATTCAGAGAGGTGGTCAGGGGCCAGATCCCATGTCATGAGAAGGAAGATGTCCTTGAAGTGAAATGACCAGATATGTGTTTTAGAAAACTTGCAGTGGCAGCCACGGTGTGGACTATGGAAGGGACAGGTCCAAGAATGGGGGAAGATGGGCCAGGCAGGACCCTGTTGCAGAGGTCCATGTGAAAGATGGTGGGACTTGGACCAGGACGATAGCACTGGGTGAAAAGTCAGATGCATTTGAAACTCTCTGGGAGTAGAATCCATGGAGCTTCCTGATGGATGATATTGTACTGAACATTTAGTGGGCACTTATTACATGTCACCTTGTGTTCACATATCACCATCTCATTCAAAGGGAGGACAGGAAGGGAAGGGAAGCTTCCGGCTTGAGCAACAGCATCAGGGCTGGCGCTGTGTGTCTGAATGTGGAGATGAGAGGAAAAGCAGGTTTGGGGACCACATGGAGGTCAGTGTGGTACCCGAGGTGTCCATACAATAGCTGACACAGAGGGTTGTCAGTGAGGTCACACCTATAAGGAAGCCAAAGGAGTAGGACTGAGATTGTTCAGGGGTGTGGAGTGGGACGGAGAGTGCCAATCAAGGGAACAGGCAACAGGGCCAGCTGTGGAGAGGTGAGGCCTGGACGCATCCCCTGACCTGCACCAGAGTTATCTCTCTTGTGTTGGAGGCAGAAACTCAATTGCAATGTTTGCAGAGTGAGGAGAGCAGAGGACAGGTCAGGAACCATTATTGGCTCAGGAAATGAATTCAGAGTGCAAATGCCACCACCATTTTGATAATGGAGTTGGAGGGGGAAGGAGAGAGGGGTGCAAAGAGAAGGGGGAGGCCCCCTGTGTGGCTCGAGCCTCAAGGCACCGAGTCTAGTTGGCCATTGGAGTAAAGAGAGGGAGGAGAAGGAGAAGAGGTGATTTTTGTGATGTCAGTGTGAAGTTAGGGGGCTGTGGGCTGTTAGTTGGTGTCACAGCTATAGACAAACTGTTAGGATTGAGGTTGAGTTGAAGTGAGTTGGGTCTTTTGGACAGACCCTAGTTATCTGCCCATTGATTCATGCACCCAAGAGCATGTACTAGACCCACAATCAGAAGGACACCAGGAGTTTGGTCAGGCCTGACCTGAAGGTCTTGAGGCACTGGAACAGCAGGAGTGGTTGGGACAGGCAGAGAAGGGCCCCAGGCTGTGTCCTCCAATTTCAGGGCTCAGCCCTTTTCCTCCAATACTAGAGCTAGTTGGGTCTCTCCTCCACCTCTCTTTCCCAAACACCCTACTCTAGAGGTCAGGAGTGAAGGCCTAGAGTGGACAGCAGTCAACAAGCTGTGTGCACATGGGCCCCTCTCTAACTCCCCACCTGTAGGATGGGAAAGGAAGCTACTCTGCAGGACAGGGATGATGGTCCCAAGTAACAGTGCATGAGTGGTCTTAGCACAGTGCCTGGCATGAACACAGAGTGTGTTCTCGCGGGAAGGACAGAGATGCAAAGAGTTGAAAAGCAGCAGGGATTGGGCCTCCCCACCCCGCCAGACGCCCTTCTCCCTGGCCTCCCCCCAGCCCTATTCACCGACACCTCGGCCCCTCTCTTTTTCTCTATCTTCCGTGTAGAGACACTATCAGTTGTTCTCTACCATAGATGACATTGTGCTGACCATCCTTGTCTGTGAGGTTCTCCTCGGCTGGCTCAATGGCTTTTGGATTTTCTGGAAGGTGAGATCTTGGGACCTCGTCACCTTCACCTCTTCTGTCTGCCCTGCAAACTGAGGTGTGTGTGTGTGTGTGTGTGTGTATAGAGAGAGGGGAGGGGGGGAGAGAATTTTGAATGCTTGTGATACACCGGATGATAAATTGTACTTGAAGTGCAGCCTCCCTGGGTTTGAGTTCCCATCCCTGTTCCAGCCTCCTCCAGCTCTTTAGTTGGGCAAAGTTTGATTTCTGCAACTGAGAAATGAGATTGATTTACAGAGATCCAGAGCAGGAGTCAGCAAACTTCTGTAATGCACCAGAATAATATTTGAAGCTTCACGGCCTCTACAGTTTCTGTTGCAGTGACCCACCTCTGCTTAATAAAGACAGTCATAGTACAGAAATGACTGAGCATGTTTGTATTCCAGAGAATCTTTTTTAAAAAACATTTTTTTTAGTTTTTGATGGACCTTTATTTTATTTATGTGTATGTGGTGCTGAGAATCGAACCCAGTGCCTCACACATGCTAGGCAAGCGTGCTACCACTGAGCCACAACCCCAGCCCTCCTCTTCCTCCTCCTCCTCCTCCTCTGGAGCAGGGATTCTTGTTTATTTGCTATTTATTTATTTATGTATTTATTTATTTATTTATTTATTTTTGGTAATAGGGATTGAACCCAAGTGTGCTCTAACACTGAGCTACATTCCCAGTCCTTTTTGTTTTTTGTTTTGAAACAAGGTCTAGCTAAGTTGCTGAGGCTGGCCTTGAACTTTCAATCACTGGGATTACAGGTGTGTGCCACATGCTCCACTCCTGTTTTTTGAGATGGGGTCTTGCTATGTTGCCCATGCTGGCCTCAAACTCCTGGGCCCATATGATCCTCCTTCCTCAGCCTCCTGAGTAGCTTGGGCTACAGTTATGTACCACCATGCCCAGCTCTATTCTAATAAAACATTATTTAGGGAAAATTATATTTTATATAATTTTCATGTGTCACAAAGTACTCTTCCAATTTTTCCTCTTCACTTGCTTTACTTCTACTTACAGATCCCTTGGGATGTCTTCTCCTTGGGAAGAATCTTCCCATCTCTCCCAGGCTAGGCCAGATGCTGTTCTGTCCCCGTGATAATGTGTACTTATCTATCTCACATGGAGTTAAAATTTGCTGTAGGTCCACATCCCTTTAAGTGGTCTTTGAGCCCAGCAGGGCAGAAACCTTGCATCCTCGGGAAATGATTCAGGATCTGGCATACAGTAGGAACTTAATAATGGATGAACAAAAGGATAGATTCGTAGACAGTTGGGCTTGTGTCTGCCTGTCTATATATGTGTATGTGCAGGCACAAATTCTAAGAGACAGAAAATTGGTGTGGTGGTGCACACTTTGAATTCTAGTGACTTAGGAGTCTGAGACAGGAAGATCCCAAGTTCAAGGCCATCCTCAGCAACTTAGTGAGACCCTGTTTCAAAATAAAACGTAAGAAGGACTTGGGATGTGGCTCAGTAATTAAGCACTCCTGGGTTCAATCCCTTGTATCAAATAAATAAATAAATTAAATATATTTTTTCTTTTTTTGTATATTTAATGCAGATTCGTAGATACATATTGGTCAAAACTATATTGAAAGGTACACAGAGGGGCTGGGGATGTGGCTCAAGCGGTAGCGCGCTCGCCTGGCATGCATGCGGCCCGGGTTCGATCCTCAGCACCACATACCAACAAAGATGTTGTGTCCTCCGAGAACTAAAAAATAAATATTAAAAATTCTCTCTCTCAGGGCTGGGGATGTGGCTCAAGTGGTAGCGCGCTCGCCTGGTGTGCGTGCGGCCCGGGTTCGATCCTCAGCACCACATACCAACAAAGATGTTGTGTCCGCCGAGAACTAAAAAATAAATATTAAAAAAAAAAATTCTCTCTCTCTCTCTCTCTCTCTCTCTCCTCTCTCACTCCCTCTTTAAAAAAAAATTCTCTCTCTCTCTCTCTCTCTCTCTCCTCACACTCTCTCTTTAAAAAAAAAATAAATGAAAATAAATTTAAAAAAAAAAGGTACACAGAATTCTTGCTTCCACTGCAGTCCCCTCACCCTCACCCTCTCTAGGTAATCTTATATTTATAGTCTCTTGTTTATCCTCCCAGTAGTTATTTTTACAATCATATCAAATGGGTATGTATTTTTAGTCCTTCTTGTCCTGACAGTAGCTAACTGTCAACACTGTCCTATGCTGTAGTTTAGTCACTGACAATCTTTATTGCTTCCTTCTTTATTCTTTTTCTTTCCAGTACTTGAATGTGCAGGTCCTTGCACATGCTAGGCGAGCGCTCTATCACTGACCTATGCTCCCAGCCCTTTTTTTTTTTGGGGGGGGGGGTGGGACAGGGCCTTGCCAAGTTGCCCAGGCTGGCCTTGAAATTGTGATCCTCCTGCCTCAGCCTACTGAGTTGCTGGAATGACGGGCCTGTGCCACTGTGCCCAGTTCTGACAATCCTACATGGTGATCTATCTTATTTGTCTTTTTGTAGTACATAATACTCCATGAAATAAATGTGCCAGTCTCCAACCAATGGGCACTTTGGACATTTTCAACTTTATACAAATGTCATTTTGTACCTATACCGGAGAATTTGCCCATCAGATTTCCAGAAGTGGGATTGTAGGTAAAATCTTTCATACAAGTGCACTTCCCCCACCTTCTCCATTCCCGTATGAGCAGGTGCCATACTGGACACAGGGCTCACAGAATTTGCCTGTCTCCCTTCCGGGTTCCTGGAGTGCTGTTTCACCTCTCACCGGCCTCAGTGATCTTTGGTGTTTTTATTAGGGTTTACTTCCACTTTATGAACTGTAAAGGCAGGAGCACCCAAGTGTTTTCAGGTCACCAACTGTAGGCCACGGCCACCTTCTGCAGTTCGTTAGGCAGGTGGCATTCAGCTGTGTGTGTGTGAGACTCCACTGTGAGTCTCTAAGGTGGCACTTGGCTTTCAACGCATGGATGGGACAGTGATTGCGTGTGTGTTTTGTGGCATGCTGTGGGGTAGAGCGGCAGGGTGACAGCACTGGATGGCAGTTGGCTGGCCCTGTGCTGAGAAGAACACTGAGCTCCCCATCCTCAGGGTGTGGGGAGGGCAGACTCAGGAGAAGTGTGCCCCCCCCCAGGACGGCTGGAACATCCTCAACTTCATTATCGTCTTTATCTTGCTCATGGGGTTCTTCATCAAAGAACTTGGTATCATGGCTGTCACCTACACACTCAGGTGAGCTGGGAGCTCTGAAGAGAGGGGGAACGTGTCTGGACTCAGGAATGAAAAGAGGGAGGTTGTTAACAGCTGGGGCTCAGCTCTGCCTCTGGGAAGTTGGTGGCGGGGCAGAGAGGAGGGAGAGGTCTGGGAAGGACTGAGGGGGCACCCCTGAGGGGCTCTGCTGCAGGGTGCTTCGTCTGGTTCATGTGTGCATGGCGGTGGAACCCCTGGCCCGGATCATCCATGTCATCCTGCAGTCCTTGCCTGACCTGGCCAATATCATGGCCCTTATCCTCTTCTTTATGCTGGTCAGTACCCTCCCCCACCCTGGCCATTCCCCATCCCGAACAGAGTCCCTGGGTCACTTGGGAGAGCAGGGGTCCTGCAGAAGAGATGCCCAGGGGTCAGAATCCCTGGGATTCCCTTGGCAGCTTTTGTTTAAAATTTGCATGTATTTGCATGTCTTCTCTTCAGGGCCCCTGGGTGAATCTAGGGGGGCCTTGTCTCTCTGGCAGGTGTTCTCAGTGTTTGGGGTCACACTCTTTGGTGCATTTGTGCCTGACCATTTCCGGAACATGGGGGTTGCCCTGTACACTCTCTTCATCTGCATCACACAGGACGGCTGGCTGGACATCTACAGTGACTTTCAGTGAGTACAGGGTGGACCTTCCAGGCTCTCATCCCAACCTGGCAAGAAGGGGACCACAGCTCCTGAAAGGCAGGGGAACTGGGTGGGGAGAAGGGCTCGCAGTGAGAGGAGGGCCTCCAGGGCTGGGATGGCCTATCAGGAAGTGGGTGGCCAAGGCTTTAAGTTGGGGAAAAGGAAATACCTGTGGGTGGGATTTCTGAGTTTGTGATCCTTGTCCCCCTTGAAATTCCACATATTCAAAGTGCCACCAGACCCTGTTTGTGAAGACCTCTCCTGTCATGCTAAACAGCTGGGTGGCTAGGCCTTGGACTGGGGAGTAGGTCTGTGGTCACAGGGCAAATTTCAGCCCACAAGAGAGTCCACCAAACTGCCTGGGCTCTTAGAAACTCATTTTTAGTTTTAGGTGGACACAATATCTTTATTTTATTTTTTATGTGGTGCTGAGGATCGAACCCAGTGCCTCATGCATGCTAAGCAAGTGCTCTACCACTGAGCCACAACCCTGGCCCTGGAAACTCATTTTTTAAAATTTATTTATTTGTTCTAACCAGTTATACATGACAGCAGAATGCTCTTCTACTCATTGGATACAAATGGAGCACACTTTTTCACATCTCTGGATGTACACAAAGTGGGGTCACACCATTTGTGCAATCATACATGTACCTAGGATAACGATGTCCATCTGATTCCACCATCTTTCCTACCCCCAGTCTCCCTCCCTTCTCCCCTTTGCCCCATCCAAAGTTCCTCCACTCATCCCATACCCCATCCCCACCATTATGAATTAGCATCCATTTATCAGAGAAAACATTCAGCCTTTGGGTTTTGGGGGATTGGCTTACTTCACCTAGCATGATATTCTTTAACTCCACCCGTTTAACTGCAAATGCCATAATTTTACTCTTTTATTGCTGAGTAATATTCCATTGTGTATATATTCCACAGTTTCTTTATCCATTTCATCTATTGAAGGGCATCTAGGTTGGTTCCACAGTTTGGCTATTGTGAGCTGTGCTGCTATGAACATTGATGTGGCTGTGTCTCTATAGTATTCTATTTTTAAGTCTTTTGGGTATAGACTGAGGAGTGGGATAGCTGGGTCAAATGGTGGTTCCATTCCAAGTTTTCTAAGGAATCTCCATACTGCTTTCCAGATTAGCTGAACCAATTTTCAGTCCCACTAGCAATTTATGAGTGTGTCTTTCCCCCACATCCTTGCCAACACTTATTGTTGTGTGTATTCTTGGTGACTGCCATTCTGACTGGAGTGAGAGTCTTAGAGCAGTTTTGATTTGCATTTCTCTAATTACTAGAGATGTTGAACATTTTTTCATATATTTGTTGATTGATTGTATATCTTCTTCTGAAAAGTGTCTTTTCAGCTCCTTAGTGGAAACTTCATTTTTAAACCTACTACCCAAGGTTATTTTTGTGTTCTGTCCTTTACCTCTTCCTGATTAAGTCTAAGTCCTATTTCTTTCCAGTCCTGACTAAGTTGCTGAGGCTGGCCTCAAACTTGTGATCCTTCTGCCTCAGCCTCCCGAGTGGCTGGGATGATACCACCACGCATGACTATCAGTGACTTATTTTTATCCCCTTCAGGTGAGAGTAGAAGCTTTGTTGATAAATGGCCTCTGCAGTCCTGGTTCATTAAGTTGTAGGTAGGGGAAGAGAATTGCACATCTCACAGTGAAGTTGCACTGGGCTTTTGAGTTCTTGCTCTACCATACTAATCATGTGACTTTGGGCGAGTTACTTCATCTCTCTTCTGAGTCTGTTTCCTTCCCTGTTAAATGGGATTACAATCCCATATTATCTATATCATGGATTGCTGTGAGGATCAATAGAGAAAATCTGTATCAATCTCTTAGTATAGAGCCTGGTACAGGGAACTATATTTGGGGGAAATATTTTAGGGGAAAATTTCAACAAGGTATTAATAGTGGATAACTCAGGAGATGGGATTTTTTTTGCCTGTGTGTTTTTCTTCCAATCTTTTTATAATGAACTTGAATTAGTTTTCAAAGTAAGAAAAACCATGAATAATAGTACAGCTAATAGATTAAACTTGATAATGCTGATGTGGCAGATCACCTTGCAGGACTGGTTTGAGAGTTGACCCACTGCCTAGCAGCACAGTAAGGAGCAGCTGCGATGACAACTGGGAGTAGAGAATTAGATCTTGGCAATAGTAGCCAAGCAGGCAGAAGTCCCAGAGGGCCTTGGGATAATTTCCCCATTTCATAGATGAGGAAACTGAGGCTCAAAGAGCGAGGAAGGTGACGCGGCCCTGCCTGCCATCTCCAGGATGGAGGATAGGGAGTACGCAATGGAGATTGGGGCTGCCATCTACTTTGCCATCTTCATCACCATCGGTGCCTTCATTGGCATCAACCTGTTCGTCGTCGTGGTGACCACCAATCTGGAACAAATGATGAAGGCAGGAGAGCAGCAGCAGGAGCATCGAATAATCTTTAGGGAGGTGCGTGAGATGGGAGGGTTGGGGAGGAAAAGGAGTGTGTGCATAAGCACTGACTAGAGCACGTGTCCGTGTGCTTGCACACTCAAGGGCCTGGAGAAAGGCGAAACAGAGACCTGGAGGCAGCAGCCTCTCATCTGAACCTCCCACCCACCAACTGGGGCATCTAAGGGGAGTGGATTTTCTAAGTTTCTATGACAACTCAAAATGGTGCAGCTGGGTGGTCTTAGGGCATTTAACCAATCTAAACCTCATTTTCCCTTCTGTACAATGGGAATAATAATAGCACTTACTTACTACATACCTCACAGGGCTCATAGGAGTAAATGGGTGAGCGAACGCTGCTTGGCACGTGGTGTTAGTTAATGCAGTCCTATTCATTCAGGGGTAGAGCTTCCATGAGATCGGAGAAGACAGAAAATTCTGGAAGGGTTGAAGGCTGGGCTCTGTGACTTGAGAGTAGGTAGGGCTTTAGAAGCTTGCTGGTAGATTTATCGGGGTGAAATGGGGAGTGGCTAAGTTTAGAAAGGGGTGAGAATTTCCAAAGCAGGAAGGATGGACTTGTGCATTTGTAGTTGAACACCCGGAGCAAGGTCAGGAGGCCAGAGGAATTGGAGCTGAAGGCTGAAGGTGGAGCTCAGTGGGAGCCATTGCCATGCCCTGGGTTCCATCCTGAGAGGCAGAGAAGAAAAAAAAAAAATTGGAGCTGAAATGAGGGGCATTAGAACCTTGCTGTCTTTAGAGACTGGTCCTCCCTTGGTCTGAGCTCTCCATTCCTCCTCCCCCAGGCAGGCGCAGAGAAGGAGGAAGACTGGGGTGATGAGCTGCCAATCGTGCACTGTGCAGTAGCCCGCTTGGAGAAATCTGGTGTCCCCCAGGAACCTCTTGAGGGGGGCCCCCTGTCAAACCTCTCGGAAAAAACGTGCGACAACTTTTGCTTGGTGCTTGAGGCGATACAGGAGAACTTGATGCAGTACAAGGAGATCCGAGAGGAGCTTAACACGTAGGGGGGCGGGAGTCCTGGGGTCACCAAGAGTCCCAGGAGTCAGGGCTGGGCGGAAACTCAGATTCTTCTGGCCTCAGGCCCCCACTATTTTCTAATGAGGATCCTGGGGCCCAGAGAGGTTAAGTGACTTGTCCAGGGTCCCCCAACCTGTTGCTGGAGGAGCTGGAATCCTGACCTCCGGTTCCTCCCATCTCACACATCATGGTCTGGTGCTCTGCAGGGGGTGAGGGATACAACGAAGGGGCACTTACCAAGGAAGAGGTGGAAGGGCTGTTCCCCTCCTCCAATGCCCCTAACGCACTCCCCGCTCCCCAGGATCATAGATGAGGTGCGCTCCATTCGCTTCAACCAGGAGCAGGAGGAGGTGCTTCTGCACAGGCGCCTGTCGGTGAGCACGTTGATGGAGACCCGTTCCTCTATAGACGTGTACAGTATGGCTACCAAGCAAGACTTGCTCTCTGCGCTAGTTACCAGGGAAAAGGTGCATCTTCCCTCCACCCAATCCCCACTCGCCCCACGTCCGTGCCGCGTCGTGCCCAGTCCAGCCTAGCCACTGGGCCTTTTGTCCAGGGTTGGAAATCTGTCGCAGTCCCAAAATCAGCCCTCCCCTAAACTCCCTCCCATCCCAGCTGTGGCTGCCCAATGGGTTTAAGGTCTACCTGTTCCTTCTCGTGAGAGGCTCTGCCCCTCCCATTAGGCTCCACCCTAGAAGCCCATTAGTTCTCTAACGCCTACAAACCCACCTCTTCTTGGTATGTTTGAGCCAGTTCAGCTTCTCCTTAGAGCTAGATGCTTAACTCATCTATGGGCAAAAGACTCCTGGATCCCACCCAGGGTGCATAAGAGCAGCCTCCTCCTGGAAGAGGAAGCTTCTGGATAGAACAAGTGCACACACTAGCCTAGTTTAGTTTCTTTCTCTGCCTCCACCCCATCTGCTGAGACAGGATGACCTGAAGCCTGGTGAATACCTAGGCTCACCAGCTCAGAGTGGGCTACCAGTCAGCTAGAGTTAGATCTATGAAGGACTTCCCTAAAAGCCCTGGAATGGGACAGCTGTTGGGACTGGAGGTGGGGAGGAAAGAAATCTGTCATGTCAGAATAGGGACTGACAAAAAGACCTCTGGGTTTACAGGTTTATGAATCTGGCACAAATATGCTGCTTAACAAACAGAAATTCAACTATTGAGACTGCAGGAGGGAGCCGAGCACACACACAGCCAGCTCTGCAGCTTCCTGCATCCCCAGCATGGCTTGGCACAGGCTGGCAAGAGCCCAGGCTCTCCTTACCCAGAGGCCGAGGCCCAGGGGCTGTGAGGGTGGCAACCTCTGCACAGCTTGTACCTGTGAGTCCCAGGTCCAGAGGAGCCAGGATGGAGAAGGATGCTGGATGAAGTGGGAGCCCTAGCGGCAAAGATGTGTGAGAAAGCGGGTACTGGCCACAGTAGCCAGGACTTGGCCTAAGGGTGGGTATTCCAGACCCCTGTTCCAGCTCAGAGCTGGATACAGCCTAAATGGACCAAGCACCAAGAAGAGAAAGGCCCACCTGCCAAGACCAGTGAGGTCAGGTGCTGTCCATTGACAATAAAGTTTTGAGTTGGAATCAGTGTCTGACTGGTACTTGCACCCCTAGGTCTCCACTCCTTTTGGCTACTTGCCCCAGGTCTGATGAGGAAGATAGACTTTGCCCCTCAAGGTCAGTTCATCTGATGCCCCCAGGAGCTTCAAGAGGAATGTGGGGAAAAAATATCCATCCCCCTGAAAATTTCTTACTTAATGGTAGAGATCTATAACCCCAGCCCATATGATTCTAAATTTTGGTGAGGGGGTGAATCTGGACTCCATGCCTGGGAGCCCTTGTCTGCTAAAGGATATAGTACCACCCTCTCTTTCTCTGACTGAAGGTGGAGACAGGTCTTCACTCTGGGGAGCCCTACTCCGATGGGGTCATGATTGACTAAGCTATGCGTTATGTATAAGCAGCTCTGTCCTTGGGCGATGGAGATTAACTGGTTAAAATGTGAGTTCTGGGGCTGGGGTTGTAGCTCAGTGGTTGAGTGCTTGCCTTGCATGCATGAGACACTGGGTTCAATCCTCAGCGTGACATACATACATACATATACACATACATACATAAATAAATATTTTTTAAAATGTGGGTTGTGGCAGGCTTCCTGGAGGAAGGCAGCACTGAGTTTTGCTAGAAGAAAGCAGGAGGATCTCGTGGGTCAGGTGAAGTCTCTTGGGGAACTTGGGACCTGTTGAAGCCTATCTAGAATCTTCGCACCAAAGGCCATTGGGAGCCTCAGCAGGTTGCTGAACCAGGCAATAGATTAAGAAAGCTGTGGCGGTCCTTGGAGGACAGGAGACTTGGATTCTCAAATGGTCATCTCTTAGGCCAGGAGGAGGGAGATCCAGGGAATCATTCATGTGCCCTGGTGTTAGGTTGGGGTAAGTCTGGATGGCCCAGAGTTCTGTCCCGTTGTTCAGCAAAGGCTGACAATTGGGGACCTTGGGGATCTTCACCTGTTGGAATGACAGTCCCCAGAGGTCCGCTGATTGCAGTTGATGGGAAACTATCTCATCCCTCTCCCTTCAGCCTTTGTTCCTGTTCTGAAAAGCCCTCTGGGGCCTGCAGGGAACGAGTCTGATAGCTAGGGATGAGCAGTGTGCTCGGCAACGGAGAACAGGCAGCACCAGAGCCAGCAAGGCCTCCTGTCTTGGAGTTGCTGTCCATCTGTCCATTCCCCTGCTCAGGCCAGAACTCTTCCCAGCACCCTCTGGGGCCATCCACCAGCACAGACATGGGCAGCTGCTGGCCTCTGCTGCTGTTACTCCTTATTGGGGATGGAACCCTCAACCTGCCTGGTGAGTATCCACATCTACCTTTTCCATCTGTCCTCCTCTCCCAGGCCCTCTTCTGGCTGGCCAGAGAGGGGAAGGTGGTGGTGAAAGACCAGGTAGTGTCTTCAGGAAGATCTCACAAGGTGAGAGCAGCCATCCTCCACCCAACCCCTAGAACTGTCTGAAAGGCTTGGGGCTCCAGTGAGTTTAGAGGACAACAGGACAACCACCATGGGGCTCTGGCCTCTCCCAGGTATCTCTTCCAGGAGGCGATCTTTGTCTGTCTCCATTCTATCTTGTCTGTCATTTCTTCTCTCTCCCCCTTTCTTTTTCTTTTTGGAACCAGGGGTGCTTTACCACTGAGCTATGTCCCCACCCCTTTTTATTTTTTATTTTGACACAGGTTTCTCTAAGTTGCTAAGGGCCTTGCTAAATTGCTGAGGCTGGCCTCAAAATTGTAATTTCCTGTCTCAGCCTCCCAAGTTGCTGAGATTATAGGCTTGTGCCTCCATGCCTAGACTATCTCCTCCTTCCTATGTGTCATTTCATCTGGACTACACTTATGACCTAAGGGTTCAGCAGGTACAGGGCCCAAGGAGTTGGGTTTCTCCACTGCCTTTCCCTGCCCTACTCTAACAAGGAGCAACCACCAGCCCCAACACCTCACTGAGCTGGAGCCAGGATGCAACCCTGGGTTCTGAGCTCCTAGGACAATATGGGGGGAAGATATTGAGAAGTAGCAGGAAGTTATCTCTCTCTCTCTCTTCTCTCTCTCTCTCTCTCTCTCTCTCACACACACACACACACACACACACACCACCCTGTCCCTGATTTTTACAAGGGATAAGAGCATCCTTGGCAAAACATCCAGGAAGCAGAGACAACCAAGTTTGGTGAGAGGAACAAAGGGAGATGATTACCAATAAGCAGGTTCTGCTCGCTGAGCACCTACTGCATACAGAGCTCTGTGCTAAGGCTTCTCATGCATGACCTTATTTAATTCTCATGCCCAGCAGTGAAGTGGTACACTTGTCATTCTTGTTTTGCAGTAGATGACACTGAGGTTCAGAGTTGTGTGGTGATTCCTATGTCCTGTATCAGAGAGCTGAGATTGTATCCTAGCTCTGACTTGAGGGCCCAGGTCACACAACACTGCTTCTCAAGGGAGCTGCTGAGAGGGGCAAACCTCAGAATCATAAAATTGTCAATTATCACCAAATCTGTCAGTGCAGTGTACTCCTCCCATCACATCCCAACAGGGTTCTGTAGAACTTGACCAGCTGACTCTCATATGTGTAAGGAAGGACAAAAAGCCAACAGCCCTTAAGATAATGTTGAAGAACAAGACAGGAGACTCATTCTGTCAAATACTAAGATTTGCTATAAAGTGACAGTGAGATCATGTGCTATTAGTGCAGTGATAGACAAATCAATGGGCTCCAAGAGACAGCGTGGAAATCAGTCTGGTTACATAATGACAGACAGCATGACAAATCTGTGGGGGAAAGGATAGGCTTTTCCATGGGGGGCGGAGACAACTGGGTAACCACTTAGAAAAACATCTCTCCTTGCCAATAAAAACCTGAGATCCCTGTGGCAAGACATGCGTTCATTTAAGCCTGGGCTTTTTATTGTAAATGGGTCCAGAGATCACTCAAATTAAGCCCAAGTCCCTCACGGTGCAGAGGGAGGCTCGGAGGCCACAAAGAGAAGGGGCATTCCCCAAATCACACAGAGATGAATGCAGTTCTGGAGCCCAGGTTTCCCTACTTTTTCTAAGCCTCCTGGTCACCTCTCTAACCCCATGACCCCTTAGCTCTGCACAGAGCTAGGAGACAGTGGGGGTGTAGGTGGGGTAGGTGCAAGCAGGGCAAGAGTTGAGGACCTGGGTGGTGAGGAGGATGAGCATATCACCTGGGCTAGATCCTCTGGGTTTTTCTCAACTAGGCCTCTGATCACTCCAGGGCTTCGATGATAGGGCATCAGGTGATGGACCTGTTTCTGCCCATTACCCAGGGGAACAAGGAAGGTTTCCTAGGGATCCAGCTCAGCATAGCTGATTTTGGCCTTTCTCTCAAGGGAGAATGGCTGGCTCAGCTGTGGAAATGAAGCCATGTTTTTATGAGGCAATGCAGAGCAGTTAGGTAGATGTTGGGCTTTGGGATCTGATAGGCCTGGTTTCAAATACAGTGCTACCACTTCCTAGCTGTGTGACCTTGGACAGATGTCTCTACCTGTCTGAGCCTCAGTTTCTTCATTTGGTTAATGGAAATAACAGTACTTACTTCAGTCTTCTTGTGAGGATTCAGTGTATCAATGCTTGTGTGTTAGACGAGGAAAACTGAATGATGTCAAAAGATTCTAACAGCTAATGCCTTAAATGAAGCACTTGGCTTGTAATTAAGGGTCATGTTCTATCAAAAAAACAATTGCATCTCTATCTTCTTTGGTTTTTCTTTATTAGTATTATTATTATTATTTAACTATTTATTTATTTTTGGTACTGGGAAGTGAACCCAGGGGCACTTTATCACAGAGGTACATCCCAGTCCTTTTAATTTCTTATTTCAAGATAGGGTCCCATTAAATTTCTAAGGGTCTTACCAAGTTGCTGAGGCTGGCCTTGAACTTAATCGTTCTCCTGTCTCAGCCTCCCAAGTGGCTGAGATTACAGGTATGTACCACCACACCCAGATATGTCTCTCTTTTCTAAATTTTATATCTTTAAATATTCAGTTCTGTAGGAAACTAACATCAAAACAAGTGATCAAGAAACCAAACACCAAGGGGCTGAGCATGTACTCAGTGTTGAAGTGCTTGCTTAACATGTGAAAAGCCCTGGGTTCAATTCCCAGCATCACAAAATCTAAACAAGACAAAACACCAAATGAGAGCTATCACCAAATGAGATACTGATTTCTATCATCTGCTCTTGCTGTTATTAGAGACATTCAGCAGAATGAGACCCAGGTGCCCATACTAGTTAAATTCTTCCTCCCTGGTATTCGACAGTTGAAATCTATTAGCACAGCACTGGAACATAAATGAATGTGAGCTGGTAATAATGTACTTGATTTGATATTATTTTTACTGGATCTCCCAGTAAAGATACTTGGCAAGTCAGAACATCTGAGAAGATGGAAGAAATGGTAGATTGGCTTCTCTTTGCTTGTTTTTTTTTACAGTCTTGAGGGTTGCATCTGCGTTTCTGGAGACAATATTGTGTCCATCTACAACTTTAGCTCTGTCCCACAGTGGGAGAGATCACATCACGGCACCTGAACCTAACAGCTCACCAACAACTGGAAGGACGTCAGTGTCTGAAACCCAGGAGCATATGACAGCTACTCTTCCAAGTTCGCCACTGACCAGCAGTTTGGCAGGATCTATGGAGCAAACAAACTCAACACCTGGGACTTGGGAAGAGAGACAGCATACAACTATCACCACATCCACCAATGACACCATACTGTCAAGCTCCATGATGGCTTCTCTGTTGAAGAACCAGACATCTAGAACCACAACCTTACCCACAACCTTACCCATCACAGCCACTTTAGCTGAGAATCCAGAACAGGATCAGACAACTCCAATGACAGCCCCATTAACCACAAACACCCTAGATAACGGACTGGAGTCATTAGTATCCCCTGACTCTGAGAAGGCAGCCACAACTCCAGTAGCATTAAAGACACCAGGCAATGACACTGAATCATCCAGGTCCACAACCATCACTGTCTCTGAGACATCTTCTCTAACTACATCCTCAACAACATTGGACAAAGTTAATGACACAAGCGAACTCTTATCCGTGACAACCAGCACAGTTATCTACACTACCTCACTAAACACAAGCACTCTGGGGACAACTGTTCTTGGAACAACCATGACTAAGACTCAGGAAGAGCAAAGTACAGCTGTACCCCCAACCCCCGCAACAACCCCCTCGACAAGCAAGCCACCTGATACACATCACAACACAACCATGTGGACACCTTCCCAACCTGCACAATCAGCCTCCAGTGTTGGCACTGAGACAACAGCTGCTTATTCCACAGCCCTTGTCTTCAGCTCCTTGGGGACAGTGAAATCCTCTGCTGTGACTGGGCCCAGTCAAACTCCCCCCAGATATAGCCAGCATAGTGGTCCTAGAGCGGGAGCCTGCGCGTTGGATGAATACACAGCCAGCACAGGAGTTTGCCTGTGCAATGACAGCTACCACACCCACTCAGGTAAGGCGGAGGAACTCAGGTGAGGAAACCAAACCAGAGGTAAGGGCCAGAGTGAGCCCAGAGGAACATTGTGTCCGAAGGTCCAGAGGGCCAATGAGGCTTTGTAAAACATGGGTTCATCCAGCTAGAGGTGACTTCTGGTGGGTGAACAGGCAACTTGGCAGATGGGTAGAATGAACAATTTATCATTCCCAATCTCCAGGATTCCAGCTACTGGCCGGATTAAACCTTCCTGGGGACAGAACTAATGGATCAGAGTCAGCTGGGCGTGGTGGCGCATGCCTGTAATCCCAGGGGCTTGGGAGGCTGAAAAAAAGACCAGAGGCATAGCTCCATTGGGGGCCTAGAGGATCACGCAGGGAAACTGAGGCAAAAGGCAAGTCAGCGTGCCAGCTTATACAGGGAGTGTGGGTTCAAATCAGGTATGGTGGTGCACACTTGCAATCCCAGGGATTCAGGACGCTTAGGAAAGAGGGTTGAAAGTTCAAGCCCAGCCTTAGCAACTTAATGAGACTCAAAATAAAAATAAAAATGTCTGGGAATGTAGTTCAGTGGTAGCGTGCCCTGTTTTTTTTTTTTTTTTTTTTTTTTTTTTTTTTTTTTTTTTAAAGAAAACAAGGGGAATAAGGAGTCACTTTATTGTATCCAGAATTAGTTGTTTATTTTTATGTGGTGCTAAGGATTGAACCCAGTGCCTCACATGTGCTAAGGCAGCCTGCTGCCACTGGGCTACAGCCCCAGCCCCATGTGTCCCTGGGTTAAATCCTCAATACTGGAGATAAAAAAAGAGAGAAATGTTGACTTCACAGGCTTCTCCCAGGCAGTGCCACCAACATCCAGGCCCACATTCTGACAAGGCTGAAGCTGGGTCCAGGGCACCAAAAAGGCAGTAATGTTCTCCAAATATATATTCTTTGAAGTCAAAATAATTCCCCCCAAACTTTTTTTTTTTTTTTTTTTTTTTTTTTTTTGAGACAGGGTGTCACTATGTTTCCCAGACTGGCTTTCAATTCCTGGGCTCAAGCGATCCTCCTGCCTCTATCATCCAAGAAACTGGAACTATAGGCAAATGTCATCATGACCAACTTCTAAAACATTTCAGTTTAACAAAATTGTGATTTTCCTAAAATGATTACTTTTTTATTTTTAATTTCAAATTCATCCAAAATGCATTTCTTTGGCGTTTCTGCTTTGGTCTATTGGGTAATACTGCTTTGGGATGAAGTCTTTATTACATGTTATAAGTTTTTATTACTAGCAGTGCTTAATTTGTCAGTATTTTCCAAAATATATTTTTTCAGGACACCAGTAGTGCAGGATTTCAATACATATTGCCCTAATAAAGGGTTACAGGATGGGGTTGAAGCTCCGTGGTAAAGTGCTTGCCTAGCATGTATGAGGCTCTGGGTTCAATCTCTACCACCACAATCAAACAAACAACAACAAAAAACAAGTTTCATTGTCAAAATACATTTGGGATAGACTAAACAAAATTATTTCTTAGCTGCGTGCAGTGGTGCACGCCTGTAATCCCAGCACTCAGGAAGCTGAGACAGGAGGATCAAGAAGAGTTCAAAGCCAGCCTCAGCCATACCGAGGCACTAAGTAACTCAGTGAGATCCTGTCTCTAAATAAAATACAAAATAGGGCTGGGGATATGGCTCAGTAGTTGAGTGCCCTTGAGTTTAATCCCTTAAAAAAATTGTTTCTTGACTTTTATAGGACTTTTTCAGTCTTTAATATTCCATTTGAGCTGGGCATGGTGGTGCACACCTGTAATCCCACTTACTCAGTGAGGTTGAGGGAGCTGGACTGTAAGTTCAAAGCCAGCCTGGGCAACTTACTGAGAACTTGTCTCAATATAAAAATTATGAAGCACTGTTCAGTTGTAGAGCATCCCTGGGCTCATTCCCAGGGCCAAAAAAGAAAAGAAAAGAAAAAAAGTAACCTGATGTTAACCAACCAGTTGTTTGTTCATTATTCTGTGTCCTTGGACCATCTGAAACTTTATTTATTTATTTATTTATTTATTTATTTATTTATTTAGTGCTAGGGATCAAACCCAGGGTCTGTACATGCAAAGCAAATGTTCTGCCACTGAGGCACATCCCTAGCCCCTCTTACTCTATTTTGTGGGGTGAAGTGTCACCTCATTCTAGAATCAAAAATAAAGCCAAGTAAGGTTGTTAAACTAGGGATCGGGGTGCCCATCCCATCGGAGTGGGTGCCTATCCTTCTTCCCACACATGCCTGCCAAAGTAGAATGGTGAGCTTTAATAAAAAAGGAAAAAAATCTTTTAAGTCCAAAGTAATAAAATAAATCCAGAAATACTTTATGCTTGTGTTTCTATTATGTATTACTTTCTAGTTTTACTTTTTTAAAAAATAGTTTTTAGTTGTAGTTGGACACAATATCTTTACCCATTTATCCCTATGTGGTGCTGAGGATGGAACCTAGGCACTCACATGTGCTAGGCGAGTGCTCTACCACTGAGCCACAACCCCAGCCCCTCTAGTTTTACTTTTTAATTCCAACTTTTAAGCAGTTCATCCCAATTTTTAACAGAAAAATTTAGAGGGGCTAGTTCAGAAGAAGGGAAGAGTTAAGTATTTGCTTTTCAGTCTTCACCCAAAAAGTATAGGTATTTGGCATGTATCTGTTAGGACAGCTTGTGTTATGAATGGCAGAGAAACCAACTCTAATTGACTTGAATGAAATAAATAAATTTTTCACTCTCTGAAGGGCTGAGTGATAGAACGCTTGACTAGCAAGCATAAGGCTCTGGGTAGATACCCAGTACCTTCATCAAAAAATTTGAAAACCTCCCTTTGGTTTCGCAAACGCCCTCCCTCCCTAGGGCTGTGTCTTCAATTAGTTTAGGCTTTTATGGACTGAAAGAGCTGTTAACTTGAGCAATTTAGTTCCCTCAAAAAACCTGAGGACTGGCTGGGGATGGAGCTCACTTGCCTAGCAGGCTCCAGGCTCTGGGTTCAATCCCCAGACAGACAGACACACACACACACACACACACACACACTTACTTGAGGGCCTGGCTTCCTGCTTTGAATGGGTAAGAAATCAGGGAGCAAAACAGCATCTCAAAAACTGATCTTGCCAGACATGTAACAGAAACCAACTGACTTAGCTCAAGGAAAACTCTCTCAGCAAAGCCCAGGGCAGGCTTCGGCCAGGTTTTCCAGGGACTGGCGCCTGGAACTAAGAATGTACCCAGAAGCAGGAGTTGCCTCCTTCTCCTCAGTCTTGCTTCTCCCGTCCTGCACCTGTTCCTCTCTGCTCCTCTCTCCACAAACCAGCCTTTTGTGCCTTTCAGCCTGCCTGGCACGAGATGGCCACGCCACCCTCATACTGGCTGCAGTTACTACTTCCTGGGAAAGAGATTCTGAGTGAGCCAGTTAAGGCCAGGGACCAGGGTCCCATAATGCAAGTGTGACGGTAGACACTCAACTCTTGTGAGGAAGAGTCTGCATTTGCGGAAGGTTTTAATAGGTTGGGCTAATGTCCCGTGTCTCCTCTGTCCACATCAGAATTATACCCACTCCCACAGCATCATGCAAGGAGCCTCAGGAGGTCCCTGCCCTGGCTCTTGTCTTCCTGCAGAACTGTCCAGGATGCCAGTGACCCTGAACTGCAGTGCACAAAGAATTGGGGTGGCCCTGAGCAGCTGCTTCCTGGAAACTAACCACTGGATTCTGAAAGAAGATGCCTTCTCAGGGTGCTCCAGCACCAAGAAGATAGAACAAGGCTACAGGGTCCAGGTCTTCATGATGGAGAAGAAGGAGGGTTCTTGTGGACTCCACCTCTCTGTAAGCAAGCTGGGAGGGTCACCTGATAGGGACTGGGGAGCTGTGAGGTGGGGCTGGGAAGGGAGTGATTGGATACCAGTCCTGACCTCATCTCTGTTTTTTTGACCTTTAATTAATTTTTGTAGTTGTAGATGGACAGCATGCCTTTATTTTATTTTCTTATTTTTGTATGTGGTGCTAAGGATCAAACCCAGTGCCTCACCCATGCTAAGCAAGTAGCTGTGCAGCCACAGCCACAGCCCCTTTTTTATTTATTTTTATGTGGTGCTGAGGATCAAACCCATTGCCTCACACATGCTGGGCAGAATCCTTTAAAATAATAATAATGATGACAAGTATTTATTAATTTCTGACCACACACAGAAGATCAAATCCCAAATCTACTGCTGAGCCACAACCTCAGCCCATGACCTATTTGACTGAGGGATTCTCGAGAGTGAAGTCAAATCTTAGCCATCAGACCAGTCTCCTTCTCCCATCCCTACCCTGTACTTGCAATTGACTTGCAATTGAATCCAGGGGTGCTCTACCATTGAGACACCCCCACCCTTTTAATTTCTTTTGAAACAGGGTCCTGCTAAGTTTCTGAAGCTGGCCTCAAATTTAAGATCCTCCTACCTTACCCTCTCAAGTAGTTGGGACCACAGCATGTGCCACCCTGCCCTTCTAGACCAGTGTTTTTGAGGGGAAATGACCATGTTATGTCTGCCTAGACTGGGAATGCCCTTACAGGTGGTGCCAGGTTTTCTTTTTGTTTGTTTGTTTTTTTGTGTGTGTGTGTATGGTGCTGAGGATTGAACCCAGGGCCTTATGCATTCAAGGCAAGCACTCTACCAACTGAGCTATATCCCCAGCCCCCAGGTGGTGCCATGTTTGATGGAATAGGATACTGGTTTCCAAATTGTCAGCCCCAGAATCCTTCAAAATAATAATAATGATGACAAGTATTTATTAATTTCTAACCACACACAGAAGATCAAATCCCTATTAACACACATTATTCTCATTAAACCATCAGAGTAGTCTTATTTTACAGATGGGTAATCTATAGTTCAGAGAAGTTAAGGGTTTTCCCCAAATCATATAGCTAGTGATTCACAGAGTTAGCTTGTATTCCTATGAGCTCAACAATGATGCTACCTCCTTTCTTTAAAAATATTGCATAAGGGCTGGGGCTGTAACTCAGCGGTAGAGTACTTGCCAAGCATGTGTGAGATGCTTGGGATAAGGACCAGGAGTTGGCATTTTTAACAAATACCCCAATGAATCTTTTTTTTCTCTCCCCCTGTGGTACTGTGGTTTTAATCCAGGGCCTCACACATGCTAAGTAAAGCTCTACTACTGAGCTGTATCCCCAGCTCTTTTTATTTTGAGATAGGGTCCCTCAGGCTGGCCTTGAACTTGAGACCCTCAAGCCTCAGCCTCCCAAGTAGCTGGGATTCTGGGCATGTAAAACCACGTCCAGCCAAGAGAACCATTTATTTATTTTTTTACTTTCAAGTGTAAAATTACTTTTAATTTATATATTCACACACCCATTTAGATATATCCTTTTAGTTGAATACATTCATTAGTCATATACTTTTTTCCATTGGTTCTTCTTAGTTTTATATGACAGCAGAATCCATTTTGATAAAGTTATACAAGCATGGGGTATATCTTATTCTAATTAGGACCCCATTCTTGTGGGTGGGCATGATGGTAGGATTCATTTAGGTGTTTCATGTGTACATAGGAAAATTATGTTAGATATATTCTATTGTCTTTCCTATTTTTCCCAAGGAACTCTAAAATGCACACTGAAATTTGAGAACCAGAGATTAAGACCAGGAGCTTTGGTATCAGAAAAGTGGTCCTGGTTTTAGGCTTTGTTACTTGCTTTGGGAAGTTTTTTTAACCTTTCCAGGCCTTAGTTTGCTCTTCTGTAAAATGGGACTAATAAGCTGGATGTAGTGGTGTATATCTGTAATCCCAGCAATTTGGGAAGCCAAGGCAAGAGTATCACAAGTTCGAGGCTAGCTTAAGCAACTTAGCAGACCCTCAGTAACTTAGTGAGAACCTTTCTCAAAATAAAAAATGAAAAGGACTGGGAGGTAGCTTACTAGTAAATAGCTCCTGGGTTCAATCTCCAGTCCAAAAAAAAGGAAAGAAAGAAAACGAAAAGAAAAGAAAAAGAGACCAATAAGAGAACTCTCCTCAGAGTTGTGGTGAAATCACAATACCTGACATACAGCTCAGCCTCAGTGAACTTTTTTTTAAAAATATTTATTATTATTTATTTTTTTTAGTTCTCGGCGGACACAACATCTTTGTTGGTATGTGGTGCTGAGGATCGAACCCGGGCCGCACACACGCCAGGCGAGCGCGCTACCACTTGAGCCACATCCCCAGCCCGCCTCAGTGAACTTTAGCTGTTAATTTTATTTAAACAAATACCTTGCAGCCACTGAGGATGGAAGGTGTTTCCCCTAGAGATCTGAGGATAATGGTTACCTCCCTGTCTTTTCTAGACCAACAACAGCCATGCCCTGTATTCTCTGAAGGTGCAGCTTAAGCAGGTTCTTTCAGGCTCCAAAACTACGGAGTCCACAATGCTCTTCAGCTTCAGCTGCGCTTACCCTCTGGTGGCGAACATCAGCCAGACTCTCCCCGAAGTGGTGGACTCCATCCCGTGAGTTTTCCCCTGTCAGCTGCCTATCTCTCTGGTCCCTGGGAGGCTCCTGAGTTCTCAATGCTACCTCTAATCAAGTCAAAAAGTCAACACCTCAGATATTGGACTCCCTGTGTCTACCCGCTAGACATAAGAACCTCTTAGATGGCGACTCAAAGCATTAGAGAAAAAAAATGCTTCTATGAAGCAATGCATTGTGGGATGCTTATGTAAACTACTGTGGGGTTGGGTGGCTTCAAGGGTCCTGAGTGGGGATCTATTAGGCGGCACCTCATTTTTAGGCAGTTCAGGAGGAAGGTGAGCAGGTTTGCTCCTTTCCTTATTCTCTATGGCTTACCAGAGCTTAGTGACTTTGGGTGAGACAGAAGGTGAGAGTGTCCTTCCCTCTGAGGTTTCATGGTGAGATTCTCACTCTTATCCCTTTTTGGATATAGGACCATCCACTTTCCCAGTACTGGGGAAACTATCATCTTCCTGAGCATCTTTACAGACATTCAGCTCTCAGCTCCACTCAAGAACAGAACAGTTCACCTTGGCACACCCCTCTACATAGTTCTCAATGCCACAAGCAGTGATCCCAACAGATTTGCTCTGGTGGTCAATGAGGTCTTTGTCAGCGCCAACATCTCCAACAAAAAGGCTGTTAAGGCGACCTACCACTTTGTGAATGAGAGGTAAGTGTCTCTCAAGCCCCAGTAAACTCCTACCAGTACCAGACCAGCTCTTAAGACTGTGGTTTATGTTGGGTGCTTTTGTACCCATGAGCACAGATTGTGTCATTCTTCTCTGTATGCTTGGTATTGCAAACATGGGGAGAAAGTAAGCACTGGGTGAATGTTTATTGAACGAATACATTAGAATGCATTATCATTACCATTTTGCAAATGAGTAAATTAAGGCTCAGGGAGATTAAAACCTCTTCAAGACTTCACATCCCGCAGGGTATGGTAGAGCACACCTGTAATCCCAGCAGTTTGGGAGGCTGAAATAGGAGGATTGAGAGTTCAAAGCCAGCCTCAGCAATCGCAAGGCACTTAGCAACTCATTGAGACCCTGTCTCAAATACAAAATAAGGCTGGGGCTCAGTGGTTGAGCATCCTTGAGTTCAATCACTGGTACCAAAAAAAAGAAAAAAAAAAAAAAAAAGGATGCACATCCAATAAACGACATTCATTTATTTTTTCTCCAGTTATTGAGATCCTACAGTGACAAGATGAAAAACCAAAAAATAATTCTAATAGTTCAGAGTGCTACATTCTAAATGTTGGACATGCATTGCAAATAATAGCTAATGATAACTAATACTGACATAGTAGTTACCCCTGCAATCCAGTTTTAATATCTTCACATATATTAACTAATTTAAGCCTCTCAATGCACTCTATGACAGTTATTTTTTCTTTTTTTTTTTTTTTTTTTTTTTTAAAGAGAGAGTGAGAGAGGAGAGAGAGGGGAGAGAGAGAGAATTTTTAATATTTATTTTTTAGTTCTCGGCGGACACAACATCTTTGTTGGTATGTGGTGCTGAGGATCGAACCCGGGCCGCACGCATGCGAGGCGAGCGCGCTACCGCTTGAGCCACATCCCCAGCCCGACAGTTATTTTTTCATTCCCATCTTATAGATGGAGAAATTAAGGCTCAGTTCACACAAATTGTTTAAGTGACAGACTTTGCTAATGTTTGAGGACATAGAGGTAGTAAGGCCAAGTCCTTATTCTCAACGGTCTAGGAAGAGATGAGATTCCCGACTACTAATATTAAAGCTTCAAATGTCTGAATCATTTCTCCAAACAATCTTTGTGAACGGGTCATGAAACACAGCACCCATGAATTTATCCCAGCTTTGAGTTGTTACTACTTTTATTTATTTTTATTTTGCACTTTACTGTGTCCAGCATGCTAGGCCAGTGCTCTACTGGGTTATATCAACAACCCACAATTCCTACTTTGTTAGGAGGAAATATAACCTACTGATTAAGGGTATGGGCCAATGCTGGAGCCGGGCTGTTACCCGTAGAACCTCACGTAATCTACTTGGCTTCCCTTAGCCTCAGTTTCCCCATCATCAAAAAAGAAAGGGTGGCAAAAGTATGGCCTTCCTCTTAGAATTGGTGTGAGGATGAAATGAAATAATCCATGTAAAGTTCTCAGCACGAGATCCAGCACCTGAATTTACACAGGGCGAGTAAACAGAAGGAAATCAATCATCGTTGGTGCATCTGCACCGTCGGCCCCCAGCCACGACGCTAACCAGTTGGTGCTGCTGCCTCTTCCCACAGCTGCCCAGTCCCCAGCCGGCTGCTCCACGGTCTACCCGACAACGGGGCCTCTCTCGAGGTAACGCTGGCCTTCAGACTGTTCCGCTTCTTAAATAGCGATACGCTCTACCTGCACGCCCGAGTGTCCCTGTGTGACAAGCAGATGGAACGCCAGTGCCGACCGGTGAGCGGGTAGTCCCCTGCGTTCCTGCGCACCGGCTGCGCCGGCGCCCGCGCCCGCCCGGCATTTCTGCCCTAGCGCGCGGAGAAGCCAGGTGTAGCAATGGCGTGCTCTTGGGAGCGCGGGCGGGGCCTGGGCGGGGCCTGGGCACTTGTGGGGCTGGGGATTGGCCTATCAGGCCAGGGCGTGGGTTGGTAAGCTCATTTGGGGGCGGGGCAGGGACCCGGCTTTCTGCAGGTCCTAGGTAAAGTCCCAGCCTTCCCGTCCTCACTACACCTAGTCTTGTGTCGCCCACAGACCTGCAGGCCAAGGAACCCTTCTGGGAGGAATTCGCCCAGGGAGATCCAATTGCAAGAGGACTTGGAGCGCGGCGGCAGCTGGATAGTGTTCGGGCCTCTCCGAATAACGGGTATCTGGATCGATCATTTGCGGGCCTCCTGGCTCCTCTTCCAGAGCCTCTAATTCACCTGCTGAGTCCTCCGACCCTTCACTGTGCCCCCTCTTACCTTCTTGTCCACATGCTCTTCCTCAAACCAAGTCTCCTCCCCGAGTTCATCCTCTGCGAGTCCACATCCTCCTGGGATCTCCATTCCAAAAAGGTCCCCTCCATTTGCTGGGTCCTCTCTTCATTTATTGAACTTCAAGTCGGAGCCTTCTCTGCTTCCTCCCATTGTCTCTTTCCTATCAGTCTTCTCCTGGGCTGTCTCTCCTGCTAGGCTGTGTGTGTATTTTCAATCTTACTTTCTAGCCTGGAACACTCTCACTTCTTTATATTCCATAACAGTCCTGTAAAGCTCGAACCCTCACGAGAAAGCCCCTCTCTTTATTAAATCCATTCTCATTAGAAGTATCATCTTTTGAGTCCTAGCCTCAAGAAAGTGCCAGCCTCTTTGCCCAATCCTGATGAAATGATGGGCGAGTGCTGGCCTTGTCCTGTTAGGATGCCAGCATCCTAAGGCTTAATCTTTGTTTCTATGTGGTTTCAGAGTCCAAAGCCTCCAGCAGCAGCTCTCCAGGTTGGTACAAAATTATTGCTATGATGAAGTTTGTTATGACTGCACCAAGGTCTGGGAGCTCACTTTAGGACTTGGCAGGTGCTGATCTTAGATCATGTTTGTTCTCAACTCTATGTGACCCAGGAGAAGTCAGTTAACTTCTCTGAGTGCCAGTTTCTTCAGCAATACATGCAGAGTTGTCAATGTGGGGCTATTGCTTTATCCCTTATCAGAATCTGGGACTGTCCAGAAATGATTTAGAGTACAGTAGGGGTTAAACATTCAAAATTGGCTTGGGAACAGTGGCACCTGCTTATAATCCCTATTACTCACGAGGCTGAGGCAGGAGGATCACCTGAGCCCAGAAGTTTAGGGCCAGTATGGGCAACATAGTGAGACCCCATCTCAAAAAAAAATAATAAATTACTAATCCTCCAGAGTGAAGTATCTAAGCTTTAAAACTTTTCCAGCCTTGCAAAGTTCCCTGATCCTATTTTATACCTTTTTTTTTTTTTTTTTTTCCTTGCAGGATCCTGGATGGCTATCTTTCTCCTGATGGTGATTGATTGGATGCTGGGATAAAATCCTCCCCAGGATACCTCCTCAAACCCTAGTCATTGGCTTCTAATTTACTTGCCTCAAAGAGGAAGATTTAGGGAAAGGCAATAAGTCTATCCTCTTGTTAGGAACCAGAGAGGTTGAAAATGGGATTAGGATGTGGCACAACAATTACTTTGTAAACTCAGCATTCGTTTGTGCTCCCTCATCCTGCCTTCTCTTCCCATTTCTGGGATTCTTAGGGGTGATTAAATTGCTCTAATGGTGGGGGAGGTGTAGAAGATATAGCCAATAAACACCAAGGAATTCTACTTTGACTCCTTTCTGTATAATCTGATCAAAACCTTCAATGCTGCAGGTTGATGGGACTGAAGGACAAGGGGTGGAGGATGGGTGAAAAGTTACTTAATCTTGAGAGTGTTAGTTTCCATATATATAAAATGAAAGTTTTTTTGTGGGGGGGTGGTACCAGGGATTGAACTCAGGGGCACTCAACCACTGAGCCACATTCCCAGCCCTATTTTGTATTTTATTTAGAGATCGGGTCTCACTGAGTTACTTAGCGCCTCACTATTGCTGTGCCACCACACCTGGCCTTGTAAAATGAAAGTTTGACTGATCTCTGCTTCAACCTGGGGAACTTTATATCATTCCAGAGAAATATCTAGGACTTTGGCCCCTAAGTCCTCCCCGCACTTCTTTTTTTCTCCTGAAAAACGGACAGTGAGGGGCTGGTTTTGGCTCAGTGGTAGAGTGCTTGCCTAGCATGTGTGAGGCACTGGGTTCCATTCTCAGCACCACATATAAATAAATGAAATAAAGGCCCATTGACAATTAAAGAATATTTTTTAAAAAACGGACAGTGACTATTCAATTCCAGGATAAGCACTGAATGATTTTACGTAATATTGTAAGGGTCCGGCGAACGTAGGAGGAAGAGACCACCAAGAGACCGACTCATGCACAGCAAAAGGGGGTTTATTGAGGTTCCAGCGCGCTGGGGCTCCGTGCTCACTCAAGAAGGGAGAGCGGCCAAGAGCCCCGAGCAGGGGTTGAGCAGGGCTTAAGTACACTTTTTGGGGAGGGCAGGGACTTTACATACATCACAGTCTCCTTTAACAAATCACCATACACCGCAGGAAAATCAAACAACAATTCTTAAACATTTTTTTTTAAAGAAGATTTATTTATTTTTTGAGAGAGAGAGAGAGAATCTTTAATATTTACTTTTTAGTTTTTGGTGGACACAACATCTTTGTTTGTATGTGGTGCTAAGGATCGAACCCGGGCCGCACGCATGCCAGGCGAGTGCGCTACTGCTTGAGCCACATCCCCAGCCCAACAATTCTTAAACATGATTAGTACATTCATTGGCGGGAACAGGTCGGGTGGGAGTGATAGGTCAGTCCTAAGAAGGGGGGTACATTAAACTGATTGGTTTGGGCCCTGAGATGCCTACGTGCCAAGCTGCACAGGGTCCTAGGTTATTAAACAACTAAATGGTCAGGGGGAATATCTACTGGGCAGTCCCGGGAATTGTCCTAATAGCTACAGGAATTTCAGGAACTTAACAATACCTGGTCTTTTATATTTTAACTCAGGCTTTGCAGCTTAGAAGCAGTTTTACAATGCCTGGTCCTTTACATTTTAACTCAGGCTTTGCAGCTTAGAAACTTTACCCTTTCAATATTATGTAAGCCTTCTTCTTCTACACCTTAATTATTTTTCTCCCTTCCATATAGGGTAGATACAGGTGACAGTGTTTATGCTACTATCATTAATTCATTCAAAAATAGATCTACTACATACCTGTTGCTATTTTAAGCCCTGGGGATTCAACAGTACACAAGACACAATCTTTAACCTTCCAGAGAGGACAGTTGAATACAGAAAATAGATAGTGTGAGCCAGGAAAGAGGACAGGCTTTATTTAGTTGGCAGAAGTAGCACCTACACATGAGGTGCAATTTCATAAAATTGCAGAAAGGCATTTTGCCTTTTGTTGTTTTTGAAATGCTATTTTTTATTGATATCCATGATTGTGTTAGAAACTAATTTCCTGAGGAAAATGTTGGTATAAGCAACATAATAAAAAGTTAAACTTAACAGTCTTTTCTTTTTTGCAGTGCTAGGAGTAGAACCCAGGGCCTTACACATACTGGGCAAGTGTTTTACCACTGAGCTACAACCCCAATCTTCAAATTTAAATAACAGCTTTATTATTTCATATTCGAGAACATTTTATCTAGTACTTTAACAGTTCATGAAAAAAAATTAGGGCAAGTGACCAATTTATGTTATTTTTTTATGCACATCAAAGCCATACACTTATTAAATCAGCATAAAATTAATTACATTTCATTGGGAATTTTTTTTTAAGAAGTAAGCCTTTATTTCTTTGTTTTGCATATGAAGCTGAGTTGTTGCTTTTTGGTGATTAGTCAAAGAGACCAAATCCCATATCCTCATCCGACTCCTCCGACTCTTCCTTGGCTTCAACCTTGGCTGGGGCCACAGCAGCAGCAGGAGCAGCAGTAGTAGCAGCAGCCACAAACGCAGATGGATCAGCCAAGAAGGCCTTGACCTTCTCAGCAAGTGGGAAGGTGTACTCAGTCTCCACAGACAAAGCCAGGACCCTCTTGTACCCACTGATGATAGAATGGGGTACTGATGCAACAGTTGGATAACCAATCTGCAGACAAACACTAGCAACATTGCGGACACCTTCCAGGAAGCGAGAATGCAGAGTCTCCTCTGTGATGTCAAGCACTTCAGGGTTGTAGATGCTGCCATTGTCAAATACTTGCTGAATGATCAGCCCAAAGGAGAAGGGGGATATGTTCAGCATGTTCAGCAGGGTAGCTTCGCTGGCTCCCACTTTGTCTCCAGTCTTTATCAGCTGCACATCACTCAGGATTTCAATGGTGCCCCTAGAGATTTTAGTGGTAATGCCCAAAGCCTGGAAGAAGGAAGTCTTCTCGGGCCCCAGACCAGTGTTCTGGGCTGGTACGGTGACTTCACATGGTGCAATGGCACCAGCACGGGCAGCAGCTGGAACCTTATTGGCCAGCAGCGTGTCCCTGATCTCAGTGAGGTCCTCCTTGGTGAACACAAAGCCCACATTCCCCCTGATATGAGGCAACAATTTCTCTAGAGCTGGGTTGTTTTCCAGATGCCCTCGAATGGCCTTGCGCATCATAGTGTTTTTGCCCATCAGCACCACAGCCTTCCCCCGGAAGGACATTCGGATTTGCTTGGAGCCCACATTGTCTGCTCCCACAGTGAAGCATTTTGGATAGTCATCCAAAAGTTGGATGATCTTAAGGAAGTAGTTGGACTTCCAGGTCGCCCTGTCTTCCCTGGGCATCACGATGGTGCATCAGGGATTGCCACGCAGGGTTTAAAGACGATGTCACTCTCACGAGGATGCCTGGCGAGAAAAGGCTTTCATTGGGAATTCATGTTGACTTTAAAGGTCTAGAGTAGACTGTTTAAACAGCCCTGCTGCTAATGCCTTAATCAGCTACTCAGGAAACTGAAGCAGGATAATCTTTGTTTCCCCCCTCAATTCAGGGGATTGAACCCAGGGATGCTCTACCACTGAGTTATATCCCCAACCCTTTTAGTTTTAAATTTTGAGACAGAGTCTTGCAAAGTTGCTGAGGCTGGCCTCACACTTGTAGTCCTCCTGCCTCATCCTCCTGCCTCAACCTCATGGAGTCACTGGGAATCACCGGCATGTGCCACTGCATCTGGTCAGGAGGATCTTGTGCACAGAAATTTGAAGCCAGCCTGGGCAATATCATGAGACTCCATCTAAAAAAAAAAAAAAAAAAAAAAAGCGAGTGACTAGACTCATGCGTATAATCTCAGTACTCAAGAGGTTGAGGCAAGGGTATTGCAAGTTCAAAGCCAGCCTCAGCAATTTAGCAACACCCTGACTCAAAAATTAAAAATTTAAAAAAAAGGGCTAGGGATATGGATGGCTCAGTGGTTAAGCGCCCCTGGGTTCAATCCCCAGTACCAAAAGCAAATGACCCCCAAACCCCCAACCTTGCTTATGAATGCATTAGACTTTTCTTTTATTTAAAATATATCCTAAAGGATAAGGACAAAATATTGAGTACGCTGTGCTTAAATGTCAGGAAAAAATTAAATTAGTAAGACAGTACGAATGTTCTATTTGCTGAGTGCAAATGTAAATCTCAACACTTTGGAGTTTCTAGTTAGGTTTTTCTCCCTTTTCAGCATCACCTCTTCAAATCATCTTCATTTTTCTCAGTCCTTTATGCGTCCCCCGGTTCTCTCCTGCCTCACAGAAAAAACAGAGATCATCAAGTCAGAACAGCAGTCTAAATTGACTCCTTTGGACATCCAGCCTTAACATGCATAGTAACAAAGTCTTTTGGTCCCAATTTCAGAGACTGTCCCCTAAATTCATCTATCATGGCACACCCAGGTGAAGCTAGATTTACAGGTAGTAGTTAGTGTAGTTAGGTAAATCGGGTCTAATATTGAGTAAGATAAATAAAATGGAGGCCAGTATAGAGAATGGAGTCCCCCAAAACAGTAGCACTTGGGGAAATTGAAATGTTAATGTCCTCAAGGCCTGGAGCCCATCCTAAGGAAATGTTAATGAAGCAGCTGCCAGCAAACTGGGAAATGCTGATCAAAAGCTGCCCCAAGCCCTTCCTGCCTGGATTACTCCTCCAGCCCACCTATCTCCCACCTTTTGGACCTTCTCACCCGCATTCTCTCACGGCAAGATAACGGGAAACAAAGGACAGGAGTGTGGGAAAGCTGAAAGAAGACCTATAAAAGAGGGAAGACCTTCCACGGATTCTGTCTTTTGGGTCCCCTTCTTCCTCCGGGGAGAAGTCTTTTCTGCTGTCCTTTAATAATGCTTCTACTTTCCACTCTAAACTTGCCTGGCAGACTTCTCTGGTGTTATACTTCAGCTTTGGGGGAAGCAAGGACTTAACACAGGTTCATTCTCCATTAAATCTGATAGATGGAGCCTCAACCCTAACTAGACAGTGACCCAGGTCACACCCTAACTCCTGGTCACAGCCTGGCCACTTGCTTCAGGAGGGAGGACTGACAGGTGGATAGAGGGAGGAGGATGAAGCAGGTTAGGTGGGATTCCCATGTGTCCCATCTGCGCAGGCCCAGCAGGCCACTCCGGGCTTCATTGAGCACCGCTCCGCCTAGAGGCAAGACTGGGGAAGAGGCAGAAGAGAAGCACCGGAGCGGAGGCGGGCTCAGGCGTAGAGAGATCCGTCGCGCCCTGCTGCGAGGCAGCGTGCAGGGGCGGGACACCGGCGCGGCTTAGCTCTCTATTGGTCAGTGTAGGGCAGAAAGGGGCGGGAGAACCGCGCTTCTCGACTGCTAATTGGTCAGAGGCAGGGAGACGGAGGAGGGGGGCCGGGCGGCGCGCGACCTGGCGGGCGTGTAACGGCCGTTAGTCGAGCTGAGGGGCTGAACCGCCGCCTGAGGCAGACGTGGTGGTCGCAGTCAGTAGCCGCAAGTGAGGGATTTCGCCGCCCGCTCTCAGGGCCGCGTAAGTTCTCCGTCGGGGCCCCAGTCGAGGTGGTACACCCTGTCTCTCCTTCCGGAGTCCCGGCGAAGCCTTGAACACTCGCGACCTCCCTTCTTGGGGGAATCGGCAGCGGGAGCGCATGCGCAGAGCAACGGAGCCGTAACCCGCCTCGGGTCTCTGCCTCCCCTGGCTAAGATATTGCCCCTGGCTCACCCGCCCCTGTGCGGGTCGCCACCCAGCCGTCGTTGCCGAGCTTTCTCCTTGCCTTTCACTCGAAGTATTTGCCTTACCTGTGAGTCAGGCCTTGTTCCAGTGGCCGGGGGTACAGCGGGCAGCACTTTCCTTGCCCTCGTGGAGCCCACGGTCCGTGGAGAAGAGTAGACGTTAAGCGAGTAGTATTCAGTTGGCACTCAGTAAGTGCAGGAGGAAGATCTTTTACAAAGAGCACACTACAGAGGCGCTCGTCTAGTTGGAGCGATCAGGGAGCTCTCCCCGGGGAAGGGAAGTTCAAGTTTTGAAGAATGTGTAGAGAATTAAAGTTGGGGGACCGAGAGCACTCGGGAAGGCCTTAGACCCGAGCCCCTGAGCCCGGGCGATTCTGCCTCGCGGGATATCTGACGATGTCTGGAGACTGTCCCGACTCTGGGATTGCTGCTGGCATCCTGAGACGCTACTAAACATCCTGCAGTGTGCAGGACAGCCCCCACATCAAGCAAGGTGTCAGTGGTGCTGAAGTTGAGGACCCCTGCTACAGCAAGTTTAGTTCAAGTTTGTCTAACAGCATATTCAGCACCTAATTTCGCCCTTGCAAACCAGGAGAATCAGAACCCTTTGTCTTTACTCTGAGATACACTTCCAGTGCGTGGCACGGCGCCAGGCAAATAGTAGGTGATCAGTAAAATTTGGTTAATGAATTGAATACAATATGCTGGGTAAGAAGGAGTTGTAATACAGGGTAATTAAGATAACTAGACTTGATTATTTTCTCTTAGGCCTTGTCTGCTTTATAATGGGCTGGTGGTTTTGTCTCAGGACTTGTTCTTTGTAAAGGCAACTTCATGGCAGGGATTTGACTTCTCTTTCACTATGTCAGTTTAATGAGTGATCAAGGCCATGAATATAGTGTGATGGTGTGAGATTCTTAATGTGTCTGTGTCAGCTGTCTGTATATCCCTTCAAATCCTCTTCTGTCTTGATGTGGTTCTCAACAGCTGCTGAGCTTGACATTTCACACCAAGATTCTAATTCTTAAAGGGGAGAAATATATTTAACAGTCATAATCTAATTCTTAGGTAGCAACATGGGAAGTACAACCTGGGTGATGAACAAGGCAAAGTGAAGAAATTATATGACTGTCCCTGACTGTCCTGTTTCAAGGCTTGCAGCTCTGGCTGTCAGAGGCAGATGACTTTTGATGCCTTAATAATGCCCTTCAGTTCTTTCATTTGTGTTTTGTCATGCACAGAAAAAAAAAAAAATGCTGATTAAACTCCTAAAGCATTGTAGCACAGTTCTGGCTTTTTTTTTTTTTTTTTTTTTTTGACAGGGTCTTATTACTTTGCCCAGGCTGGTCTCAAACTTGCCATCCTCCTGACTCAGCCTCCTGTGTAGCTAGGGTTATAGATGTGTATCACCACACCAAGCTTACAGTTCTGGCTTTTTAAAGCCTCTTCCTAGTTGTGTGATCCTCATCAGTCTAAACTGTTATTTTCTTATCAAATAAAATGAGAATAACTGCCTCATAGGATTAAAATGAGCATTAAATATATGTATAAGGTATTTAGTGCAGTGCTTGATAAATAGTAAGTGCTAAATACATGTTAAATTTGTTGAACAAATAAATATTTTTGTGATCCAAAGGGCTTTGAATATAGAAGCCAACCATGTTAGGTGCTTTTTTTACTGCCCGCCTCCATTCAGTCCTACCTTTTGGGCTGTAACATGGTTATTTGTATTATTCCTTGCACATTCATTTATCCCATTTTTATCCCAGAAAATATCGGTCTTGCTGTTTTAGGACCACTCCTTCAGTTGGTCCTAAAAGTGTCTACTAGTTGATCATCTAATTCTGAATTTAGTAGGAAAAAAAATCAAGAGTTACTTATTCTGTATTATTTTTTGCCTTATAGGTGCACTTTTTTTTTTAAAGAGAGAGTGAGAGAGGAGAGAGAGAGAGAGAGAGAGAATTTTTTAATATTTATTTATTTTTTTTTAGTTCTCCACGGACACAACATCTTTGTTGGTATGTGGTGCTGAGGATCGAACCCGGGCCGCACGCATGCCAGGCGAGCGCGCTACCGCTTGAGCCACATCCCCAGCCCTATAGGTGCACTTTTTTAAAAAATATAATTCACATGCTATAAAATTAATTTTACTCGTGCATAAATCAGTGATTTTTATAATGTATCTAAGCCTATTCAATCGTTACCACCATCTGATCCCAAAATATTTTGATTATCCTGAAAAGAAGCCTTATAACCATTAGCAGTCACTTTCTATTTCCTATTCCCTTCCTCAGCTTGGCATCCACTAATTTGCTCTTTCTGTGGATCTGGCTGTTTTAGACATATCATATAAATGGGACCATGAGGATCGAACCCAGGTCACACGAATGCCAGGCGCGCATGCTACCGCTTGAACCACATCCCTAGACCCCATGCAGTTTTTTGGCCTTCTATATTTGGCTTCTTTTCCTTAATAGTATTTTCAGTGTTCATCCATGTTTTAGCATGTATTAATACTTAATTCCTTTTTATGACCAAATATATATTCCATTGTGTGGATATAACACATTTTATTGATCCTTTGTTGATGGACATTTGGGCTGTTTGCATTTTTAGCTATTGTAAGTAATGCTGTTATGAATATTTGTTTACAACTTTTTGCATGAACATCTATTTTAATTTTTCTTGAATATATAATACACCCACTGTATTTGAGTTTTGCATCTGAAGATTCAACCAACTATGGATTGAGAATGTACTCAGTGGGACTGGGGATATAGCTCAGTTGGTAGAGTGCTTGTCTTGCATGCACAAGGCCCTGGGTTCAATCCCCTGCACTACCAAAAAAAAAAAAAAACCAACAACAACCAAAAAAAACAGAGAATGCACTTAGGGATTGTTGAGAATGGTGGTGTATGCCTGTAATTTCAGTGACTTGGGAGGCTGCAGGAGGATGGCAAGTTCAAGGCCAGCCTCAGCAATTTATCAGGACCCTGTCTCAGAATAAGAAGGATTGGGGGTTCAAAAGAAAAAAATATATACTTGAAAATAATTGCATTTGTACTGAACAAGTACTACATTATTTTTGTTGTTGTCATTATTCTCTAAGCAATTTATATAGCATTTATATTGTATTAGGTATTATAAGTAGTATAGAGTTGATGGTGATGTTTGTTTTTAAGATGGGGTCTTGCTGTTTTGCCCAGGCTGTCCTCAAATTCCTAAGCTCAAGTGTTCTTTCCTCCTCGGCCTCCTGAGTAGCTGGAACAGGTTCACATCACCACACCTGGCTTCTAGAAAATTCTTTAAAATGAACAGGAGGATGTACATACATGTTATATGCCAACACTATTCTATATAAGGGATTTGAGCATCTGAAGATTTTGGTATCTGTGGGAATTCCTAGAATCAGTCTCCTTTGGATTCAGAAGGACCACTATACACCCAAGAGTGGAATTGCTGAGTCATAGTGTGATTCTTTTTAACTAGGAGTTTTCCTTTTGTTACCCTGTTCTCAATTCATCTGAATTTGGAAAAGTTTCAGAATCCATCAGGCCTGTGATTTTGTTATCTTTCAAAGGAGAGGTAAAGGAAAGGATGTTTGATGTTGACAGTAATCACTAGTATGTAGGTAAGGATGCTGTGTCATCATTAAGTCACTGGCCATAAATTAAATGGCTAGCCATAAGTAGAAGCTTTTATTACTGAGTAAAGAAAGCTTCTCTTTCCTAGGAAGAAGTGAGATTTTGGAGGATGGTACCAGTCCTATTAATGCAGTGAATTAGTGACCACTTGGGTTGTTGTTACTAAAAGAAAGCCGTAGAGGTCAGTAAAACATTAGAGAATTAGTACCATTTATCCCCCACCCCCCCTTTTTTTTCCCCTCTCAAAGTTGAATTTTATCTCTTAAGAATTGTTTTGTGAATTGTCCCAACTTCTTTTGGGGCTCTTATAAATTCAGAGTTTACAAATTCATATTTCCATGTCTTTCAGGGACTGTACTGTGTGACACTTTTTGTTTTATTTATTTTTTATTGACATAAATTGCCAAGTAATAATAATAATAAATAGGCACTTGTGATGTGTCAGGCCTTGTGGTAAGTTATTATAAATCACTTAACATGAATTAGGTTGTGTCTTTATCACTTTTTTGGTGGGGGGTGCCCGGAATTGAACTCGGC